>NC_137585.1:81824873-82424873 GCF_963210335.1 Falco punctatus | reverse complement strand
CTAGTTTGGAATAAATACTACATGTGTTTGCTGCCACAGTAACATGAGTTCAGGGCACTTGTGTCCTCTGTAGGTTGAAACCCATTTGTTTGGTGTTATACAAGTCTATGCACATAGAAATTTTGCATGCTTTATGCAACATATTTTATTATTACATGAAGAGGAAAAGCCTTCTAATTTTAAATGAAATAACAGTGCAGAAAAGTATCCTAGTATCTTTAGGCTAGACACTGTTTCCTTATGTGTATGGATATCAGACTCACAGAAAAGACAGAAAATTCACAGAATCTCTCTTTGATACAGTGCAAAAATGGGACTGGTTGGGAGCAACATCCTATGCAGTTTTAATGCACACACTGCTTTGGGACAGCACGTGGAAAGCTCCCCCAGGTGTCAGCACATGGAGTGGACAGAAGGAAGCAGGGACCTGTCTTAAACGATATTATCCAGCTTTTCTTCTGGTCAGTCTCTATGGAAATCTAGATTAGGACTGGCACAGCTGAAAGTAGCTTCCTTCTATTGCAGTGACTAAGCTGAAGGGTCAAGGCCAAGGTCATGGCTGTAGTGCAACGACCTGAAAGGCAAGTGGATTGCAAGTGGCAGAAGTCCCTGTCTCTGTCCTCAAAGGTCCTTTGCCTACAACATTTCTTCACTGTAGACTGACTCCTATGTATGAAGGACTGAGGTGATTCACTTCCCTCTGACAACATGGACATAAGAAAAGAGGTCTGTATTACAGTGACCTGCTTCCAGAGACCTCAATTAAACGGAGGGATTTGGGGAAGCATGATCTTTTTTTTTAAGTTAGGCCAAATCAACAATGTCTATTGTAAGTCTATGTGGAAACAGAAATTTATTTGTGATAATTTGCTTGATTGCTGCAGCTCACCTCCATACTCCTCCAAACTTCAAAATTTCAAGTGCTACTTCATACCTAAATAAAGAAACCCTACCAAAATCAGTATTTCTTGGCTTAGGCCAATGCAAAAAAATTCACATCCCGGACACACGCCTGAGGAGTTCACAACAAGCTGCAGTCACAACGGAAGTGTCACTGACTGGTTACAGAAATGGAGCAGTAAAGCTACCCTGTGCAGCGCTGTGGCAAAAGAATGTGATGTAGTTGCGCAGGGGACCCAGTCCTCCTGCAGTTCTGAATGATGAACATACCTTAGCTTGTATGCAAATTTCATACACAGGGTCCTTCCAGTAGGAAAATAAATAATCCACCCTACCAAGGTGAATTACAATGAAACCACACTTCTTTCTGATCTGGAGAACACCTACACCACATACTTCAGTCATTTGTCTGTGTCTAATTAAGCACAGCTCAGTGCAACTGAGTTTAAGAATCTACAGGTATCCCCACCAAGTAGCAATGTAATGACCAAAAATTAGATGTTTACTGTATATTCCTCCATGCTTGTGCACACAGAAACCACTGACTTCCATATTTAGCGCTAGATCTTGTTTCCCATTACCTAATGTACCGTTTTGGTCATTTAACCTTCACAAACTTCCCTGAGGTTTTAGGTAAAAGAGGGAACAGAATCTGGCTTCTGTGATTCTTTCCATGTACCACTTTCTCAGCAGACTACCTGAAATTAATTTGGTGACCTCTCTTCAGCCTTTCTTGGAAAAGCAGCCACATTACACAACAAAGAACCAAATGGGTTTGTAAAACAAAATCCTCTTGCAGTCCCTGCAAAAGGCAGCATTGTTTAAGTCTGAAACACATTGAAAGGGCAGTGCAAGAAAGCTTGAACTGATGTGATCTGCACTGAATGTTTGGTCAAGACAAGCATTTAATTTTCCACTCCATTTAATCTGACATGTTTTATGATTGCTAGTTCTTTTCTGAAGTGATAGATTTATGAGTAATAATACAGCATGCTACCTTCTACACAATTTAAAATGAGTATCTTCATACTAGGATGAATCTTTTAGTGAAAATTGTCTTTCAACCTGTGAACAGAGGAATGACTATTCAGTAAATACCTGCTTCATGAATTTCTTCTTGTCCAGTGTAAGAGGAAAACACTTGCCCAAAGAACTTATATTGCTGCTCTCGAAAGTTGTTTTGCAGGTAGTCCATCAGCATAACATAGCCAGACTGCTGCATTGTAAGGACTTCACAGAACACAGCTAACTAGAAAGGGGGAGGAATAAAAGAAGTCAGAAGTTATAACAAATTAACCAGGTTCTGCTTGCAGGCAAAAACCCTGGGGAAAAGATGTGTGAAGTCTCCCAGCTGAGGTCTCCTGGGTGGCATGAACTTTCGTTCCCCTCTACCAGCAGTGTATCTAATGTTTTACTCCATGTGTATTTCTCAGCCACTATGCTGTTGGACCTATGCTCTTCCCAGCACCACCATTTAGCTGGGGGAATATGGAAAGATTGTTTCGCACTCCTTTTTATCTGGGCTAGAAGTCCAGACAGCCTGCAGAGTTAGGAAGTGTGTTCTTAGTCCCTTCTAAGGCAAGAAGTGACTCAGAATCTAGTCCTGAACTAAAAAAAGGGAAAAGATAACACAGTCAGGTAATATATAGGCTTTCTAATTCAATGGCTGCATGAAGTATTTATAAGTAGATAAAAGAAAAACTAACTTGTTGGGCTGGCAATGAATGCCACGATCTTTTACCATCTACACGGCAAGTGTTTTTTCTTTGGTATTATTTATAATTACTTGGTTTAAATACATTAAACAAATTACCTGGTTTTCAGAAATACTTATGGTATCTTTAAACACAATCCATTCAACTGTTTCAGAGCAGGGAGGAGTTGATAAAGACCCATTATAAGTGTAATATTTGTCTGTTGCATTCGGCAAAAGGTTCAGCAAAATAAATGGTTCTAAGGCAGCCTGTTTTCCTGAAAAAGAAAAAAAAATAAATTAGAGTCGGATAGTTAAAATACTACAGAAGCAATGAATAAATAGTAACCACACTCTCCATTATAGGAATATGCTAATTTTGAGGGCATTCAAAATTTGATCTCTGGGGAGACTAGCATACAAATAAATTGCTGAGCCTTTTCTATTCAGTTTGAGTAAGTGTTGTTCAAAACCAACTTTGTTTACTTTGAAAGTGTAATGAGTTACTCCAGTAATAAATAATCAGTACATTGATTCACAAGAATTTGTTCACCTCTAAGTTTACTTGTAAACGTCCAAGATGCCAAATCTTTGTTGCGCATGTGAACTTTAAAGAAAAAATATGTTAAATCTTTGGTTTTGGTCTCATGACACAGCTTCAAACTCTCCCTGAATTTGGTTAAGTTGTTAAGTTTCTTGCAGGATCTTGATCTCTGCAGAAAATCACTGCCTGGGGAACTGTCATCATGTTAGACCTGAGAGTTATATTACTGATGACCACAGAAGCAGAATTTCTGTAGATCAGTGGTTTTCCAAATGATGATAATACAGCGAAAAACTGCCACAGCTTTACAAAAAGCACAGAAGGATGCAAAGACTTCCTCCAGAAAAGCATGACCACTATGTTTATTGTCCTGTGAAAATAATATCACATCTTTCAGGTCAGCAATTTACCTGGTATCTTGTCAACTGGGCACATGCATGAGGAATTGCTGGGAGTCCACCCACAGAGTTAAGTTCGTGCTGGCACGGCAGTAGGGTGAGCAGCAGAAACCGGCAGAAATGGTACCAGCTTTCTTAAGGCAGACTTTTTCAGTCTGTGACGATTACCAGTCTTGTGACAATTGTCTGCCTTACTGTCTGGTGCTTCCAAAATAATACTTGTTTTTTACACCTTGGAATAATGTAGATCCTTACATACCTTATTTCAATCTAGTTACTGATTTTAAATTTCTCCCTATTTGATAAGTATTCACTTATGAATATCTACATTTTCAGGCTGGGCATTAACTTGCAGTTTTACAGATATGTTACTTCCTGAGCCCTGTACAGGTTTCTGACCTCTCTGTCTTCAGAATTCTTTAAAAATTTGGTAAGAACAGCAAAGAACATTTAACAGTTTACTACAAACCACTGATGCTATTCTTCTGTATAATGACTGTTCCACTGAGTTACAGTTTAAGAGCTGTCTCCTCCCCTCTCTGTTATCCATGTGCCATGAAAGGAGAACATTTAGCAGTGTCAAGCAAAGCCCATCCTTCCATTTCTCCTGTTAACCAGCCTTCAGACAGAAGCTATCATTGCTATCTGGTACATGTCTAGTTAACACATTCTTCCTCCAGTAAAAATGAATGACCTGCCCATTTTATCTAGATGCTTGGGGACATGAAACTTCTCAATTTTTAGTAAGAATCCTGCCATACACTTTGTAATTTTGGATTTTAAAATGTCCTTTATTGTGATGATTGACAGCTTAGATTCTAAAGTGAAACACCTACAAAGAATGATCAGAAATACAGAGTTTGTCTGGAAGGAATAAGACTGCTTGCCTGCAGAGCTTGAGAACTCAGCAACTGGGATTAAAATAAGTACAATACAGATATGACTGACAAGGACAGATCATGTACATCATAGACAAGGACAGATTGTGTGCTATTCACTTTTCTTCAGGAGGAACAACTTGATTTAGTCATGACCTGAATTTTCAGAGCTTATTTGCATTTATTCAAGAAAATGATATTCTGTTCATTGTTGAAGTGCCATGTAGTGGCTGTATCTTGAATCTTGCTGCTGATAGTTTTACAGCTCCTTCCAAGGCTGTAGGACAAGTATCTGCCTTGATGTATTACTTGTTCTCCTTTGTGTTTCATAGAGAGATGGCACACAAAGATAATGAATCTTAACTGCTTTCTCTTTCTCACCCCTCTGTAATTTATGAAAGTTGCTCCCTTTTATATTTGTTGAATGGTGTTTTCTTTCTAGAGAGAAACAATCTTGACTTCAGTGTCATGCTTTTGAAAGCTTTTAAAATAGTGGACTAATAGCTTTTTACATTTTCAATGTATTAATCTCAATGGCCTTTGCAAAGCTCAAGCACCATTACATATAGGAAAACTGAGACAAAATTAACCATTTACTTAAGGGCACAGCCAGGATGTAAGAAAATATCCCTGTTCAAGACAGTACTCATTCATGTTTATTCTTGTGCAAAGCCACTGTGAAATCGAGTTAGAGCTCAGATCTCCTCATGTACCACCCTGAAGTCCATGTGCTCTGACAGGAAACCACGAGGAATTCTAAAATACCAAAGTGTCAACATGTGGTTTGAATAATGCTAGTACAAATATAATATAATTGGATTATTTCAGATTTACACAGGAGCTAACAAAAAAAGAATCCATCTCCTCTGAGTTTACTCAATACTGATATTCATATGGTCTCACACTTACAAGGCACATCTTCGATGGCTGTAACAGGATTATTTGGCCTCCAACCACAAAATCCAGAAATGCATGATTAAGAAAACTCACAGAATAAATGAAACATTTCTCTCAATTTAGCATTTAAAGAATTGCAAATTCCTCATGATGGTTTTATTTATTCATTTACACTTACTGCTGTTCTTACAAGTATTCAGTCTTGGGGTAAATAACTCCTAGAATCACAGCCTATCTCAGGTTGGAATGGACCCATCAGGGTCATCGAGTCCGACACCCTGCTCCTTGCAGGACTACCTAAAACCGTATGACTAGAAGTATTGTCCAAACGCTCCCTGAGCTCTGGCAGGTTTGGTGCCATGACCACCTCCCTGGGGAGCCTGTTCCAGTGATCGACCACCCTCCCAGTGAAGAATATTCTCAGTATCCAACTGACCTTCCCCTGATGCAGCTTCATTCCATTTCCTCATGTTCTATCTGGCCACCAAAGAGAGGAGATCAGCGCCTCCTTGTCCACTACCCTCCTTGAGGAAGCTGTAGACTGCAATGAGGTCACCCCTTAGCCCTCTATTCTCCAAGCTGAACAAACCAAGTGACCTCAGCTGCTCCTCATAAATCTTGCCTTCAAGACTTTTCACCATCTTGGTCACCATCCTCTGGGCACACTTAAACCAAGTGACCTCAGCTGCTCCTCATAAATCTTGCCTTCAAGACTTTTCACCATCTTGGTCACCATCCTCTGGGCACACTTTAATAGTCTGACATCCCTCTTATACTGAGGCACCCAAAACTGCACACAGTACTCCAGGTGGGGCCACACCACTGCAGTGTAGAGTGGGACAGTCACCTGCCTTGTCTGGCTAGCTATGCTGTGCTTGATGTGCCCTGGGACGTGGTTGGCCCTTTTGGCTGCCAGGCACACTGTTGACTCATATTCAACTTGCCATCAACCCAGCCCACCCAGATCTCTTTCCACGGGGGTGCTTTCTAGCCTCTCATCCCCCAGCTTGTACGTATAACCAGGACTACCCAGTCCCAAGTGCAGAATCAGGCACTTGCTCATGTTAAATTTCATATGGTTGGTGACTGCCCAGCTCTTCAGTCTATCCAGCTGATTTTTGATGTTTCTTACAAAAAAGACATATCTGAGCTCTAGGGAACAGCACATCCCATACTTACACTGAAACGGAATTTAGTCTAATTACTAATCAATAAAACACAGAGGCAGACTTACCGAAACGACTAACACTATCTACTCCATTAATGATTGGATTATAATCCGGATTATCTTCTAGTCCAATCTGTCAAAAAGAAATTGCATTTTTTAACAGTACATTTTTTAACATGAAAAAAGATTGAAAGTTGCAGTTTACCACCAAAATTATAGATGACTTAAAGCACAGCAAACGTATTTTGCTCATTTGCTCTTCTGTAAGAATAAATTAGAAAGATATATGCAAATTTTTAACTCGGTGATCACACATTGGAACCAGTTAAATTCAGTTTGAACATCTGCCGTGTTTCAAAGCTTGTTTAATGACATAAAGATATACTTTGTTTACCTCAAACAAAATTGATAAAGCTCTTAACTTTCCATTTCCTTTAATTGCTTCTTCGAAATTTGTAAACTGATCTGCATCATAGCAGTAGATTTGCATCTGCAAATAAAAATATATTCAAATATTATACATAGAAAAATTTAAATAACATAATCAATAAAGTTATTTATATCCCCATTTTGAGAAAAAATGCCCAAGCAAAAAATTTCATTACAAATATAGAGACTTTTTATCTATCTCACATGCATTATCTGAAGATATAAGATGGAATTCATCAGCTATTAGCTGTCTAAAAATGACGTCTCCTGGAAAACCACTAGATATGCAGGAGTTATCCTTTCAAGCAGCACAATGCTCTGCATGGATAACACAGTAAGCCAAGATAACTTGTTCACACTAGACATCTAACCTGGAGTACTCAGGTGAGATGAATCTTGAAATCACTGGTAAAACATGGATAATGAGGCAAGATGTCCCTACTGCATCTGCCTTGCAGTAAATGTAGAGAAGCACTGGCAGTAAAGATTATCAGGTATTTTGTGCCCATATTTGACTGCTGTCATGGGCACTGAGTTTGTTGCACACCTTCCTCTCTTCCTCCAGATGCACTTGGAAGTCTATTCCAGTGCCCGGTCACTGACATGAATGGGGGAGTGTCCTGCTCTATTAGTTTTTCATGTGATGATGATGGAAGAGAATATTCTCTTTGATGCCTTGGTAGGACAGGTGGAGCGTGAGCAGGAATTTTTAAACAGCTAATGAGGTAAAGGAAATGACGCTGCCCAGGGAAAACTCCTGGCTCACAGCTTTCCAAAGAGACAACTTTGGCTCTATTGCTTTGCTCTGACATAGAAGTCCAAAGTTCTTAGCATGAGAAGCAGCACAGCTGACTGCCACAACTACATCTTTTTAACAGGCAAATGATGACAACATTATGCTGGGTGCCGTCGTGGGTCTCAGTGAGAGCTGCCCCTGTCCTCCACCCCACCTCCACACTGTTGCAAGAATCGTTTGGACTGGAAAAGACCTTTGAGACCATCAAGTCCAACTATTAATCTAACACTGCCAAGTCCATCACTAAACCATATCCCTAAGCACCACATCTATGCATTTTTTTAGACACCTTCAGGGATGTTGATTCCACCACATCCCTGGGCAGCCTGTTCCAATGCTTCAACACCCTTTCAGTGAAGAAATTTTTCCTAATATCCAATCTAAACCTACCCTGGATCAACTTGAGGCTGCTTCCTCTTGTCCTGTCACTAGTTATCTGTGAGAAGAGACTTACCCCCACCTGCTTACCCTTCAGGTAGTTGCAGACAGCAATAAGATCCCCCGTGAGACTCCTATTCTCCAGACTAAACCACCCCAGTTCACTCAGCCACTCCTCATAAGACTTGTGCTCCAGATCTTTCACCAGCCCTGTTGCCCATCTCTGGACACGCTCCAGCACCTCAACGTCCCTCTTGCAGTGAGGGGCCCAAAATGGGACACAGTATTTGAGGTGCAGCCTCACCAGTGCTGAGCACTGTGGGGGATGGTCACTTCCCTTGTCCTGCTGGCCACACTATTT
Source organism: Falco punctatus (assembly GCF_963210335.1). Classification (NCBI taxonomy): domain Eukaryota; kingdom Metazoa; phylum Chordata; class Aves; order Falconiformes; family Falconidae; genus Falco; species Falco punctatus. The sequence goes on along the minus strand of NC_137585.1, from coordinate 82,416,431 downwards.
CTGATACAAGCCAGGATGCTGTTGGCCGTCTTGGCCACCTGGGCACACTGCTGGCTCATGTTCACCCAGCCATTAACCAGCACCCCCAGGTCCTCTTCCACCAGGCAGCTTTCCAGATGCTCTTCCCCAAGCCTGTAGCGCTGCGTGGGGTTGTTGTGACCCAGGTGCAGGACCCGGCACTGAGCCCTGTTGAACCTCATACAGTTGGCCTCAGTCTGTCAGTCCAGCCTGTCCAGATCCCTCTGCAGAGCCTTCCTGCCCTCCAGCAGATAGACATTCCTCCCTAACTTGGTGTTGCCTGCAAACTTACTGAGGATGCACTCGATCCCCTCACCCAGATTGTCAATAAAGACATTAAACAGAAGTGTTCCCAATACTGAGCCCTGGGGAACACCATTTGAGACCGGGCGACAGCTGGATGTAACTCTATTCAGTACCACTCTTCAGACTTGGCCATCCAGCCAGCTTTTTACCCAGTGCAGAGTACATCAGAGTACATCCATCCAAGCCAGGAGCACCCAGTTTCTCCATGAGAATGCTGTGGGAGATGCTGTCAAAGGCTTTACTAAGGTCCACGTAGACAATATCCACAGCCTTTCCCTCATCCACTAGGCAGGTCACCTTGTCACAGGAGATCAGGTTTGTCAAGCAGGACCTGCCTTTCATAACACCATGCTGGCTGGGCCTGATCCCCCAGTTGTCCTGCACGTGCCGCATGATGGTGCTCAGGATGACCTGCTCCATGACCTTCCCCAGCACCAAGGTGAGGCTGACAGGCCTGTAGTTCCCTGGATCCTCAGATGGTACCAGAGGGTAACTGGTCTTAGTATTAAAGACTGAGGCAAAGAAAGCATTAAATACCTCAGCGTTTTCCTCATCCTTTGTGGCAATGTTCCCCACTGCATCCAATAAAGGATGCAGATTATCCTTGGCCCTTCTTTTGTTTCCAACATATTTGTAAAACCATTTTTTGTTATCTTTTATGGCAGTAGCTAGCCTGAGTTCTACTTTGGCTTCTGCCTCTCTATCTTCACTGTGCATAACCTCGCGACATCCTTATAATCCTCCAGAGTTGCCTGCCCCTTCTTCCAAAGGTGCTAAATTCTCCTTTTTTCCCCAAGTTCCAGCCAGAGCTCTCTGTTCAGCCAGGCTGGTCTTCCCTGCCAGTTCATCTTTTGGCACATGGGGATGGTCTGATCCTGTGCCTTTAAGACTTCCTTCTTGAAGAATGTCCAGCCTTCCTGGACTCCTTGGCTCTTCACAACTATCTCCCAAGGGACTCTTGTCAATCAGGCTCTTAAACAGGCCGAAGTCGGCCCTCTGGAAGTCCAGGGTAGTGGCTCTTCTGACCGTCCTCCTTATTTCTCCAAGAATCAAAAACTCTATCATCTCATGATCACTATGCTCATGATGTCCTCTGACCATCACATCACCCACCAGTCCCTTCTCTGTTTGCAAACACCAGGTCTAGCAGAGCATTTCCCCTGGTTGGCTCACTGACGAGCTGTGTCAGGCAGGTATCTTCCACACACTCCAGGAACCTCCTAGATTGTTTTCTATCCACTGTGTTGTATTTCCAGCAGACATCTGGTAGGTGGAAGTCCCCCACCACAAAAACAAGGGCTAGCAATTGTGAGACTTCTGTCAGTTGCTTGTAGAATGTTCCATCTGTCTCTTCATCCTGGTCGGGTGGTCTGTAACAGGCTCCCACCAGGATATCCACCTTGTTGGCCTTCCTCCTGATTCTTACTCATAAACCCTCAACCCTATTGTCACCATCACTAAGCTTTAGGTAGCTGAAACACTCCCTGACATACAAAGCTACTCCACTACCTCTCCTTCCTTGTCTGTCCCTTCTGAAGCATTTGTAGCCATCCATTGCAGCACTGCAGTCATGCCAGTTATCCCACCATGTTTCCGTGATGGCAATTATGTCGTAGTTTTCCTGCTGCACGATGGCTTCCAGCTCCTCCTGTTTGTTGCCCATGCTTTGGGCACTGGCACAGATGCATGTCAGTTGTGCTATGCATATTGCCTGAAAACACTGGCATGTCGCCCCACAGCTCATCTCTGACAAGCTTGGGTTTATTCCCTTGTTATTTATTCTCTTATTCTGCCAAACCAGCCAGGGGTATGCTGGCCCGACTGCCTGTGAGTGCAGATGCACCCAGGACCTGCTCTCATGAGGTGACTCCTGGCATGCCACTGCCAGCTCTTTCCAGCCCAGCAACATGGGCTGCATTTTATCTCGGTAAGGTCCAGAAGCCTCATGGGCCCTCAGCAAAGCCCCAGCTTTGAAAAGTTCATTTATACTTTAAACAACCGACTGCCATGGAATATGATGGGCCAAACTCATAGGAACTTAACTGTTAGTGGGAGCTTGAACTTTGTCAGATTAGCAGAACCAACTTCTAATGTCACCTTAGAAGATGTGTGAAAATGCACAGTTTAAAGGTTCTCAACATGCCACGGAAAAATGCCTTATGCTGCCCTTCTAAAATCCATCATTTAAATATTACTAATTTGGACTTAAGTGACTTATTATAGTTGCAAACAGACCTTAATCAAGTGATAAACAAAGGTATTTAGCATAAGTATTACTTATTGCAGAATGTCAAATTGTCAAAATCGATTCTGTACTTTACCTCAAGAGGAAATTTTTGTCCTTCTAAACTATGTTCCGATCCATCTGATGACACGTTGCATTTTCCCCAGTGAAAAGTGATCTTGCTTGCTTTGAATACGGTGTCTAACCCACCTCCACTTACATAATAATCATTTGTCAGGTTAATTTCCACTAAACAAAGAAAGAGAGGGGGAAAAAAAAAGGAGTGTCAATATAAAGGCAAGCCAAGGCACCTATGACTTATATTTTGGTATTAGGTGCTAAAAGGTAAATATGATATGCTTATTTCCCTGTATTTCATAAGCACTTTGACAGGAAATTGGTTATTTAAACTAAGTAAGAAGTGTGGTAATTCACTATTAGCATGGAAAAATATGTTCCATTTCATGCTGCAATTCATAAAATAGTCATCCAACAAAGTGCACTATTACATTGGTCTCCTGATACCTGAAACTAGGCACAGAACTATGCTAAAAAGCTCAGAAAACTGGTTTAGCCACCAATCTGATGGTCTAAGAAAAGAAATTAAAGAAATACATAGCTTCCTGAAACCACCTGTGCTGTTAACAAAGAGGAAAATACCTCCCCCTCGCTAGCCTCATTATTATCATAATTCTAGATACAAATCATGAAGCAACACAAGAGAAGATATTTTTATCCAGTTCTTAGGAGGACTGTCCTGTCTGTGAGACCCCTTAGCTGTGGAGCAGTCTCCTATGGGAGAAGGTGATGACAGGTCTTCAGCTGGACATAGCTGTACACAAGCTGCAGACAGGACCGAGCATTTGTCTTCTGGAGGGAATGAGCAGGGTGGAACAGAGCTAAGCCCCACATGTGGCTTTCCTACCTCCAGTGACTGTGAATTGTTTGACCTCTTGCTACAACAGCACTAAATGGAGTTCAGTTTCACTACATTCCTTTCCTCAAAACCTTGAAGACAATTTTAACTGCAGGTAACATTAGCAGTTCCTGTTATAATATCTGAATTGCTGTAGATGAGGAAGATCTCAGTTCACTTTTACAGACTTTAAAGAACATTTCCTCAGGGATCTATTGAAAAGACAAATGCACTATTTAGCTAGTAGGGCAAGAGGGAAGTGATTTGTGGAGTACTATGTAGGAAGTACATGAACAGAAATCAGGAACAATGACACTAAAATAAAAAAAATATATAAAATAGAATAAATAAAAAGGCTGGCCTAGCGGTCCACTGAAATTGGTAGAAGGTCAAAGACCTCCTCCACACCTATGCCCAAAACAAAAACAGTACTTCCAGCAAGCACCTTTTAGTTACTGCTATTCTGAATTTGTAAGTGGTTGCAAAAAGATACGTCTGACAATGTAAATGCCCCCATAAGCTTTTTTTATAGCTGAGAGAAATAGGCACTTGTAGGCATAAATCACTTTCTAAAATACATTTCTAAGATAGGTAAGACAAATCGGATCATAAAAGCACCTATTTCTCTTTGACTGTATGAAGTCATCTAAGTGAGTAATTCAGACACAAGTGCCTACCTTACAGGTGTCCATCTGTACGTGAGATGAATCTCATCCTGAGTTTTTTGAAACCACAACTCATCCATGAAGTGCTTCCAGATAAGTAGGTAATTTATTCATATTTTTTAAAAAATCATTTTTGTATGCTTATTACAGATTCTAGATAGGTATTATAATTATAATTATTTCATAGCAAATGCTAAATCACTGTTTAGGTTCACTGAAGTCCACATGATGGGACGACAGTAACAAGGCCATTGCTTTGGATATATCTGTCTGTGCACATAATTTTGATTTGTGTGCTTTCTCTATTATGCTTGGCTATTGTCATCACCCGTTTTTTTTATTTAATGGAAAAATTCAGAATGCACCAGCTAAGGAACAGTGAAATGAAAATGTTTCATTAAAAGTCCTTAGTTGATTGTCTTCCTTATATCACTTTTCTGACGTCATTTAACTCCAAACATGAAATTTGATTTTTTACCTGTTTTGCCAGTGTTGCGAATGAAAGTATCTTCCAAAGTTTCCTTTTCCCATCCATAGAATTTAAGCTTCTTTAGATTCACATTTACTTGTGTAAGATCTTCATCTATATTAATAGGAGATTGTTTGGCACCATTACAGGCTGAATATTTCTTTCCCCAGTTCTTTTGGTTCAAGGTTCCTAGAAATCAAAACATTTGGGATAAATACATTTAAAACCTAATCTGACATCCACATATTTTTTAATGTGGGAAAGGTAAAACCCAGTTTGCAATCTGTGATCAGAGCACCTGCCCTTCTTTTAGGCTCATCTGTAGCAATACTTCGCACACCTACCACTGCATCCTACCTTCAACAGTTAAGTCACTTTTCGACCATTTTAGACACTATGCAGACATGTTTATGAATCTCTAGGGAAAGCCAAAACCAACAAAAACCTACTCACACACAATATACAGATATAATAAATAAAACAGGGGTGGCGGGAAAGCTTTCAGGTTAAAGAAATTGGGAATTACTGCAAAATTATCCTTTCCAAATAACACTTTTAATCATATGCATGTCACTAACATTTCTTCTGTCCAATGAAGTCAGACATCCAATAAGATTTTGAAATAAATAAAAGCAGGACGATCTTTTAAAAATCCTTACACAGAGGGAAGAAGGTTAAGTGATTCTAGTCTGAAAAAGGAAAAAGGTTAGTGGTGCTCTGGCTGGAGAGCCTGGCTTTGCCCATGGAGGGCCACGCACACACACTCCAGCCATTGTCCTTCGCAGCTGCCGGGCGAGCGTGGCCAGGAGGTTCTGTGCTGCAGCAGGACACGTCCAAGGCACAAGGGCTGCACGACTTTTCACTATGGCCAGTTCAGACACAGACAACATGGACACAGACGGCACGTGCTTCACCAAAGACTTGATTATCTTCCATAAGAAACGCTCAAGTACTCTACAGATCACTGTGAGGGGTTAGCAGCTGCTCCGAGAATCTTTTTTTTATATAACATAGTAATATAAATAATACAGTATTTTGTGTATGTTTACAAGTTTACATATAAACATTTTTTTCTGACAGAGAATTCTGCTAACACTTCAAAGGACTAATTAAAACCAAGAGATAACTGCATAGACTTAAGAAAATATAATTGCTTCAGTTAGCTTCCCACTTACTAGTAGTTCAGAGCTAGTATTAGTGCTTCCGATGCACACATCTGAATTTTATTAGACATGCTGAAATGAGCCAGTGCTCATTTACAGGCTGCGCTACATCCAAGTCTGTCAGGAGAAGATTTGCTATATCGTACCCCAGGCAAGGACAGCCTTCATGTTGCACTCAGAAAACTCAGAGCGGGGAGGAGATGCAGCCAGTCCCGTAACCATGACAATAGGCAGTAATACAAGATGCTCATCTGGACAGCCAGCTGCCTAGAAACAAACCTGAGCTAAATTATTCAACAAGTATCAAGTCAAGCAAGTTACCAATATCAACTTGCCGCATCAGAATTACTGCAGGTCAGATGGGATGTAAACTCATTTACCTCTTGCAAACAGCAACAGAAGAAGCTGTTAGGCACAATGCCGAGCAAACCAAAACGAGCTTACGTCACAGGGTTATGAATCTGAATATCCCGCAGGTGGGGATTACAGCTCTGTGCTGAGCAAACAGTGGTCCCCTTGGGAATGGCACATGGGGTAAGCTTCCAGCTGCTCCTCAAGTCACACTTGCCCTGGACGTTAGCTGTCAGTTAGTTATAGTTTATCACCTGGGCAAATAATGCAATGTCCTGATTTCTAATGTACTTTTCAGAAGAAAAGAGTGGCTAATATTTCACCTTCTCTCTCAAAAGCTTCCCTTAAGAAATTCTGAGCCCAAGTCAACCAAAACTTGGAGATGATCATAACAAATATTGAAGGCTTTTAAAATCAAGCAAGACAATTTTATTTAAATATAGATTAGAATAAACTTTTAAACATAAAAGGCTCCAAGCAAGGTCAGATAGGACAGAAATAACAATTCTCAGCTTGCCCTGTGCATCCTTGCAGACAGGCCCTTCTTTTCAGGTCTGCTTTTGGCCAGCTTGGTGATTTTCCAAGCTGCAGCAAGCTTTTTAGAGCCCTCCCTGGCTCTTTGAAAGCCTCTGCCAGTTTGGGCCATGTTGGCTGCCCATGGTCATCCCTCAGAGTCAGGCTGTGCTCCCTGCTCTGTGCTCTGTTTCTTTTGCTCCTTCCCTTTGCCACTGCCCAAGGCCTCCCCAGGCTCCTTCTGTTGCTCCAGGGCAGTAGAAATCTTTTTCTTTCTACTGACATACCCACTCCCCTTGCTCACCTGCAGTCTCTCCTTCATCACACCGTCACAAATCTTTTCCCAACATGCATTTCCATTATTCTACTCTTCCTACCACTAACATCTGAACTGACTGAAAACTATTCTTTTTTTTTCTCTCCCACCAGTGTACTCTTGGGTATTTTCTTTCATGTTTCTTTTGAAAAATGTCATTATCCCATTTTGCATCTTCCCTTTAAATTCCTACTATCACGTTCAATAAAAACAAATACATTAAAATAAGAGAAAACGTTAATCTCCTTCCAACTTCCATAGTTACATATTTTGTGGTTTTATTATGTAGAATGTAAATTCTTTGACTTGGTAGTCATTATCTGTGCCTCAGTGTATAATATAACAAATTTCTAGCATGAAGCTAATGATAACAATAGTAATCTTAGCTCATCCCAGAAGATGGTGTTGTGTCCACACTAATCTGTCACAACATCCTGAGCCAGGGCACGCGGAGTTACGTAGGATGCTGGTATGGCGATGTTGTGGCCCAACAAAGGAATTTTCTTCTTTCAGTTTGGATGTGAAATTTTTTGTTAAGTATTGCCAAAAAGAAATGAGGGAAATAAGAAGGTGAGATGAAGAACATTATTTCCTGTTCTCCAGAAAGGCCTCAAACCCATGATATGAGCTTGCTAAAAAGATCTGATAATGTTCTGCCTTTTTTTCTGTGTAGAAACAAAGGCAATTCAGCCAAGCAAGTGATTATAATAAAAATATTCTCCTTTCATGAAGAACTTCATTGTTTACACCTTGTTGAAATCTTACAGCATCTATGAATCGTTATGCCCCAAAGGAAGTTTTAGAACAGTGATTCCCATGCAATTACATATTGCCACACACTCACCAATAGTCATGGTAAGAAGCTGCTCTATCTATATTATGTATGCAAATGATGCAAATACTGTTTCATCTACTCTCTCGTCAACACAAAGAAAAATATCTATCCTATCTGTAGGAATGCTAGCTTGAAATCAACCAAGGATAAATGGAAAGTATTTCATGGTTGTGGAGGACAAGAGGTAAGACTTCCAGCTACGACAGATTAACTGAATGCTCCAAATCAATGCTCCTGCTGGCAAATTTGAATAGGTATTTGACAACTTGTAATCAGTTTTCTTCTTTGTGGTCCAGCAGCTGGTATAGTTGAAAAAGTTCCATAAGCAAAGGACACCATTACTATTACTGTTTACAGCTGCAGAAGTAGCAGTGATTTCAGCACTGAGAAACACAGGCGATGTGGAAGCTCTCTTTCTAAGGTAAAAATGACACCGAGCTCAGTAACGAGGAATACGATGTGTGTACATTTTGAAAGTCAAGAGAAAAATCACACTGGCGTAACTACTGAGAAGTTGTAGCATTGATCAAGAGCTATGGAATGAAACGTACAGGAAAGCAATGGCATGCTCCGGTCTGGGGCAGGAACACTGGGAATTTCAGAAGGAACTGGAGTTCAGTCATGATGATCCACATTAGATTTGAGCAGCAAAATACATGTTTATGCATCAATTCTGCATATATTAGAGTAGATAATGGTTGTGTCCACATTAGCAAGTAGTGCAGAGTAATAGGAGTGGATTTACAGAGTGAAACAGTTGGGGCTGAGGACCAGATGTCCACACCATATGTCTTTCAGAAGTTTTTATCTCAGCCTAGCTCTGTCCAGTCCTGTGGGCTGAATGTTCATCGGCTGCTGAAGTGCATTAGGTATGTTCCTGCAGCCTATCTCCTGTTGCATATCAGTTGAGATGAATCCACATCACGGACCATGAGACAACTCTACCCTGTGAACCAAAGCTTGGCAAGTGGGGTGCAGCCAGGAGATTTGCTTCAGAAGTCCACTCCCCATCTGAACTAAAGTGTTAATGTAAATTCATCCAGTGTAGGCAGCAGGTGGTGAAACTGCTGCAGTTTACATGACTTGCAAAAAACCAAAGTAAAATTGAAGAAACCATGTGTTTTTAAACAACAGCAGACTGTTTTACTGTAGGTGTTATGATGGAAATCATAAGTCAAAGCTGTGCCAGCCATTTTGAAAAATACTGTTGAAACTGAGCTTTGAAAATGAATTCCCCCAAACTGTGCTTTGGAAATCTGAGGAGAACAAAAATGTGCACAACATATCTTGAAGAGTGCACAGAGGAAGCAATGTTTGTCAAAGCTGTCAGCTCTGAAAAAGTAACTGACAAGCCACAATGAATGAAAATGAGCCTGAAAGAAAGCAGATTACAAGTTAATGGAAGACCGCCTACATCATACCTTTTACTACTCTTGCCCAAGGCAGAAAGTCCAAAGAAAATCTTCCTACCCTTTCTTTCTAGGAAACGTTCATACCTAACTCTGTTCCTTCTCCTTAATTCCAATGATTCCACCCCTGCAATCAAGAGTCCGATTCTTTTGGCCTCCACTTACACCCACTGCTGTCTTTAGACGATCTGGCCCACAAGGTGTTACTGCGCTTCTGTCTTTTGTAAAAATACTGAAAAAAAAAGCATCTGTCAGACAGCTCTCTGTGTGTCAGTATCCCATGCAAGCGGAAAGAGTGAGAAGGGCTGAAGACAAGCTGTGAAACTGAGTGGGCTGGGGTCCTCCCAGCAACTCCCCCGGAGAGGGGTTTCTCAGCGTGCTCACATACTACGACGTGCGAGTCTGCTGGGCTGCAAACCTTCATTATGAGTGCTGCTGTTTACTACCATGTAGCTGTACTGGCTGAATGTAATATACAATTTATGGAAAACGGAAGATACCGTTTTCAATCAATGGAAAATATACATAAAGGACTTAAAACGTAAATCTCCAGTTCAATGAATGGGATTCTGAATATGTGAAATAAATGCTTGGCATTTCTTCTTCATACTGAATATGTACATGTTTCTGAAGAAACAGGATCTTAAAAATAACATTTTGGGCTTTATGGGATTAATCACAATGTCAGAAAATTGCATTAGTGAGGAGATACGTTTACTTGGAAAATTCTACTTCCCAGCACTTCACTTTAGTAAGTATTGGTTTGACATCACAGAGTTTGCATCCTCAGCTCTCACTAGTATCATGTGTCTCAGGAGCAGGCATACTTCTAGCATGTGCCCCCTCAGGAACTACAAGAATCTCTAGCTTTAAAGATGGTTACAGAAAAAGAAATGCTTTAAATATTGGCGAAGCCACCGTTCCTTTGCAGGCCCAAGCTTTGAAGCACAGGAAGGTTAACATCATCACTGTAGATACCTACTGCTAGATAGAAATAGGGACAACAATATAAGACCATGAAAGTTTTAGACTCTAATCAGTTGCAGAGTATAAACACTGCTTCTCAAACTGGCAATAATGGGTAGCACAGAAATAATCACAGGTCTGATTCAGGTTTTCCATTGCTCCTACCTCATTTATTATTTCATGATTTAAACTGATGTGAACCCTCAGTTTCATGTTATAGATGAAAGACAGCAGAAAAGAGAGACAGACTCTTTACCTCTAGTTCATTTCTTCCTTTCCATTTTTCATTAGCTTTTGCTTTCACAACGATATCATTACTTTTATAAATATAGATTGGATGCATACTGGAGAAGAAGGATATCTCCTCTGTGTGGACTGTTAATAATGGATTTGCCTTATCAAAAATGTTACTGACTTACCACTTTGAAGTGTTAAGCAATTTCAAGGGTGTTTTTTTAGAGCAAACACATTTCATCTAAGATACGAGATATCAGAAATAAGGCCACGAAAAGATGCGAGTACTTATAGTGGGACAAAGTTTAAATTTAGATGCCTGATCCATACCGCACTGAACACCAAACTGTAGAGCTATTATTTTTTTACTTCTTTATTTCTGATTCACTGTGTAGATAGTGCATCCAAACTGGATGAACAGAAGAGATGGAGATCAGCAAACCTCAGGATGCTTCATACCCTTAATAGCTACGGCATTTAGTGTATTACCAAAAGTTGCACAATGCGGTCTCTAACCCTCCAAGACAGAAGAATGATTTCAATTCATGTTCCGGATGAGTGCACTACCGGCTCAAGGAGAGAAGTACTGTCAAGACTTACCTTGTGAATGTTACCATAGCGCATACTTACAAAGGCCATGACATAACACATTGCATTCTAGGGAAACATTTTGGTCATCAATAAAATGAAGGGTTTAAGTTTTACATATTACTGATTAGAAGATGAAATTTCTGCTTCAGCTTGATCTTCATTGTAAGGATTTTTGGGTTCTGTGTTTTTCCCCTCCAAAAGCCCCAATTACTCCCACAGCCTACTCATGACCAGTATCATAAAGTTTATAAAAATTCTTCAGATTTACAAAGCCCAGACTTTAACAGGTGAAATTAATTATCAGGACAGAGTCACAACTACAGAGAATGAGTTTTCGCTTCCAGGTTTAGGCTTAGCCAATTATGGTGCCCACCTCAGCAATTTAATTACTTGTGGGTTTTCCAAGACTGGATTGCTTGCCAATGTCTATGCCAAGTGTTCGAAAATGAAATTATATTGGTTATGTTAAAAACAGTCATCTCAGAGAATGGATGGTCACTCCAAAAAACTTCAATAGCATTTAAACCCTTGGAGTTCAACACCAATAAGGTAACCTGCTTCTAAATGAGGAGGAGCCAAATTTATTTATTGCATGGATTTTTTAGACATGCATACAGTGACAGAGAAATGAATGCAATACATTTTCTCACTGTAGGGTGTAGTATTTCAAACAAAGCGAACAGAATAAGCAAAACATTCTAGTTGCTTTGTAACTAGATGTATTCAGGCAAGCCAAGATATCTAAAGTATTGTTTTGTTTAGTGCCTTATTTGTCATTTTTTCTAAGTATCAGCATACTTACATTTTATTCTTTGTATCATGTGTACGTGCACACAAGAAAGACAGTATGTACTGTATAAACAGACAAATATGGACTTTTCCTAAGGAGACTACCCTAAAAGGCGGCACAGGACTAATCTGTCTTCAGATGAACTCTGGTATATAAATCTCTGTTCCTCACCTAAGGACCTCATAAGGACCACTTACTCCTTATTAAAAACTAAGAAGATGAGTCAGGAAAATTTTGATGAAACGTTTTGTTATGTTTAGATTATCAGATATTTCTTTCATCTTTTGTTTATTTATTTGAACATAAACTTTATGCTTCCTTCACATCTACGGTCACTGAGGCATTGCTCAATAAAATAACCAAAAAGCAACTGAGTGAGAAAAATGTTTTGTTTTTTCACTTTATCCCCAAAGAAAAAAAAAATCAGACAGAATAAACTACAGTTTTTGAGATACAACAGAAAACTGTAATCAGTATTATTAATACAGTGGCTGGATGGTGATTTTGCTTCCTGGGAGTCAGTCTGATGATTCATAGTCAGACCAAGTGAATGGCTGAGCAAAATGTGTAGGAGGATAAATGCCGATGGGCAGCTTTCTTTCAATACAGCAACTGTTTGCTGTTCCTCTTCTCCCTCTTTCATTCCCTGAAATATTTGGCCATTGCAGGCTAGTTAGAAAATAGATAACCAAACACTTCTATGCCAGAGAAATACAGATTATTGCTGATGCTCCATTTGCAGTGCAGTTAATGTGCAGCTATTTAGACTAGGAGAAGGATTATAGGAGTAACTCAGTCAACCTTTTAAGATACATCTTTTCTATTATTCTCATCCCACTGCTCTTGAATTTGCATATAAGTGCTGCTAGAGAATCATGTAGCAATATATAATGAAAACTTGCCACATAATTTTTTATAATTAATGTAGTGTTTAGATCTAAGCTATGTTTTTCAAATAAGTATTAAGGCAGGCAATTAGGTACAGTGCCAAATGGGAAAATGTCCTGTACAAAAGAAACACATTCTTCTTGCTAATTTTATTTCATTTTTGACAATATGTGAGCCCCTAACTGGAAGCCCTGAATACTTCTAAACCTTGCTCCGAGGAATTCAGGTTGTAGCAATGACTTACTTTACCTTTAGTAATACTTAGGATCACAAAACTGAATACAACATTGTTGACTGACAAAAGTAATTCCAAGATCACAAATAACTGGATCTGAAAACAGAACTGGAATACATCGAGCTGACTCACTTTTAGGCTAAGAAATAGGCAATGCCTTTTGGCCAGCGCTGAGGAACATGGCCTATGACTCATTTCATATACCCTACCGTTGCACTTTTTTTAATGCTGGGTATCATAGAATTAGCTGTCAATTTTGTGTCATGGCAATGTTAAAGGCTTGTTTGGTCTTCCACAAGAAGAACACTCCTCACCTGGTTCTGAGCTGTTTGTCACACTGCTAGCAAGGAAGGCCAAATCAAACGGGGTGATTGCAGGCTTTGTCCTCTAAAGCCACCCAAGTTGCAAAATAGAATCAATGGCTTTCCAACATGGTACAGCCCTATCATGATACTTCCTGGAAGTAAAGGTGACTCCCCATCGCCAAGCTACTGCACAGAGATCAAGGGGATGTATATTGTCTTTCTGTTGATGAACATGGGCATAAATGAAGCTTACAGAGGTGTCTCACTCTGCCCCATATCATGCAAGTACCATTCTATTAGAAATGTAATGGCTGCATATGACAAAAATTGTGTAGACTCAAAGCTTGCACCAATTTTAAAGAGAACAAAAAAATGCACTTTAAAAGACCATAAGCTGGAGCAAAGAAAGAAGAAGCAATAATCTACTTCAAGTGCAGCATTCAGCATGTATGGTAAGTGATAGCTGGTGTAGTCCCAGGAGATAAGCACAATGAAACCCATCTTCAACAGCAAGAAACCTCATTTTTACTGGAGTACAGATCACCATCTAAGTCTAATGAATTGCATTGTGACAGTCTTTGCTTTTCACTCCTTATTGCTACAAGGTAGGCTCTGCTGTATTTTGGATGTCATCTTGGGTGGCAGAACCAGGCACTCTGCACCGAAACAAAATGCAATGATGACTGTTAAAAAAGAGCATGTAATTTCTCCCTTTTCAGCTTCTCAACAGATCAACAGATCTAACAATATTGGCTTTCACTGAGAAAATCACTATGGCTTCCTTTTCTCTCCCTTTGTGATATAACCTCCCTCCTTCCCCCCTCCACTTGCCCCCCTTTTCCTCTTTCCTTCTTCCTTCCTTTCCTTCCTTTCTTCCTTGCTTTCCTCCCTTTCCTCCTTCCCTCCTGGAGCATTAAATGTTAATGACAGTCTGTTTAGTTCCATGAAGTCCTGTGCTGGTATATACCACAGGGTCACTTTTCCTGCTAGCAAACACATACATTACTATGTTGCTATCACCTAGGAAAACAACTCCTGTCAGTACTAGCCTATCTACAAGAAAAATACGTTTCATAAAGGCCACAGTCATAAGTTCTGATCCAAAGCCCGCTGAAGTATGTAAATCACAAGTAGGTTCTCTGGGCTTTGGATCAGATCGGCTGTGCATCCATAAAAAATTGCTACTAAACAACACTAATGAAACCATGGATGCAAAATTCCCACAAACAGCCATGAAAAAGTTTGGCATTTACCCTTGAATAGCAAAAAGGCATTTATTTCAACTGTAAAGAATAACATAAAGATACTGAAAGGCAAGGACTAGACAGAAATAAACAAAACCAAGACAAATATAAGGATAAATACTGGATTGCATCACTGGCCTGTCAGTCCCAGCAACTGCCAGCAGATAAATTACCCTAATGTCCAAAAGGACACAGAAGCAATTCTGGGTTTTTTGCTCCCCAGGTTCTCATTTTTACAGTGCTTCAATTTTTATAAAATGAAGCTCATACATATCTCCAGAGGGACATAATACCATAGGAAAGTGGGATTTCTTTTCAGCACCTTTTAGCAGGATTTGGTATCACACTTCTATGGGAATTTAAATACATATTATGTTTGCATAATAGTGAAGATAAGAGGAGGTGATGGGCAGGGATTTGCTATACAGCATCATATTGAGCCATATGGATTTCTTACACAGAGCCATAGCTGTATGTGTGCTTATCTACACAATTTCTTAATCATATTTTATTTTTTACTTTAGAAAGCCAATTCTAGTTCACAAAATGGCTCTTCAGCAAGGACTTTGACTGCAATAGAAAAAAACCATTTAATTCTCTTTCCCTTCCCTCCGCAAAATAAAATACTTCAAAAAATACTAAAATCCAAACCACTCCTAACATTCTACAAACCTTCCTGCACAAATGATATTACTTTGTTTGGTCTTAGTATAATTTCAGTGTTCTCATTGTGTTTTCATTTTATCCACAGACTTTATGACAGGGATTTTCAGAACTGCCATAGCAATGTCAGTGGATGTATATGACTCTTCCTCTGATAACATTCCATGTTAAATTCAAATAATACTATTACGTGATTAGTCTTTTTTTGAGACTATCATATCCTCAAAAGCACTCCTTACCATCTCTTACACTGAAGTTTTACCCAGCCTTGATGTGGTAGCAGCATCATGTAAATTACACAGTAGGTATTCCAATTACTTCTTCCACAAACATGTTGTGTGAATCATGTTTTTCCTTTGCTGATCTATGAAAATACCTAACCAGTTTTTCAAATCTTTCAGTATGAAGAACTTTCAAAGTAACTTTCAATGCTGAGTCGTTACTCTTTAGAGTGCATAGCTAAAAGCTATTGAGCAGTAGGTGTAACTCACCTCAGATGGGGAACTCACTGTCCATTAATTTAATTTAACTTCACAGCTTTTCCATTCTATCCTACAGTGGGAACTGAAATGAGGATGGAAGCAGCACTAACTGCTAGAGGCACACAATTCATGCATCTCTAGGTAACTGTGGTCTCACATCTATCTCGGTCGGTCAGTCGGTTCTTGGCCCTCTGTGGGTCTTGTGGCAATAAAACTGGCCTGAAATGTCTTGCTGCTGTTAGAAGCACTGCTTTTTACTTCATGTTTTCTGAACCAAGAACTAATTCACTGCACTTCTTGCACTGAGAAGCAAATAGAAACTGTTGTCCAGCCTACTCCCTCTGAGCCAAAAGTTCATAATGGGGATTCCAGTTTTTGTAACAATATTGCTTTAAATACACTAAACTCTTTAATGGCTTACAACTTAATTTTTTTTTTTTTTCTTTTTATCTACGGCTAATACATAGAATAATCAACTTCCATGAAGATTTGTGTCATCGTTTTTCTTTTTCTTTTCTCCGTGGAGAAAAAAATATTATCCTTTCATTTCCACACACAGGAAAGTAGATGAGGATCAGAAAAGCATGTTGCTTGCTTTCTTCACTTTGTTACCCAGGGATCAAACACGTAGGGTATTTTTTACCACCTGAAAACATAGTCTTTTTTTCTTCTTACTAAGTAAACCATCCAAGGAGGAAGAGATCTAGCATATTTTATCACAGTTGGATAAACTAAAGGCATGTTTCTCGGTTCATTTACATATTTGAAGCAGGAATTTACTATGGCAGGAGCACGAGGAACACATGGTATTCCTGACACATTAACGTCATCTAACCATCAAACCTCTCCCTAGAGCAGAGGAGCAATTATTTTCTGCCACGGAGTTATGCTATCATTCACGTACAGGAAATTAGCCAGTCCTGAGAGGGGACTGGATGCACACAAGTGACTTCAGTATCAAGTAATCCGAATTATTCAAGAATCCCAATGTTTCTAGATTTGTGGAGGGATTCTATACAACCAGATGAAATTTTAGTGAAATTTTATCTACGGCTGCTTCTCCTTTCCTTCTCCTTCTTGGTGGAAATATCAGTTTTATGCTCAGGAAAAAAAAATCATGCTACCCTAAACATGATATTTTGAATATAAATGTTATTTTGCTATGTTACCTTGAAAAATGCACTTACAATTAATGAATTACTCCAGAGAAAAAAATTTCTGACAAGAATCTTCTCTGTTGAACATGCAAGGAACTGGACAGTCGTAGCTAAGAAAACAGATCTGTAAGCTATTAGGACAAACCCTCCCCATTACATGCCTACTGTGCAGCTAATAAAATGTACTTAACCAATCTCAAGAGACCAAGCCACGTTAAAGTTCATAGGTTCCCAAATTTTCACCAAACCCTCCCTAAATACTCTATCACTGCCTGTGCTCTGAGGCACGGTCAGTTTGACGAAGCTGAGCAACCAAAATCAAAGCCCATTTTGGATTCACAGATGTGCTATCCCTTGCGATGATCTCCCAAGGCAAAGACCTAGCTGGCATGCACCTAGTGACCCTCAGACCATGAATCCAACAGCACCAAGCTGAAAGCAAAGCCCTGCAGCTGCGCCTCCTGCCATTCAAGAACGTTCAAGTGGATGCCCATTTTAATACAATATCCTACCAGCTACAGCCAGGCACTGTATTTGGAAGAACATGAGTTAAATACTCTCCTCAGCCAAAAAAAAATAAAAATTCTTCATGTTCCATATTTTGCATTTCCTATGACAGGGTCGAGAATATTGAAAAAGTATGGAGAACAAGTCCTCTTCACTCACCTCCCAGTGCTGTGACATGGTGAGGCTAAAAAATTCAAGAATCATTGGGTCATAAGAAGATGAGGAGGGGGAAGGCTGATTTTGCACCTCAGCAGCTGGAGCATTCAGCAGGGAAGGGGTACAGATGACACAAATGGGCTGAGATACCTTTCTGCTAATCAGTGGATTCTGAGGCAAGGAACTCCCCTTGTGTTGTTTAAGCGTCCGACCTTGAACTGTGAACTTAGAATAAATATGTTCCCTATGATCCCTCAGTCATCAGCACTTTTACAATGGAACATGCTAAAACCTTTTTGCACTTGAGAAGTCTGCACAGCAAATCACTGCAAAATAAGTAACACATTTCAAATTAAAACTTTAAATTACTCCACACGTAGCTTCCATTGGCACAAATAAACCATAAATCATAGTCTAATTCTTCTGTAGTATTTCTCTGGTGTTTTGGTTTTCATTTGAATTAGACATCGGTCCCACAACCAGATCCCTGTGGGCAGTCAGCTATTCTGGTGACAGAATGCTCTGATGGCCACGAAACACCTTGCATTAGTCTATTTATATAAATACATCGTATTTCTATGGCAAATCAAACCCCACTATTACTAAAGCAATTACAGCAAGTAATTGTTACAAGTAATTAAACATAATAAATTTCTAGTTGGTTTATATTTGCTTTTCCAGCACAATGGCTACTGTATGTGACATGGCATTTAGCACCAAGCAGTGCCACATGCATGAAGAGATTTCTGACACAGTTCCATGACTATTCAACCACAGAATCACAGAATACTGGGTTGGAAGGGACCTCAATGATCATCTGGTCCAACCCTTCTTGGCAAAAGTACGGTCTAGACAAGATGGCCCAGCACCATGTCCAGCTGAATCCTGGAAGCGTCCAATGTTGTGGAATTCACCACTTCCCTGAGGAGATGTATTTCAACTGTGAAAAATTTTCCTTTTGTGACCAAAGTCACAAGATCTCTAGTGGCCAAAGTCTGTATCAAATGATGATGTCTAATTCTTACATTCTCAATCAAGAAACTAAGATTGCATAGAAAAAATAATAATCAGGAAAATCAGAGAACGAACTTCACCTAGTTTATGCAAACTAAAACCCAACCACTTGCTGTTTTGAAACATTTTTTTCTCTTTTTTTTTCCTGGAAGAACTTCTCTTGTGCTTACCTTGTGTGCTCTATACTGCAGTGTGTGTGTCGTAGTCCCCCAGTGCTCTCATTCTTTGAGGATCTGAGTATGACTTCTCTCTAACCAGGGTAGCTCTAGATGACTTATATAGACACTGAGTGCAGCTGGGATGAATAGTGTGGCAAAAGATTATGATGGTTAGGAAGTAGATACAAGGCCAGAGCTTCTAGCTAAGGCATACTGCCCAGGCAAGGCATACTAAATCCCAAGTACTAAATCTGTATCTCTTGGTATAGTATTGAAGATATGAAAAGATTAGTCTCACTCAGGAATGACTTGCATGACATTTACACAGAGATTTCCATCTGAAGGGGCTGATCAAAAAACCCAGTAGGTGAATTATATGATTTTTTCTGCATTAATTCTAAGATAGCAATAACGCACTAGATTAGAAAAATGTGGGAGCTCAGGGGTGGAAAAGGAAGGCAAAAGCACTATGTAAATGAAAGCTTCTGAGAAAATGCAGAGACAGCTTCTTGCATATGTAATTGTGAACTCTTTTCAAAATAATTTCTCTCTGCTGTAGGCAGCAACAACTTTTCCTTTCATGAGAATCAGCTTTATCTTGGAATAATACCCAGAATCTCTTGTTTCCAGTACAGCCCACCTCCCTGTGGGGAAACATCAAATCTAGAAGACTCAGTGAGTAGAGTTTCCATGGAATTGTTTCTGCAAAGAAAAGATGTTTTTGACTTCACAGAAAATACTGCCAGTCTGTGACTGTGAGTCACAGGAGATCTGTTGAAAATGAGGGTTTTTTTTCTATATTGCTTCTCCTTTTGCTAATATCCTGTCACACCGTAGTTCTGACAAATAATTCCTTGACAGGTGGCTGTCTTTGAAACTCTTACTCTGTGGAGACCTGCCACAAAAACTTGCACTGAGACTTACTCACCCTTGTAATCTCTTAGCTTGCCATGTTCTTGTATTTCTGTCCTTCTCCAGTTTAGTAACGATCTGTCTTTTGTGTGAGACTCTTACTCAGAATCACAGAACCACAGAACCACAGGTTGAGGGTGGAAGGGACCTCTAGAGGTCATTGTCCAACCTCCTCTTCAAACAAGGTCATCTACAGCCAGTTGCCCAGGACTGTGTTTAGACACCTTCTGACTGTCTCCTAGGGTGGAGACTACAACTTCCCTGGGCAACCTGTGCCAGTGCTCGGTCACCCTGCCAGGTAAGAAGCATTTCCCAATCAGAGGGAACCCGCTGTGTTTCAGTTTGTGCCCACTGCCTTCACTGGGCTGTCTCCAGTACGTCCATGACTCTCTTGTACTGAGGAACCCAGAACAGCACTCCAGGTGTGGCCTCACCAGTGCTGAGTAGAGGGGAAGGATGATCTCCTTTGACCTGCTGGCAACACTCCTCTTAATGCAGCCCAGGTTACTATTGACTTTTTTTGCTGCAAGGGCACATTGTTGGCTCATGTTCAACTTGGTATCAACCAAGACTCCCAAGTCCTTTTCCGCAAAGCTGCTTTCCAGCTGGTTGGCTCCCAGCATGTCCCGGCATGGGGTTATTCCTCCCCAGGTGCAGGACTTTGCATTTTCCCTTGTGGAACTTCATGAGGTTCCTGTCAGCCCACTTCTCCAGCCTGCTGAGGTCACTCAGCACTCCTCCCAGTTTTATACGATCAGCAAACTTGCTGAGGGTACACTCTGACCCATCAC
Source organism: Falco punctatus (assembly GCF_963210335.1). NCBI lineage: Eukaryota > Metazoa > Chordata > Aves > Falconiformes > Falconidae > Falco > Falco punctatus. The sequence continues at coordinate 82,396,153 of NC_137585.1, read as the reverse complement.
CTAGGTCACTGACAAAGATACACAGTAATACCCTTTTCCCATTATGCTGCACCTCATAAAGAAAAAATAATACGGACTTGTGAAGCCAAGTCAGAAAGAAAACTTCTTCACTACAGCTGTATAAGTTATGCCAGATCTTACTGCTCCTGGGACATTACAAGTGTTCTCCATGGCCATCCTGGGCACCCCATCTCATTTATGGAATCCACAAAACCTGGGGATGAGTTGTGCATCCTACTCTGCAGGCTAGAAAATTATATTCCACGACCACATTGGCAATGTCAGTGAGTGGGGCCTGGAGAGCGCTGTCCTTGCCGGCCTCTGCACTGTCAACCTGTACTGTTACTGTCATCCCGCCAAAGCAAAATACTGAGGGACACTGTGAGGGACTCATGATCCCAGCATTCAGCCTCACATCAAGGAGCGATTTCAGTTGACAACTGTGTCCTTGTCTCACTTCTTAGATGAGCAGAATTTAATTAAAACACATTTCCTGAGAACATTTGATCACTGTTCAAATACTGCTCAGCTTGCAGGCTCCGAGTACTAAGGGAGCTTTACTCTCTGCCCTTGCCCACTCTGCATCCCATGCCATTTGACTTGACTGCAGCTGTATATCTGCATAAACTCACTCCTTCAGATTTGGTATGACAAGTCCCTATCCCGTAATAACTAGAGCCCACTGAAAGACTGCAAAGCATGATCTTGACTTTAATTTGGTACATAGTTTAATCTGTTATTAGGACAAACTCTTAGTTGCATAAAATAAATATTGCCATTACACATACCACAATGGTTCCCTTGTTAATGCTGCTGCTGCTTGCTGAAAATTTGGCAGCTGCATTTCTCCAGATGTGCTACTTAAATGGCCATTTAGGACAGAGAATTTCAATCCTCTGCCTTATACAGTTTTATAGTTCTCATCCTTGCACATACTGAGCATTTGATGGAGCATAAATATGTAAGATCTTATTCTATTTTAATGCGGTTGGAAAACAAAATGCTTCTTTACAAATATTGCAGGAAACAAAGTGACATCAGCAGTATTGTGCTGTCTCTTTTGTATCTGACCAGGGCTGAAATGGTGGTAGCTGACATTGAAAACAATTTTACCAATTTTCAGCTGTGCTGGTCTAATGAGTGCTTAAGGGATACCTTATGAGGGAGCTACAGAAAGGAAGAAATTGCATTCAAGAAGGGCGATTAGCATTGTGGGTTCCTGTGAAGCATTAACTTGACAGCCACGTACAAGTCAACAGTATTTTTGTTCTCTCCTCTCTACTGGGGGTTTTGTTTCAAAGAGGGTCATCGGTTTGCAAGTCTGGCATCTACTTACATTGTTTAAAAATCTTACAAGACCCCCATTAGAATAATGGGTCCTGACATATATTTCCTAATTTGCTGTATGATATAACTACTGTGGACAACTGTAATCGTACTCCAACTGCTGCTTTAGAAAAGAGGTTTTTAAAAAATTGCTCCATTGATCTGAGATGTAATCTGCATCTGTGATGGTATAAACAATATGTCCTGTGGGATGACAGCTTTAATATTTTATTAAACTCCTTGCACAGCCTCCTACACGAGCTGTGGAATGTAAAAACAACCTTCATTGAAGCAGAGGATGAAAAATAAGAAGTGGATATATAAATAACCTTTTAGAAACATGTAGCCATTTCAACATTTCCTAAGCTGCATTTCTGCTCAAGATTTTGGCTTTTAAACTGCAGGTTTGCTGCCCTGCATAGAGTTTAAAGGATGCTTGCTGCCAACTTCAACCCTGGTCAGTCATTTTCAAGAAAATCAGATTACTTGGTTTGAGGGATCACATTTGTCAGCGTTTGAGGTCTGACAATCACATTGCCTATTTTTAAAGCATGTTTTTTTCCTGAGCACCCACATGCTATAGTTTCACTCAAACCAAAAGAGGAAACAGAAGGAAGATGCACTGAATTTTTTGGCCATGTCTCTGTGGCAGTGCACAAGCTTAATGCAACACATCTAATGCAACTGGTGAAATATATTGCAGGGCTTGCAGGGGGAGATCCAGCATTCATAAATTAAGTGCCTCTCCCTCTTCACTGGCTATATTGAAGGCAGTCACCTTTTAAAGGGCAGTCATATCTGTCCAGTTCAATAGGTTCTCTCTTAATGGTAATGGGGATGATGGCCACAGATAATATGCCACTGTCTCCGCAGAAGTGGTTAGAGCAGTGGGTGAGGAAGCAGTGACTTGAGTTCTTGGGTTTATTCTTCCTGAAGGAGTTATGCCAAGACATTAGGAAAAGGCTAACCAGTGAAAGAGAGAAGTGTTCATCCTTTCCAAAAGGCTGGGCTGCTGTGGCCTCTACACTGCGTGAGACCTCAGCTTTCAAGGCAAAAAGAAGCCTGACTCTCACCTTACGGTTACAGTATTTAGTGGAGGGCAAGGAGGGCAAGGGAACAGCCTGAAGTCTGGTCTCTCCTTCTAGGTCTGGTCTTTGCCTTTTATTCAGACACAATCTAATTTGGAAGGTGGAGAAGCTGCATCTGGAACCTCAGTTCCACTGAGCTGCACTAATTTGCATGAAAACTGCACCATACTGCAGGAAGAAGAAAGGAGCTATAGGAAGTTAGACAGTTGCAGTTCATGTAGGAGCCTGCAACATTTGAGACTGTAAGCTGTAAACTTTGGCGCGTGTAAAATGGAGAGCACAAATAAGCAAAATGAAAATTGAATGTATTTCCATAGGGCATTTTAACAGAAAAGTATTGTTTGACTGTATATTTCACTTCAACTAATCAATAGCAGTGGAAGCTTCCTTTGAAAATAAAAATAATAATAAAAAAAATTGATACTTGAGCCTGATGAACTTGATGCCCTTATGCAGAGACAGACAGCTCTGCTCCTCATACACACCAGCACTTCTGTGCTCTGTTTCCAGAAAAAACCCTAATGATTTCTGACAACTAGAATAGCCACTTCATGGGTTATAGAAAGATGTCAGAGGGAAGAAGAAAGATGTTTGGGAAGTGACAGAGACGTTTTTTTCCTGACTGCATCTCTGTCTTTAAATCAGCCAAGTGCACAAGCCTGTAAACTGCAGTGTTTTCAGTTCCCAGTAACCTCAAGGGACTGCTTAGCTAGAATCAGCTCCTCAGTGTGTATTTATTGTATCTTAGGTTAAAAAAGCATCTACTTAAATGTACTCCTATAATGTGCCAGTTTATTACAAAAGCATGCACAAAACTTTTACAATGATGTCATTGTTCTGGGCTGCTCAGCAACCAGAAAATGGTTTGTGTTTTAAAGAACATATACAAAAGGTTGATGAGGCTATGCAGGTGCAAGCCTGACATTTAAAAAAGTGATTACAACTGTTTTTTCTAGATCTGCTATTGTTGGGCTGGTTTTGTTTTAACTATTCCATCTCTAGCCATATATTCTGGCTCTGTTACGCAGTATCATTATGACCCACAAAGGAAACCTAACACTGCCCTCCCAGGGACAAGGTTTCACCATACACCACGGTGCAGTCACCTCTGGGAATATTATAAGGAACTCATCAGCTAGGCAGAAAGCAAAAAAAGGGTGACATGAAAGAAACTGATTCACCAAGGACAAATGCATGAGCACCAGTGATGCACTGCGCTGCTTGAAGGAAGCTGTGAAGGTGTTCTGAGACAGCATGCTGGCAAAGCTGATTTCTCATGTTAATGTAAAATGTGAATGCTAGGACAAATACGCAGCACCCACTAGAAGCCCTTAGTTGGGTGAACAGGTGATGCTGTGCAGCTGCATTACTATGGCAGGAGTGCAGAAGGCTTGATGAAACCACAGGCTTTGCTAGTTCACACTGTGCCCACAAATACAGAGGAAGCTAAAAGCAGCACAAATGCAGAACATCTGACCCTTGGGCTGCTCCGACAGGAAAGTCAGCAGATTCCAGCTGCTGACTGCCCAGATGATCAGAGCTGATCAGCAGCACGAGAAGACAAGCACTGCCGGTCCTCAGTAAAGAGCTTTTCCCTCAGACAGCAGCACTGAGCACGCATGACTGCAGGCTTGCAGTAGTCCAAAAGACAGAAAGTGAAATAAATTTAATCTCAAATTGTCTGCAATAAATGTCCAAAGAAAAGCAAACCACTTTTTAATGTCCACTCAGAGCAAATGAGTCTGGATTTCAAAATGGGATCCAAAAGCTTTGGAGGAGCGAGTGATTGATAAAACCCACACAAAGTTACAAGCAAAGAATTACAAGACATCTTCCACGTCAAATTTGAATTGTAGGTGCAAATCACACAAGCCTTAGAAACAAGTCTGAGTGGCCTAAGAAGTTACTGCCCTCACAGAGAAGCTTCTGTCCCATTGGATCGTGTTGTATTTCCATTCAAAACAATTACAGTAGCCTAAATCACCCAGATAACATGGAATTAATTCAACACATATTTTATGTCAGGGCGTGGTGGTAAGCGTTTGCCCAAGGAACACTTGCCTAGACAGGAAGTGAGTTGATAAAATAAAAGCTACCTCATCCTTAGGGTCCGGATCAAAAATGAGGACATATTAGGGCTTTCAAAGAAAAGATTTCTTCTTTTTTTTTTTTTTTTTTTTTTCCAGTTACACATTTTTCTGGGCCTCCTTATAAAACCCACATTTTTTTTGGTCTGGAATACTCCTTACAGTCTTTACTCCCACAGCCTCAAACAATCAAAAATGGGGAAATGACCTAGCACAGAAAACCTTTTCTTAGATCAGTGCTTCATGATTAACAAAGTAGTAAAGGACTGAAAATCCGTGTAACTTCAGGAATGGTTGGTAGTATTCTCTTCGTCTGTACAACAACATATACCCTAGGTGCTGTCTGAAAGATGATTAAATAGGGTCTTAAGTTGCTCCAAAGCATCACAGATGTGTAAGACTGAAAGGTCATCTGGGTCCTTTCCTTCATTACAGGATCAAGTATAATTAGACTATCAGTCACTAATGCGTGTCCTCCCCATTTTTTTGAAAGAGTTTCAATGAGAGGGATTCCACAGCCTCCCTAAGCAACCTGAGTTTAGGTATTCTCACAGTTAGTTTTTCCTAATATTGCACCTACGCTTTCTCTTCTGCAAATTAAACTGATTCATTCTTGTCACTTCAGTGCAATGGAGAGTAACTGATTACAACTTTTGAATATTTGAAGACTATTAACATTACTCCCTTTTCTATACTTATTTCCTTCAGTTTTTTATTTCCAAAGAGTTCGGGCTTTCTTAGATCCCCATCATTCTTTTTGCTCCTTCTCTGGACCTTCTCTCAATTTGTCACTGTCTTTTCTACAAGCGTGCAGCCCAAGGATGAATACAGAAGTACAGCTGAGACCTTCCTAGTGACAAGTAGAGCAGAATAATTGCCTCCCATGGCTTATACATCATTCCTGTTAATTCACCTCAAAACGGGATTGCCTTTTTTACAACAGCATATTGTTAATTCAGATGCAATTATAGCTAACTGCCACACAGCCAGCTAACCAAAGTCCCCATTTTGCATCTATATGCTTGATTTTCTTTTCCAATTGGAGTATTTTGTGCTTACAGTTACCATTGTTACCATTGTTACCATTGTATTGATAAATTTGACTGATTTCAGGACATTTCTGCAATTTCATCAAGCTCATTTTGAACTCTGATTATTCACCCAAAATTCTTGCAAATTCCAGCAAGGTGTCCTCCATCGATTTGCAAATGCCCTCTCTTTCTTCTGTCATCTGAGATATTTGTGAAAATACTGAAGAACATCACCTCCAGGGAGAAGCTTTGTTGGATCGATCTTGACTTTATATTTTCACAGTACCATTACTTCTGTAAAAGTTTCCATCATTCTCGGTTGTGCAGAAAAAACTATACATGCATTAATTTTGATCTAGTACTACCACAGACTGAAACAATAGCTTTGGAAAGTGTGAACCGAGCCATCTATCTTAGTGAGATATTAAATATGAAGTTTCAGGACAATTAAATGTCAACATTAATTTTCACTGATGATCAACTTTGTAGAATCCAGCTAATATGCTTGTAATTTCTCTTACAATGTAAAATAATGAGGGGTCTGTATAGGGACAGCTAATTGCCATTGGGTATTTTAAAGTGATTCCTCACCTAATTGCCAAACACTCCTAGTTTTGCTATGGTATTTTTCCCAATAATTTAATAATAATTTTTACACGCTGGAAGTCAAATAAATGCCGTCAATGCATTTCTGATTATTTTTGCTACCCACTCCATGACTGCTAAAATCCATTCATCTAAATTTTGTTTAGAAACATACTCCATTGTTAATGTGATATAAATTGGTTGTAACTATACCGTAGGCCTGATCTGAAGTTCAATTTTAAGTCAGGGGATATCTTTTCACTGATTTCAGTTGGCTTTAGTTCAGGCTGTTAGACTAAAGTTTGAAATCTGAATATAGGTAATTAGTTGCGGTTGTAAAATTCAGTACTTATAGAGCAGTAATTAAAGTGTTATTTAGGAAGGAATTTATCAAAATGGGATTTATCTGTGGGTGATGGCATAATAAACCTGCTAACTGGTTGTTTAATATTCATACAAGCATTTATTTTAAGACTATACATCATTGCAATTTAATGATGCTTGAATAGGAAATAAACTTTCAACACAAGTGATACTTTGCCTAGGATACAGAATGCTTTATGAGCTGATTTCCTTATATTGACTCATGCTTATAAAGTCAATGGAGTTAAAGCAAGACTGAATTCGCCTGTAGAATATGAATGAGAACGCAGCTGGCTGTTTAGCTGGTATCCAGGTTCAGGTATCTTGGGAGACAGAAAGAAAGAAAGAAGGAAGGAAGGAAGGAAGGATGGATGGAAGGGAGGAAGGGAGGAAGGAAGGAAGGAAGGAAGGAAGACTAGATCAATAATTGGAAGTCTGTGAAAAGCTAGAAATTGTGTAATTGTGCTGAACAGATCAGTAAATACCTGAAATTGTTACCACAGTATCTAACAAATCAGTACTTTCACTTGTTTAGTTAATACTGGAAAAGGGGAAAAATAGTAAGCATCACTAAATGGGAGGTACCAGGCGGTGTGTGTGCAGAAAACTGGAGTTTCTCAGTTCTGCTTACTACACCTACTTATGACATGAAGTGCGAAAACATGCCATCACACTGAGGTCCAGTATAGCATATGGGAAAAACAGCTGACCTTGAGAAATGTAGTAAAAATGGCATGAAATTCAACAATGCGATTTGTAGAAAGCATACATTTAGAGACGACTAGTGGGAGTTTTTGTTACTAATAAGAATCTCACCATAGGAAAAACACGGGGGAGGAGGAGAATTAGACCATGTCTGACAGTCTCAGAGGACTGTACACAGACAGTATGATGTAAAAGCAAGTGTGTTCTGAAGCTCTAACCAAGTAACTCCTAGTAAAGATAAGTATTAATGTGTCTGCACAAAGTCCTGGGGACAGTTCATCTGGAATAAATGCAGGAGATGCTGATCACCCATATTGAAGACAAAAGAATTTTAGCTGAACCATGGGTCAGCAGAAAAAGCTAGTACAATGATCAAAAGGGGACAAGAGACTAGACTATCTTGGTTTGATTTAAAAAAACAAAACAGGACTGCGCTATCAATCCAGGTAAATATCGGCAACAGAAAAGAACTCTCTAGAAATCATCCAAACAAACAAACCAACTCTATCAGAAGAACCAGATGACCTCAACGGCCCACTAATACAGCTAGCTTGGAAATCCAGGTAAGGTTTAAAAGTCAAGAGTGAGCTTCTGAGATAGTCCTTCAGTGGAACTATGAAGCAAAATACCACCACTACTTTTAACACAGAGTTTGATCAATTTTATGCAAGAGTTAGATGGCATGGCCGCCTGCAGCAGCAGGCTGTTGGGAGGTGGGGAGTCCGTATCTGGCTCCAGTAAGAAAAACCTGAACAGTCTGGTGAAAGGAACTTAATCACACTGGAAAATCCTACTGATTCAATTCACAAGGGCTAATGCTAAGCAACTGGGAGACGAGTATTTTGTTTCTATGAAATATGTATCAAAGAGATAGACCAAAGTGTACTGTAGTTCAGAGCTATTCTCTGTATGATCACTGAATCTGACACACGTTTCCAGTCCACCTAACCATTTCTTGCAGAGAATATGTCCAACTTAACACAAAACAAGCGACCAGAACAGAGCTTGCTGGTAGCTTGTTATTTGGAACAAAGGTATTTATTCATGTTTATGTTTGAAATCTGTTTATGAAGCGAATGATTTCTTTTATAGACAACAATGTGACTCAGTTGCATAGGATTTCAAAGTGAGGTTTTAAATCTGTCAGTATTTTAAAAAAGATTTTGCTATTTCAGCTACAAATCCATCTACAGATTACTGTAGACGTGAGGTTTAAAAAATAATGTTTTCCAAAGGCTGGATGCGGGATGTACTTTACTTGTATTGACTTTCACACTAGGAAACCGTATCAAAGAAAAGCTGTTTTTGCTAATAATAATGCTGCAGATTGGATAAGAAATTATGAGGAAATAGAAAACACCTTCAAATATTTTATAGAAGGTAATTAATGAATACAGCACAGTGTAAACCTCATTGTTCTTCATCAGCATTTACGTTTATGTACTAACCTGTTGACTTGGCAAGCTCACCAACATGTTTATATACGTAACTTGTCATGCATCTATAGATACACTGACACTCTCACAAATGGGACAAAGAGAGTATTCTTAAATTATTGATGGGTTTTATGGTACTAAATTGGGGCCACTTTTATACAGAATATGCACCAAAAAGCATCTTTTGTTATGCTCTATTTAGCTGTGATACAGCAGGTAAGTGCCTTCCTTCATCGTATGCTCCTGTAAAACACGCGGTGGGTGTGCTGGGTGTGCTGGCTTTTGTGAACCCTTGCAGGCATGCCAGCTGAATGCACCATGGTAACAACACTGGGGTGTCCCTGACATTTAGGAAAAGGCAGCTGGGAGAGACTGCAAGATAGTCAAGGAAACACTCAGCTGGCTCCTTCCCCATTGGTTAACTGGGAGGTGAAAGGTGTTCTCATGGACACACAGGAGATGAAGTGGCAAACTGGCAGTTACTTCATGCAGCCATTAAGGAACGTCAAGGAGAAGCAGGCAACAAAACCCTATACACTCATTTGATGGTGAGAAAAAACAAGAATTTTATACTGCAAGAGAGAAACAAGTTATGGCTGCACCATAAGAGAGCTCATAAGCCAATATGACAAAAAGGGTCAAATGGAAAGGGTAGGAAGACTCTCAAGAAAGGGATGGAGTGAGAAGACACAGAAGGCCGTCCAGAAAAGCTCTTTTTAGCACATGCTCCACAGCTTCTCTAGACAAAGCAAAGGATTTCAAAGGGAACCTCAGATGTGTGATCAAGCTATTACAACAGATTACCATTGGTTCCTTTTATACAGAGGAGAACAAGTTTTGTTTTCATTTTGATTAGATACATGTGGTCATTAGGACTGGCAGGTGTACAGATCTCAGCGGTTAAATGTGTTGGTAAAGATTACTTATGGCAACATACTTATCTGTTTGAAGTGGGTACTTACAGCTGAAGAAAACGAATGGTTGCATTATTTAAAGTATGTGCCCCCTCTCCAAGAAAATATGTTACGTATTGTCTACCGCCTGTTTGTGGTGGTCGCCTTTGATCTGTTCTGGATACTCTGAAAGCCGGTAAAATACAGATCAAAGAGATAATGAGCCAGTGCTCCTATTCAGAGAGCTCCGTTCACACATACCACAGCCCTACTCTCAAACTAGCTTTCAAAAGGATGCATTTGAATAATCATAAAAATGTCTTTGTTTGTAATTTTTCACTGACTAGCACTCCAGCCATAAATATTTGTTTTCCTGAAAACTGACAGGAAAAATGTATCTGGGAAAAAAAAAAAAAAAAAAAAAAAAGAGAGAGATTGATCATACTGTACTGTGTATATGCAAAGTGGTCAGGACATGTACAAGCAGGCAGAAAATGGACTGTATTCGGAAACAGAAGAAAAGAATTTATGAACCATTGACCCAGTATTCCTAAATACTCCAGCAGCAGTATTTTTTTTTTGATAATACAAGGTGGGCTTCTTGTTGTGTGCTTGTTTTTGCCATTAACTCAGTAAAAATAATTGTTGTCAGCCTATGAGCATGCACCCAAGCCCTGAACTGATAGCTTACACAGCTAGGGGAATACCAGGAGTTTGAAAACAAATTTCCAAGTCCTCACATGTAAATTATTTTTCTTTTCCAGCATTTAACACATTGTCCCTCTCTTTGCTTTTCCATTGTTGGTATTTTCATTTTCTTATTTTTTACAATTTTTTTTTTTAAATTGTCTCTGGCTAACACAGTCTCATCAGATAAAGCTCACTGACAGACAAGGTACTGACAGCGAAACACCACATTCAGAGGGAAAACAGCTTAGCTTTTACATGCAGCAACTATGATAAAGGATGGAAGAAGACAGTCGATTGTTTCTGTGGCTCCTGAACCAGGATCAATGCCAGGCAATATCAGATCAAGCCACAGTTTAATTTCCATAAAGAAAGCTCTTGGAAGAGAGCAGAAAGAGGCTGCCGCAGGATGGGTATGGAGCTTGTTGCAAGCACAACTGTTGAAGCATAGCAAGAATTAGCTAAATATGTATGCAGCTAGATGCCATGACCTGGCTTGTCATGAAAAGGACTTTGTGCACCTTTCACAGCTGAAATTGATGCTCAGAACTGAACTTCTGTGATTCTGGCAACCAAATAATGAAGGGAACAGTTCAACTGATAAATCTAGTGGATACACAGTGCCACAGCCACCGTCCCATGGACTGCTGCAAATTAACTGTTACAGACTTTGACAGCTTTCACCAGGACTTTCACCACAAGAAGGGATGACTTTGAATGCAGAAAAGTGGTTTCCTGTGCACCACAATTGCAGAAGAAAAGGCAAAGAGAAGAAAGGCCGTGAAATTCATGAAGTACAGGGGCACAGAGCCCTAATTTTGGATTACATACTTTCTTTGAGATCTAAGCAGCTTTTTGACATGCTCGCTATTTCTTCAGGGTAGTGTGGAAAGCTTGTTACCCTGGTAGAGGAACAGAACGCAGACTTCTTTGGGAAAATTTCCTAGAGTGGATCTCCCCATTGGAAATAACAAGCTGTATAACATTCCTGTATAACTCAGGTTTCTTGGAACTGTTCTAATGTGCCAATTCATGTCCTGATACTGCACATAAAACAACTGTATGTAAATAAACAACACACATCATCCCTCAGAAACTCTTGACAGAAAATATTCTTTATGCAAAGAAAAATAATTTATCCTAATTTACCTTCTTCATTGTGATTTACTACCAATTACAGCAAGCCTGCAGACTGAACTATCTGTTGTTGACACCTGCTCAACCTCCTGGTCTACGTGAGAGTGAGCAGGTAGAAAGAAAGGTGACAACGGTGCTAACGCTTCACAAGAGAGCACAGGGTTCGTCCACCAAGCTACAAACTGGGGTGGCTCTAACACGCAGGTGAAGATAAGAAGTTTATTTTTTACCTCTGAAATGAGAAGGTGACTTGCTTTACACATGGCAGAGGAAGACCTGAGGAACCGAAACTGCCATTTCTACAAGTTAATTTCAGAAAGGTCGGGATTTTTCAGCAGTGTAGGGTTTTTTTCAGCACATGCTGATTCATCCAAAACAGAACCGGTGATGGGTTCCCTTAGTTTCTCAAATTGATTTTTTTTTTTTAAATTATTATTTTGTGGGAAAGAGGTTGTAACATTTGAAAATGAAATTCCAATGTACAGCACGAAAATGTGGTTTAAGTTCATTTACAGTAATTTGCAGTAACTTAGCATTCAAAATTTAGAAATTGAAACAATATGTGCTGCTCCTATGCTCTGATTAACTGAGTCAGGTGCACTTGCAAAACACCAAGCATGCAAGGTCATGAATGGCTTCAAATCTGGGAGTAAGTTGCACAAAATTAGTTATTGCCCTTATTCCACTACATTAGAAAACTATGCATACTGAAAAGAATGGGATTTGAATCCATTAGGAAAAAACCCAAAATCTGTTATAAATACAGCAGAACAGCCTTCTAGTAAAAATGCTCGTAAGAAAGTCCTTAAACAAACAGGCTGTAGCAGGTGAGTAAAGCAAGGCGTCCTGTCAACGTAAGCAACTGGAGAATTACTTACTGGGTTCTAAATTTCACAAATCCATATATCATATTGATATGGAGGTGATGATGAAGTGAAAGTAATCATTTGTGCATTTTGTAGGCAAGTAGTCTTCAAGAGCATATCCTTCCCACTGCAGCACAGATTGAATATGCTCGTAAATGAGAAATCATTCAGTAGTATATACATGAGGATACTTTCATGATCATTTTTGAAGGGCAAAGAGGCTTACCAGAGGCTGTAGTCTACTGTGAGATATCCACAATCTGCTTTTTTCATTTTACTGTGGTGCATTCCCAAAGACAGCACTCCTAAAAAAAGCTTTAATTTCCAAACACATTTATTTAATGGGTAGTCTATATCTTTCTGACCTCTGGCCAGACCTTATCAAAAGAGCAGTGCCACACTAGGCAAATATCTCATGTTTTGATTCCTATACTCCAGAAATCAACTTTCCTGTGTTTGAATAATCTAGTTGATGCTCAAAATGAGATGCTGTGCAGTTTCTGAAAATGACCCAGCTGCTTCCTTTGTTTATAGTAATAAAGGAGTGAAATGGGGGAAGGAATAGGTCTTATCAGTGTTCCTTATCAGAAAACTCTGGCAAACACATCACTTAAATCTTTATTGAAAGAAAAACACTGCAATTTTACCAGTGATGAGCCAAATATGAATACCAACATACGGTTCTTCATACCTGACTTACAAACACCCAACTTCGAAAAGTGCATGAATATGGGGTCTGTTCTCTTACCTCCTCCCAAAAAACCCCTGGCAACAGTTTTCCACTCAATTTATTCTACAAATATTGGCTGAATCAAAGCTAAATAAATTGCACTTTGCTGCTAGTAGCCTTCTACTGCTTAAAGATCAGCTCTCCTGATTGAAAGGAAAGGATGTTTGAAACAGACTCTTCCAAACCATATCACTTCATATGAATTCAAAACTCAGAAATGTACTGAATAGATATCTTATTTGTGATGAATAACATGCTTTGTGTTGTTGACTCAGTATACTGGGATATTTTAAAATGAATTTCTCTACGGTCAGCAATGCCAGCATGTAGCTTCCCGCTTGAGGACACCTTGTCTCTTTGATGTGAACAGATGCATAACACATAATTTCTGTTGCTGAATCATCAGCCTTCTCAAAACCATAATAATGTAATAGGCTTTTTAATTAGTGAGCCTGTGAATTTAGCGACAAAATACTGGAACCATGAGTGACTGTGATCTGAGAGATATAAATACATGTAATGAGCTATCATGTAAGAAAAGGTATGACAGCCTCTGAAGCATAAGGTCTACTAAAAAAAAGACCCTCTGCAGAGCTATTTTTATGTGAGTTAATAAAAGAATGCATGTTATTTTGATTTCTTATGCTGCATCCTTTACGGAAAGAACCTACAGGACCCATGAGTATAGGCTTCTCTTTAATTCTCAAAACTGATACAGCATATCAGTCACTTGGTGAATATAAAACACAAAGTGATTTATTTCACAGGAGGTGATAAAAGACCAGATCTTCCCATAAAGTTATGCTCATACTGCCATGGTAGTTAGCTAGCAAGAAAAAATCTGAACGTAATTTGGTATGTATCATCTCCCCAGAGCATGGTTTTACACAGCCAGTGAAGGCAGGAGGTTTCATCAGCTTTTGGCCAGGGTTCTCTTGGAGACATTCCAGTTTGGTCTGGTAGAACTGCCCATTAAATCAGTTGGTTCAGTAGGCAGCTCCTGGATCCCACCTCTAGCAGGCTCCTGCTGGTGCCTCCCACTCTCCCACACAGCCCAACGGTTGGGATTTGGCTCATGAAATGGCTCCTCTATAAGGTCTGGACCCAGAGCCTGCACCTCTACCCTCTGGCTAACTTTGCCCTGCTCCTGGAGCTGTCTCACAAGAAGCGTGCATGGGTGCCCACACACACACTCTCCCGAACAGCATCTTCTCCAGGGCAGCTGCAGGGCAGCAAGCAATGCCCGTATGCCTAGCCTTGTCCGTCATCCCAGCAGATGGCTGCTGAACAGGGAGATGGGGTGAGGATGAGGGGAGAGCCTGAAACTTCCCAGTTTACCCAGATCAAACTGTGGGGTAGCAGAAGCAGCAGACATTTTACAGAGTATGTAGAATTACCTGTCAATGTTGAAATTATTCTCTTGAGCCACAGCTGAGATCCCTGCTCACTTTTTTATGCTGAGTGAAAAGCAAAATACACCTGTAAATTATGGATATAAACAACAACCTACTTTTCCATAAACTTTATGAGCAGTGACTTAGCAGTAGAATCTCCTCAGTACTGGAAGATGACAGAACATTTGAAATCCAAACATTAGATCTTGTTTGGGCAAGAAAGAGAATTATGTTTTCTCAGTACCACTGAAAATAAGGCCATTTTCATTTCTAAGCCAAACTACAGGCATCAACATTTGAAGACATCAGTGCAAATTTCCAAGGTTTGAGGTGGCAAAACCAGCTTTTAAAATGACAGCTAAAGTTTTGTCTGTGTAGCGATAGTAATGGGGAATGATAAGCCAGGGGGATATCTCCAGGGGGTGTTGAATCAGGCATAGAATGATAATAATTTTAAGCTTAACAAGATTAGCTCAATGTTTAACATGGGAGCAAAACCAGCAGGCCATTATGTTTAGCCATTGCTATTGCAGAAAATACTGATGCAAAGGCCAGAAGAGCATCATCAATGAACTGCCAGGTTTTACCACTGAGATACACCAGTGTCAAGGTTTAACCCTGGCCAGCAGCCAACACATGCAGCCGCTCGCTCACTCCCCCCGACCCAGAGGGATGGGAAAGAGGATTGGAAAGGGATGTAAAACTCAAGGGTTGAGATAAAAACAATTTAATATGTAAAGCAAGAGCCGTGCTCACAAGCAAAGAAAAGCAAAGCAAGGAATTCATCGCCACTTCCCACGGGCAGGCAGGTGTTCGGCCATCCCCAGGACAGCCGGGCTCCATCACGCGTAACGGTTACTTGGGAAGACAAATGCTATAACGTCAAATGTGTGTCCTCCTCCCCCCTTCCTTCTTCTTCCCCCAGTTTATATACTCAGCATGACGTCCCATGGTATGGAATACCTCTTTGGCCAGTTGGGGTCACCTGTCCTGGCTGTGTCCCCTCCTAAGTTCCTGTGCCACCCCAGACCTCTGGCTGGCAGGGCCCAAGGAACTGAAAAGTCCTTGATTTAGTATAAACATCACCCAGCAACAACTAAAACCATCAGTGTGCTATCGACATTGTTCTCACATCAGAGCCAAAACATAGCACTGTACCAACCACAAAGAAGAAAATTAAGTCTATTCCAGCTGAAACCAGGACAACCAGATATTAAAAATTATCTGAAAAGATTGTCATTAATTATTCTGATGGAGAACAAGTTGTGTGTGTGTGTGAGTTAGCAGCGTGCCCTTGCAGCCAGGAAGACCACCAACGTACTGGGCAACCTTGACAAGAGTGCAGCCCGCACGATAAGGGACGTGACCGTTCCCCTTTACCGCACACTAGTGAGGAGACATCGAGAATGTGCACCACTGTTTTGCCTTCCTCCCCATCACAGTGTGAGATGGGTATTAACAAACCAGAGGCCACTGAGATGTTCAGGGGGTTGGAGTACATCATGTATGAGGACAGGCTGAGGCACCTGAGTTTGCAGAGGCTGGAGACCAGAGGGGGAACTTCACTGGAGTCCAGCGCTATGTAAAGGCAATCTGCAGGACAGCGTGCAGGGAAAGGGCAAGAGGCAATGGTCACAGGTTGCGATAAGAGACGTCACAGTTGCGTAAATGAAAAACATTCTTCAAAATGACAGTGGAACACACTGCCCACGCTGCAGCATTTCCCTCCTTGTGGATTTTCAATACTGTGCTGGATGAGATCTGAGCAACCTGCCTCAGCTTTGAAGTTCGCTTCCCTTTGAGACGGGGGTTGGACCAGACGATCTCCAAGCACCCCTTTCAAACCTAAATTATTCTGTGATTCTGTGACTCATGATGCTTCCCCCCACAGAAAAGCGGAAATATGATTCACATTCTGCTTGCAAACAACAAAATTGTTCTTTCAATACCCAGAGGCCCAACAGTTTATACTAAAATGACCCCTTCCTCAAGACCAGAGTTGCCGGTATGTATAAGGCGACTGTGTATCAGTGTATCACATAATGAATGGCAGTACAAACTGAACTCGATACTCCTGAGTGATGAGACAAAGAACACTGAACTGGCTGTGATATCCATTTACATACTAAATCCAATTTTTAACATTTTTTAAAACCCTCATCTTTTGAAATCCTGGAAGGCTGTTTAAAATTTCTTGCTCTTAAGAGAACTGAGCTCTAGTTTTTTCCCTCTAAACCACATAGCTTGTTGTGAATAAGAACCCAAATACCAAGCGGAAACACCGAACAGAAAGAAATTTCAGTGGGAAAAAAATATCTTCTTTGTGGTATCATTGGATAATTCTACATGTGTACATTCAGACTTGGAGTTTTCACAGACTATTGTCAACCAGCCATGTTAAAAAAAATCCCAGAAAACAGCATTACATTATTCCTTCCGGCAAAAACAATGCAGATAAACAAAGCATCAATAAAATTTAATCTTTCATCTTTACAATAGAGAAATACTTGAAGATTATTTTGCTTGCTTTATGGTTTGAAATAATATGTGATTGCCTAACCTTAGCAGTGCACTTAAATAATGTCTAAATGATCTTTCATCATCAATTAGTATCTAATCGAGCTGAGGAAATAAACTTCCTCAGTAGATTTGTTTTTTCTACACCAAGAATGGTTGGATTCACTTTTAGTATATGACATCACTTGAAAATATTCACGGTATCCTTTTTTTTGATTTCTATCACCGTTTTAATGAAAAATAGAATGAAAGATTGTTAAAATACTAACAAACTAGCTTCTTACTCCTGAAAAAATCGGATGCATCTGTAACAAGCACTTGCGCCTTCCATCTCTTTAACACTGTATTTGTTTATGCAAATACATGCTAAGTCAGGACACAAAAAAATAAATTCATGCTTGCAAATGCAGGATTTGTCTATGGCTTAAAGCAGAGCCCTTTAGAAGTACTACAAAATGTTTCCAGTAACATTTATGACTTCTTTAGACATTTACCAGAGTC
Source organism: Falco punctatus (assembly GCF_963210335.1). Taxonomy (NCBI): domain Eukaryota; kingdom Metazoa; phylum Chordata; class Aves; order Falconiformes; family Falconidae; genus Falco; species Falco punctatus. The sequence continues at coordinate 82,378,807 of NC_137585.1, read as the reverse complement.
AAAATCTGATGATGAAACTCCACCTTCAGAATTGCATGATTTCAGCAGATAAGATTCAAGTTATTTCTCTAGTTCCATTTTACTTCCACCTCACAGCACCATCCCAATAAAGGAGTGTATTGACCCACTGTGGCTGATGTGTCTGAAATTTATTATTTGATATAGAGAATTACATCTGCTCAAACTCAGATCAGTTTGCCAAGCCAGTTAAGATTTTTCTTAGTTATAGTGGATTAAACTCTATGGTTGCAGGATAGGCCCACTCATAACACTTCATTGGCACACAGAGGCTAACTTTTCAGGTCTTTCAGTGAGCAGGTTATAAGACAGAAGAATGTAACTGGTGTCTGAGGAAAGGATGTACTGACAAAGCACAGGTCATCCATTCAGAAATATGTATGTTGGTGTATCCTTCAAAACCGTAGGTCTGAGCTAGGTATAGTAGTTATACATACAGTACCTGATACCACTTCCCCCAGCAACAAAATAATTAGATTAAAATAGGCAAATTATTACAAATGAATGAGATGAAAATCAATATGCTTCACACTCTAGAATTCTGTGCGTCCAACACACAATGTTAAAATTGGTAATTTTTCTTCACATTTAGGAAGACTGCCTTTTTTTAAGTGAAAGCTGAATTTGTGTGTTCCCTTTATGGCACGAACCAATTACCTGGTATTTCAAGAAAGCTCACCATACACTTGCCATCCCTAGACACCGAGTACCTGATTTACATGCAGCTCCTGCAAAAAGCTTTGAAAATCCACATCTGAACACATTATGGAGCCAGCTGTGTTATGACTGCTGGGGACACACGGAGCCCACGGGGCAGAGGGCCGGGTGAGGCAGCAGGAGCAGGGGTAAGATGCTGCTTGGGTAGGATGCTGCTTGGGTAGGATACTGCAGGAGCAGGATGCTGCAGGAACAGGATGCTGCAGGGGCAGGAGGCTGCTGGGCTGGGCACACAGAGCTGAGCAGGACTCCTCTCAAATTCAGGCAACCCATGCACCATGTGCGCCTGACTCTATAGGTCTGGACGGGGAGAAAGGCTTTGCCAACAGTAGAGCCACTAGGGCAAGGCACATGAACTGACTATATGAAGGTATCTCACATGTTAAGGGATAGAACCAACAGGTCTGGGTCCTCCAGCTTGCAGAGTCTGTGCTGTTGTGCCATCAAAAATATCCAGCAAATGTGACCTGTGCCTGCTGCAGCAGCTGCCCAGTGGGTGGGTGTTCTGTGCAGGCTAGGGAAGAGCTCTGTCCTCCAATATCCTATGCAAAACTCATTCGCTGCTCTTTAAACTCAACTCATAAATTGCTCTTTGGTCACCTGTAATCCTGGAGGCTTATCCTTGCATTCCTCTAACTGCAAAATTAAAAAATGGATGGATTTTGAACATGAAATAGTGCACTGATTGATCTTATGCTTGGATTTTGCAGTACAATCTGTGTAAGTAGGAGTTTTCATTATAAATCTCATTTTGAAAGGTTTATGACTAGCCTGTTTCAATTCTCTCCAGGCTCAAAACTTGTTAGATATGTTTCACCCTGGAAGATAAAAACTCTCACAAAAATGAGAAAGAGTGTGAGAGAAAGAAAAAGAATCATGTACATTTCTTTAACAACAGGAACGTATTTTGAATCAAATATATGAAACACTGAAACTTGACAGTCCTTATTTCTTTTAATAAACTACTTGTTTTTTGAAACAATAACTTAAATGATTACAAATGTAAGAGTCTATGCATGTCTCGGTAATATATACCTATCATTTAGGACACAATTACCTTTTCAATATTACTGAAAGTGGCTTGACTTTTACAGAAAAATCTAGGAGGTTAATTAAGAATTTCTTTTAGTCCTTCTGTCATGAAGATCATACAGAATTTAAGGGTATATCTTTCTCACTTACGCAAATGGGAGAGCTCAAATGACTTATTTTTTAGGAGAATCAGGGTGAGACCTGGAAAGGATGCTCAGGTGCTCAGAAGCGAAGTGCAGAAGTTCATAAGCAGTATATTGATGTGTTCTTACTCACGTAACATGCTGTGCCTTGTTTCAGCCTGTCTGCTTTTCAAACTTGCCAGAAGAGTAACATTCAGATGATAAATGAGCACCTAGCGATTTATTGGCTCAGCCTTCATCAAGTAAATCATGTCTGAGGTTAAGGTTTTAAGGATGAGGACCTTCTCTTTCCAAAAGTAACAGATGTAAGAAAGGAAAATAGTCTCTCCTGTTGTAAAGTTCCTGCAATTTCTCAGATTCCATTTCCTACATTTTTACTTTAGCAATTGTTCAGGCATATGGTAAGTGGTATACAGACATAACAGGCTCTTGAAGTTCTAACAATGAACATGAAAATATCACATAAAAGCAAGTTCTCCAACAGACGGTTTTGCTTACCTGTATATGACCAATCGATCTCTTCAGTCAATTTCCGCTGCTGTCTATAGTATCCGTACACCAAATCTGCAAAACAGCAATGAATTTACAATATAAAACCCGAAAGTCTAACATGAACATGAAGTATAGACAAGATATCCACTCCAAGAAGAAAATCACTGTTTTAATTACTGATTAATTATTTACTTTGTCCTTATCTTGGACCTTGAATAGTAATTAGTTAACAGAATATAATTACCATCGACACTGTAGCATGTAATGGACACAAACAGTTTTTCAGTTTTTACTTTCTTCTTTTTCTTTCTCTTTCCCTTTCCTTCCTTCCTTCCTCTTTCTTTCTTTCCCTCTCTTCTTTTTTTCTTCCCACTTTTCATCACAACCATGCTTTCCCTTTTAAAATTAGTACAATTCCCCTGTGAAGAAACCATCTTCTCTGATGAAGATGGTTAGAAAGAACCAATCTAGATTACTTGGAAGACAATGCAAGTTAAACTTTCACTTCAGTGTGGTCAGGACTTTACATATTTTTTCTAACTTTGTACTACTGATACCATTTAAAGATAGAGAACAAATATTCCAAAATGTGATTTCAGTGTGTACTACCATCAGGAATATTATAGCTGAAGTATGTGAAGTTACTTATATCTCCGTAAACTTTATGGAGACAGAAGGGTAGATATTAGATACTTTTTAATGACATTACATTTCTCCAGAGAGAAATATCTAACTGTATACTCATTGATTTATTCTGACTACTGAATAACCTTCACTTTTATCCTTTTTACGCCAGTACAATTCTAGCAACACTACTGATGTGTGCACATAGACAACTATGCCCCTAATACTTATTAATATATGTAAATTGTAGATATAGCTTTTTTGAGACTGTCATTTCAAGAGTCATAATGTTAACTAGCTTCATTAAATAAAGTTCTAGAGAAGCACAACATAACCTATTTAAGAAATAATTGCATATGAGCACGTTAAGCACACATATGGATTGCTTCCTTGAGAAAGCACCATAGAATTCTGCTCACATTCTGCAATAAATACGATTTAATGAAACAATTTCATAGCATGCATTTTTTTTTAATACAGAAAAGTATATAGTGCTGATTACAGGTTGTTAAATCATAATTGCTATTTGCAAGGTTAGAAATGTTCTGTGTCTTACAATGAGTTTCTGCTGCCTATCTGAAGTCCATGCATTTTAACAACTTCATCAGGACTTCTCCCTCCTCCATGAAATTGCAATTGCTCTTAAATGTTTCTCTCTTTGCTTTTTCCTTCCCCGCCAAAAAAAACCCCTCCTTGCGACATTTTGCAACATTCACTCATGACTAAGATTTTTTTTAGAAAATGATCAAACCTGACATGTAAGTAATGGCACTGAAAAGGGATTTACATGCACCAGCATTGTCTTTGGACCACATTTTGAAGTCAATGTGCATTGTGCCTGCTTCTTTAATTATGTAAAAGAAGGCTGTTTAAGTTCTGATTCACAGGTGTTAGTTGCTGTCTCCAGTTTCCTCCTTTATCCATTGTCCTCCTAAGTGTTACTTCAAACAATGAGTTGAGCATTCATATGGTAACTAAGCAGGGTTTGGGCGTGAGAGCTTCCCACCACTTTTTAAATTCCACTCGGAGGTCTGATGGACAAGGAGCGATAGCTTCAATGAACAAGAAAAAAAGGGGCAAGGTTCACTTTTTTGGTGCATTACACACTTATAGACCCAGTAAATCTTACGGAAAGTCTTTATAAATGCCAGGAGACGTCAGGAGTTCATACACCTTTCCTCCACTATTCACCTATTGTGTTCCCACAGCCCCTTCACCGCACACTCACAGCCAAGTGCCTCCCCACGTCTGCAGGGATCATCAGTGGTTCTGGTTTTGCCTCTTTCTGCTATGAATATGCGGCAACGTTGGGGAAGGAAAGCAAATTTCACTTGGGGAAGGAAGCAACTAAGGAATCATAGCCAGCACGGGTGTCAGAGAAAAAAATGCTGTGTGTGAGTGTGTGAGGATGACTGAATGCAGCAATTCCTCCCTTGAGCTACTTGGGTAAACTCCCTGGCAAAACACAGCCATGCACCCTATAAAGCACTGCTGTGTAAACCGTCAGCGTTGATAGCTAACAGTGTAGAGACCAGCTGGAGGTAAGTTTTAATTTTTAATTCAGAGTTAAAAAATCGACATCCCTTTTGTTCATGGTATATGACAGCACGTACTTCTGTTTAAATAGTCTATTTAAATTCCTTACATTTAATTTAAATGAATACAGTAATAATTAGAACATCCTCAAAAAAGAGAGGGCAAAACTGATGTCAAATTTGTGGGTTTATATGTAAATCTATGATACTGATACTTGAGCTTGATTAGCTTGACAGTCAGCATGGCTCCTTTGACACTGACTGACATCTCCAGCCAGCGCCCAAAATAGTTTGAGTTTTACTGGTTGAGGTGCTGCTTTATGAAGCAAAAAATCCTTAATGTTCTCTTCTGCTTCGAACATGTTTCCATAGATTGTTGATTTATTCGTAGAACAAGGCAGCTCAGTTGCGGGATCATGTTTTAACTAGTTTTATGGTTATCTTTCTATGCCTGTTGAGGAGATGCTTTTGTTCATTTTTTCTACTGTCCTTCAAAGCCAAAGTTTTCTTTCTGAGGTTTGTTTGATTTGTTTCCTTTTATATTCTATCCAAACAGTGTGCGCCCCAGTGCCAGGGCCCATGAAGTCAGGAATAACAGTGGCACATGCTCCCCTGCTCATGGGGACCGATGATGTATGGCCGACCTTGTCTCATGTTCAGTCACTGGGCCAAACAGAGAAGACAGATTTCTAGTTAAAGCATAGTGCTGGGCCTAACAAGATCTTGTGGATATCTTTTCCTGTTTAAAAAGTATAAACAACCAGGGTTTCTTCCTCTTGACATGAACCTGATATTCCTTTTGCACTTACTCGCCTCAGTTGAGTTGCTTTTGAGTTACTGCTATGAACAAAACATTCTGATCCTCTGTGTGTATTTATTCATGTGTAAAGGTAAAAAATAAATTGCTTTAAAAATTAACAGAAAGAATTGTCGTGTGACAGAGACCCTCTTGATTTGGCACTGTGCCAGAAAAAAATGAGTCAGAGAAGTGGAAACAGGACCTTAAACCTTTGAATTCTGGCAGGGAAAATCCTCTCAGAGTTGCTGAGGCAACAAGGCCCAAGTATCCACCAGAGACCCGGTATTTACTAAGCCTCGGTAAAAAGGCTGTTCTGAGGATAGTGTCTGAGACACGAAGTATGTTTGGGGATGCTGCACTCAACATGCTGCTTTGCTACACAGGACACAAGTGCAGGCGTAATCTGGTGCTGTAATTCATACCAGGATGCTGTAATTTTACCTGCCCTTTATGCTCGTCCTTTTTGCCACAGCACTGTACAGAGGTATCAGCTGCTAGACTCAAGAGGAACGAAGGACAACCTCCTTACGGTTTGACCTCCACGCAGCCTGAATTCATGAGTTGCACATGTAGTGGAACCAGCATTTATGAGATTCTAACATCAGAATGACTTATTTATGGGAATTGTGACACATTAACATCTGCGTTTGTGAAATCTTCTACAAATGGCACTGATGTTCTGCATGTACGGTAGGGGTAGGCACTATTAACTACATATTTAGATTGTCAACATTGTTTGGTCCTGGGACATCAGGTGTCACTCGGTATTCTCCTCCTGTCCCAAAATCTAATTTGTGAGCAAAGAGTATAAAGTCATAAGCATTCATCTAGTATAAGTGGATAATGGCAATGCATTACAGTCATGGAGATAAAAGCTATGTTGGTATTAAAACTGATCAGAATTTCAGTTTACAAGGGAAGGATTCAACCTGTGGTTCTAAGGCCAAGGAAGAACACAGGAACTCTCAGGATACCAGGAAGGATGCAAGCACTCACTGAAAATACGTAAGTTTTCTCTTTGAGAAATACCGAAGTTCTTGTTATAAGCAAATCCTGTCTCATGAGATCTCTGCTATGTACACTCATATCACTGACTCTGCAGAAACTGGAAGCTGTGAATACCAGAGGTCTACACAGGTTTGGAAAAGATTTTAAAATTCTGTGAAGGAGAAATCCATAAATACCTCTTATACACAGTGACACCACTTTTGGCTCACTAAGTCCACTGATAAAAGTATTATACTGGGAAATTCTCATTGCATATTTGCCCTATTTTAATGCCTTTGCCTAGGCATCAGCTACTAGTTATTGTCAGACGGGTTGTTAGACAAGTGGCTTGAACTAGTAAAGCAGTCTTCAAGTTTTTATTCAAATACCTATTGTGCTTGCCCGGACGCTCAGCAAACTGTTTATAAGGACAAAAGACTATTTACCCACGTTCAAATTTTCCACCACACAAACTGACCCACCTCCGCTGAAGGCTACTGAGATGCACCAACATATGTGTAAATGTGAATGTCTCGGATGCTGCTCATTCAAACAGAGTGAGGTAGCTCAGTCTTTATGCCCTACTTGATCTACTATCTCTAGTCATATACAGCACTTTTATACACTATAGAATATTTTGAAAGTCCTATTTTTAGAACAAAACACAAATCTCTTCACTGGAGAAGAATTAGGACTCGCACAACAAACTGGAATGGTATGGTAAGAACAATGGTTATACAAGGTAGCTGAAAGAAAATCTGTGGCTAAGTGGGACACCAGACAAAGTTGCTGCAAAGTCAAAGAGAGGAAGACAAACTGCAAAATTGGCATGATAATAAATTCAGAAAAAGAAGCTACACGTGATTAGCAAAACAGATGCTCAGCGCTTTTAAAATACGTAAAGAATACAGTAGATCGGACAGACATTTATTATGCAGGTTCTACTTCTGAATGTAAATACAGAACTTTAAACACAGCTAAAACTGTGCAAAATCACCTCTGATGATAAATGGAGGGCTTCTTCAACAATTGTCATTTCCTTATTTTAGCTCCTTCCACTGACAGGAAGGTCACAGGACCCACTTCTACACCTTTCATCCATCTTATGATTGTGCAGCTTCATTGCCTCAATTGAAATAATTCTTGCTTTACACTGACAGAGGAAATGAAAAGATTCAGAGAACAACCTGCTAACACTCTCACAGCTCTAACTGACAGGAGCTATCTATAAATCCCTTTGAGAGAATGATCTACATTTGTCTGAATAAGGTCTCTTATGGATTTATCTGATTTTGTAATGGCATCTGTAAAATCCTTAAACCCACCAAAATGCTTTAATAACCCACCTCTACAATTTCATGTTCTTTCTCCTTGAAAGTTGAAGTGTCTAAATCTTTTGTCAAGATGGGGCTGAGAATTCTCACAGCTTTAGAGAAATTTAATTTTTTTTTTTTCTTTTCACCCACAGCTCCTTCTGTGTAAACTTATTTTAGGCATTGGTGCATGTTCAGGTATCTATAAAGAGAGCCAGTTCCCTTCATTATGCTTGAGTGTAGGCTGCTCATTCCAATACAGACTGAGAAAGTGAGACTTTCCCTACACTAAATATAAAGTCAAAACAAAACTCTTGTAATTTGACAACTGTCATGTGTATTTACTAACACAAACTGTGTTTAAATCTAAAAAAAAAAATAAATACAAAAATAAAAAAGGAAGACAAAGATTGATTGGTTTCATTTAAAAGCAGTTATCATTAAGCACCAGAGTATTAATAGGCACTCTGCTTACTTAATCTGTCACAACTTTACAGTGAATAGTGCTGTGAATTAAAAGGATAATCCCTATGGTATCAGCTAAGGTTTATAAATCACATTTAATCACATTTTTCCAGTGCATTTGTATATGCACAAGCAACAGGCACTCCTGTTTGACCAAATTTATGTTCTACCCCACTGGCATTTTTCATGCCTGGGGTTTGCAGGGCCCCTGAAATTCCTAAGAAGCCAGTGGCAAGCGGGAGGGATATCACAGGGTCCGATCCAATCTGCCTAAGTTACCTGCTTCCACCTTCACTCTGACTGTAGGCAAAGCAGCAAGATACGTTAGATGTCTCCTTCCATTTGTGATCTTGTGCACCTAGAAATCATCTGAAGATGCAGCAAAATGGTCTGACGCTTCCTACAAAGCCATTAGCAGTTAGTTGAAGTTTTAAGGCTTCTCTGGTAACCAGTGTAGCATTGAAGTGTCTGCTCACTGAAACCAAGCTGACAGTACAGGTTTTAGGGGGGACAGTGGCGCTTACCTTTCCAGAATTGCTATTTCTGAATATGCACAGGTGAATGAAATTAACTGCTGTGAAGCTCTTGGGCTAAACACAAAGATATCTCAGTAATTTAAGAACCTACAGAACTTAGACAATATAGAAAAGCTAGATGATTGCCTTGCTGCTGAAGCACCTAGAAAGGTGTCCAAAGCCAAAACTAGAAAGGACTTAAGAGGACTAATCTCACCAAAGATGGTACACTAGTGTCCCACGTATGAAATGAGGCAAACCGGTGGTTTATAGTGGAACTGCTATTCAAAAAAGCAGGTATCAAGCAGTGATTCTTAGCACACACTTTTATGTAACTGCTGCAACTCAGATTCCTTTCCCCACGCCCAGGCAGTCTTTTAATGCAACACGTGTAAATTCATGGAATCATGTAAATGAAAAGTAAATACAGACCAGACATGAACAAAAAAACCCCAACCAAATCAAGTCAGTGCAACTACAGGCCTTTGATTTCAAAATGAATTTACTTCTGTTAGCAGTACCAGAGAAGCAGGAAAGAGATAGCTAGAGTTGAACAGAACTGGATTTTATTTACACATAAATAATAACGGTAACTTAATTTTGTTTGCATGATCCTACTCAGTGTTCTGGGTATTCCACAGATAAACTTTTATGATTCTGACTTTTAGCAAAATTGTGTGTCACAAGGCATAATAAATATCATTAGGAATGAAGAATATGCTCTTTACCTCTTATATTAACACCTAAGTGTTAAAACATTTACAATAATCCCCTTTCCAACAAACCAGAAACATTGCAATAGTAATTTCAGAAGTGCAATGAAAACTAATTTTAACCCCTAGGCTCAAAATCTTAAGAGGTCACATTTAAATGGTTTTTGGAAAGGTTTTTAGAAATCTTTACTTTGTTTCGCCAGTGCCTCTCTGCCTGTTAATAGATACTAACATCCACAGACCAGTAAAGTTCTACAAGCTTTGGTAGTATCTATCTAAACCTCTTGAGAGCAGACCTTATGCAAGTCATCTCAAAGGAACATGTGGTGAAATAAATGCTTTTTAGCACAGCAGGGGCTGTGAAGTCAAGCTGTTAGAAACCTTCGCTTCTGCAAACTGTTTCAATGGTTAAAGGCATCTTGTGGACCCTAATGAACAGCTTTAGACTGAACCCTATGAAGGTGTTGGGGGAGATATTGAGAAAAATATATTATCTAAAGCAGGAAGTTTTCAATTATTAAATATTTTCCTTTACCATTTATTTGATGCTGGAATTGCAAATTCTACTCAACCATTACCCCTCCAGTCACGTTACAGTAAGTCTCCTGAAAGGTGGCTCTTTAGATAGCAATAACTTTTTTTGCTTCATGGAGGTATATGCTTGAAACTTCTTGGTGAAATCTTTTATTCAGTAACAAAGGGGAAGACAGAGGTTTCCCTGGATGATTTTTGTATAAATATTCATAAAAATCTAGGGATTATGCCACATACCTTTTACAAAACCATACAAAAAAACATTCTACTCCCTTGAGGAAGCTCTACATTCACATTGAGACTGAAAAATTCCAAAGTTCATCATGGACACCTGGTATCAACTGCACATCTATAAAAATATGTGTCTCATTTAATAAAAAATATATGAACATAATGCAAAGAGTAGAACAAAAAACTTGTAAAAAAATGTAGAACCTGACTTTTTTGATAAATCCTAACGACTATATTATATATAGACATAGGTATGTCCAGATATATGTATATCTATAAGGATTTGTTGAAATTGTGTATATAAACATCTACGCATATTGCAATTTCTTGAGTGTATCATATCATAAATCTCATGTTTACTCTTTTCCTTTAGCCATTTCCTTATTGCAACTGATTACATAAATATAACATTTGGAAAAGAAAATGAAGTGTCTCATGATTGCTAGAGACATCAGAGCAAAGTGTGACAAACACTGGCATACTAAAAACACAAACCAAAGGCAAAACAAAGACACTTAATGCATGGGTTTGCTGGTTTTGTTTATTTTAATAATTTGCCTTTTACTAGAACACAGCAGAACCACTAATATAGTTGCATAAGGAAGATCATAGATAAAATAACCAGAGTAACTGCAATTAATAGACTCTTTATTGTAGCTACCTACAGCAATATTAACACTTGATTTTTTTTGTCAGATTTAAAAAATAAAGTCATACCAATTTAAAATCTGTTTTCTTCACATTTCCTTTCTTGACTTCATATCTTTTATTCTCTTCACCACCTTATCATCTATACTATATCTACCACGTCATATAGTTTTGAGGTAAAATTCTGTCTCATGTTTTATATATGTCCAACACAGCATGTTGAGAGGAACAGGAGTCCCATCCTAGTCCTGTTTCACATCACCCACAAAACTGCAGCATCACAAATTATTTTGAAATTCAGATACTAGTAATATCTGGAAGTGGTGACTCAGATATTTTGATCAGATATTTTGCATGATCTATATGGTCATGTATCTTGCTCATTTGTATTTAATTCATACGGTCTTCATCTTGGAGGGGTGAGGAAAATCAGCCTGAGAAGCTACGTAAGGCCCGTGTGAATGCAGACAGAGCACAAAACCGCCATACAGGCATACATCCCTTGCCCGCCCATCTTCCTAATGTCTAATTTATGCACATTTTACGTAACAGTAATAGGAGACAAAACACAGTGTTGTGATTTCAGAAAAAAACCCACCACAACACTGTTCTGTTAGTTCATATTCTTTCAGTTCTAATCCCCGTTGAATTCTGTCTGCAGACATAAAGCTAGTTGAACAAGGTTTGACCCAAAATGTGGAAATAATAGCCCCGTAAGACGAGAGATATATTGTTTAATCAATCATTGTAAACGTGAAATTTCACCTTACTGCAATAACCATTTCCCCATATAATCCAACCTTTCACTAAGGCAGTAAAAAGCCTTTTCCCAGGTCTCAGGTGGTGGTGGCACTCCATGAAAAGCTTTAATTTGTGCACTGAACCACAAAATGGAGGTTCTGACCTCTTGTTACTTGCAATCCTACACTGAGTGTATAACACAGTTTGAACTGAGAATCTCATTGCAGCAGTCCTCAGAGGTTCAGATTAGTTCAATACAACTGGAAGTTCACACATTGTGGCAGTCAGCTGTCAACACTCAACAACCAACTGCAAAGTGATTGTGACTTTCTAACAGTAAGAAGTTAAATCTTTGAAACAAAAATCAAGAAGCCTGAGAATGTCATTGTGATTCACAGGCAAATTTTTACTACAAACTAGACACTGTAACACGAACAAATGAAATACAACGTGCTTAACTATTAAAGTTGTTTTCAGTTAATTGCAATGACTCATCTACGAAGATAAAATTATTTTTATTGCCAATTAATAAAGTAATGAAATGCTCTGTCAATTAATGACAACGAGACTCACGGGAAAACGTTATTTAAAAACATACAGCAATTTAATGGTTTGAGCATACTTAAATCTGTAAGTAGGTTTCAGTGCACCTAAAGTGACTTGTGAACTTACACCAGGACTGACAAAGTCATTCCCACATTGGGAATTCACCTGCCTAAACTCTGCTGGTTTGGATCTCAGCTCCCAACAGAACTAGGGAGTTTGGGCTCTTAGAGTAATGAAGAATTAGTTCTAGAAAAGGATTTTAACACTGAATTCCCATTGTAGGCTCTCAAAATCCTCAAAGCCCTTGACAAACAGACACCTGCCCTTGGTCTAGGTGTAGAGCTCTAAAACCCTGGGTAAAGGCATTAATTAGCAGCCTGTGAAGCGTGTCTGCCTGTCTGCCTCTCTCTTATGAATATTTATAGAAAGGTTTTATGGTATGGAGAAAAACTTCAATACGCTGGATTCATGGTGTCTTCTGTGAATATTCTTGGGGCACATAATTAGGACGCTTTGTCCTACAGCCATTTAGACACTTCTGCCATTGTGCTAGGGGGGAAGCTCGACTTACACATCATGCCTAGTAATGCAGTTATGAAGAGGGGATGGCCTGGAAGTTTACATATAGGCTTAGAAGAAGTTCCCTCACTGCCTGTTTTCTTATAAATGCTTCCAATTAAGGGTGCTAGTCCAAACAGACAAAATGAACAAAGTGCTGAAACTAACTCCCTTCCTCGAGAGAGCAAGGGAAAGGGGAAACACCTTGTGAAAAATAAAACTGCTGGGAGGAGAGGACCATACAGCTGACTCTACACCAGAACAAACCCTGAGACCTAATAATATTTATACATATATATATATATATACATGTAAAATATACTGCTACACCAAAGCAAACTGAATTCCTAAGGGGTAGAAGGATGAAACAATCAGCACAGTGTACCAAGCCACTAAGATCTCAATGACCATAATATGTAAAATGGCCAAATGACCCAACAGGAAAAAGCTTAAAGAAACAATGCAGATGCAAATCTGAAAAGTGGCTCTTAAACAGAAACGAGCAGAAGCCTTTCTTGAGAAACTCGTAACATGTCCAGCAGACAGGTCACCTAGTGAACAGCAGATGAGCCATTAAAGACTGATGACTGCAATATAATTTGAATTGACATTCAAGGCACAGCAAGGGTGCCAAATTAGTACACTGACACCAACCTTCTGCAAATAAAATGCAAAGGGTTTTTAAGATACCAGAAATTGAAGTAGTTCCAGTTTTGATAGCAATGCCACTTTTCAGAAGTCTTCAAAATGTCTAGGAAATTTCCAAAAAGGGCAACAGTTAGTTAAATCTGAAGGTTCAAGAAGATACACTGAAATGTGATACACCGATGTCTCGGTTATTTAGACTGGGTGGGACTATGGTTTTAAGGAAGTTCAGAGAGCTGTAACAAGCAAGGTAAATGTGCAACAATGCCAAATGCTGTTCAGCTTTGACAGACAAAGCAGCAAAAATAACTGAAAAAAAAGGCATCCAGAAAAACTAAACTACTTGTACTTTGCTGGGTTTTCAATTAATTGTATCAGCTGAACGAAGAGAGCAGGGCATCTCTGGACAGCTAAATCAAGTTCTTCGTTTAATGTACAGTTGGAGTCCAAGCAGAAATTTGGAAGTATGTCAGAAAAGGTGAAGCAAGAACATTATCGCCTCTTAACACAAATCATCACTGTAGCCTCATCTGGAAAACCGCATTCTGTGCTGATCTTGCCTTCTCAAAAACAATTAGGCACAGTAACATGAGAACACTGATGAAAGTGACCATGGAAAAGTTCCAAACAAAGGGAGATGGAAAAGGTTACGAATGCTTATTTTGGAAAGAAAACAAATATAAAGAATAATGAATGTTGCTAAGAAGAAGAATGGGAACTTTGCTCCCCCTCCCTCTAGAAGAACAAGAACACCTGGGGGCATTAATGAGAAGGCTGAAAGTAAGAAAACCAGTGAAAGGCTACATTTCTTTTCATATCTAGGCAATTATCACTGCAAGAAACCACCGAGGCTAACAGCTAAATAAAGACCGAAATAGCTATAAAGATATCAAGAATATCTGGAGTTATCACAATACATTTCTAAAGGCACAAGGCATAGATTACATGTGAGAAAAGACGGGGGAAGTGTCTCACTTCTGCCTACTGTGGGATTTCATGCCTGTTCTCCTGCAGCATCTGCACTGGCCTCTGTCAGACAATACTGAATCCAGGTATCACTGAACATGGCTAATTCCTGCGATTTCCACACTACACATGAATGTATGTACACATGGCATTTGAAAGGATGGTAGTACCCGTCCTAGATGAAATACAGCTACTATTAAAACTTAAAATAAACGTTACTTACTGTTCTGTAACAGACACTTTACTTGCATTCAGGTAAGCAACAAAGTTAATTCAAGAAGTTGGCTGGAGCAAGTGGTATGACTGGCTTTTCCCTTGCTTAGATTCAAGGGAATGTGTCCCTAGATGCTTTTTAGTAATGCCTCCCTTAACAGTCTGAAATTCTGTCAAGGACAGCAAAACGTGACTGTGAATTGATATACCTAATAAATGGAAAATTCTCAGATCCGTCAGTTGCAGCTTCCTTACAGAACTGGGGATTATGTGACTCTTTTGCCTTGCAATATCCACTGTGTTGACAGAGCAAACACTGGTTTTAGGCAGTACTGCCTTTCACTCCCCTTGCAAAACAACAGGATACAGCAGCTTTTTGCCTAACCAACACTACAGAGTACACCACCTATAAAATCATGGGCAATGGTATTTTCAAATGGCACAATTCTGTGATTCTTCACTGTACAGCTAATTCTCAAAACCCGATTCCTCTACAAAGGCTTATTTAGGTGACTACTGAGATTATTAATATTGCTTTTTCATCTGGACGGTTTCTAAACAGTCCCCTATATCTCATTATATTTGCTAAGAAAGCTGGGTCTGTGTAGCCTGGGGAAGAGAAGGCTGAGAGGGGATCTTATCAGTGAATGTAAATATCTTAAAGGTGAGTGCCAGGAGGATGGGGCCAGGCTCTTTTCAGTGGTGCCCAGCAACATGACAAGGGGCAACGGGCACGAACTGCAACACAGGCAGGTCCACCTGAATATGAGGAAAAATTTCTTTACCTTGAGGGTGACAGAGCACTGGAACAGGCTGCCCAGAGAGGCTGTGGAGTCTCCTTCTCTGGAGACATTCAAAGCCCACCTGGATGTGTCTCTGTGCCACCTGCTCTGGGTAAAGCTGCTTTAGCAGGGGGTTGGACTGGATGATCTCCAGAGGTCCCTTCCAACCCCGACCATTCTGCGAGCCTGTGAGAACCAGAAGAGAAGCCTGATCTGGCCACTGACCCATACACCTTCTTTGAAGGCAAGATATATTCCTAAACACTAGATTTCTTTCATTCCCTTGCTTTTTGTTGCAACTTGTAAGAAAATCCTTGCTGCTATTGTCTGCTCCCATGGAGAAAGCCAATTTAAAAGTCCAATAAAAACGCCAGCCATTACAGTACTTACCTAACTGCTCTTCCTCTGTCTTGATGAGATGATGATGTTGCTTACACTGTGATCATCCATCAACCGTCCTTCCCTTATGCCTTGAGCAGTTACCATGTTTCCTATTATAGTTTCAATGTCCAAGCATCTCCATGAGTGAAGACGCACGGGGTGCAGTAGCTCTTACGAAAATAATTCCGGGAACTTACAGCTCCTAAATTGGATTAGGGGCAAGTATCAGCTGTTCTTGCTGTGTTAATTCAGAGCTCTGCATTGAAAGACCTGCCTCTCCCCACTGGAAAGCTGTTGGGTAATGCCATTTTCAAGGAAGGCAAGGAAATGTAATTACAATGCTCTCTAAATGCAGCTTCATGCAGCAATACAACAAATGTGTTTAGCTAACATTGGTATAAAATGTTCAAGTAGCACTAAACAGATACTGCAAAAAACCATGAATTGTAGACACTGGATTTTTTATTTTCTTCTTACGCTGTTTGTATTTATTAGTTTTAAACTTGTCAACCTCCTCATCATCAAAAGTAAGCCATCTCTAATACAAGACTACCATTAAACTGTGGAAATACCCTGTAGCAAATTAATTAAGATATGGAGCAGAAGGATCTTTTACTTTCAGTAGCTGAAACAGATGAAGCTGGGACAGGTATTATTTAATCTTGCAAATTAAATCTCTGCTGAATAGTCAAATAAACACAGATTGCCTAATGCTACTCTTCCTTGTACTGTAATTTAATTTAAATGGAGGAGAAAAAAAAACAAATGAGGCTGCTACATGCGAATATTTCTGGTAAAGGTAAATATAGTCTCAATTACTTTCTTCTTACCAGGGCAATCCTACCAGCAGAACCCTCTATGTCCGAGGAAAAGCAAGATGAGGTGGGGGACTAGACCTCATTTTTTGTTATGACCTGTGAAGGCTGACAGAAGACTCCAAATCACCAAGTTTGCTCAAACCCCTCCACCTCCTGCCTGTCAGGTATGTTGGCCACCCCTCCTCAGGGAGGACTCCCACCGCACCCGGGGAGGCAGTGAGGGCTGGTGGTGAGGAGCTGGGAAGGTGGTGAGGACTGGTGCTGCTGAATCTCCAGTTTTAAAGAAGCACCGTGTGAATTCACTCAGCTCCCAGTGGCAGAAGGCAGGTAATAAACCAGGACAACTGCGGCATTTTCAAGCTTCTAGATGCCCAAGGAGGGGTTGTAAAGAACTGTAGGAATTTTTTTTCTATATTTCAGGGATGTACCCATTCTTCAGCTAACTTAAATTTTTATGCCCCTTTACAGATAAATGATGTATTTTGACTGTAGCAAGTGACCAGCATCAAGCTCTTTGAAACACAAACCCTCAAAAAACGATGTCCAGCTCTGATTAAGTCGACTCTCTGAATTCAAAGCACGTCTTGACTGCTTTCCATGAAAACAACTGATCCTTTTCATGGGTTAATGCCATTGTAACTTCCTCTACACATTGAACAGATTACCATGGACACAAATTCAGACTCCTTCCATTCACACAAGGTCCCTAGAAATTTACATAAGTCTGCAGAGAAAACAGTCAGCCAAGCTTTCACTGGCATGAATATTGTGATGAAACTTTCAAACAATACATACTTATATCTCCTAAAATACAGTTTACAGTAAAAAACTGCAAATTCATTAAACAGTAAGGAAAAAAAAATATTTCAGGTAACTCTTTAAAATGGTCTTTTAAAATAAATAATGACTATCCAACTACCTTAGGCTAATTTGCTGCAAAATCAAAACAGTTTGGCAATATCCTATGTACAGTAAAAATGCTACCCTGCTATGCCATAATAGTGAGCTTTTTTATGTCAAAAAAATTACTCTGCAAATCACAGCACTGCATCTGTCACACATAAACCAAAACAAAGATTAAGTATCTTCACTTGACCAATAAGGTATCCTCGATGCAGTTCAGCTTTGCTGACCTTTTTAAAAATGACAAGCATTTTTGCCATAACCAGACTCTTGTGAACATAAGGAGGGTACTTCTATTCCCTTCAGACCCATTCTCATAAATTGTGTTTGGTTTTTTTTTTAAATTTCACTGAAATCAATTTTGGTCCATAAGGCATCACTGTAATTTTGTACTCAAGGACGACTTTGAAGGAGGAGAGGCCAAGACAGGGTCTCCTAGATATTGGATTTATTGCTACTATGTTTATACATCATTATTAGGAATTAATTTCAAAAAAGAGCTTGGGAGATTCCAGTCTTCTGAATTCAAATGCTCCTACTAAATATTTTGCACATAAGTGACATGAATTTTTTTAAAAAATGTTTCCCTGAAGAGCAGCAATATACCCGCTGTTACAAAATGCCTCGAGGAGAAACCAGATCTTTCTGAGGAATCTGGATCAGTCCTACCAGGCTAACCTTCTGGTGAAGGGCATGTTACAGCCTGAAGGTCAGCATCTTCCTTCAAACAGCCTCTTGCTCCAAAGGCATCGAGGGATGCGCAGCCTGTCCCAAATGCTTCAGCTTACATTTCTGAGCTTACTGCCATCTAAGCTTTAGTCTTCCACCCCTCTCAGCTCATTTAGGGCCACCTGACATTGTGTCTTACCTCCCAAACCCCTCCTCTGCTGGCTTCCAAATCCTTCTTGGCAGCTTCTGGTCTTGCAAAACCCTTCCTGTGACTCTGTTGTGTACATGCTGAAGGAATGTCCAAGAACTAAATGTGTATTTTGGGGTATTTTTCCTAACAGAATTTGCACTGAGGTTTTAAGCTGACCAACATTTTCATAGTAAAGCCCTTTCCATCTAAGAAAACTCATGGTTTTTAATGAAAGGGATTATATTTTTTCTTATCTGCAGTCTATTTTTACAGCTCATAAAGATAACTACAAATTGAACAGATTTCTCTTTTATATGTAAGGATGGCAATTTTACAGAGTTCAGAGTTAATTGCTAGTTTCTCTGACAAGCTGTGAATTATTTTTAAGTCAGACTACCATGTAACAATTCTAATTACAAAGCTTCTCCTTGTCTCCCTTATGCACCCAAGCCTCTCTGTGAGAAACTGTTACTCCATCAAAGGAATGGGAATTTTTGCCACTGATTTTGCTGAGACCACTAAGCTCAGGTGTGATCTGAGACTACAAAACACTCATAACGTTATCTAAAACGCCCTCAATTCAAATAGCTTGGAACATAATTTCCACAAATGAACTGAAATAAACTTTTCCCTTACCCTCTTCTCTGTTAAAGCAAAGTACCCCTTGTGCTTTATTTGTTCATCCCAATACAGGATTTAACAGTTATTTCCAAACAATAAAAGAATGCCTTAGCAAAAGAAAATAGAGAATTTAATAGAAGGCATTAGTTGTTCTGAGTAAATTATTCAACCATTTATTATGTGTGTTAGAGAATTCTAGTGGGTAAAAATCCTTAACTGACATCAATAATTATGCATGCACATATGTAGCAACCTTTGTCTGGGACTTCAAAGCTAATCTTGAGGCTGCACCTTAAATTCTGCTCTTACAAGAAATCTGGGAAGAAATTGAGCATCCTGACACTGACCTGAAAAAGACATAAACCCTGAGTTTCTAAGCGATCTTTGTGCAAGGGCATGCACAGAATAGGTAATAGTTGGGAGAAGAAACTGGAAAAACCTTTCTTCAGTCCATAAATACCTACCACTAACAACAAATATATTTCATATAGCCATACAGCTTTCTGCAATTCAGCATTCAATACCTCATGCAATATTCTTTGGTACTCCCGTATCATTAACCTGTTACTTCAGTTTTACCACGAGCTTCAAGGGATTTTCATCAAAGTAAGTCTCTCCATAAAAAGGAAATAGCTTTGCTGTGAAAAAACCAATACATAAATTATATATGGTTTCATTTATGGGAAATTCAAATTTTCCAAGCTACAAGTGTTGATTATTTGAAGGTATATATAATCTATGATGAAGAGCACTTCCTCTTTCCAAACCACGGGTTTCTGCTCATGTATGCCAAAGCAAAATAAGCAAAGAAAGTGAGAAATCAGACTTTTTTTTTTTTAACTCTAAGAGAATAGTATATGGAAGTAAGCAGGAAGTAAGTGCTCTCTTTGAAGGAGTAATGCACAACCTCTTGTTGGTATGTTGACCACAATCTGTGCAACAGTGGCTTTTGAAAGTTCTCATGACGCATGTATTACGGTAATTGAATTCAACAAGAAATAGCTAACTGTGTCAAAGTCTACACTAGAAAAGCTCCAATCTTCACCCCAAAACGGAAAGATACTTGGTCCTGGAATGGTCAGAACATATAGATCAGCATTAACTCTCCCTTCTCTTGTACTCTGATGCGCAATAGAAGAAGGACTCATAGCAGCGTGAATTTCCTATATATCTTACAGCTGAGGGTAGAAAGAAAAAACTAATAAAGGTCTAGCCTTCTACTGTAAATCCCAAGTTTCATATAAATGCGGCTTGGCTTTTATTAGGAGAGCACAGCATTATGAAATTCTCAGGGGATCATGGCTTTTCATGAATACCTGAACCCATTCACTTCTGACGCTGATGTGCAGAAGACTACAGAGTGTGTATCTGGCCATTTCTGTTTCTTTAATGGTAAAATTTACTCCTGGGCTGAAGATCAAAATGAAGTCATCATACCTTTTCAAAAAATGACATAAAAGTTTAACCTCTCTTTCCAGAAGAAAAGGAATTAAAACTATAGTGTGTATGTGGAGCTTAAAGTACAAATGAAAATAGAGCTTTTGGAGAAAAGGGAAAAAAAAAGAAAAGTCTCTGAAAAGTTCTTTCTTAATCCAAAACAGGACCCAAACCTTCACTCTTCTGTCTTCTAGGTTCTTTTCTTCCTTCTCTCCATCCTTTCATTCCTAATTTTTCCTTTTCTTTTTGCTTTATTTTACAGCTTCAAAGTTTTCATCTAGTTTTTGCTGGTAACTTTAAGTTGTTCATTTAACCTTCCCGCCAGCCATATGCACTTCTTTCTAGCTTTCTAATATTTTAATTATTCTTTCACCTGTTTTCACACACTGTACCATGCAAACTGGTGGGCAGGGCCCATAACTTCATCTGCTGCCAGGGCTGGCTCATGTGTCACTGAATAATCAATACACACAACGGCTGAAAGGCAGTTGCAGTCGTCAAAGCAGTCAGATCCTTTTTCCTAGGGTCATCTTGGGAGCAGACCAAGAGTTTTGCAATGGCCAAATTAATTGCTCTGGCCCGCCCTTAGTGGCTCTATTTCCCCCAGAGCGAGCAGACACCGATTTGTGTGCATGCATGGTGTCAGGTGAGTGCAGTAAGCTCAGTGCGATAGGCGTAAGCTTCCCAGCCCCGCTAAAAATGACAGCTAAGGGCAGGCTGTTGCCATCAAATTTACTCCCCAGGGAAAGCAAGCTGCCAGCAATGGGCTGAATGATGGATGAATTGTTCTTTCAGGCTGCATATAACACATAGATCATTGCCTGAACATTCCCTTTTTCTTGCATCGAATAGAAGCTCCCCTTTCCACCTATATACTTGTGCCTCAGCCCACAACTCAGATTTGATCTACCCATCATTATCTTCCTTGTCCCCAGGGTCTCATTTGGAGTTCATAATTTACCTTTATCTTTATGGTTGTCTTTTCTCAGCATACTCCTCTTATACTGCCGATTCATAGGCTGAGCCCTGTCATCATCAGCAAAGCAAACTCCTTCATATCTAAACCACTTTATTAATTGTCACCCACTTACTTTCTCAAGGCTTGTCGCTATTAATTTTGTTATAATTTGATTAAGGGTGAAAGAAGATCTTATCTATGCTGAGAATCAGGTAAGTGCAAACTAATACTTCAACATGACCCATTTTTTTTTTTAGTAAGTAATGGAAATTCTGTCAGTATTAATTCTGCCTACTAAGAAGGTATGCAATGGAAGAGAGGTTAGAGTATTAATATGGAGAAATCACATTTTGTATTCTTTGTCTAATGCATGTTTGCTAGTTTGATGTCAATTAATTACTACATCAAGCAGTGATGAAAGGATTGCATTTTAATTTATGCAGCAATGCCTGGCTTATTGCCAAATGAATGGGCTCACTGCTCTTATACTGGCAGTATACTACTTTATTTATGTTAGGATTAAGTTTTATTCATTCACTGAAACGTATCTGGTCTCTTAAGAACTCCATATTGGCACTGGAAGAAAAGGAGATGGAATAATTTAATGGTAGGAAAAAAGATTCTGTGGGTTTTCTTGGTAACTTCATTTCTACTTTAATCCTTATAGCGCTTAGGGGGCTACATTGGTGTATGTTCAGTGACAGGTGGATCTCATTCAAGCACTGAATACTCCACATTTTTGGCTATGTTTTAGATACTTTCCTACATTAAAGAAAGCAGATGTTTATGTACACTTGGAACCAAAACTCTTTCTCCAGTTTAGTTTGTTATACAGTCATTTGCATTAGCAGTTAACTTTCTCCAATTTTTTGTAAGCATCTGAGTTGCTTGAATCCAAGAGCAGCTCTTGAATACTAGTTCTTACTCTAATACTATTCACTCTCACAAATGTATTTGTTGCAGAATACATGTCAGAAAATCATAATGCCCAATAGATGTACATAAAAAAAATTACAGACACAGTTTAGAACTGAGTAGAAGAATTTCCTTGGATCAGGATTTGCACTACTATGCCTTTTTTCCTGCCAATATCATCCTAGATTTTTATGTTTGTTTTTTTTAATTATTATTATTATTTTTTCCATGCGTGGCAGTGTGCTCCCTCACCCCCTCCCACTTAAGCCATATCCACCAGTGTGTGTTGTGATGGCTACATCCAGCTTACTCTGGACTTTAGGAGATGGATGGCAACACGGTAGCCAAGGGATGTCTGGAACAGTGACCCATTCATCTTGCTGGTATGCAAATATGACTATAAATCAATCATCTTACTCTATAAATAGTGGGACAGCCCAGGCCTGTTGAGCACTCCTGCATGGCATGGGCTGCATGTCAGGATCCCCCCTTAAGCAGGGTCGTGTCTCAAGGTTACTCCTCAAGGTTGAGAGACTCCTTGCTGCAACAGATTCTTGGTAAGTGATTAATAGCATGTGAAACTTTGAAATCCTGTCTAAGTCATATATAGAATTGATTGTGTATATGTAATCCTTTAGACATAAACTGTTGACTATGTCTGGGACTAGATGTTGATCTATCCACACCTAGACTCCTCTCTGAGAAGGAGTTGAGAACGCAACGGGGTCCTTTCTGAACCTCATGACTCAACAGGACGGTGACCCTGACAGTTTTGCCTGACCCTGTCCTCTATGCAGTAAATAACCAACTGTACCTTGCCATAGAACCTTGTTAAGTCAGTCATATTTCCCACTGAACTTTGTTAACTTACTACTTTATATAAATAAAGTATATTGTTGCTTCTCTCTTACAAGTGAAGTGCATGACTCCATCCGCAACACCACAGGAAATGACAGCTTGTTTCTCTTTTGATTTTTTCTCCTGTAAAACTAGGATATTCATCACAGCCATCACAGAATTCTGGCTTGGAGGAAAAAGAACAAAGATCCTCTCTTTAGAGCTGCAAGCAGAGCATCAATTTCATTTTCTAGAGTGAATGCAACCCAGTCAAGCACATGTTTCTTCATGACTAGAGCCTTGGGTGGATTCTTAAAATAACACTCATTATAGATATTGCATAAATGAGAATTTGGAGTTCTTTTTCCAGTTAAAATAGTTGTGAAATGTAGCTGAAACTGATTTCCAAATATTGTATCCCTGAAAAAGAAAAACGTACAGAATTTACATGCCACACCAGCCTGTCCGTTCTCCCTTGCATGCTAAAACTCTTCCCAGCCACAGTCCTTACAAGTCCAGTATTTTTAGCCCCTCTTCAGATGTTCCCTCACAAAAATAGTTCTTACCAAAGGTCTACATTTTGGTAAAAAAACAGCAAAGTTCCTGTTTAATCTCTAACACATAACTATATTCCATCCATAGAGGCAGCAGTGTGCCACATCCCATACCCAGGAGCACTAAGTTTTACCATCAAAACTTGGTTTTGCATATTGTGTAAAGAGGCAACATTAGGTCTGGATGCATTCATTATAAATGAAATGTACTATTCCAACCAAATTACCTTTCAGCCTAAGAGCACACATTTCTCTCTTGAAAACAATAAAAATCCTTGGGGTTTTTTAGGTTACAATGGTCATTACAGCCTCAACATCACTGTCAGCACTCACTTATTAACAGCTATTATTATGATTTATTTGTAATATTGCCAGAACATCCACAGATTCTAGCAGCACTGGGACTGCATGTTGTATAAACAGAATCAAAATTATGATCTCAGATATGGATGCTTGCCATGGGCAGCAAGTGACAATTACCTACAATCTGCTCTGCAGGTCTCCCTCCTCCCCCGTCAGACAAGAACCTTCCTTGCCTCTGGAAGCACAGGGCTTTCGGAAGGGAAATCTGGGTCACATCTATACGTGGGGCTGAGGAAGAAAAAGTGAGGAGGGGGAGTGCATAAGGTCCCCTATGAGCAAGGGAAGAGAGGAGAGGTTGGAGGTCGCCCACCCGGAGAGGCCAAGGCAGTGTGGGTAAGGGGGCAGGGGGTGGCACCTCTTTCCTTCCCCAAACCCATTGCTGCTCTGCATCGCATCAGCTAACTTCTTACAAGTGTCAACAAGTGCCTTTCTACAATTCGTTCACCAGGTACTTGCTAGAATTATTCCATACCTATGTATCTTTGGAGATCACTGTGGGTGACGATGCCAAGAAAGTTATATAAACAATTCCTGCTAAAAGCAAATAAATATATCATGACTCCTCAACTCTTGTTCTATTTTCTGGGAGAAAAAAACAACCTGCTCTGAAATTTTTTTTCTCTGTTGTAACGAATGAACATCTCATAAATTGCTCTGCAATAAACTCCACCTGGCTGCATTTTTTTAAAAAAGAAGAGATTGGTGGCATTACCCTCTTCATTTTCCTCACTACGTGGAAGAGAGTGGTTAAAAAAACCCCTGTGATTGAAAGCTTGGGGTTTAGTCACATCATTTCATCTCTCTGGGTTTGGTGATGTGATGCCTGTAAAAGTCACATCAGGAGTAATTTCACCCCCGTCCCTGGTACCCTTTTACGGCAGTTACAAATGGTGAGCAGCACAGCAGACTGCAGCAGCACCAAACTTGAAAAACGTGAGATAAACAGAACCTGCACAAGTGCCCAGTGTGTCTCATTTGTAAACCTTCTCCTTACTTCCTATCTCTCTCCCTCCTTCATTCCCTCCTTCCTTTTTCTTCCTTTCCCTTTCTTTTTTCCTTTTCTTTTCCTCCATTTGCTCTCCTTCTCTCAGTCTGTGGGATTTCTATGAACTCAGGAAACTATTATTAGCTCTTTTCCTCTTGTCAGTAGGCCTTGACACCTTTTTTTTTCACACCACATCACACCCCCCGCTTTACTGGAAGACAACAGAAATCTGGAAAGGTCTTTTTATTCATTTTTAACATATGCTTTTCTTTAAGGAGTGAGTGAAAAGAAAGGTAGGTTTTAATCCACTGCTCGCTTGCGCAATTTAAAGCTTTTGTCCGTGTCAGTATTTGTCCTTATGGTCACAACTCAAAAGTCAACATCTGCTTCTGAGTTACAAGCAATGGATACAGAGCACCGTCTCCCTGAAGTCAGAACTGGAGACAGCAATAACGTATCAGGACACCGCACTGTAGTAACTGGCAGCAAACCCTGAAGCACAAATGGTGACCCACGTCCCTTTCTGCCAAGCGGTACAGAGGGTGTAAGAGGAAAGCTGTACAGGTTCCTTTGGCACCAGGGACCATCTAGACGATGTGTGTTGTACGACCTCGTGGAGCTGAGATAACGGAAAAGAGCCGCTGACAGCCACCAGCCCCATACCCATGCTCATGTGCCCACCTTCACGACATGAAGAAGACTGATACAAGAATAAGAATGGCACAGGATATTATCAATATTATTATTATCATCACCACACATGATAAGGGGACCCAAGCTGTACCGACGGCTACACGAGGAAAACTTACTAGGATGTTATGACTGTCTAACCACACTTCAGGCTATACACAGCACATCAACATTTAATTACATATTAAATAAAATCAGTGGTATCCCTCACTCAGCATAACTGTTCCTTTTGTGAGATGTTAGAGCTTTGTTTTATACAGCAAATGCCAATCAGGTTTTGCCACATTTCTCCATGCTGACTTTCAGGCTGGGACCATGAGGTAACAGGTCTTGCTGCAGTCCACGGTTTCTGGTACCACTGGGTCACACAGGGTTAGAACTTCCATTTAGGATTACGATCACAGAGGGTCCACCATAGGATAAACATTCAGGTCAGCTATTCTGACCCATGTTGTACATGAAGCCTCACCTAAGTGCAGCTATACACCAGCTGGAAGGCTATGCTAATGCTGAAAAGGCCATCATGTCATCAGAAGCAACATACCTCAGCTCCTCACATGCCAGTGCTCACATGCTCACGCTGTACTGTCTGCACACCCCACTATTTCTGCAGTGCTTTCGCTCCTGAACTGACTTCAGAAAGTACAGGGATATTGTCTCAGCTTTGCAGACAGCAAACGGTGGCAAAGGAGGTAAAATGACATGCTTGACCAGACACTGTCTGCCAGGCAGTTCCCACGTCTCACGATTTTCAGTTTCCTGTTGAATCACTAGAATATATTAGGTCTCCTCACCTGTAAGTGTTGCTTTGGGCTTACATGGCATGCAAAGGGGCTGCGCCAGCGGCTCCAGGTGACTGCCCACCCGCGGGCTTTAGGTCCCACAGAGACCACCAAGGCTACCTGCAGAAGTGCCTCGCTGCACCACTCTGCCTTGCAACAAGGCTTGGAGCTAACCTCTCTTCTCTTGAAAGAGCTTTAGAAATGTGAACATGCTCTTGTTCACATAAAACACCTTTGAGTAAAGTATTACTACCTCTACCTTACAGATGAGGAACAGAGAGACCTGTTCAATACCTCTTTGAAAACTCTCACTTGCAGAATAGCTAGAAAAGACGTGACAGATTTCTGCTTCTCCAACTCAACTGCTTTTTGTACTGACTAATGTATGATTTCTTCCTTAGCAGTTCCTCCCATCTTCTCTGTCCTATCAGCTTCTCTTTTTGCATTGTATTTCTAAATTCCATAGGGCAGGTGTCATATTCCTACTCTGTGTTCATATGGTACCTTATGCAATGAAACCCTGGCCACTGATAAATGCACTTAGATGTCATCAATACAGAAATAAAAAATGATAGCGATTTCCTGACTATACAGCATCTCCACATGTCAGTTTAACCTTAGACCCCATTCTTGTTTAAACATCCAACACGTGTAAAAGCCCAGTTAGAGGATTAATCTGTCCATGCAATGAAATAAGTATGAGTAAATTAAATGGCTGTATTTCCCGTAACTAGTTATATATTCTTCAAATGTTTCTCAAATTTCTGAAGTATATTGGTATAGCATCAACAGGCATAGTACTAACATTTAATCCCTCGGTGGAAAGCTTATGGACAAGCAGTGAGATTTTCCCCTTCATTTTATTTGGATGTGACTGTTTTGTTATTGTGATATAAACCCATTACAATTATATTTGCTCCTTTAAGAAGCAACTGAAGAGTATTTTTCATTTAAACGTATATTAGGGAGAATTTATTAAGCAATTAATCAAGGTAAAGAAAATGTTTCTGACTATTACTTCAACAGGTACATGTTATTTGCATGCCAGTGCTACACTAGCTTAAAAATAGCCATACACCCTTAAAAACAGCCTTTCAATAACACCTATTTGTTTTCTTAAAATGTTCTTATTTCTTTCCTTCTATCTATGAATAACTGGAAGTTATCTGAGGAAGTGCAGAAAGTTTACAAGCAAAGACAAACTGCTTTATACCAAAGAACCTCTTAAATTTTAATTACCTCATGAAAAATCGAAAAGCTAGGGTAACAGTTTGGTGGATGTCATTGCTGAACCCACAACCAGCACTAGTCAAGCAAAGACAGTTTCACGTATTTTGCTCTTGTAACACAAAATGGCAAAAATCAAGCTTCTAGACTACAGTTTGTCAGTTTCTTTACAAAATATTCCTATCCTTGAACAGAAAACAATAGGCTTTCAGACACATTTTTGTCACTTGAAAAAAAAATTTACTAAAATATCTGTGTTGGAACATAAGACAGGACAGGTCAGAATATTTTAGTTAGGTTCATTCCTAGCACTGCATCAGAATATACCCCTGAAAATGCATAGATTTTTTTTTAAAAAAAAAAAAAAAAGTGAAAAGGGCATGAAAGTAAAATTCTTCAAGTAAGTCTTATCTTCAGACTCTAAATACATGCAAGCACAGACTTCCTAGAGCTTTCAGAGTTATTCACGCAATACAGAAATACTGAAACGGCTTCAAATGGAATTCTGGAAGGAACAACAGCAAATCTTCCTCTGGCCCTCTGCCACGTCAGTGTATTTAGCAGTTTGCCACTGTTCTGTCACTGTATCTCTCCAGTTTAAGTCATGCATTTATTTCCTGCTCTGGAGTGATCAAAGCTTTTCCATCTAAGACAGAACATTCTAATTGCCAATTTCAAAGGTTTTTTAGGAAGTTGCTTCATGGATTTAAAATCATTAACAGCAGCCTTAGAGCTCATCTAGTGAGTTCTATCTTCTAAGTGTTACAGAAGCGTTAATTAATTATAGGTTTGACTAAGCCTTTAAGGTTTTGCCTGTATTGGGAGCAATGTAATATGCTCCACCTCAGCTGAAAGCCTTGGAGATACACGCTTTAGGGAGGCTTAGTGACTCACCGGGGAAATGAATGTGTTGTCTCTGTGCCATCTAAAGCAGCTGATTTGCTGCAAAAGGGAGCACATGCTGTATTTTCTTCCAGGACACTGCAGCTGTTGCTCACTCGGTTGCCGTACCTGCCTGTGGCAGAAAACCTCCCGCTATTCCAACAGGGGTGGTGCAAATGCATACATTTCCTACACAGACTAATGATACAGCTACACTGTTTTATTTTCTGGGATACATACAATACACTTTTGTGTCTAACTGGTTCCCTTTCTGCAACATAAAAAAAAACCAAACCAGGAAATGGTCCAAGACTGAAAAATGCACAGACTTCATGGATCCAGGGTAAGTAGGGGGCTATTCAGAGATGCCCGGAAGACCTAGGTAAGCATCACTGACCCATCTAGGAGATACAGTAGCATTTTTCAGCAGGTTTCAAAGTTACAGGAGACAACAGAAATCCTGGTGGTTTTTATGTTGGATAGCAGCTAGATAAAAGACAAATAACCAAACTGACAGGGGCTAGAACCCCATGTCTCATTCCCTACACTGACAGTCATGGTGCCCAGCATGGTCCAACTGCTGATCCAAGGCTTTTATCCAGCCTACAGACCATATTTTCTGGCCTGCCTCCTATCCTCCATCACAGAGTAACCCTTCCAGCAGCACAGGCTGCCTCTGCAGCCAAATGCCTCTGTCCACATTTGCATCTGTCCCAGCAGAGAGATGCACTACTGCAGCCACAGAAAGACAGTGATTATGGGGGCACGTGGTGGGGGGCCACAGAATTAGGAGACCAGGGGGTTGCTGGTTGCATGTGGCAGCAGCTGCTGCTGCTGGGCAGAGTACCAGGCGCACAGTGAAGAAAGAAGGGTGAAAATCTAGTCCAGCATCTGGAAACGCTGTGCTGGACCGCTTTACCTTGCCTGTTAGAATGGATAGTTAGGTTTCCTCTTTCAAACTTTTCTACCATTCCCATCTTCAGCCTGGGTAGAGATAGCACTGCTGTCCACCCTCAAACCCTGTGCCTTATCACCCTGTGGATAATAATGCTCTCCACAGCCGTGGTTCAGACTCCCTTACGTGGGAAATGTTTAGGATTGCCATCTTCTGTTTCTTTAGCCAATGTTGTACTACTAGATAATTATGAGACGTCTCCGGTATCAACATCTTACAGCTGTTCTAAGAGGAGTAAGATAACAATTCTGAATTCCAAGATACTTTTTGTCAAGTCTAGCCATCTAAACAAGATGTTTCAGCATAGTTATTTCTAATATGTGGCCCTAAGAGGCACCTCTCAGTTTGTTGCTTTTTAACACTTTCTTATCTACACTGATCTTTATTTTACCAGCCAGGCTTGTGTCCTAGCACTGGATATGCTGGCTGCTATGAATCCCAGTCTAGGTGCCTGTAACTCTCATGCTCTGTACGTGACAAGCAGGATGCCTAACCCAGCATTTTGAGTTCCACTGCAAGGGAACTAAACCTCTTTTTTGATTTATCCGTAAAGCTACTCTGAGTGGGTGGAATTTCCTGTTGCTTTCAAGTGAACTGCAGATTTCAGGGTACCAGGGTTTCATATGTGTAGAAATTTGCACATCCAAGGAATTCATTAACTAATAAACAAAACTCCCTCAATAATTATAATTTTTCCATGAAAACCTGGATTACAGTTTTATTCAAATGCATTGTATACAATTGTAAGAGAATGTGCAGATATTAGAAAAAGCTGATTAATTCATATTAATTCACATTACCTTATTTGCCCAAAATAAGACTACATTTTCTGGTTGCTCCATATACATTTTCTTATGTTTCACTCAACTGCATGTAGCCTGAAACTATCCACTGAGCATCACCACCTTATTAACTTCACCCGATTTAGCTGAACCTGCCTTCTTCCATTTAGCAGGCCAATAAGGGTATTTTTAATCTGCTCTACATTGCACTTGCAATTTGTTTTAATGTGATTAATCTCTTCTACTGTAAACACTTAAATAGCTGCAAAAGCTAATCAGAGCATTTAAGATGTGCACATATCCCTAATGAAGAGTATATATGCATTCCTGTTGTCATCTTTACCCCCATGAGTCCAGCCACTACTCAGACAAATCTTTAGCAGGTTTTGTTTCACAGCCTTATCACCTCACACAAAAAGGCTGGAATTTCCCACACTGACAGTGAAGACTCCTGCCACATGGAAACATATTTTCTCTGCTGATTCACACGTTACAAATCCTACAGTGGATAGCACAAACCAGAGAAGACTGAAAAGTACTCAGATTATGGGAAGCTACCTTTTAGGTTTTTTGTATGGATGCATTTTTCACTAATGAATTGAAAGAATAATTTCTAGTCTAAGTATTCCTGAATGAATTCTGTTGAATGCAATACTGCCTTGACCTCTGCTCAAATATATACATACATATTAAATGTTAAATACAGAAATCTGCTTCCTCTGTCATCATGAGATACCAAAAACTAAACCTCTAAGTGATTAGACAACTGTGCAGAAAATAAAACTCACAGAGAAAAAACCTAAGGAATTTACATGTTTTTAATCCTCTGTTTGGTTAGTGTCATATCGATTTATGTGTTTGGGTTTTTTTTAACATACAGATAAAGCAGCAAGAAAAATATGAATCCCTTTTTTTGTCATCCCAAATAAAGAAGGGGAGAAAGTCAGTGGTAACACAACATACAGGAAGAAACAGCAAAGAGGAATTGTATCAGATATGTAAGAAATACATGTTAAAAGGGGGGCAGAAACTTGTCAAGGAGGACCCTTAAAGCTTGAGTAAAATAACTTGCAGGAGTTACTTTACATTAGCAGACTAACACATAACTGTGTTTCTTCTTTGGAGAAACATACAGATAGCAAGCAGAGAGCTCACGGAGCTGTCACGGAGGCCAAACCATTTACAGGGGAATGTGAGAAGAGGACATTGAGAGGATTAATGAGAAATGAGTGAACAAACCTGAGAATACTCTCGGAATTCAGCCAATGTAAAATCTGACACTGAAATATAATTAATTGAAATTTCCTATGGTCATATCATGTGAGAAAGTGAGAGCACTGCCAGTTCTCAAAGACCTTCTAATGACTAGTATTTTAACTAAACCCCCACCCTCCTGAAGTATACAACCACATGAGATTTCTAATACTTCTCTTTAAAGGAGTTTTCTTACCTTGTGCTTGTATAAGTAATCTCATTTAAAACTGCGAACTGTCCACAGCCTCAAAATAAAAATGTATGTTTTCAGTATAATTATTGTAAGTCTCCTGACTTTGTATTAGACTATTTCTTTTCCTGGATAGATTAACGATGCTCCACTACTCAGTGCAGTTTGAAAAGCTGAGGGTACTGGAGATGCTAAGTGACCGCTCAGTCCCCAGTACCTCAGCCTACAACTGTATCAGTCCACCCTGAGGAACGACTGGTTTATGTGGTTTCAGCAGCAGGCAGCTGGCTGGCACAGCCAAGCACACATTGCTTTGTTTTCTTATTTAGCACAGCTGAAATTGTACCATGGTACCCACGGGCAGAGACTCTTGGATCATTGATGGGGTTCTCTGCTACTGCAGAAGCCACAGGATCTTGCAAAAAACATGATACTTTATTCTTACATATATAAAAAAAAAAAGAGGTTGGCTTTTTACCCCTACTATTGCCATTGGAAAGACTTTCCAAAATTCCACTGCTTGTAATGGTTAGGAACCTTCTTCTAATTTCCAGCTTAAATTTGTACACTGCCAGTTTATACCAATTCGGTTTTGTGCCAGCACTATCCTAAAACTTAAATGACTCTTCTGGATCTTTTTCTCCTTGATGCTCATCCAGGATTTATTCACACACAGTTCCATCAATATGAGCCAGAAGTAACTCTACTGTGATCTGCGTATCTACAGCGATACACGTGTTTTTTTTTTAACACAAACCTAAGGTGTGTTAAAAACACCCCAACAAAACAAATCACAAAAATCCAAACAGAACCTGGTTCCTTGGGATTTCTCTGCAACATTGCAAGACACATGAAATGCAAAGCTGCTCTGAAAAAAAATCAAAGATTACAAAGAACAAGGTAGACACAGACCACGCAGGACTCACCCCAACCCGTGCAGGTGATGGGTGGATGGGCTGTGTGGTGAGGGCACCACGTAACGTGAAATGTCCCACACCCCTAACAGCAGTGCTCCAGGGAGCTTGGCAGAAGGCTCCTCAGCCTCCCACGAAGTCCCAGACTGACAAATTTGTTAATTACCATATTTACACACACCTATCAGAGTAAGAGTTAATAAAAGAAAATTATAGAAACAACACTTGGAATGTGTTCTTCATCAGAAAAAAGTATTTTTCCAAAGGGCTAGAAATAGATTAAACACAGTTGGTCAGTTTGGGGATGGAGCTAGAAGACACTGCCTGGAGTAATATTAGGTCACTTTAATCAAGCCAGCTGTTACCCTCATCATTAGCTATTAAGTCTAAGAAAGCAGATGTTTTTCTTTTTGGGAATGTCTACTGAAATCATGGAGTTCCACATATAAAGCAATTGAAGAATCAAGTCTTTTTTTAAAATACTGATTTTAAAGACTTAATTTTTCCTCAGAGTGCTTGCTTTAGCTTTCAAAAGGCTTTCAGTTTCTTCAATATGTTGCCCCTGCAGAACATTAAATTTTTTCTTTTCCAAGGCTTTGACAGCTTTGAAAAACAACACTATATTTGGAAAAGTGTATTTTTAAGAATTATGATATAAACCAGTCTAAATCTTAATGAAGTCAATAAATCCTTCCATTTACTTTATGAAAAAGTTTTGATTTGGCCTGGATAGCTTATAAAAACACTAAAAAAACCTGCCCCAAATAAAGAACATACTATGATTTCCAAGAAAATTTCAAATGAGTCAGGAATTCTTTGTTAAATTCTGTTAGGGCATTTACAGAAACTTAAGGTCTTCATTCACTAAGATACAGGTAATTTATTTTATTTTTATGCAACATTTTTTTTTCTTTCTTTTTCTTACTGTTCTTAAGCATCTGCTTCAGGCTTTCGGAGACAGGACTCTGAATTGATAGGATAGTGCAGCAAGAGAGGAAATATAATTCTTATGCCGGCTCCTACTCAGTATTTCATTATCCCCTTGCTGGATATAATGCATAAATCACTACCCCTGCCTCTTCCCTGGTTGTGCTCTAAAAAGCGCAGGTTTTGCTCATTTCTTTGAAAGCTCCAGATACTTGCTCTCAGAAGGGAATTCTAGACCACACTTCTGAAGGAAGTAAATGTAAATGTAAATGCCCTAACAGAATTTGACAAAACAGCCTTTCAAAGACCAATTTTGTAAAGTTATTTCAATATGGTAAGAGTACTCTAGATGTCTTTTATTTCACCCTTTCTGATGTTATTGTTTAATCAACTCTTCACTGCTTCTACTGTTACCCTACGTTAGCAAACAGATAGATAAGGCGGTGATGATGGATACCTCTTCAAATGCTGCCTGCTTTACACTTCAGCCTTCAGGTAATCCAGTATTTAGCAAGAACCTTTTGGCAACAAGGATGAAAATTCAGAGTACTAACAGATCTACTGCTCCTGAAAAGTCTTAATGAAATCTCTCACTAGTCAGATAAGCAGTCCTGATACCTTTATACAGAAATGTAAACTGCTAAATGCCATCTGCACAGTAGGATCTTTAATATTTCAACATCACACCAAAAATCCACCCAGCAACTACTGTCTCTAAGGTTAGCGAAACATAAAGGGTTATAGGGAAAAAAAATAGTTACCTTGCATGTCTAACTAGATACTGTAAAAATGTAGAGAGAGAAATACTGCCTTTTATACAGCAAGTAGCCAAGCCACATCCAGACTGGATTTTAGCTGCTAAATCTGAAGGTGCTAGCATAAATAACGTGTTCAAGAGCCCTGACTTAAACAAAAGCCCAGATGCAAGATGGCTTTCAGCTGAATCACCCACCTGCTAGGCACCAGCAGTAGGCTCCAGAGCCTTGAAGTTCAGGCTCCTACACTGTCTGTAGGTGAGCTAGGCAGCTGAGCGCAGTAACAAGCAACTGGTTTGCCCAAATGGTATTCAGCTGCCCAGGACAGCTGATGTAAAATGCTGAGTTGGTGGAAACGCATCTGAGCTCTGCCCACCCTTTGAGAGATTGGTCCTTCAGAAGTGCGGTCTAGAATTCCCCTCTGAGAGCAAGTATCTGGAGCTTTCAAAGAAATGAGCAAAACCTGCTGGTTTTTGAGCACAACCAGGGAAGAGGCAGGGGTAGTGATTTATGCATTATATCCAGCAAGGGGATAATGAAATACTGAGTAGGAGCTGGCATAAGAACTTGTATTTCCTCTCTTGCTGCACTATCCTATCAATTCAGAGTCCTGTGTCCAAAAGCCCAAAGCAGATGCTTAAGAACAGTAAGAAAAAAGTAAGCTTATGTGATATGCCTGAAAATGTCCTTGCAAACTCTCCCAAGCTCTGTTTCCAGCTCCAAAAATTTCTGAAATGGATGTGGTTTCCATCTGCTTAGCAACCCTCAGTAGGTTTCTTTTTCAAGATCGTCCAGTATCCTCTCAAAACATTCTGCTCTTACAGCAGCCCACATTAGAGTTTCACAGGCCTATCACCTGTTGCAGGAAGAATTACTCTTTTATTTATTTTAAAATCTGGCTCCTACTGCTGTCGTTTGCTGTCCCCTTTCTCTTATATCGGAAGAGTCAGTGGAGGATGGATTCCCATCACTCGTGAGTTCCCAATGCTCTACAAAACAAACTCTTAAGTTGTCTTTTTTTCTTGACAGGCAGTCCTAGCTTATTTAGTTATTCCTCAAAACATACCTGTGATATTCCCTGTTGCCATTTTCTTACTTTTTTTTACAAGTCTGCTGTACCCTTTATGAAATGAGGGGAGCATAAGCATACACACTATTTAAGTAGGTTAGCTATGATTTTATGCAGTGGCATAATTGATATTTTTGTGTTCTCCCTGTTCCTTCCCTGCAATTCCTAGCCTTTGACCTTTGTTTGAAGAAAAAAAGAAAAAGAAGAAAGCCAAAATGCTTCATCTTAACAAGATGTATGAAGAGTCCTCTCATTTGACAAAACCTAATGTTTGGAGACAGGAGATGTAGGTTCAAATCCTTTTAGCTCAGAACAGGTCTTCCCTCTAGACTGTCTTGGTAAAATACTTCAATTGCTGGGACACAACATAAGGTGGCATAGCCTTCACCTTCTCCTTTGTCTTAAGCAAAAGTAGCAGCAGCAGGCAGATCAAGACACCTGATCCTGTTAGCATCCATTTAGGGAAGCCCTAAATCAGGGATCAGAGAAGTCAGAAGTCATCTGAAAGAACATTTGGCTTTGGATCCCAATTAAATTTAGCAGGGAAAGAGACACTAAGATGCACATAATAGGGTCAGGTAAGGCACATGAAAAAGTGGAACTGTCTGAAAGCTTCCCTGGAAGCCCTGAAAGGTACTAGCTGACTCAGGGACCCTTTTAATCAAAGTTTTGGAATCAGGCACCTGAGCTCTACCAGCATCCTACTTCCAGTGCTGAACTTTCCGTATCAGTTGTTGGATAGTATTTTCTCACCCACAGGACTTTTACCACAATGATGATTTCTGAAATTAGCTAACTCAAACAATAGCCCCTGGAGTCTTAATTAGTAATGAAAAATAATGA
Source organism: Falco punctatus (assembly GCF_963210335.1). Taxonomy (NCBI): domain Eukaryota; kingdom Metazoa; phylum Chordata; class Aves; order Falconiformes; family Falconidae; genus Falco; species Falco punctatus. Next base: position 82,342,689 of record NC_137585.1, on the reverse strand, counting down.
TTTCTATGGTGAAATATAGCTACGTCTGGTGGATCAAAGAAGTATGGGCAAGAAGCAGAAGGCAACATGAGCTTTTGAAAAGCATGCCTCATCTAGAATGATCCATGACACTTTCACACACTGCCCATTTTTCTTAAAAAGTCTATTATTTCACCTCAACCAGATAGTGCCACATATCAGCAAGTGATGCAAAATAAGTAAAATAAACCCTCACCCTGTTTCTAAACTCTCTAGTTATTTCCACCTGAGCCTCAAGACTGAACTGACAGACATCAGCAATTTGTATTCAACGAGCCACCTGCCCATACCTTCCTGCAAAAGTACTCTGCTGCCAACAGTTCCTCAACAACCTGCTGGAGCCAAGTTTCATTTACAGTCCCAGCCTCTTTGAAAAATTTGCTATCTTTCAAGTGGATTTTGGTTTTAATACTGTAAGTTCTTTTCTTCCTGTTGATTTATCTTTCTAATGCAGAAGCCTTGACATGTATTCAAAAAGGTAACTTTTGTCTTTATGGGAAAAGAAGCTTATTGAATAGCCAAAGGATGTCTCATACAGGAAAGCCACATAAATGGTGCACGAAGCTGTGAGAATCGAGCTGTTAAATGGGAGCAGGGGGCTCCGGAACTGCTGCAGACTTCCAGCCCTACAGGGAATACTGAGAAGCACGGCACGTTTGAAGAGGAATTGAAATTGTCAGCGAAAGAACAGAATCTGTTCACCCTTACATTCCTAATTAGAGAACTCATAGTGGGAAGTGACCATTTAAATGATGAGCACAGAAAATGAAGGAAATCGCCTTTCTTAAGAAATGGGCAAGTGCCTACATTCATAAATTAACACCCTGATTTACAATCCAGATTATAATTATAATAGTTTCAAATTACCACCTTATTTTTAGATGTATTATTCAGTTTCTCTCCAGGAATTCAGATAGAAGAGTGTATTTAGAGGTGCAGTAATGCCACATACAACTTAGAAAACTCTTCTTATACATTGTATTGATTCTGCATTCGAAACTACAGCTGTAACCGTTTTAGCTATGTCCTACAGACTAGTGTGTTGAATAAGTATTAGGTTACATTGACACTAAATTTTAACATGTCATTTACTTCTGCACAACTTTTCATACCTGCCAGTATTTGAACCTAAAAGAATTCCATACTGTATATTTAGGTTTTGGTATATATCAATCTCTATGGTATAAAACCGCATAACATACAGATGGTTAAAATAGATGGTTTAAAACGGTCCTAAAATTCTTAGTTTTGTTTTAGCGCTTATATTTCAGATATGGCAGGACTAAATTTCTCCATAGGAACTATGTATCATTATCCATAGAAACATGTCATCTTGAGTGTAAAATATGCTAAAGCACTAAAAATAATATACAGTAATATTACTGTGATGTAATTGAGTTTGAAGTATGCCAAGTTTCTGGCCTACAAAAAAACTGTCAAAATAAGAGCTTAGTGCAAAAAAGAAGGATTTGATCACATAGTCCTTCAATGGTCTAAGGGCTTACTGAATCTAAACATGCAGACATGAGAATGAACAGAAGTGTGACTGGATTTAGAAAGCTGAGCCAGTGCTATCCTTCAGATTCTCATAAATAATTTGTTGTGGCCATCCAGTAAAGAATGCAGAGAAGTTGCTTTTCCTGTTGGTAGTGAGATGTATGCTGTGTGCTAGCTTGGAAATACAGTCCTGATGGCAGTTGTATAAGACAAATCTGAATATTTAGAGAAATGTTGCAACTTCTGTGTAATAAAGTCACGGTACTGGGATGCCAGAAAAACTAAAAATGAGAGAGAGATCTTTCCTTGATACTGAAAAACTGAAGTCAGACACAACTAATTAAACAATTAATAGTTTAAATAGTTGTATTTTGAAAGGCAAACCCCTAGTTGAGGTCAGACAGTGATACTAGTAAGGTGCAGATGGGCTAATTTTGGAGAGACTTTTTACATTATTTTGGGAAACTGCCCATATGTTTTGCTAGTGAGAGCAGGGAATATTTTGTAAGTCTTGCCTAAATATTTACATCTCTTTGATTCAAATTTAGCCACCATTATAATGTAATTTGTGAAAATATGTTCTTTTTTCTAGTAACATTTTCTTGCCTACACAGATTCATAAATAGTCTACTTATTGAAAAGACTCTAGGTATTTTTTTCTGTAAGCAGAATGAGATAAAAGCTACAAAAAGGGCATACTCCATTGACTTTCAGGATGTTATACCAAACACACCATAACCTGGGACATAAGTAAGCTGGGGCAGAATTTCAAAGAATATCTTCAGCCTGGGATATATACAAGCTAAAGATTAAAAATTGATAGATTTCTCATTTAAAATAAAAAACTCAAAAAGCAAGTGAATTGTTCACAGAGGGTTGTTTTTTTTTTTTTCCTTTAATTTTAGCAACAGAAAGAACTTCATTGGAAACCTCTATTCTAACCACACTGCAGTATCCACAAATAATCACACAGGACTTCTCGTGTGCCCTTACTTGTGACTGAATAACATCTCCACAAGTAGTTTCATTGAACTTTGCTGAATGGCACTCACTGAGAGTACTCAGATAATACCCAGCTCCATAAATAATTACATCAGTACTTGGCTTCAGTAACATTGTGGAGAAAGGTGCTATTCATATCTCAGCAGAGACATTAGAATCAAGCCCCTAAGCATTTCTTCAATAACACAGAGAATGAACTGTCACGGTCTTGTCATTCCCCTAAGAACTTTTTGCCTCCGTCTGCTCTTACAAGTTTTTCTTCAGTGAGGTTGATTTGACCGCATTGTCTTTTCTGAACATGTATGAAACTGAGATTTCCCTGCTGAATCTCCCAGAGCCAACAGCAAACCTCCCTAACAGTTTCATTGGAAAGGGCATCCTATAGAGCTCTGTACGTGACCAGCTAAGAACTCAACATTTTTTGAAACTACAAGCAAATGAGACCAGGATCTACATGTTGCCTAGCCTCAAACTAGTAACCACAGTCTCCAGAATGCAAAGGCAGACAGACTACCATGCTCTTCAGCAACATCCCATTCACAGAGCTCTGGGTCTGGTTTCTTCTGTTCCAGAAATACGAAATGGTAAGAGCCATCCTGTCCGACCAGGTCCTCCTCTCTCACCAAGCCCTAGGAACCACACACCAGTAGTATGCATTCACTGATTTTATTTTTTATGAAAAAATGAAAGGAAATAATGTCAAAATTCTAACAAAATATTTACTCCTATGAACTAATACTATCAGATAAAAGCCTTTTTCATTATGGAGAGATACTCAAAGAGGACTATATTCAAATGAAATCTGACTAAATCGGCCTAAATAGCCTGTACACAATATTCATTCTTGGGAACAATCATGTCGTTGAACGCACTGAGCAGACTAGCTCATGAGTCTTCAGAATGATCCATCATTGAGACCAAATCATGCATCACATCTAGAAAGGGGACATACTGTGTCCCCTCAGGTCAGGTTTGAAAACAATAGTGTATCAGTCTAGAGAAAAAACCAGAAGTAGGTGCACTTACATTATACCTTATGTATGAGTAAAAAACCCTTCTTTTTCCATTCTGTCAGGTTTTCTAAATTCATCAATATAGTGTACACATGCACACTGTGTATTTGAATGTTACATTATACAAACCAACCTTATTTCTAAAAAGACACCAGATGAAATTACTAAAGCCCCACAGGTTTCATTACAAAAGCTATGTTTATGTCTTGCACTGATGGCAATGGTGTAGGATCATCTGAACATGGAAGTTAAGTCTACAAAACTGAACTGTGTTGTATTACATTACGATTGTATCATGGTATACTTGATGTGTGCTCTTGCATCTTCATATACCTCCCTACACATATACAACCACATGCTAATTTTTTCTGTTAAATAGCCTTGGGAATATATCTGACTTTAAGGAACAGGTTGGCAACATAAGAAAGATGTTATGAAAACTCATTGCAAGTTTTATGACAGGCCATTCTTTGCCAAACTAGTATAAGAGAATTACATTATATATGTATATATATACATACTAGTATAAGAGAATAAGTACTGTGTTTTTAGAAATAGGTTTCTTTAAAAGTAACTTTAAAATGCTATTGATGCCCTTACAAAATCCATACATTTTAATTGAGTTAGCTACATTCATCACATTTACAGTTGAATTTTTCCACAATGCTTTCAGAAAGGAGGTAAAAAATATTTTCCACACGACAAAATCTGAGGAAGTAGTTCTAACTAGCTGAACTCGGTACGAAATTGTTTTTACTCCCAGCAACCCAACACCGACCCCCGTTTTCAGGGTGCCGCGGTGCCCGAAGCAGCACCACCTATTGGGTGAAAAATGTGGGTTAGCGCCGGCTTACACGGGGACCCCTCGCGTGATGGTTTTGCACACAACGAGCTGAAGCTTCCGAGTTCCTCGTACCTAAATCCATGCAAACAACTGGTATTTTCTAGCGGTCTACGTGACAGAAGCTTACAGATTCAGAACGATCATTCAGTGCGATACAAATCCCGCCACCTGCGCTCCTGGTATTTAACAGAGTGTTTCAGACGGCACTTCTAACAGCACCCGCTGCGCGGTTCTCAGGATGCGCTCCAGTCGCACAGATCTGAATGAGTTGAAAATTAATTCGCTTATGTAACTAGTCCTCCAAAACCCGATGTGCGAATCCGTATTCCGGATGCAAGGTCCCACGTGAAGGCACGACTGGGATTCAGGTTTTCGAGGCGACAGTTACACCTCGTGTGAGGGCAACCACGGACGTTGCCCGTTCTCGGAGAACGAGTCTTTTTTTTTTTTTTTTTTTTTTTTTTTTCCACGGAAATCCTGCACCCATCCACCGTTCTCACCGGAACAGTTCGTGCGAGGGGCTACGGTACGGCTTTCCCTCCCACGTCCACAGGAAAGCTCGATGTCGCTGCCGCTGGCCGGGGCTTTTCCCTCCCCCCCACCACAGGCGCACCCCCACGCCGCCGCGGGTGCGGGCTGCCCGGCGGGGTCGGACCCCGGCAGGGCTCGGCGGGGCGCGGAGCGGAGCGGGGCGCGCTGCGGGAGCGGCGGCAGGGCGGGCTGGCGAGCCCCCGCCGGGGCAAGCCGCCTGTGCCGGGGGTGGCGGAGGGTGCCGCGCATCCGCGGGGCCCGGCAGCAGGGGGCCGCGGCAAAAAGGGGTAGGAGAAGCGTGCCCACCCGTGGTGCTGACTGCCGGCTCTCACGGTGTGGAACGGCCGGCGACTGCGCCTGGAGCTCCCCGCAAAAAGGAGCGGAGGGAGAAAAGCGCCACCGGAGCCCGGGGAGAAAAGTTGGTCTGAAACCCGAAGATGAATTCACGCAAATATCACTCACCCACTCTGAGGATACAGACGAGCTGGATGCAGGCAACCAAGCGCCCTAGAATGAGCATGTCCAAATCGTCCTCTGCCTCCTCCCGTCCGTCTGCCTGCCTGCCCGCCTGCCTGCCTCTCAGCCGCCTGCCTGCCTGCCTGCCTGCCTCCGTGGGCAGCCGCGCCTCTCCCCGCCGGGGAGCCGGCTCCGCGCCCGGCGGCCGCCCCCACGCCGCGGGCGGGCGGGATCAGCGGCGCTGGGTGCTGGCGGCGCCGCGGCTCGGCTCAGCGCATCGCGGGGCTCGCCGGGGGCTCACCGGAGGCCGCCCTGCGCGCCGCGCCCCGCGCCGAGCGGCCGCGCTGCCGTGTGGCGGGGCTGTGCGTGCGCGGGGCTGTGCGCGGGGCTGTGCGCGCGGGTGTGCGGGGGTGCGCGCGGGCGCTCGGTGTGTATGTCTGTGCGTGTGTGTGTGTGTGTGTGTGTGTGTGTGTGTGTGCGCGCGTGTGCGCGCGGGGGGGCGGAGACCGCGCGCTGCTGGGCGGGCGCGCGCGGGTGAGTGTGTCTGCGTGCGTGTGAGTGTATGCGGGGGGTGGGGTGGGGGGTGCGTGTGCGTCCGCGGCGGGAGGGGCACCCCACCCCTCCACACCCCCCCCAGCCAGCGGGAGGGAGGGGGCTGGGGGCCGGGAGGGGGTCACGTCACCGCGCCCGAAGCGTGGCCCCGCGGCCGAACCCCCCCCCCCCCCCCCCCGCCCCCAACACAGCGCCGGCGTGTGGGAGAGCGGCTCCGCGCGAGGGCAGCCCCCCCGGGACACCGCCACCCCCCGCCAGCGTGCGGGGAAAAGTTTGTTCCGACGCTGGCGGCGGGGAGGGGGCGGCGGGGGGCTGCCGGGGTCTCGGGGGCCGGCGCGGTGCGGGGCCGCGCAGCCCTGCGGGGGTGCCGCAGCGCGGGGAGGCGGAGGCGCCCCGTTGCGCGGCGGGGACCGAAGGGAAGGGCCCGCTTCTGGCGGCGCTGGCCGCTGCGGGTCACCGTGGGAATAGTCGCGGGGCGTCCGGCGGGGCTGGTGAGCGCTGCCGCCTTGGACGTAGGTGGCGTTTGCGGGCTGCTCCCGGAGCCGGGAAGCCGGGATGATCCGTGTTCCCTGGGAACTGGCGGCGGAGCGGGGGAAGGGGGCTGGAGCAGCAGCATGTCATTATCTGCCTTAGAAGTGGGTCAGGGCGCGGGCGCTGGCACCCTGTCTTCGGGAAGAGAAAACAAGATCATCGCCACCACCCCCCAAAGAAACCCACAACCACCAGCCCCCAAACCCCAACCCCCCCAGCCAAGACGTGGAAGATTGCGGGAAACATACAGCAGGGCCCCGTGGTGGGGGAGCGCGGGCGGGGGCGGCAGTGCCGGCGGGGCGGGCGCCGGGCCGGGGGTCTCAGCAAGGGGCTCCGGCCAGGCACCCCCCTGCCCTGAGCAGCACCCCGATCCGGAGGGAGCGGGCACCCTGCCTGCTGGGCTGGGGCCACCTTCCCCGCAGCCCTCCCGGCTGAGCTGAGCCCACTTGGGTGCCCTGGTGTGAAAGGGGGTGTGTGTGCTAGGAACACCCCTGACAAACTCTCTGGGCTTTGGGACCGTGGGGTGACACACAGAAGCTCCCGCTCCACCCCAGGCCCACTGAAGTGCAGTGTGGCTCAGGAGCCGTGTGAATGGTTTCTGTGTTTGCGATACTGTTCCCATCGGAGTGAAACTGTCTGCTCAGCACAGTTGTGATGAGACTTTTAATGGTGGGCAACTTCAGTGTAAAAACACTTGGTACTTTATAGGTACCCTGCTATTCCAGGCCTCTTGGTCCTCGGGCACAGGAGCTGCTTCTGCCAGCTTGGCTTTCAAGGAAAACAAAAAAAGTGCTGTGTCAGCTTTTCATTTTGATGTCCACCTGCTCTACCTGACGGGGATGGCATAGAGCTAACTCAACGTGAAGCAAATTGGAAATTTCTGAGTGAAGAGAAGTTAGAGGAGAAAGTGCTAAGATGCTCAGGAGTTCGGTTGTATTTGGAAAGCAGACTGAGGACGTGTCTTCTCATGCAAGGTCAGCATCTTTCAGGGTACTACAGAGTTTACGTACAATAGGGGTTAGTTCATTAGGAGGAGGATTAACTTTGAATGACAGTTCTCGTTAAGTGGGCTCCTGGTATCACAGGAAGAAAAAATTTCCATGTGCTGAGCTCCACCAATAAAAAACTATTTTAGGATTGTCCTAAGGGAAAATGTTGTTAAAGATTTTAGTCAGCTGATTTTCATGTTATTGAAAGAACTTAGATGCCAGGAAACAACTGTAGCGATTTCCAAACCCATACACATGCAAACATGCACAAACACATGCAAGACAAACTACTAATACCCATGGATAATAGATTTGAGATAAACCCCCGGCCATTGGCTTAATTTCTTAGTAGGAATAAGAATTATACAATATTGCACAGCAGTATGTATAGGTATTACTCAAATATATAGTATAAAGCCAATGCCTGCAGGAGTGCAGTAATGCATGGCACTCAGGCTGTACCTCTGCTTGGCTTTCCTCTCAAGCCCAGAGGTAGACATAACTCTTGTGTTGTATGTGTGAGCTTGCAGCAGCTTCCAGGTTCCCCCTCCGCCTTGGTGGAGACCAACTTTTGAGCAATTGGTAGCTTTTCATCTCCAGGTTCTCAGTTCTGGCCAAAACTTTGTGACGCTCTCTGACAAAGCTAAAGGATCGCCTTTAATGGCTGCCTGCTAACGTGGTTACCTAGTTAGGTGGGTGCAGAAGAACTTTAGATAGGTCGATGTGCTCCCTTTCTTACAAGGTTTCTTTAAGAATCCCCTTTTGTTCATACCATGAATGAGTTACCCATCGTGAACATGCCCACATGGAAGGGCAAGCACAGCGTTCAACTATTTCCTAGTTTTCCATAGTAAATTACTACTCAGAGAGAATCTGGTCCTGACATGGTCATGGCACCATTAGTTAGCTTTCACTTCCAGTAGTTAACACACTGTAATATTTTACAAGGTGAATGATAAACATTTAGGACAGATCACCAGTTAATGTGCTACTCTCCATCATTTGAAACCTTTCCATCAAGAATTTAGTCACCTTAAAACACAACCGCGCAGTTGTGTGCATTTAACTGCAGTTTTGTAACCTCTAATACAGAGATAATAAGGATTGATTAGAAGGTTCATCTCTGGCCTTTCAGTGCATATGCATATCTGGTCAGAATAAGAATAAAATTATAATATCCTGATGTGATCGTAGTTTACAGCTGCTTTGAACAGGTGTCATTGGTTTAGAAAAGACACCAGGGCAGTGGCCAATTCCTACAATTGCCCCTCTGGTTCTTGCGCTGAAGAATGGTTGGGGGAAAAAACTTTATCTATAGTCTAGGAAATGTTTGGCTGCGGTAGGGTGACACTGTTCACCTTCACATTTAGCTGTCAAGTAATGATGTTTTAGCTTGTGCTGCATCAAGCCAAAATGACTGAAATTCATTTGGAAATAAGGAAATCTGTCAAGCAAATCAATTCACTAGCTCTAACAATGTGATTTGTATTATTGTTTCCACTTTCTCCCATGTGAATTATAAATTACCCACAAAATGATACAATACCAAGCAGACATGAAAAGGACTTACAGTTAACATTGCGGTTTTCTATTTCTTTAAAACTTAGTATTCTTATTGATGACTTAGCAATATGACTTATTCTCATTGCAATACCCTTTAGTAAATATTTTGCAGATTTACATAAAGCTGTTCTTTCATTACATAATATTTCTACTTATCATTTTATGGAACATTAGCAAGTCTTAATGAGAAACTGGTCCCTATTTAGTTTCTCTGTTAATGTTTTCCTTGTTTGATAAGTCTTTTCCTTTTTATTTCTTTTTAACTTTCTTTAATTTTCATCTTTTTTTCCTCATCTGATATTGAATATTTTCTTCAAATCTGCTCTTTTTATCCATTGTTACATTTTTCTCAGTCTAAGTGAACCTCTCTTTAGTGTTGATACTGTATTTTCCTTTGGATTGTGACAATCTTGTTATTTTCCAGGGTGAGTCATTCCATGTCTTGTTCAGCTTTTTTCATAGCTTGTTTTGAGTGCTTATGGTTTGGTTTTTTTCAGTATAATGTCAATTTTTTGTTGCATTTATGTTCTTCTGCTGTTGTGGTAAATGTTTTCATTTTCCATGCTGTCTTTGATATTTGTCAAATCCTTTTTAGGCTTTACATGCAGCTTTTATTTTTTTTTTCTTTCTTTCTTGCCTGTGTGAAGGCTATACTACCAGTATGTCTTGTTAGGTATGGTACAAAAATGTTAAAAATCTGGTGGATTTCCATCTTTATTTTCTAATTTGCTGGATAAATCCATGTGTAAATTCAAAATAATAAACAGGTGTGTGCAAAAGGTGTGTTGTTGTGGCAATAGTTAAAGCTACCATCATTAGGAATATCATTCAGACGTAATACAACCCAAAGCCCGAGTGTCATGCTGAAGACAAATTTATCAGATCTGTCTGGTTAGAGTACTGTTTTTTTCAGAGAACTTATTCCCATAAGTATTTAATATTAAACACCCTTTACATGGGAGACTATTAGTATAGGATCTCAAACCTTTTTTTAGTATTATTAAGATGCAAAGTGAAAGTAAACCCAGTATTTTTGTCTACCTCGATTTTATTTGGCATGTTAGTGTTTCAAGATCCTTAAACACTAATTACAAAATGAATAAACACTATTTTCCCCCACATTTTAAGGAAGTTCAATTTTTTTTTTTGATTGGCCTCAGGCATTACTTTCCCAATTCAGTTGCCTTTAAAGAACACAGAAAGACAACAAAAATGGTGACATTGAACCTCTTATTTGGCCCTTTTTACTGAACAGAAGATGTGGCTCAACTTCTTTTCAAAGCTAAACCCAAGGACAGTAGATGGTGTGTATTTTCCTTGCAGAAAAGGATCAGAACTTGAGAGTTTGGTAGCAGCCGGGTAGCATCAGACCCGACCCTGAGAAGAGCTAGGCGAAAGACAAAGTCTATTCACATAGTTTGGTTTCATTATTTTACTTCTCAGTTGGAACCAGTTGTTGAACAGAGCTGGGCTGTTAGGTGCACTAAAGACAGCAGGGTTTAAACCTGTCTTTTTAAGCAGCAGTCTGGCCTAGCCATGGAAAAGGCTTCAGTAGCACATCTTCTGGCAAAGCAGATGATCTAATGAAATGTTTGTGGGCTACAAATCTTAAATACCTGTTTCTCCCAGCTTTATCAGCTGATCTTGAAATAAAAAAAAACACATCTCTCTCTCCAAACTCTCTCTTCTGGCGAAACCAGTGTGTACCTAGCTGATTCCTTCAGTGTCAAAACAGCTGCACCTTGTTAAATCTGCTGGAGAATGACCTTCCAACCCCACTGCTTACCGACCAGAATGGTTATAGACTATGAGAAATAAGCAATGAAGCAATGCAAACTTTGAATAGATTGGTTTCTATATATGTACATGAGCACTGAGTCAAATTTGTCTGCATTTCCTTTGTACTCATTTGTAGCTGTTCGGTCACAATTTACCTCTCTGCGATGTAGCACTCGACACCACTACTCAGCACCCACTGCTACTACTCAACACCTGTTGCAAACAAGTGTTTCCAACATTTGCCATGAAGGTTGGTGCTATTTTTCCACATGAAACCTATCTGTGAAGAAAGATGCATAACTGGCTGACTTTCTGTTTTCAGCTCTGGGAGAGGCATGGCCACGTAAAATGCTCTGAATCCAGTTGCAAATCCCTTCCTATGTCCTAGACAAACCGACATGCCTCCAGGGCCATTTGGTTGTTTTCCCTCCTGCTATGCAGCAACAGAGAAAACGAAAATAATATTTCATTCTCCTGTTTAGCATTCCTATTCATTTCTGCTTGGATTATTAAATGTAAGATTGGGAGCACAAAGCACAGCTATGACCACACTGCGTATCATCTCACTGCATGGTTACCTGTTAGCAACACAGTAGTTTCCCGCAGGGACAGATAAGGTAACTCCTGAAATGATAAATGAAGAGTGGGCAGGAGTGAATTATTTAACATCCAATCCCCCCCAGGGTCCCCAAGCACAGGGTGGTAGGACCTCCTAGGAAGTCTTGGTTTTGCTTGTTTTTCTGTGGAAGGGCAGGTAGAAACAGGTCTGCTTGAGTGCCAGGGATGGTGGCAGCCTGGTGCAAAGCCTCTCCCAGCTCCTTACAACTATCCAGGCACTGAATTTGGCCCTCTGCTTTGAGACGGGTAAGAAGCCCACCGTCTTTTCTGTCACCCATGCAGTGAACTGTGCCTACAAGTAACAATTCCCCTTCCCCTGCGGCTCTGACCGCTCGTCAAGCGCTCGTTACGGAGCGTAAAGAAACGTTTTCTATCCCAGTGAAGAAGGTTCTTTCAATCAATAACTGCAGAATAAGGCACTGTTTTCAGTGGTGTTGGTGATTAAAAGGCTCTTTTTATTCTGCCTTCTTTTTGAAGATAGTGTACATCCTGACAGGAAATTCGGACAAGTAAAACTGAAACGTATACTTACAAAAACAGCAAGCCCAAATGGAAAACTCTGGTGCATGCTCATGCTATGTATTGAAGGCATGCATAGGCTCAAATACTTGATCATGCAGAGTAAACAGACAGTTCCTATGTATGTGGCAGGCTCTAACAATACCCCATTTAATAGTAAGTAAATTAAAAAATAAATAAATCCCCCCTGCAACCAGCCATTAAACTGAGATCTACTGGGTCAATTCCAACCAAAAGCAAGTCGTTTTGGCTCATTCACAGATCTAATCAAACAGTATTTTCAACGTTGACATCACATTTACCATTTTTTTTCTCTTTCATTTGTGAATCTGGTGGCCACCTTATTACAGCAAGTACTGACCCACAAGCACAATAGATATGAAGTCTCTGGAACAATTTATCATAATCATCATGCATGGGTAAACATTGTTGATGCTGCTGCACTGAGGAGTTTTCAAATAATGCATATTGAATGGTAGGAACACTTTACTGCTGGCAAATGAAGCACAGACTTTTTTTTTTTTTTTTTCCTAAATGCATGTTTACAATCTTTTCTCTGCATTTTTTTGCTTATAGAAGATTGTACCACTTTTACAGGGTATATTTCAATTTTAACTGAAACTAAAAGCAACTTAGATTATGGAAATGACCTAATATTTGCTATTATTCTCATTGCTTTTAAATGTGTGTTTTTGAAAACTATTATTCACCTGGGGATAAAAGTAAACAGCAACAGAACAACAGTGGTGTGTTGGTATGCCATAATTCATCTCAGAAATAGCCACTGTCGGCATTCAAGGTATTTGCAAAATAAATTGTTCACAGCTCATCCTTCTTTTGACAGTACCACCAACGTTGCTGGTACATTGATAGGAAAATAAACAGAGGCAGAGACATTGGCTTCTAGCACATAGAAACAAAAGGCACAAGTTTCTGAAGCAGAGAAAAAATAACTAAGTAAAGCACTGTTTCTCCTTAACATCTATAAGTATTTAAGGCAGTTGTTCCATTGTAATGGCTTCTAAGATCTCAGAACATCTGTTGCTTGAAAGACTAACTTAAATTTGAATAAAATTTAATCAGAAAACATAGACATATCCTGGTTTGCTATTAAATCTTCAGAGCTGCCCATCAACTGTGGCAACTGAAATATATAAAATTTAATATACACAGAGAAAAATGTGATGCATGTAGAGAAAAGAATCTTAGGTTCTAATAGAAAATGATGAGATTTGAGATTAGTTACCACTCAGGAGTGAGATTTGGGGTTATAATAGATGGTTGTATGAAAATATTAGCTCAGTACTTGGCAGATGTCAAAAAAAGCAAACATTATTAATAATTATTAGAAATTGAATAGAGAACAAACCAGAGCGCATTACTTATGCCACTCTACAAATCCTCTTCTCTCTTGCCGCTTCTGACTCAGACTGAATACAAAATTATTCTTTTTTTTTTTCTCACTACACACACACAAATCCCCAAATTATGTTCTTCTGAGAAGAACAAAGGTGATCAAACTCATATAAGGTGGGACAGCTTCTATGTTTAGTGAACGAGTAGGAATCTATTTGGGGAATTTGAGGGAAAAAAAGGATCTGGGTATCTTCAATCTGGAGAAGAGACAACCTACGATCAAGGTCTGCAGAACCAGACCAGACCACGGAGAGGGCAGATGGGGAATGACAGCTCACTTGTCCAACAGAAGAAACTGCTGGCAGCAAATGAAGCTAGTATGAGCCAAATTCAAAAAAGACTCCAAACCCAAGGTTCTTCCTGGAGTGATAGTCGGTCCTGTGGAGATCCTTGGCAATGGTATTCTGGACTCAGTGAATTTATGAATGTTCAAGGGCAGGCCAACAAGACTTTGGAAGAAAGAGTCGTTAAATATTATTAAATGGACATATACCATCAGTCCCAGTAAATGTCCCAAACTCAGAATTAGTGAGGGGTTGCAGATTACTTGGGAAAAACATAATACACCAGTCCCCTTTTCCTCATCCCTAGGCATCTACTAACCATTGGAGAGAGCATGGCTGCTTTTTCAGAGCCAAATGACACTTTTGCATTACATTGTTAACAGGTGCCTTCAGCATGGAGAGCTGAAGCCTTTAGAGGTCTCGTTAATTACAGGTGTGGTCCTGAGTGATGGCATAAACTATAGCACATTTAAATACACCAGAAAAAAAAAAAGATAACAAAACATCAAAATATTCTGTCTGCAAGTAATGAACATGCCATTAGGTTATGTTTTATCAAATGTTGCTTATTTTAAAATACAATTGGAAAAAAGTAAACATTTCCATGGAACTAAATGTCAGGAGAAAGCAAAATCCCTCCCAGTAAGTTTTATGGTTAAGGTAAGGGTTAGGGACCACCTAAGGAAAAGCTAAGCAGCCAACTGGTATGCAGGGAGGTGAGTGGGCCCTGGCTTGAGGTTCAGCTAATTGAACATGACATGAGATGTTATGTTGTGGGATGTAATGTAATGAGTGAGAAGCTGTCAAAAGTTACAAATTGTACCATGAAGGCTGGCTGTGTTTCACAGTTGGTTAAGGGTGAGTTACATGAGAGGTGGCCAAACTTCATAATTGGAGGGCAATAGTGGGGTCTTCTGGGGAGAAGAACTTGCAATGCCAGCAATACCTACGTAAAGATATGAGTAAAACCATGTGAGGACAAAATTACCTAAGTAACTGTACAAGAATACCAAATTTGGATACAGATATAGGAAAACTGGGACCACCAGGGAAAAATACCCTAAGGATTGGTTGATTATATGGAGTGGGACCAGAGTGGAGAAAGGGGACAATCAAGAAATACAGGGGATTATGCATGGGAACATGTTCATGAGGAGCATAAAGGAGTTTGGTCATTTGTGAGCAGGTCATTGAGTATTTTTTACTTAAATCAACCTGACTGAAACATTCCCAGTTGGTATTATGAATCAGCAGCAATGTGTGAAGACCCATCTGTTTGCCTGGGTTGTCACTTCTATTGTGATCTTTCACTGTTTTAAAATACTATATAATATGTTTGGACAAATACTGGGATGATAGTCAACCCTTAGTGTCAGGTTACATGATTTCACCCTACCAGAATCAGTAGGCTGCCCTGTTTTGTGGCTGTCCTTGAAAAGCCCAAGCTAAATTACTGATTCTGTTTTAGATTGTCTTGGCGGGGAGGCTGTAATTCGCAACAGAAGACACATAAATGTAAGGGCCTCCAAGATGACTATGCACCCATCACAGCACATGGAGAACTGGTCAGTGTTTTCTGATGAAATGTCAGCGTCTGCTTGGCACGGTGTGCTGAATAGCTCTCTAAACGCCATTGCGTGTCTCAGTTTGGATATTTACTGACTACTGTGAGAACTGAGATACCTCACATACATGGAGACATTTAAGGGCTCGATTCAGATTCCTAAATATAGGCATTTAGTGCTCTCTGAGAACCTGACAACCTCCATGACCTGCACGCTATGCTATTAGATCTGCCTCGGGACTTAGATGAGACCTAGAGCCATAAGGAGTTGCATGAAAGGCATAAAGCATCTCAAGTGTAACAAGATGCTTGTGTATGGGTACATGCACTCAGTCATCACCTTCAGGCTGAATCCTCTCCGTGGTTTGTCACATTGAGGGAAGCGCTAGGAGCTAGATCCACAAAGGGGCACGGGTGTTGAGTTTCCTTCCATATTGCCTTCAGATGCCTGGCTTTGGAGTAAGATCTGTGGTCCTGAGGTAAGTGCTGCACCCCTCAGGGGTTAGGGATGGGCAGACAATTCCCCTTTCTCCAGATCAGTATCCTCCCTGCAAGGCTGACTGGTGCCCATGTGCAATCAGGGTCACAGTCCTTTCATGTACCTAGGACCATGGATTCTTCTATTTGGCCTCCTCCTTCTTCCCTGGTGGAGATGAGGAGATACCTTTCATCCTGCTGTAGTGCTTGGCAGAACAGGGTTTGGGTGCTTGTGAAACAGGTGGGAGAGGGTACAGGCAAGCTGATGTTGCCAGAAATCAGGAGGGTGGAGAGAAAGGCAGGCTGTTAGCACAGTGCAGTTTGGGGGCTGATTGTGCAAGTGTATGGAGAAGGTGGGCTACCCTGTATGGGAGTGGGAAAACAGATCAATGAGATGGCAGAACTGTGCTGAGGAAAAAGGGAAGGTGTGGTACTTGTATGGAGGAGGAGGAAGAAATGGGCTGTTCTTGGGATTGGAGGAGGTGAAACATAAAGCTGACTGCTTTTGTGGGGGATGAAAGAAATAGGCTACTTATAGCAGAGGTGAAAAATGCTGTAGCAGGTCCTAAAAACAGATCTGACAACGATGGCTGCCAAGGCTTAACTATCTTGGTCTCAATCATCTCTCAAGGTGCAGACAATTGGCTCAGTTCTCAAGCACTGCTGAAGAAGGAAATGGCCACTTGTGTTCTAGTGGAAGGTCTCGCATAGGCAATGGGAGACTCGGGTCCTCTGCCCACCTCATTTGCAAAGTTCACTGCTTCTTTGCACTCCCAGAGTTTGCCTGGAGGTCCTGGGACCCATTAAGTTGGGTAAGTGCTTTTGTGGGTTCTGCTCCTTTGTTTTTCTGCTCTACAGGTTTCTGTCTGCTCAGGAAAGATAACAGCTCTTCTCTGCTCACACGGGATTTTGGAGATAAGAACTCTGCAGACAGCTCGGTAACAGCATTTCAGACAAACGTAGCCTGTGGATCACCTAGTGCAGTTTGTGGCACTCCAAGCTCTATTTAGATTAAAGGCTTTGTGAAAATGAAGATTATTATCGAGATCCTATACCTATATCTAGCATAATTATATATGAAAGTATGAATAACCTTGTTGAAACATCTCATATTCTGCTAAATTATTATTAATAGGAGACAGGGAGGCTTAATAAGTGGGATTAGCACACATGAGTGGCTACATTAATGAACTGTTAGCATAAATGAAATACTTTGAACTTTCATCATTTGGAACAAATAAGCTTGTTCATCTCCTGAGTGATTTGTGAATGTACCAAAAATATCCTCCAATGTTTGATGTGCAAGATAACTACTTTAACAGGGGAGGGAGGACAGAAGGGTGGAGGTTTGTGTGTGTAGTACAGCAAGCTCCCACACTATATATATATATATATATATATATATATTTTTAAATTTTGTAATCTCGAATTAGCTTTCAGGCTCCAGCAACAGCCAAGAATATGGAAAAATAAAATAAAATCAAAAGATGAGGACAGAAGTGCACTGTTCTTCCCCTACAAACAAATGCAGCCAGGGTGGCAGTGTTGCTTCTGAACTTCAATTCACACTGAATGGTGCTGAGCTGGACAGTTGGTCTTGCTGAGCTCTCCCTTACCTGCTAGCTGTCCTGAAGTTGGCAGCAGCCTTGAAAGACTTGCTGTGTGTAAAGATGTGACAAATTCCATAACTGGAAAAGGGAGGATGGAAAAAAAGGTCCCTTTTCCACACTTCCAGAGCATATGCTGAAAGCTTGTGATTAAACAAAAGATTGGAATAAAACCTGTGGTCTGCTATGTAAACAGATCAAATCCACTGAAACTGCACAATTTGCTCCCACAGATCAGGAAACAGGCTTATACCTCCAATATTCTTTATTAAGATGAAGGTAAGTATCACCAACAATTTATGATACTGGCAAGCATGTTTCTTATGAAATTAATGATTTTTTTGTAACTCAAATCTTGTGGTGCTGGATTAAATCCATTTGTCACAGGCAACAAATGTGCAGTAGCTATAAAACTTCTTGGCTTTTTCCTGAAAGAACAGTTTCACAGTTTCTCATTATACATGGTAAGTAAAGGACCAGATTTGAAATATTTTACATTCAGTTTCTTTGTACTTTTATGAAGCGTGCTGTGTAAAATTACAAAGCCTGGGTTCAAATGCCATTGTCCCTATACATCTCTCTTCTAGATGCTAGATGACTCTTGCTGAAACCAAGTAATCCTCGTGAGGACTGTAGCTTTATAATGCGGCCTCTAGGTCAAGCCTGGGAAAAGAAGGCCTCTGAAAATGAGATGGCCTTTCTCTTCCTAATATTTTCTACATTATCCTATATAACGCCCATATAACCACCTCCTTGTGAGCAATATTCTCACAAGGTTCAGGTAGGACAATGGCAAGGGCAGAATCCATGCAGATAAGACAGTCCTTGCCCAGTCCCAGGGTGTATCTGTAAAAAATGGACTGTGTAGAGTTTTAGGCGTTAGGACTGACGTTGCTGTAGCACTACCTTTTCCCATTCTAAATCTGTCTGAATTTCCATTCAGATAAGCATATTGAGTCTTTACAGAACAAGGTGGATAATTCCTTTTTATGAAGGCAATTTAAGCTCAGATTATATGAAGGAGAGCATTTAGAAATTTTTTATGGTATGCAATGAGGATGAAATCCTGGCCTCTGATGGAGTCAGTGGTGCAACTCCCCTATTTACAAGGGTTCATGGTTTAATGTAATCCTCTGTACTTTGTAAAATACATTTGTGTACTACAGGATCATTTTCTTCAATGCTTAGAGACTCCTGTTCAGCCTTGAAATTGTTAGTAGAATAGGAGCTGCCCTTATGCTTTTAAAAGCTGTCACTTCCTTCTGCCTTTGGAGAGTCGAGGTGCAAAACAAATGTTTTTGAAAGCCAGATTGCAGAGGCAGAGAAATAATCTCTCCAGAACAATTAGAGAGGAAGATTTATATACATAGTGAGACATGTTGTTGTTCTTTAACAGCAACAGGTGAGAAAGCGTAGGAAAAAAACCTGGTGGAATAATTAAAATTTGTAGCGTCAAACATACAAGATATAAAATACGTTACCTAGCCCACCTCCCTCCTGAAATTTGCATGGTTCTTTTCTCCAGTATCTCTTAAATACCATAGACAAACAATTCTATCCAGTTTGGTTTTTTTTCGATCCAGAGCCTTGCCTGTATTATTGTATCTTTAGATACAATTGAATTCTATCTAAAAACAACTGGAACTGTACACTAACCTTCCAAAACCATTATGGAAATCCTCAAAGGACAAAATAGTCTTGAATTGTGTTCATGTATTGAAACACAGGATTACCAAAAGAGATGAGGGCCCTGAAAGTTTACCCTGAATTGTTTAACTATCCTAGTACGCATTCAGCCTCTGGTGTCTAATTTGTCTGGCATCCTTAATGCCAGAATAAGATTTCAAGACTATACAGGAAAGAGCTTTTGAATCAGCACCTTCCCTTTCACTGTCTGAACAGCTTTAAAAAAAACATATCTGCATCATTTAATTCCGAAATTCTTGTAAGTTTAGGAAATAACTAATTCTTACTAACACTGAGTGAAGGAAAGCCCTCTGTAGTTTATTTTTATGTCAAGATATGTATTTTTCTCCTAGTACAAACTTACTGAAGGCAATTTTTGCCCCAAAATATTCAGTTGTTGGTAAGACTTGTTTTGTTTCTCTGTACAGAAAGAGGAAATATTTTTGAATACCTGTGAAATCTGTGCACATTGCAGAAACTGAATCCAAATCATAATGAGTTTCAGAAAGACTGGCTCAGCAGTTGAGGAAGAAAATGCAGCAGACGGTGATTCTTTTTTTTAATCTTAGACTAGAAGTTATATTCTCTAAATTGAACAGTATTTCACCCCTCTGTACATGAGTGCGTAGAAAAAAAATGCAGGTACTTTATTGAATTTTCTTTTAGCTGGGTAGTCTGAATAGAATTAGTGTTAGTGAGTTGCTTCAGCTGAAAGTT
Organism: Falco punctatus; assembly: GCF_963210335.1. Taxonomy (NCBI): domain Eukaryota; kingdom Metazoa; phylum Chordata; class Aves; order Falconiformes; family Falconidae; genus Falco; species Falco punctatus. The sequence continues at coordinate 82,323,026 of NC_137585.1, read as the reverse complement.
GACAAATGTGTATTTTTTAAGCCTACTGTCTCACTAAAGGCCAAACTGTGCAACTCTTTCTCATGCTAATGAGAAGTTGAAGTCAATGGGACTTGACATGTAAGTGCGGTAAGGGCTTCATAATCTGGCCCTAAATGCTTTTGCTTTGATAGATCTCGGTCTGTCTTGCTCTCTTGCTGTCTCTCTGTCTTTCGATAACAGGTTATGTCTAAAACTTTTGCTGGTGATATACTGTGAGAAGAGAGCTCAGTAGGCTTCCTGCCATTTTTTGAAAACCTGTTAACAGTACATTTTAATTGTCATTTTCTCCCAACTTCATTATAAATATAATTTTATGCTGATCTGCAAGCTCCATCTGACAGTACTGAGCACCATAATATCAAGATATCTACAGCATCCATCAACATGACTGACACAGATTAGACAATTCTGCTTTTCATCAGCAAGGTTCCTATCTCTGAAGATACTCTCAGTGTAGTCCAAAGCCAAATAAAATGCAAATAATACAGTGCAGTCTACTAAAACACTGAGAAAAGAGTGCTTCAACATCTTTTTGTGCGTGCTTTTAAAGAAGAGACTAAATGTTTGATCTTATTAAGAATGATAATAAATGTTTTAATGGCCAGGGTGGTCCTTGAGAGGAGACAGGATCATTCTGGCCTTGGACCTATATGTTTGTCCTGCAGTGGTATCTTACCTGTGGGCTACGTGAGATAATAATGACTGGAAAAATGAAACTGAGTAAAATTCACATGGATAGATACCATGACACATTCACTAGATGAGACTCTTCCCTTTAGGCGCAGGGAACCAAGCCTTCCTCTGCTTACTGAAGGGCATCTCAGTCTTAACTCGCAGGACTAGGACAGTGAAAAATGAAAGCTAATTCACTGATAGAGCCTGCTGCTAATACATGTGCATCCCTTCTTACCACACAGCTCGTGGGCTCATGTTCAGCTAGCAGTGCTGCACCTGTGCATTGGGAGCCTGCAAAGGATGTGGTTTATAAATCAAATCATCAGTGAAAAGGCAATCATTAATTTTACAGGCTACGTATGACATGCATCTGTATTGCATACTCTGCACTGAATGTTTAATTCAGGGGCTAAATGGTATTCATGGTAACAGGGAGAGATTTTTCACCATGATGAGGTTCAATCTAACCTGCAGATGAACTCCAGATTCAGTTTTTCCCCTTCCTTTGTGCACCATGAAAACCAGAAAAACAGCTGTGGTTGACCTTGGAATGGGGTCACTGTAGTGCTGCCACTGTCAGTGTTCTACCACCCTCTTCATACTATGGAGCAGCAGAAGGGACTCCCACCGGCACAGCAGAGCTCCAGATACAGTATTCTGTATTTGGTTCAGTAATGGTCTGTTCTTGTCCCCTTCCTTCATTGAAGAGCAAGGGTATAGTTATCATGTATATCTCCAGCTGTCGTAATCTGTTTCTCTGTCCTGCTGAAGGATGTATGGTCAAGCCCTGAGGACACAGAGCCTGTACAGAAAATATTTGAGCATATTGCATTGCTCTACCAGAGGTGGCCAGGTCAAAGTGAGAGGTGAGCAGGGCTGCAGCTGATGCTCAGCAGAGTTTCCAGGCTAATGCCACTCGCTTGCCACACATATTCTGTGGGCTGTAGCTGCTGGGGACTGAGGCATCACACAGCAATGAGATTTACAGATTGGTAGAAAGTGAGTGTGTGGTCAATGCCTCGCCAGTGGCTAAGCTGTGCTGATCCCAAACCAATTTAATGTCCAGCCCTATCCCGATCATCCACATGTGATGCTGCACGTGTACAGACATTGATACATCAGCTACACAAGAAACACACATTTAATGGGCTGAATCGAAGGTGTGCGTGAAAAGCCTTTATAGAAAGGAGAATAAATACTGTGGGCCACGATGCCTTTCTTCTTTTAAAACAAAAAAAAATAATCCTTTTGTTAGTTCACTCTCAAAAATGATACTTTTTTTTCTCTCAAATTAAACAAAAAATTACTTCTATCAATCTGTAACAGATGCTCTTTGTGTATTTGTTATTGTAGTTTTAAAGCTCCCTAACATCACTAAATTTATCAAGTTTTAGCCTTACTGGGTCATCAGTCAGGGCAAGACATCCCCAGCTGGAACTCCACCTGCCCAGCACAGCATCCTGCCATTCTCTGTTCCATTCTGTATCCCAAGAAGTCCAACCATCCTTATTGTTTCCCCTGAGAAACCTCAGAAAACTACTTTTGAACTGTGGAGCAATGTATCTGTATTCTATATTTGCATTTCTAATCAGGAGATGATTAATTACTTTAATAACATGTTAATTAGTACTGGGTAACTTCCGTATACTACTACTGAAATCGGTGGATTTACTCCACATAAAATCCCGCTTGTCTGGCTGCACAGTTTTATTTAAAGAGGGTTCACATGTGGAAAAGCCAGAGTAAATTGCACGCACCTAGAAGAGTCCAATGCCATTCTCAAGAACCTTGTAGGCTGTGCAAGCAGTTGATGATAAGAAAATAATGAGCCTGGGGGAAAAAAAAAAAAAGGCCAGTTTAATCTAGAAATACAGCATGGGCTGCATATGGGGCTGCAAATCAGTAATATTTCAGAAGTTAGACAGAAAAATAAAGAAACAAAAAACTAGCTCCTACTTGTCTTCTCAGGATGCAGAAAGCACAGGCTAGCACTCTCTTTTAAACATTTTATTGAAGCAGTAGACGACAGTCAGTAGCAAAGCACGTGCTTTCATTATGGGATGCCAAACCCACATCTCTGTTGAGTCTGCTCTGCACCTTAGGCCCAAGTCTTCCACTTCTGCTAGAAAGACCCATCCGCTAGGCTGCTATTCTGTGTCAGAGCTGAGACAAGACCTCTCAGCTCTAGAGGCAAAACTGAAGGTTTCTCTTCCAAGGATGAAGTGCTAGACTGCTCTCCGCAGGAAACAGCACAGTAAAGAGGCTTGCTGCTCCTGCAGGGAAGGACGATTGAGTACAGGAGGTGTCAATTGCTACTTCTTCCCCCCAAGGGGAAAGCCACTGCCCTGGCCCAATATAACTTGGCTACTCTTTGAGAAGCAGAAGCAAACTCATTTTCCTAGAGACAGGAAAAAGAAGTGGCAGATCATTTGCTGCCCTTTGTAATTATCTGTTGCAGAAAACTGTTTAAACTTCCTTTTCCTGAGCTCATGCCAAGGCAAGATGTTCTCTTTTTTGATAAGAACTGTATCTTGAAACTTGGAAATCTTTCTAAAGTGTATCTATAAACAAGGTAAAAAATTGATACCTTTGATGAAAAAGAAATGGCAGGAAAAACTCCTAAGCAGCACTGATACTTATCTTTGGAAGAAAACAACACCAACACCAACAAACCCCCCTCTTCTACTCCATGGGCATTTGTGAAAGTTTGATTAATGTGTTTGAAGAGATTTGAGGATCTGAAATAGGACAACCTGAGTGTCCTGGGCATTGCAGACCTCTAATTGTTGTATATTTGACTCCTCCCAGAGGTAGGATCAATGGAAACTTTGTCTACTTGATAGCTCAGTAAAAAACATCAGAGTCAAAGGTAGAGCCAAACCATGAAATATTTTGATCAGAAGATCACAGAAATAAAGTTGCCTCGTTGAATCATCAGCTACATTTCATTGGCCAAATTATTTCTTAACTACTTCTAACAAAATGCTGCATACATTTGGTTTGTGTTTGTACAATGAGAGTAAGTACAAAAACTTTCTTTGAGCTGTTATGGAAATATTAAAGGTCCAAGGGAATGCATTCAGAATGGGAACTTTGATAGTGTACAATATTTATGCATTAATTTAGCAACTGAACATTTGCATAAAGTTCAGGTAGATCTATTCCTATGAATAGTCTTGCACAATAACATCAGACATCTCTACTAATCCTACAGAACATCAAAAGCAATGCTGGCTGCTATTCAACTGGGTTCAGTGCCATGACAACAGATGGAATTCATGGCTGAGGGGTAAAAAAAAAGACTTCCATCCCCTTGTCACTTTTTGTAAGAATCCCTAAAGAGAAAATTATGCAAACTAGTAGAGACTGAATGTAGAACAGGAATGCCTGTGAACATGTGCTATCTGCATTTACACAAAACAGCTTATTTGTGAAACAGAATGTAAGTGGTAAAAGTAGATATGGAAATCTTATTTAAATTCTTGTGAAGGGCAAAGAGGAGGAGGAGGGAGATTGGGCTGGATTTCTCTTCCTCTGAGTTTGTGGGGGAGCAGACTGAAATTCATAATATTATGCTCACAGGCAGATGACATGAGAATGATTTTTTGATGTTGTTAAAATGAATGTTCCTATGTTTTGTGAAGAGATCATTCTAAGACACTTTAATCTAAATGTGTATGTTTTGCAGAAAAATTTTGTTTGGCAATATTGTGATCTCTTTAGATTGAATATTTTGGACATTACTGTCCTATAGTATAAGAAAATTATAAATGAAAGCCTAAAAGGTAAAATTACATCATCAATTAACAAGTAAAATGTTGAGATGAATCTCAATTTTCAGTGTAAAGGAAAAGAGATCTCTGAATAATTTTTGTTGCCATTTTTTTTTTCTCTCTAGTCAACAGCCCACAGACTTAAGGTGATGAGTCAGGTGCATCTACTATGCAACTAATAAAGACCACTGTTGCTTCAAAAGACCAGGCAGCCAGACTTACCAAGTTTAGAAGAAAAAATAACCATACTTTCTACTGCACAAAAAAGTTCAAGGAACAATAGGCTCAGTCTTGCAGGTAGAAATAAGATTTCTGGGAACTGAGACAAAAGTGATAAAAGAAAATGGAATCTTAAGGGCTGGATCCAGCAATACATTGGTCAAAAGATAGTTTTTCTGCTGCTAAGATGTTTGCATGATCAGATAATACATATGGAGCAGAATATAGAATAGAAATGGCAGTTTTTTAAGGGTACTTTCTGGTTACCTATCCTTGTGTCTAATAGAAGCTTAGTGTTCCATAAATAGATTTTCAGAATAGTTTTCACATTTTCCTCAGCAATAAAAATGTGGCTTTGCATGATGCTGTCCATCAGAACCATCTGTAGTACAGAGCAGAAGCATGAGTGTTTTTTTCCCTGCAAGATAGTAGTCAGAACTAACCATATGGTTCTGCATTCATTTTATTTTGGAATGCATATTTAGTACCCTCATTATCAGGTACTGCAGGAAAAAAAGGAACGTTTTAACATTTCCTGGCCTAGCTACAAGGGCTGCAAGCAAGCTTGCAGTGGTCTGCCATTGCAAGAATGCATAAGGAGCAAAAAGCGTAGCTGAATATGTTATGCCTGTATCCTTGACCTTTGAAGAAGTTTGGCTTGAGGTCTTCTTGGCTGTGACTGCCTATCACTGAGAATTTTATTTCATTTTCCACATATTGTGAAAGGAGTGAGCCAGTCTTTGATAATAGATGTGAAATTGTTTCTTATTTTATTTTTTCTACTTATTCTTTATTTTATTTTCAGTAGTTATGACTCTGAAATGCCAGAGTCTGGCATTTTTTTTCTGAGATACCTGGTGTTTCTGTATGTTTTTTTTTTTTATCTGACCTATGGCAAGGAACAAAGACAGATGTGAAAGACTTCTCTGCCCAAGCAGTGTGATCAGATGCTTAGCTGTGCATAGTTGCATTCAAGAGCGTTCAAGCTGCAGATGTTAGATTTGAGGGGCATTTTCAAAATGTGGTCAAGAATATGAACTCTATGTCATCCTTGTTTTAGATTCCTAGTTCATATAATATAAAAGCATTTATTTGGCTGTTAGTAAGGGCTATTTGTCCTCCTGATGTTTTACATAAAATTTAGCATATGACTAAATCAGCCTTGTTAAAACTGACCATTAGCTAAGTGGAGACAAAAATTAATGATGGCAGAGTAATAGATAAAGTTACATCTTTTTAAGGCTAAGGAGGAATTTAATGTGCTCATTAAAAAAATATTCACTAACAAAGTTAACATTCTCATACAATGGAAAAATTCCTAATTCTGTGATATACAATGGGACATCCCATTTAGAAAGGGTCAGTGAGTTTCAGAGGTCCCTTTCCTCCTTTCTGGAGGGAATACGTTCTTTGGAAACCTACCTTTTGAGGAGAGGGTGGAAGGCAGCAAGACCTATTGAGATGACAATGAGATCAAAAAAGAAGGAGTGATTATTCAAATCCCTCAGAGAAATAAAAGCCTGAAGTAAGAAGAACTGAACCCAAAAAGGAGCAGGCAGGGTGGGGAGCGGGCAAAGGGGAATGAGAAGCAGAAACTGAATGCAGAGGGCAAGGCCTGAATGGGAAGCAGTGAAAGAATTAGGACTTGAAAAGGGAAGGAGGAGGGGAAAGTAGGGCTGAGGAAGAGAAGAAAGCAATGAGAGGCACATCATGCTGAATGAAGCAGAGATGGAAAGTTTATTCTTCTCAGCCTGTAGCAGCTCTTTTGAATACTTTTTATGATGGGTCTATGAAGCTAAACCACAGCTTAATCATATTGCTTGTCCTGAGGTCAAATTTATCAAAGGTTCCATTTTTATGTCCGTTGTCAGTGGACCACGCTGGTGAGTGGCAGGTACTGTAAAGTTTCAGAAGGCCATGAGACAGCACATCCAGTCCTCTGCTTGGTTGCTTAGATACACTAATGAATTGTATTAGGAATTTCTCACCTCACATTTGCACTCCCCTATGTCTCAAGTATTGCATTTCAGATAATCATGTGAGCAGACTTGAGGCATGCAAAAATAAGTTCTTTTTTTTTATGAAGAGAACTACTTACAGCACAGCTGCAACCGCAACAAGCATTTATTTTGTCAGATAGATTGATTTCCTCATCACTTTCCTAAAATTTTCCTTCTACAACCTCTATTCTTTCCTCTGACTACCCTGTAAGTCACAATAGCCCAATTCTCAACACACCGTATGCTGGAATAGTCTTCACAACTGAATTAGAGCAGGTTTCAAACCCACTGAAGGATATATCTGATGGTGGGTGCCTAAAAAAGGAGTTGGTGGTTAGCCCAGCAAAAAGAACTGATGCTTTCAGTGTTCTAGCTATACCTTTATATCAGAGCAGGAAACATGTAGGAGGACATGTTGTGGTATCTCCTTAAAGTAAGCTAAGATGTTAGCCTGAAACTGCCATCTACAAATGAATTTTACCAGGAGTGTCACAGAAGTGGCAAAATGTGTACGCTTTTGTTTGTGGAGTAACATTTTGGTTACAGAAACACAAGCACTCAAGAAGCGAGAGTTACTCAGACAATATTGTCTTTAAACTTAAAAAAGGGGATAATCTAATGATGCACACTGATGAGTGAATATTAAGCTTTTTTAAATAGCTGTTCCTTAACAGAAATAAATGGTTTTACTGGGTAACAGGATAAAGTCAGGTTATCAGTGAAGTGAAGACACATTGGTGGTTTTCTTATAAGCAATTCCTAATTAAGGCAAAATACTGTCCATGTACTTACATCCCCATTAATTTAAACATCAAATTCTTAAAAAAAAATTCATTGCACTTATTAACTAAACTAATTTTATCCTATCTTAATTCTCTTCTGTTTTCTGAGCCTAATAGTCCAGCTCTGAGTGCAGTTTCCCTTTTACTATTGGCATGTAATAAGATGAGAGTCAGGACCATCTCAAACCATGAGGCGTAGCTTGTAGGGGTTCAACAGTCAGCACACGAAAGACTTGTGGAGGGTTAGTTGCTTTTGTGCCATTTTAGCATGTTGTGCAATTCGGATCAGGTTGAGTCTCTTTTTGGCTGCCTAAAGTTCTGGGAGAGTAGGACTTCCACCTCCATGGGTCCTAGACATAAACTGAGACATAAGCTGTGTTGAGAAAGCATAAGCTGAAGCTGATGCAAAAGAAGATGAGGACAAGGAAGAGGAAGAGGAACAGAAAGGGATGGGGAAAAGGGAAGGAGAAAGGGAAAAGGAAGAGCAAGAGCAAGAGGCAGAAGCAGGAAGAGAAAGGGAGAAGAAGGAGCTGGGCATTTGTTTAGCTAAGAAAAGTTACAGGAAAGATGATTTGGCAGTGAAAAACCTCTTTTACAAGCACTTAAATATTTATGTTTTATTATCTTTCAGGAGTTTAAGAAAATGCAAGAAAGGAAACTTACCCAGTCATGTTCTTATTTATTTATTTGTGAAGAACCACCAGTGCCCTGGTACTACATAGTAACAAATTAGATATAGATGTTAAGTATATTGAGTAGTATAACTGTGGAAATAATGAGATAAAGCGAAGCCTCTGATTAAATACAGTCTCTGGAAGAATAAGATAATTTGAGCATCCTGTCTCAGGCTCTGATAGGAAGGAAGTTAATAAACAGTGGTTATTAAAAAAGAAAAACTGATTTACTGTAGGAAGAGCTGGAGAAATAAAACCTCCCACTGAGAAAGTAACTCACAAAGACAGCTTAGCAAAAGATGATTTTAAATCAGAATAAAATATATTTTGGCATAGGTAAGAATACATTGTCATGTGTTCTGTAAGTTTGGGCTTCTTTTCTGCAAATCTAGTTAAACTGCTTAAATATGTGTTGTGCAATCAAATTCTACAAAGAAATATTGGGAAGCTTGTGCAAGGTTTCTGTCTATTTAGGTTCCTGAAAATAATAGTAGATGGCTACACCTGCAATTCTTCTGAGTTCATTTATAGCAAAGTGCAGATATCAGTGTTCTGCAAGGGAAAGCGTGATTCAAAGTGCTTCAAAGATCAGCATCTGCAGACTTTCTCCTCTCTGTTAAAGAAGGTGACCTATTTAATAATATTTCCAAAGAAAATAATGAATTTCTGTTCATTCTCCTTCTGTTCCCATACAAATGCTATACGTAATGTCCCTCAGGTTCTGTGTGTTCATAAACCTACAAATAGAAAAACCTGACAGGGAGCCTAAACTGAGTGTTAACTACTGTTTCTTGATAGCTTACTTTGACATATGCCCAGATGAAACCATAGGTCTCAGCAGAAATAAAAAAAGAACGTTGTTCATACATTTCAAAAAATACTTTTTCCCCCCCTTTTTTCTAGCAGGGTGTCTTTATTGTTTGTTTCCTATTGATAGCAGGCATTAATAGATGAGTAACTAATACTTGCAAAGATAAGTTCTCCTAAGTAGGAATCCCTGTGACAAAATAATTGCACTCCAAAGACTTTTGTGCATACCAGGTATGAGACTGCTGGGTGGTCACTCTGCAGTGGCAGCAGCCACCCCTGACAGTATGTATTAACTGGATCTCACAAATCTCTGGAAGCTTGATGAGCCCTGCACAATGAGGTCCCTTCTGTGTCTTCTGACTAAAAGACGTACACAAAATACTTCAATAACCTACTTGGGTGGTTTAACATTTGGGCTCTTTCTGGAGCCAAGGAGCAGTTTAAATATCTACCTTGAAGACATTCAGTAAAGGTATTATGACTCAAAGCTTCCACACCCCATCACGTTATATATTTAACATTTGACCAAGCACTGGCTGAGTGGCAGTAATTGCCTACATACACACCCTGGGATAACAGGAAAAATAAACTTGGATTAGGCCCCACTGAAAGGTAAGATGCAAGGTAAGCTGAAACACCAAACGCTTACCCCAGGATCAGAGCACACATCCTGACTAACAGAGCTGTCTGACTGCTGGGTGAAGCCCTGTGTAGCTGAGGTAACCTGTACATACATCCAAAGCCTCAGAGCAACTGTTATTCCTCAGCCCATTCTTGGCTCTTGAAAGGAATCCTTTGCAACTTCAAAAGATGCAAGGTTGATCTGCTACTCTGGCCACCAAGGGGTAGGTGTGGGACTCTAAAGATATGGTCCCTGCTCATCCTGTTCATCCTGCCTTGCTCACATAGCAAAGGAGGAGGATATTGTGGTCTAAAGCAGGCCTGGACTAAAAGCAACGCATGTTAGAAGGATCTCACCCTCTAACTCAGCCAAAGATACATCTAACTTTCAGAAACTTTCTAATATTGTGCAATAATTTTTATAATTTGATTGTGTAAACCTAACTGCCTGCTAACACTTGCTTCTAAGAAGTCTTTGGTAAAGCCGGTTTGCCTACTTGAGAGGATAAACCTAAGTGTCAGCATTCAGAAAGAAGTGCTTCAGTTCTCTGTGGAGTTGTTAGAGACTTGACCCAAAACATATTGCTAAGGACTGAAAAGTAGGAAAATATTTAACTAATCAATGGTAATTTGCAAAACTAAAAGGAAGACATCTGAAGACAATCAAGATTTAAGAGAGAAAAAAAGAAAAAATTATGCAATCATGAAGACAGAATGATTTGATGAGAAAGAAGAGCTCCTGAGGAATGAAGAGCTGTTTTCATCCCCGTTATATGTTATATAAGACAAGTACATATGACAAAATATGAGATTTTTTTTTTTAAAATAACATACTTCTGGTAGGATAGCCATGTGAATAAGGTATGTAGCAAGTAATACAGTCTGTCTTTCCTGTGTGACTTCCATAAAATCCATATTCAGCAAGTCTTGCTTTCTAGAAAACAACGGGACATTCAGCTCATATGTGAAGGAAGAGGGCATTCCAGTGAAAAGAGAGGGCACAGAATGGGAAAGAGAAGCAACATTGGCACAAAAGAGGCAAAGAATGCCAATTCAGAAGGCGGGTGTGAAAGTAAAATCTGCTTCCATGCCTGCTACAGCATATATTACACAACTGGCACTTACTTGGCAAATCACCCACTCAGGCACTGACCTTGGCAGCATCACAGGGATAACTTCTATGTGAGGAAGGACTGTTCTTCAACAATATCTCCAAAATGTTTGGCACAAAAGTACTTTTTTAAGAAAGCAAGCATTTCTTCCACTTCGTATTTCAGTTGAAAACTAGCACTTTCTTTTCTCTGCAAAGGAGACATCCTGTCCGTGACTTTTAGTATATTCTTCATATGGTGTTCCAGATTATTTGATATTGCGTACAAATGCCATTGCACAACCATCCCATTTTGTGGATGTTCCCATGTTAGAGAGCAATGGGTGTATTCAAACTTGCTCAACTTAAATGATCTCCTTGTTAATTATTTGAGTAATTATGACAGAGTGCTTGGGGCTGCAATGCCCTGGTAGAAAGCCCACTGAAGGAAAAATGGAAAGCATTCCAAATACTGGTGAAACTAAGACATGTCTTTTCCACTGACACACTATCTTGCACACAGTAGTGAAAGAAAGTTTTGGGGATGTGAGTAAGGGAGGAGTAGTGTTTTATTTAACAAAGTAAATCTGTTCACTTTAATGGTTTGCTGGAGGTTATATGCTTACATTCTGTACTCAGATCATGTAGAAACTCAGTGCCCAGTTCTACAAACGTGAGAGTGAATGCCATTAATTTGTGTGAGCAAAGTTAGGAACATGTTCAAGGCATCACAGTATAAACCTTTTGGGTGGTTACTTTAAAGAGGGATGGGATCACATGAATCCTAGAATGAAAATGGGTAAGTGTTTCTAAGCACACTCCAAAGATGAAAAACAATCTACTGGATAAGAACTTTTGGCTCTCAAAGAAACTTGGAATTAGCTTTGAACATGATTGGAATTATGATTGCCAGAAAGGAACAAATGTGTTAGTCATCCAGTTTACAAAGAAACATGAAAGTAAACAGAGGCAGAGATGATTATTACAATGCAGATGAAACTAATTCCTACAGACTTGATATTGACTTGCATTTTGTCTCTAAAGAATAGCTGAAACTTTTCAGTGAAGTCAAATAGTAGGATGTCTCGACAAATTCAAAGTCTTTGAATCAGGAGAATGAAAGTCACATACAAATACGCAGGTTTTGTAAGCAGTTTACACTCTATTCAGTGCCTTCCACAGAAAGCCTGTTTAGGTGAAACATGGACATGACTTTTAAATACTGTCATGAGTTTTAAAAGATATAGTAATTCTGAGAATTATTCTTGCTAGGAAAGACTGCACCAGTGCACTAGCAGGTCTTTGTAGGTAAACATTTTAAAAGCCTTCTAAGTAGTGTTTTGCCCATATGCAGCCCCATACTTACTACCAGATGGTGTAAAAATGGCACCACATGTTGATCTCTCCTTCTCTTTTGCTTCCGCTGTCACTCATTTTGATGAATAGAGGGTCACAGCCAAGATTACAAACTACAACAAATGCCTGGGGCCCAGATGAGGAAACGACTCATTTCAGGTCCCAATTTGACCATTTTAATGGTGGTGGGAAGGGATGGGAACTAGGCTTCATCAAATGGGATCTGCAGCTGACTTTCACCACCTTTCTGACCTGCAAAGGGCAGACATTTGGTCTGGACAGGATCTTTACCTTGGCTCTTGCTGTGTCTCCATGTTCTGAGGCTGCAATAAGCCCCGTGTTGGGTGCTGGTACTCCCAGACTGGCTGTGTCAGCCTTGGATGTCTGTCACAACCAGACTGGGTCAAATTTCCTGGAGGACTTCACACAATATTAATTCAATTCCATTATCTTCAAAAAGAACATCTCTCTTCAGAAGACCGTGAATCATGTAGGTGAAAGGATTTTTTAGAGGATAGGCAACAGGTTACAGAAAATGGGATGAAGGGCCAAAATGAAGCAAATTTTAAACACTGTGGAGTTTTTTCCAGGTGAAGATTTTCTTTGTAGCTGTTGGAGAGGTATTTAGCATCTCTTCCTCAATTTGCCTGCCTTGGAACTGAGAACAACATTTGCTCTACCATGATTCACAGGGAGATACAGGATCTTTGCATTTAAGTGATCTGTCTTTCCACTTCCAGGTAATGGCACAAAGTCATTATCAGGGACTTGCAAACTGCACTTTTCCTGTCCAGCATATAGTAAGCCCTGCTTGTATCTCAAACCTAGGGGTCTCTATAAAGAGTAATGCTCCTGTGTGCTACTGCAAACACTACTTGCTGGATAAATCAAACAGCTTGCTCTCTCACAGCTATGTTGCTGTGGCTTGTAACTCTTGCACAAAGGTCTTAAAGCAGAAGGTTTCTTTCCTCTACCCAAAATAACCACATTCAGCTTTTTGGATTACAGCTGACTTGATTGCTTCACAAGCTAACAGCCACAGCAAACAAAATATGATGACATGAAATTCAACAAAGATTTTTGATGAACAGACATCAGCGAGTAACTGTAGTTCTGTGAACAAGAGTGTTTCATCCTGCTATTTAAAGTTCTTGGACTCCTTTATTTATAGTCATTTCTATGTCTTGTTGCTGCAGTATCTGAGTAGCTCACAAGACTCCCATGAGCAAAGCAAAGAATTATCCCAGTTGTGGGGGGAAGTAGAAGAGGAGGCTGAGGAGGCAGTCACGCAGAGCATTTGCAGAACAGCCAAGATCACAATCCATCCTTCCTCCCCTTTATGAGTTCCTCATCCTTCCTTCCTTTTACTAGACTGTTGGCCAAATAAATATGTGCCTTCTACCCAAAGGTCTTTCTCCTGGTTTTATCATCATGGTCTAGCTAATTGGGAGCAGGAGGGTAAATGAGGCATAGCTGATGTACATGGCATGATGCCCAGCTGACGCTACTGTTAAGCTGATGCCGGAAAAGTTAGGAAACCATAGCCTGGCACTGAATAATAGGCCTATTGCAACTCAAGTGTGGGGCAGAGAGAGATTTTCCTGCAGCTGGCACCTTGTCTACAAGTGGTGTACAAGAGAAAGTAACGAATGACTTGACTCTTTATGTTTCTTATGCTCATTTTATCACAGTTCATCAGGCACCCATGAGTCTGACTGATGACTCCATGTAAAAAGCAACAATCATTTCCCTGAAGAGAAATGAATGACAGATGAAGAATAAGCTGCAATTATAATCTCCCTTTTCATGGGTTAGGTTGCCAATTTAATGGACTGTGTTCATTAACTGATTTAAGTTCCAATTCCCTGTTTTTGTATCTGATGTGAATATATTTAATTTAACATTGCTTGTGATGCAGGATAACAGCTAACAGCTAACATCATAAATAAGGTACACTGGAGATAAACTAAACTTTCATTTCAAAATGAATTTGGTCCATCAAGATAAGGTACCTGGCACCTCACTCAGCTCTTTTTCCATTAAAAGCCCATGTCTGCCCAAAGGGGAGCATCTGTTAAGATCACTGCTGCCACATGGAAGGTTTTCCCGTATGTACTACCTACCCAAATGAAATGAGGACAGAATTTTTTTCATCACAAATGAGATGCATGTGTTAAGTAAAAGCAAAAAAACAGCTGTGTAAAAGCCATACTCTTCCTGGTAAAGATGGGTGAAACTTGTCTTTTCCCCCGTCTGTAGTCTGATCTTTTCCAAATATGCTGATCTGCTCTGAGTGCCTGACTTTGGAGGGGCAAGGCTGAGCCTCCTGGATGAGACAGTCAAATCACCAAAGATTTTTGTGAAGCTTCAGAGCTAATACTGGGTTTGTTACTGCTTGGTTGGATGGTGATGATTTACAGGAAACTTGTGGATAATTAAAGTCTGCAAGAGTGGTAGCCATTAAAAAGCAATTATTTACTATTGATTAGCATATTATGATGAGACTAATTAAGCCAAGGAACAACTTATTCAGAGTTTTGATAGATTTGCCATCACTGGGAATTTTCTTTGAGGTTGGCTGCTTTTCTAAAAGGTACGTGCACATTCAAACAGGAAATCATAGCTATAATACTCCAAGCCTCCTTTTGTTAGGAGCTGTATTTTATTTAGCACAGTGTTTCCTTCTGTTTTTTCTTTCCATGGTGTTAGAAATGTAGTTTTTTGTATACTCCTAACAGAAGCTATTGAAACATGTATTTGGGTGGAGCAACCCTCTGGTAAAGGGTTATTCTTTAATGCCGATCTGCATGTACCTCCCTTTCTCCCTCACCACAAGTAGGTGCAGCCAGGAGGGGTTGAAGAGTGGAGGCTGAGGACTGACTCATGGCTCCTTTGCTCTACTGTTGGTTTTGTGCCACATCTATCTAAACCACCACCTAATTGCAGAGCTATACATAGGGAACTTCCAGATTAGGTACAGAACTGGTTCTTCAGGGTTGTTTTCCCATCATAAGAGCACAGGAGTCATCTTGGGAAGGATGGAGGGGCAGGGCACAGAGACATGACAGAGCCAGCTGGGAGGCTTTTGGCGGTCAAAAAGTCACAACCAGGAAAATGTCCCTATGACCTTGCACCACTCTGCTGCAGTGTCTACCAATTGTGATTAACCCATGTTCAGAACTGTAGGAAGAATTACAGCTGCACTGGCACTCCCCACACCATCATATTTTCTATTCCAGGGCTTTTTTAGGGGTTCCCTGTCCCTTAGTCTCTTCCAGCAGCTGCTGCTGCTGCCATGGATTTGCAGCTGCTCTTTCTGTGTGGGCTCTGCTGCCATATGGCACCATAATTCTCCCTTACTCACTACAGCTCTGCCCACTCTCCTAGTATCCATGGTGTTATTGAACAGTACATCACTTTGTTCTTTGAAGAGAATGCTATGTGTTTTGGCTATTAATCATTAATCCAGTGTTTTTATTCCACAGACCTGAAGGCTTAATTAAACTGATGACAACTCTTTTGTTCTCCATTGTCAGTCATTCTCTGCAGTATATGGGAGATTTTCCTCTTTACACCCATCCCTACCTGGTCTACAAAGCCTCTGATCAGTGTGCAAACAGATGGCCCAAACATGCCATCTCTGGAAAGTTTTCAACAAAGCATATCCTAGAGGAATAACAGAGGTGATTTGTTTAGCTGGGATGGGAATGTTCGCTCAATATGGTGTCCCATGAAATCAAACATCTGTGCTGCAGGTCATCTGGGTTCACCTTTCACAGTCTATCAGTGCATTTGCTCCTGTTTAAAGCCTTTGATGTCAGGGTGCTGTGGGTAGGTGGATTGGTTAATCTGTCTCTTTCTGGGCTTTAGAGCTTTTCTCTAGTACCACAGCACCCAGAGCAGAAGTCAACCAGAGATGAGAATGAAAGAAAAGGAAATTTAATTGGTTTTTTTCTCTCATTCTCCTAACTTTTTGTTATGATCCCTCTCCAGGTTTGTTGCATGTACGTGAATAGCTGTGAACTGTAATGACTTCCTATTTCCTCTGCAAAGACTTTCAATTAACAGCATGGCTGGATTAGGCACATGGACATGTGCCTTTGCCTGTCAATGGCAAGCAACACTATTCTCCACCTGTCATATCCTTATGCCTTTTTCAAGAAGAAAGAAGATACGGTGTAGTTTTAATGCTACTCATCAGAAAAAATGAAGCTCATTTATTTTACTAGAGAATTTCTTGGGCTCATTTGGTCATCTGCTGTAAACTATTCACTAGGCAGCACAAACCGTATTAAAGGCCGAGAGCAACCTGCCTAAAGACCGTAGGATCAAACAGTTAAACTTTTACATCCAGAACTGCAAGATATCAACTGATAACATCTTTGCTTTCTGCTTTGTTGCAATGTGAAGTGTCTCACTCAGAAAACTGGGATGGCATATAAATAATAAATACTGCTGAGTAACAGCTGGAGTTTCTCAGGGTGCCTGTGTTCTTCCCTTCAGCGAAATGCTTCCCTGTGTAATTTACTAGATGCCTCTCATTAAAGTGGAGATAGTATATACAATTACAGTTAACAAAACAATACCTCTGAACAAAAAGGGTCATTGCGTTGCCTGGAAACTGTTAGTCTGCCTAAAATTGAGCACCCTGTTAATTTGTGCTGCTTTTGAGCAGAGCGGCTATGGGAACTCAGCCCAAGAGCAAGACACTGGCTTGTCAGCAGGAGGAACTCTGCCATAGCAGGGTCACCTGGAGAGAGTAAATGGCATTTTACTGGACACCATGATGCTAAGTGGTGGTGGTGAAACCCAAAGTCTCTGTATGTGGGAGCCAAGGGACAGCATACATGCTCCTGATCCTGTAAAATCGTTCTAGGCATAACGTGGCTGTCATGGCTCTGCTCTGAATGCCGCTCCCTTCAACAGCGGCAGCCCGGCAGCCCTAGGCTCTAAGCAAGAGGCAGGGGTTTAGCTTCAGGACAACTTTTGTGCATATATTAGTATGCTTGTTTCTTCAGGTCAATGGTGGGGGAGCTCTGTGGTCTTTTTCCTATCCTATAATGTCACAATTAGTTGTGAGAGCCACAGAGCCTATTATAAGGGACATTTCATGCAATCGTGTTTGCTAAAAAATTTTTCATGCTTACAAGAACAAGAATATACACCCAATTATTTTTAGATTGGCAATTTTCTCCATGTGGATTTAATTAGAAAATTAATAAAGAGAAAATAAGTTTGGTTTTTTTTTTTTTTGTTTTGCTTTCTTTTTACAGACCCAAGTTTCAGGAAATGAATTGCATAAATGTTGCTGCCTCGGTAGCCTTTAAAAGTATAATAATAATAACAACAATAAAATCTTGTTCTCAAAAGGCCAGGAAGGCATTTGATGTGAATAGATTCAGCTCCATGGAAGCTCATGGATTTTTGCCAGTTGATACCAATTTAGAATCTGTCCTGACCTTTCATTTGGGGATATAAAGTGCCCTGATGGCAACTACAAATTTTGAAAATGGCAGGGTTCTTTTAAGACACATTTAAAAGAATAATAGGACCTTGAAAAGAGGAAGATTCAATGACAGTAAGTCTATGATAAGTGGGTTTTTTGGAAGTGAGGGGATAACACAGTGAATCATATTTTCTTGAAGGCCGTAATCCTGTTACTCAGAGTTATATTGAATTGAACCTCAGTATGTAGGAAGAGCTGATTGATTTTGATGGATTTGCTCACAGATCAAGGTGCTTATTCAATGACAGTTAAGTTGGCAGAATTGGATCTTGTGATTAATACAAATAAAACTTTTTCGTGAAACAGGGTAGCATCTTTCCAGCCCAGCTATGTACCTAACCCCTTAGGCACTGATCTTCCTAGGCATGTTGTTGAAAGGAGGCTTTAAAAAACCCTCTCAATACTCATGTATGCTCATGCTGAGGACACAGGTAACTATTTCGCACCCTGAACTGCAAACAGCAGTCATGTCCTCTTTGCATCATACACTGCCATTAGCACTCATTCTTGGGAAGAGGAAACCCTGAATCCAGTGAGTCCAGGTCTTCTTTATCTGAGGAGAATTTGATTTCCTTGAGGCTGTATTGAAGGGTAGCCAGCCTCCCTGCTCTGTGGTGTCCTGGATAACAGTGTGCTTGGCTCCCTTGAGGCTGCACCATGCAAAGGGCAGTGTGGTTTTTAGAAGGCAAAGCCAATGGCCTCCTCTGGGTACAGGGACAGCACCCTTCTGCTTTCAGGCTTTCCTCTTCTTCTCCCTCCTACTGGTAGCAGGCACCCAAAGTGGAAGTGCGTCTATGCCTGAATTACATGCCTAAATTGGGTTCATAGTCTCTGCATTAAAAAAGGGGTGGGAATACACTCTGTGTTAAAATGTTATATCATCCCTCATATTGCAGTATTTGAGAGGAGCTGTGAATGGGAAAGAGCTTCACATTGTTCCTCTGTGTGAGCTGCCATCACACAGCAACACTAGTGGATCTTTGACCTTCCTCCCACCTGTTTTGTTTTTCTTTCTTGCAGTAGAACATCTTCGTCCTCTCGCTTGTTGCTTCTGTCTCCGCCTTTACCTGGGAATTTTTGCCCATAACTTCTGTCCTTCTTAACATAACACTTCTTGTTTGTCCCACTCTGCCAGAGCAACTGACTGCAGCCTTCAAGAGCTGTTTTTGTAGCCCTGCCTTGGCTACCTCGCCGTTCATGGCGTAAGACTTGTCTGGTAACCCAGCTCTGTGCTTTGCAAGTTGATTTGACAATAATAGCCAGAGCCACTGTGATGTTTCTCCCATGGATGCATATTTCCATCTTTATTTGATGTCTGTTCACTTACCAATAGTCATGCTGAGGCTATGCAGCTGGGATGGGGTAGTCATCAGTAAGTCTTATTTTGCTAATCATTCTCATGTCACACAGAGCAAGGAGGCAAGAACACCGCTGGTACAGGTCTAGTGATCAACTATTTCCTGATTCATGGCACGACATATGAGTTTGTTATCAAGGACAGTGTCTAAATCAAATAATTTAATGCACAAATTAATACCTTCTTAGTTCTCAAGCTATAAATGCAAAACCTGCAAAGCTGTGTTTGATGGGAGGAGCAAAAGAAAAACAATATGGTATATTATGGAAAAGTCTACTTTAGCAGCTATGACATGAATTGCAGAGTGGGTAGTTTCAAAATCAAGTAGAATATTTGGTATTTTGAGAGCTAAATGACTGAGTAATAACTGTATGTGGTTTAGAGTTACAAGTGGATTGAAAACTCCAGAGTTTGGTGTCAAAGAGATGTGTTTGCAGTAAGAACGGGATGAAGTTGAATACAGAGAAGCCAAGTAAGGCAAGTTATTGAGAGGTATTTAAGGGGGAATAAATCTTATGGTATGTAGATAATAGGCTACAACAAGTGAGCAGCATCTAGGTATTGGAATAGAACAACATTATTGATTACAAACCAAGCAAGTTAGAGTTAAATAAATAAAAAAGAAAAAATACAAGGAACAAAGAATTACTGTAATGCTTCATAAGCAAGCATTGATTTAACTGGCTCCATCTTAACTCTATTCCAGAATTAAAAAAAAAAAAAAAAAGAAGAAAAAAAAGAAAAGGAAAAGAATCAGATCTTTGCATATGTAGACATGAATGTAATTTAACAAAACAGGCTGAATCATGCATTTAATTACACAGCAAGTGCAAGTAAAGTGGTTGTAATGCTGTTATGGAAATGTGACTGTGATAAACTTATTCACATTACATTCTGTTGCTAATTCAATTTTCATGCACAAGCCCAAAATGCTAGGTTTAATTCTGTCACTACAGATATAACAAAACCAGTATAAAGGAAGACATGTTTTGTAGCTCTTTCAATAGCTGGATATTAAAAAGCTATGTTTTCCTTCCTAATAAATGTTGTTCTTACAATTAAACAAACAAAAGCACAATTTTATAGCCAATCTTTATGTCCATGAATGATATATACTGCATTAAAAAATTGAAGCATCCACAGTAAAATTGTATATGAAAACTCATGTTGAAAATGAAAGAGGAATAGACGATGAAAATCTTAGTGACATCTAGGAAATCTATGGGAAAAGAAAATTTGATCCCTGCCTGACTCCTCTGCTTCTTGTCATTATCACAGGAATATTACTACACCCACACTTCATAGCCACAATCGTGTTACTAATTAAAATGTTAATAACTTCCTAAAATAAGTCTACGTATTCACTCTTTGATTCTGTGCACTACGTGAACTGCAATCCTTGTCTCTGCCAATCTTGGATTTTTGTTACAGGATAGTGAAAGCTCTGGAAAATGTCTATGCTGTAATGATCTAGTTAGTTTTATAATGGTCACTTTAGGGATCTGTCGTCTAGATGACAAAATTTTGCTAGGATATGCCTTTTTGCCACAAGGTAACAATTTTAAACTCATTTCACTTCTTTTTTTTCTAAGTTTCAAAGCTGAGGGTAGGGGTCAACAGTTGGATATACACAACCAAGCAAGCTCAGGCTGGGAAGGGGAGAGCAATGCATCACTGTCCCCTGGTAAGCAAGCCATGCGCTTGTTTTTACCCACTGTTGGTATGTGAGGTGAGTGTGGAAGAACGAACTGCAGACTAACTATGTACACATGAGAAGTAGCTGAGGTTGGTAAAGCCACCCACAATGATGTTGGAGGGGCTGTAGAAACAATACCATCATAATATTGCTGTTGATGGCTTGCCAATTTCCTTTATCGACTTTTGATTTGTGTTCTACAGCATTTACAGCTGGCTAAATGAAAGCTCTGGTTCCTTGGCAATGATGTGTGTACTGTTCATGGACAGGTCTCTGTGAGGGAAGGTTGTACGTACTTTGGATGCCAATATAAACTATAATAGTAACAGCAGTATTATGCCAAGTATAATGTATAATTTGGTGTCGTGGTTTAACCCTGGCCAGTAATTAAGTACCACGCAGCTGCTCGCTCACTCCCCCCTCACCCAGAGGGATGGGGAGGAGAATCGGAAAGGAATGTAAAACTCGGGGGTTGAGATAAGAACAATTTAATAATTGAAATAAAATGAAAATGAAAGAGCAATATTAATAATAGTAACAGCTATAGTGGAAAGGAGGGAGGGGGAAGAGGAATGAAATCCGAAGGGAAGGGAGAAAAGAAGACAAGTGATGCACAGCACAACTGCTCAGCACCCGCTGACCCATGCCCAGCCAGTGCCCCAGCAGCAACTGGCCCGCCCTGGCCAGCCTCCCAGTTTATACACCGAGCGTGATGTCCCAAGGTATGGAATATCCTTTGGCTACTTTGGGGTCACCTGTCCTGGCTGTGTCTCCTCCCAGTTTCCCATGTCCCTCCAGCCCTCCTGCTGGCAGGGCCTGAGAAACTAAAAATGCCTTGACTTAGTATAAACACCACCCAGCAACAACCAAAACAAAACCAAAAAAAAGTTAGGTGTGCTAACAACTGTTCTCACACCAAAATCAAAACACAGCCCTGCACCAGCTAATAAGAAGAAACCCAACTCTGTCCCAGCTGAAATCAGGACATCTGGTTTACAAGAAGAAGAAACAAATTTAAAATGTTTCATTAGGACTTGAACTTCTCAGCGTCATGGCCTAAACCACCTACTAACTTATCCAGTGGAAGAGAAGCACATAGCCAAGTTCTGCACCAGAAGCAGCCATTTTTTACTAAATAAAACATTAGGGCTTTGATTTTTGTTTGACATTTGGGAATAGAAACCATTCTGGGGAAGTAAACACGACAGAAGTGGTATATTGAAATTAATTATTAGAGAAGCCCTGGTAATGCCAATCTGCAGCCACCTGTGGCCTGCAGGTCTGTTCTACACAGCTCTCAGAGGGGCCACCTGTAAGGCTGTGCTTGTTCCCCAGGGGATCGAGCGATCACCGAGGCTGGAATCTCTCCCAGCTGTTTGGAGGCTGAAGATTGTGCCTGGACAGATGGGATCCAGGGTCCTCAGAGCTCATGGCAGCCTCACCTCACCAAACTACCCGCCAGCTGGCTCTCAGAGGGAACCCGGGGACACAGTCCCACCCATAAGTGACTTTTTGTAGTGGTTTGTTAATGGCCATCATGTTGCTGGGGGTGGTGGTGGTGGATTTCTGTTATTTGCTATACAGTCCCCAGCCTGACTGGCCAAAGTAGCCTTCTAGGAACAAAATTTTGGGGTTCCCTATCCTTTGTCAATGTTGGTTTAAAAAGAAAACAGCAGCACAATGACAGAAGAAGATAATTTGCTCAATGATTGTGTCAAACAGTTTATTATTTTCGTAATTCTTTGAAAAGGACAGCATTGGCATCATCGCATGTTCCAGTTTGTGAAATGAGGAGAGTCACTGTTATATGCTTCTGGCTCTAAATGCTAAAGTCTTTGTGTCTTTCTGACTTAGCTCCTTTTTAGTTTACAAATCTCCTTCTTCCTTGTTTTTTCTGCCTTGACAGCTGTGTTTACCCCTTACCCCAGTTACGCCTTCAAATGGTGATTGAATTAGCTACCCTGATAATGAAGGCTGTTCCTGCTACTGTCCCTGAAACCAAAGCATGAGGAGTTGATCACCATTTCTCTCGCCTTTGGGAGGCTGTGTTCCAGAGCACAGGGGCTGATAATGCAAGCTAGTGAGAGCTCCCGCTGATTTACACAAATGCCTAAAACAGGCCTAAAAGAAAGCTCTTGGGGTGCCAATCACATTTTTGAAAGTTTTCTTTGTATCTTCATATATATGTTCCACTGCCCCAATAGGATATGAAGAGCACAATGAATGTTTGGTATTTTCAGGTAGGTGTTTGGAAGTCTAGATATAAAAGATCTGCTGTTGCTGAGAATAAAAAAGAAGGCTGGCAGAGATATTCCCTGTGAGCACTGCCAGAAAAACCCCAGAATTTTACATAGGTAGAATAAGGTAAATTTTCCTCTGCAGTCAGATGTCTCCTGTTCATCTTTGAGAAGACATTATTCCTGAGACTTCTGAAATTACATTGCCAAAAATGTTTCTTTTTTACTACCTATCTTAAATTTCTCTTCTAGCTTTACAGTGAAAATGTATTTTCCTGTCTTTTTATTGTGACCCAGTTATATCAGAACTTCTGAATTTTGCTGAGAGAATTTTAACTGTTTTAAATAATTTTTCAATATAGGAGTCATTCTTCTGGGTAAAACCAGGATACATTTCTGTCTAGAAAAAAGAATTTTTCAGTCTAACAACAGGGAAATACCAGGCAGGAAAGGACATAATAATTTAACCAACCGGTAAGCAATAAGGTCATGATTTTGGGCTCATCCTCGTGAAAGCTGACATCAAGGTTAGTCTTTGGCTAAGGCGGGAATAAATGTAGTCCAGACTTACTATTGCTTGAAAAGGAAAAAAATGTAAACTGAAGCTCTGTGTGCCTGCTCCATTTCAGGAGTCATCCAAACCCCCAAGAAATAAACACTGTAGCCTGAAAAATTTTACTTTTTTCCTTTCCTTCAAAGCAAATGACTAAAGAAAACACCAAAATGTTTCATTGCCCCTCTTGTTTTGTGCAGACATTATAGGTCGAACATAATATATGAAAAAGCATGTAAGTATTTATTTTGATTCCTGCAGCCGTTCAGTTTCTCTTTGGATAAATTAGGCTGCTGCATACTCACCACCTCAGCAT
Organism: Falco punctatus; assembly: GCF_963210335.1. NCBI lineage: Eukaryota > Metazoa > Chordata > Aves > Falconiformes > Falconidae > Falco > Falco punctatus. Next base: position 82,299,340 of record NC_137585.1, on the reverse strand, counting down.
GTGCACTGCTGAGTTTCCAATACAATCTGGGTTTTTTTTTGCTTCTCCTCAGTACAGAGGAAACTCAAAATTAACTCAAGTGAGCATTAGGAAAAAAGACTTTTAAATATACATCTTATCTCACAAGTGTAAAGAAAGTTAAATAAATAATATTGAATTGGAGATCAGTTTTTCTTCAAACTAGAGTTTCAAAAGCACCATTTTAAATATTTGAAATTAAATACCTAAGGAATTTGTTAATCAAGCTTAATTTGTATGTATAAAATTCATCACTTAAATGTGCACTTCATCATTCCAGCCTGCTTAAAGAAACTGGAAGCAGAGACAAAGATCTCAGAAATAGGTGAATTGATGTACTAATACAGATAAAACAGAAATAGGTTTAAGACTCTTCATCTAACATATCTGAGCTTTTAAAAGGGATGAACATTAGTCATGGCTGCTGCAGGATTCACTTTAATACATATTTGATGAGATTTGAAAGAACTCAGAAATTCTCTTTTATTTAGGCTTTTTTAAATACTGAAGTGGAATCAACCTTGGATTTAAAGGAATATTAGCTCTCCCCTCACATATTCTGTCTAGTCTTGTGAGAGCTGCCCATTGTACCCAAATACAACAGTTTCTTTAGCAGTGCTGAATCTTAGACACTAAAGACAGCCTCTCCTCAATGGGGGTTACTACAAGGGGAAAAAGAAATTTTCAGTGCGTCAGAGAAGGGACAATCTAATCCTCTTTGCTGGTACATCTGCTCTGGCAGTTTTGCTCTACAAATCAAAAGGCATTCCATTAATTAAAGTTCCTTTTTCTTTCATTTTTATTCAGCTCAAGAAATGTGACCAGTATTCAAAAAAAAAAAAAAAAGTTTCAGCCCACTTTAGTGACAAATATCCGCCACCAGAAGTGTATGCACTTTGTCTGGTTCCCGCTTTTTTCTCTTTCTTTTTCCTTCTCCTTTCTTTCTGTCTTTCGTGCTCTCTCTCTCTTCTATCTCTTTCATTCTTTTTTCTCCTCCTCTCCCTTTCTTTCTCTGTCTTTTTATGAAGAACCTTCTCCTTTGGCAAAGTGCAATACATTCAGAGAGTCTTACAAAACAAAGCTTTCACTTCTTGGTCAGCAACAAACTCATCTTTGTTCATGCAGCTCTATTAAGGAAAGAAGGCCAATTTTATGCAGGTTTCTATGGTCTGCAGCACAAAGGCATCTATCTGCATGCAAGCTATCTGGCAGGCACACAGCAGACTATGAGATCATCTATTTTAGCAATCACCAGCTGCAATGAGGAACTGTAAAAAATTATAAACTGGTTTATATAGTGTTTTTATTTTTCCAAACAGGCGGCACTACAGATTTATGCATTGTTTTGTGGACAGATAACAAGTGCAGCTAATGGGGTGCCTTCACATCTAGATCTCAGGATCTGGTCTGCATTTTCCCCTATGAACCTACATCTGTTTTCATGGGATACTAATGTCATCTATCTTAAGCAGGAAGTGTTGCTCGACTGCTTTATCCCTGGGGTTTTAACTGTTGTCTAAGGAATTCTGGCCCTTTATTTGATGGACTTTTACTGTGCTTTTGCAACCATCCACTATTATACCACAGTGGGTGGCCAGCTATTTAACAGTTGCCAGTTGCATCATACACTGCCCGTAAAGACCACGTACTGTAATTTCACAGCATGAGGAAAATGAGAATATTTCAGAATTTCCTTTGATAGAGGAGGAAGATGTTTTCAGAAGGGGACTTGAATGCAATTAGAAGGGCTTTATGTACATATATATATATATATATATACACACACACACGTGTATATATATATATATAATTTTCAGCACCTCTTTGATTTCGTTCAGTAGAGTAGCACAGTATAACATAGGGCAAATCCAGCTCTTACCTATTTGTCTGTTGGGCTATCCCAGGCAAGATGCATAACCTGATCTAAAACACAGTGGAAGAGCTCCCTTTCAGTCCGGTTGGGTTTGAACTGGATCTGTGGTACAGATGGGCCTATACAAATGAAGGGGCTGGGCTGCATTTAGGTGCAGAGTTCAGTTCAATGGGTTTCCTTGTGTATAAGTAGGTGAGGTTGGGCAGCATTTCTTAAAAAAGCCAGAAAATAAGTCTTGTTTTGTTCGCAAATATGAAAGAAAATGCTTGCCTTCAGCATAGGTAGGGAAGAAGTGAGTGTCTGGATAGAGAAAGAGTCAACCAGAACATGCTTTCCTGCAAAACAGGATTCATGTTATGCACAGTGTCCACCTTATGAGCAGGTAAATAAAATACCACATAGTAAGGCATAGCGGGAAATCGCATTGTGCCTACCTTTGCACAAAAACCACCTTGAGTTTGTTTTCCCTTTGCAGTGACTGCCAGGAGGCTGATGCCTCACTGAAGGAGAGTCTCAGGATTGCTGCACCATGTAGTTAAATTATCACTTCCCTAAATTTGAAGGTTAAGTATACCTTCCCTGTGTCAGAAGCATTCCTCTGAATTTATGAATGCAATTCTAAAATGTCAAACTGCCAGATTTAGAATTTTGTTTCTGGAAATATTTCCCAGAATACACCATCTCTTACATGAAAACACAATTCCCTGTAATTTCTGAATATCATGGCTCTTTTTAAAGTAAAATTACCTCAAAAGCATAGAAGAGGGTGAAAGAAAACAGGATGGTATTCATGGTTCATGGGATATGCTGAGATAAATTTACCTGATGAGCAAAACCAACACAAGATGCTCCCTTTCAAGCCTATTTGACTGAGAACTTTAATACATGGGAATATAAAAGATTCATAAGCTTTTGTTATCCAACACCAGCAGTTTGGAAACAATTACATTCTGTAAATAGAGCATACTGTGTACTTTTCATTAAAGCGTGGTATCCAGTTGCAGCTAGTGCCACAGGAAAACTCACCATGCTCATGACAACAAAATCTTTACATCCAGCATATTCTGACCTAACTACTGATTGATCCTGCAATCAAACCAACGATTCTTCAGTGTATGCCTTTTGGATCACAGCATCCATTCCTAGGTACAGAGAAATACATGTAGAACAAATGAATACATCTAAATCATAGAATTGTATTGCAGCAGAGAAACTTAAATATTACAAAGGATGACTTTTACTGCTGTAAACAGATGACTTCTTTCTTTCTGCCTCTCCAGATGAAATCCAGGCTTTGCCTCAGGATACACACTTGTAGGTGCCCTAAGCATCAGAAATGTATTATTACTTTGGGTTATTAGTAATACTATATTATTAGTTTGCATAACATTACTGTTTACTAGCCTCAGCCCACAGTAGCAGATGTTGCATAAATACTTGTGAGAACTCTGTGTGTATTTGAGAAAATGATTTCTCACATTGCTTTTAGCATTTCTTATAAAAGCCAAAAAATAAGCCTGTTTTATTCCCAAATATGAAAGAAAATTCATGCCTTCAGTAACACCTTTGTGAGTGGGTGAGAAGTGAGCTATATTTCAAATGAATTATTTAGCCACCCACACACAGTTTTATATGGACGATTAACCTGTTAGTGTGTCTTTTCTTAGAGCACTGTTCACGATTTGTAGTTTTAACATATACACATGCATATGCGTGCACTTGTATGCACACACACACAAAGGCAGCACATATCTGCTCAAAAACTTGGGTAACCTGACATAGGTAGAAGAGACAAAGGAATAGAAAGTATCAACAGGGTCTCAGAAAAACATTCTTTTTGGAAGAGTATTAAAATACATGCCTGTGTGTAAAAATATTCAGAATAGTATTTCAGAGTATTGAAAATCTGTAGCTGTTTCTAAGGATAAGGAAATGAGCTTCTGTGTGTATCTGGCTAGCAAATGCATCCAGGTATCTACTCAAAGAGCTACTGTGGAGTTGTTTGAGAAACTTCTGGGTGAAATTCTGTCTAGGATATGAATAAAAAATCTCCCATGAGCTGAATTTACATATTCATAAGTTCTGACATCCCATTGATTTCATTTGCTAACAGTGGAGTTACTACAACTTAATCATCTGCCACGTGTCAAGTAGGCCTTCGTAACAAGCTGCATGCACATTATATGGGAAGAAAAATTTGACTGTATTTAACCTGCAAAGGAAGAGCCATCTAAGCCTTATTTGCAGAGCTTAGCAGGGTAAGCTTAGCAATTATTGCTGCTCAGATGATGTGAAATAACTTATTATGCTATAGTAGTCACGAGGCTATTTCAATGGGATTTCTAAGTGCTCATGTCATTTTTGAAAATGGAACTTCAACAGCTTAAGTAATTTAGGCACTTTTGAAGATTTTGCCTTAAGGAATGACAATAATGCCTTCCAGCTTTACAGGAATTAATCTATCCTGGGCTTTTACGTTGTGCTGAAGGATGCATTTTTCTATTGGAGCTATACACTGTGAAGACCCCAGGATGATAATCCCTACCCTTCTTTGCAATATAGCATCTGCGAATGGAGGCAGAATTCTTCAGATAGGAGGAATATTGATTTCTTGGGGAGTTCTTTCAGGATATGTTCAATTCCACAGGACTAGCTAAGCAGGAAAACATGCACAAAAATCAGGACATTTGATATTTCTAACCTCGTGTTTCTGTCTGGAGTCCTGAATTCAGTCCAGTTTGCTCTTTTCCACCTGATCATAGATGCTTTCAATATGCAACAAAAGGGTGATAACTGTAGCCAGTTGTTTTCTTACCCTGCTAGAGACAAGGATACTATCTGGATGTCTAGATATTGCTGTGCTCATCATAAGTTATGTTCAAATAAACACAGACTTTGAAATTATTGGTCATAAGAAAACTTCCATAAAGCTACTGTAAGAATGTAGAAACCCAAGATCTCACTTACCAGTAAAGGGAGAGGCACCTCCAAGTTGATTGTGGTCTGTTGAGGTCTGAAGCAATCAGTTAGGTTAGTCTTTAACCATCTCTTATCCCTTAGGTAATAGGGATTGGTATATCATGGTGAGGCTTGGAAGGAAAAAAGAATAAAGATAATGTCTCCAAACGAAATCTTAATTTACAGAAACAATTTGTTGTCCTTTGTTTTAATATATGAAACATTATGTTCATATCTGATGTGTAACGTAGTACAGCACAATTTGCCATTGCTTATTTATCACTGGATAGTCTATGCCCTTTGGAAAAGTACATAGAGCACAGAATTATCTATTGCCTTTCAAGCACCATGCAGATCAAATTGCCTGACCAGGGTAATGCATACTCCTATTTGGTGTTCTTTCAGAAAATAATAGGATCTATCTTTTTCCTCACTTGGGATTTGCATAAATTCTATGGATTCAAGGAGCCAGAATGTTTGAAGTCAGGAAGACACCACATTTAAAGATCAAGCAGAATGGAACTAACACTTCCTTCCCAAGTAGAAGAATCAGCAAAAAATTCTGCCTCTCAGATCTGCAGTTGGCTGAAAGTCCAGCCTTTCAGGGGATGTAGCTAGGTTCAGAGAGAGGCTCTCACAGGATCTCAGTAGACTAGAAGAGCAGTAAGTTCTTTGTAACTTGACAGAGCTGACTGTCTCCAACTGCTATGAGCAGAAATGTGATCCAATTCTGCTTTTGAGTGGCACTGTGGAAGACTTTTCTGGGCTGCCTTGGCTGTGGTGTAAGTTTTCATTCTTATATTCCATGAGTCAAAAGGTGCCTTTGGAGACCTGATTTTTTAAAACCAGGATGGTGATTCTTCAGCTGGTTTTGGCTCAACTGAATTTCACGATGCCTTCACAGTAAAACTTCCTCTTTCCCCTACCCACAGTACTGTGCTTTGCAATGGTCACATTGCTGCTGAACTGTTATTTTGCCAAAAATTCCTTCTTCCTTACTGTCAGATAACAAAGCACATATTTATACATCAGCTTGACAGCACTGTGGAGGGAGCAGGAGGCTTTGATGTACATTTGGAGAATTAAAACTAAAAAGACCTGTTTGATCCTATTAAGAGCTGTTTTCTAGAGGTTTAATTACTACCAGTAAAGCTCAATACAGACACTAAAAATTTCATTGAATGTTTTTTTTTAATTTCTATTTTTGTTTTCTTGCAGTGAAGACATTACATTAATGCAGATCATATTTGCCACCACTTATCAAAAAGGTAACAGAGTTTATGAAGTATGTTACAGTGTGGGACTTATCCTTAATTTATTTAGCTGATCAAAAAGAAAAACAATGCACAACATAGATATTTATATAAACATATAAATACATGTATATGTACACAACAAGGAGAGAATAGTAGATGCAATCAGAGTCTTTAATCTAGCAGGCAAAGGCAGTGTCTGGATGTTAAATCAGATAATTAGGTAGAGGGTATATATTTTTAACTTTTGGGTTAGTTGGAACAAAACTACTAGGGAAATGATGTCTGACTCAAACTTCAATGTTTACTGCTATGTTTGAGAAAAATTTATTCACTGTAGTGGTGTCAATGATCTACTGTCTCTCTTGGTTCTGAAATAATGGATTATATATCGTCCATGTTATTATGTGTTATATATTGCTTTGCCTACCCCTAACTTTCTTGCTTACTTCACTCAATAGGTGAGTAGCACTTGTCTATTAGAAGTTCTTGCCCTGGGGGAAGGACCACTACATAATGTTCTGTAGTCTGTGCTGTGCTGGGCAACAAGTCATGTTGTCTTATACTTCTCCTTAGTTCTCATGACTTCTGAATTACAAAAGTTGGGGTTCAGCCCATCTAACTTCAAACATCTATGCTGTTTTGTCTATGCCTGAACTGTCTGTGGCTCCACTCATGTCAATAAAGTGAAGTATTTTTATGATGCAAGTCATCTGTAAAACCTATTCTAGAATGAGAATGTAAACAAACAAACAAATAAAAAGCCACAAATGCAAAACATAATGCATGGAATTTTGCCGAAGCAAAGGTGCTCAGTGGGAAGTTCTGACATTTGGTATTTTTCAGTTGTAATTTATGGCAAAAAATACTAATGAAATATCAGAATTTGTCTAAATGTTGAACAATTTGACATTCAGGAATGTACAGCTTTTAAAGATATTGCTGTGATACTTGAAGTTGTTCCACTGAAAATGGAGGCCTCTTATTGACTTCAGTGGATTTAGGAACGTGTCACAGCATCTGATATTTGAAGCACAGTTTGCACATGCTGCTGTCGTCAGCTTAAGTAAAAGTTAACAGTGACATGCACCTCTGAAATCTGGTGTTACGCTGGGATGCAGTTATCTCACTGACACAGAATGTGATATTTGAACAGTTAGAACACATTGTTCTTTCTCTTACAGCTTGCATCACTTAATAAGCAATACCTGTTACACATTAAGATCTTCAGTAAAAGAGCAAGCAGTTTCTGATTCAAGCTTCCTACCGTGATGAGACTTCAAAAATGACTCATGGTCAGTAGCATTCAGCATTTACAATCAGATAAGACATCAAATAGCAAATAAACTGGATTTGAAAAGGTTGAGCAATGACAAGACTTTTGATCTTTGCATATATGTGTGCATATTGACTATTTTAAAAATGGAGGTGAGTCATAAATCCAACACTATAACATCAGCAGAAGCACAGTCACATGGGCACATCAGTATAGTTCTAGAAGTGGGGTAAGACTCCAGGCAGTCTTGAATAAAATACTGAAGAAATTTATTTATTGCGTCAGTAATTCATGGAATTCAGCACCCAGCTGGTTGCAAACCTTGTGGCAATAGAACTTCTTCAGAAGTTGGCTAGAAAGCATGAAGTTCCTTAAGCTGAAGAATTATTAGACCCTTTGGACCAGAGGGTTTGCCATTCCAGCGGGGAGGTAAAACGCCAAACAAAAAGCAGAGCATCTGGAGGTGCTGGTGTGTGTCTTGAAAAAGTATAGTGGAAATACTGAGAGCTTTGAAAGAAGATGCAGCAGTGGAGGACAGGGAGGAAGTACCCTCTGAGGGCAATGGAATAGTCCTGGTTGGTTAGGAAGGGATGGAAGATATGTTCCAGGTTGAAAAGAAGCATTGTAAACATATCTTTGGGGATTTGAAGGCAGGCCATGGGTCCTGGCTCAGATCTGTGTTAATATGAAATATTAAAATAAGCCTGTTCTAAATTATTGGAGATATAATTCTTCAGAGAGCTTCCAGCAGCTGTATAACTTAAGCTCTGGACTTGTAGCTTCTTATGTGAGTAAAACTTCATGATGGGATACAAAATTACATCTTGCAGTGGCTGGTTGTTAATTGTAAATGTATTTAGACCCAGCATATATAAATGCATAGTAGTTTCTGTTACATTACACCAAAGTCAATTCATTGCTCTAATGGGTATTTTGCTGTCAGGTGAAGAGCATGGAACTTAAGCTATGAAGGTCAGAAGAAGTAAGTGATTGTTAGTAGAACAATTTATTCAGAAGTAGTTCTTTAAAACATATCAGAGCCCAGCTTGTGCAGAACAGTTGTAATACTGACACCATCTATGTGCGTGCATTCAGAGCTTAGCTCATTGCTGCTGACTGATCTGTTTTTTTTTCCAAATCAAACTATGTGATCAGTACACATGGCATCAGAGAGTCATATGCTGAGTCAGAGTTCTCCCAAGGAAGCAAAAAGTTCAAAGCAAACATGAGCTCACTTGATGCAGTCCTGCAGAACACTGCAAGCAGCCATGGTCATGAAGCTATGTGTTACTTAATTCACTGATAGTGTACCCTGAATTCCAAATTTACCTGGGTTTTTGCTCTGAAAAAGAAGTGAGAATTTTTTATTTCAGGAAAAGAATAGGTGAACTGACTGCCCTGTGTATGCACTGAGAACAAGGACAACAGTACTTGTCAGAAGAAGGATGGGGAGCTAGTGGAAGCTGAAAGGTTGAGAGCCATACTGCTGATGGGAAAAGAGAAAGGATTATTTCATTGTCTCGTAATGACTCTTACAGAATTCACTTATTATAAACTCTGTAATGTTAGCCACATCACCTTAGGCTCCTGTTTACTGTAACTGGAATCCATAGCTAAGAACATCAAGCCACCAACCTACCGTGCTTCCTGCAAAAGTTGAAAAAATACAGTCATGCAAATAGACTGCTTAAAGCCCGAAACTGCGAGGTCTGGTGCTAAGCATTATCAACAAACCCACAAAAGATTGCGTTGAAGAGCATTTAGTATGTCAGGTTTCACCTCACAACCTACTACTACTCACTACTGAGTTATCATGAACATGATTCTTCACTCCTCCCATCTTGAGTGGGTAGAAGTGCCTGACAAGAAACTGAATTGTGCTCCATCTTCAGCTGGCAAATTAGCAGAAGTCCGACTTCTGTTGTTGTTCAGTACAGGGATGCACCCTGAATCCATTCATTCAGCTGCAGTTTGGAAATGGAAGGTCTTAGAACCAAATGTACAAACCCTTGAAAGTTTTAAATAAACTATCTAGAAGATACAGACACCACAAAATGTGATTCAGTCCAGTCTTGGAACTAAAACACTGCTGAGGTCAACTTTCCATCCAGCAATTTGGAATAAACGCCTCTTCTGGTTTTCTTTAGAGGCTTAAAGGTACCATATATTTAGTAAAGGAATCGACTCTGTTCTGCTGCTTTTGGGCAGAAAGCAGGTTCCTAGTTGTTCAAACAACACAAAGCCATGTAAGACAATGGTTTGTAATTCTTTTGGTGAACAGCAATAGATTAGGAAACAATCCTGTAAAGATAACCAGATGGATTTTATAACGTAATACGCCTTTCCACATCTAAATTCTGGACAGTTTAAGATTTGCTGCCAATCAGTATAAAACAGCTAGAGGCAGGCCTTATGTAAGTTGAACTGTAGCAGTTCTAGAAGTCACAAAGGGATAAGGTGATTGCACCTCACACTGACTTTCTTGGCACAAGACCCCCAGTATGCCAGCCCCAGGATGCATAGCCCTGTCAACAGTAGACAGCACAGTGGAAGTGATCTTTGCTTCCTCATGGTTTGACAGGATTTTGTACATTATTTTGTCATTTATTTCCATTCCTCCCCTTGGCTCTTAAATCCTTTTAAGCCTTTTGCAGACATTTTATAGTCTTCTCTAAGCGTGGTCTGGTTTTCCAATATATTTCTCTCTATTTCTCTTATGCTGGTTCACAGCTGGAGAACTCTCTTTTCCTGTGCGCTCCCTGGGCACCACTGGTTTAATTGTCTGAGAGAAGAGGGACTATGCAGTTAATCTAGAAGCAGTTGAAGGCAATTAAATAAGGCTGCTGAGTACAAATCAAACATTTTAGAGCCTGCAGTGTCAGTCTGACTTTGAAGTGAAAGGAAGACAACTGCAGGTGCTGGGGGTTGAACCTCAGGTATTCTCAAAGTTTGTGCCCATCAGAGATGAGCTGCTGCACCCTGCGTGGGGTAAAGGTTTTGCCTTGCCTCAGCATCCAGAGCCAAGTAGGAGAAGTCAAACATGCTGTGACTGGAACCTTTCCTGGAGGGTGGGATATTGGGTTTTGGCCATCAAATGTGGTAGAAGGTGTTTGGCTACCTTTTAGTACTGGCTAATCAGGCTGGTAAACTCTTTCGGCAATAAAATCCTAACTGTGCTGACTCTTTTCTATTTCCATTAACTGCAACTTTTATATGAGAAATCTGTAGAAATCATATCGATCAAACTGTTTCAGCAGCAACAGAGTTGTCCGAATTATAAGAATTATAACGAGCTTTTAAATTCAAGATGGGCCAACTCGGGGATTCTTGCATACAGTTTGTAATCTAGGAAGACCTTACATTGTAATGTAAGAGCCTAGGTAACCCTTCAAAGATTTAAGACATTTAATTTTCAAATAAATAAGGCTATTCTTTTTGGCAAATATAGCTATTTTTCCTCATAAAGATTTTGTTTCAGTAAAATTGCCTATCTCTATAAACTGCTTGTGATCACTCCAATCTTAAAAACAATTGTTTATATTACACTCGGTAAAAAAAGGCAAAGTCCTAAACTGCCTTTGGAAAAAAATACCAACCCCAAACCTGTTTTTTTTTCCAGTAAATGTGAGTTCTGCTGATTTAAATACACCTGACTTTCATGAAAACTACGTGCCTTAACAATAGTTTATAATCTTTGTGATATTTTTCTTTCCACAGTGAGTACCTCTTTACCTGCTGTGTCTTCCCTATGGCTGTGGGAATGCAAGAAGGAAAACAGAATGCATAACTAGTTCACAAGATTTCTGACAATTTAGAAGAGGCTTTGTATCTGTCTGCCCTTCCTTTTGCTGGGAATAGATGTGTTACTCTGCAGGGAGAGGTTGTGACTGATATTGATACTGGAATAAGACTAAAAATCCTTCGGGGAAATCAGTTGAGACTCAGAGGAACTTCAGAGCAGTTATAAGAACAGTTATGAAGGAAATATATTCTTTAAATTTCTTTTAATCTTCCTTTTAATTGCTCCATTTTCACACCAGTGCCTCAACATTTATACTTCTGGGAAATTCTAGATAGAAGGAAGATGTTTTTCATGAGAAGGGATTTCGGTGCACATCTATATTTTAAATGAGCTTAGTAAAATGATCTCCTGTGATGCTAATGATTGCTGGAAGGTTTTGGTCTTTGGTCTTTATAATTGGAGTCTGAGATAACAGTACTCTGTTTTGAGTGCTTCCATTAATTGATTTTTCATTACCATTTTCTAAAATTGCTGAAAATACCAATAATGGGTTGATCTTTCTGGCGCTTAAATTTATTAGCTTTCCAAGTCATATTGAGAGACACAGAGAGAGGACCTGAACGGACCACTATCTCTTCACTTATTTCTGTGCAAAAAGCACAAGATTTTTAATGTCTTCTCAGTAGTAGTAATTCAAGGAGTCTTGCTTGTATCATATGGATTTTTTAATGGAGTGCCACAGTCACACAAATTAAAAAAAATATCCAGTTTTTAGAAAGAACAGTTCTTCCCAATTAATCCAAGTGGTTGTAGCTGAATTTGGGTAGATTTCAGGGTACTTGAATGTTACTTTCCCCCACAAAACTTGACCAGGCTCCACCTGAATTTCTGTTTCTCAAGGAACTGAGATTCAAATGGGATAAGAAGACAAATATTTCAAAATTCTAGAAAAATTAAAAATTTGGAGCAGTCTTCTTGAGATATTTCATCTTCATACGTACAAAATGGTATGTGTAGGTAAGATTAAACTGTTTACTTCCAATGCTATGTCTGCTTTCAATAAAACACAATAATTGGTTTTAACTTTATGATAGAACATTAACATTTAGTATAAGATAATAATTGAAATGATGACATGAAAATTTTTATTTTTGCCTTTGGTCAAGACAAAATATATTTCAGACCTGTTGAAGTGAGTATTAGATCATACTGGAATTGTATTCAAAGTAGAGGGAAAACCTAACTTTCTGCTGCGTCATGGTTAGCTTTGATCAGAGCTACTCTGTCCTTTTTATTGAGATTGCTTGGCAGTACCTTCAACTTGCAAGAAGAGAGTAATGGTTCCAGAATGACATTCATATTTGTGTGAAATATTTTACATAAGTCAAAATCAGCATTTTTTTGGAAGGAATATTGTTCCCTATGCAGTCAACTTCGAGCCCTCAGAAGCCACATCAAAAACATTTCTAACTGAAGTGGTGTGATAATTATTATCATTATGTCAGTAGAAAAAGCATGAGGCAAAATTTTAGAATTGCTCTCTGAGCAGGTGTGGTTCAAGTAAACCGAACAGATTTCTGAACTTTAAAACAACAAAGTTACAGCTGGAGAAAATTTCAGCTGCAATTAGCCTATATAATTACACATTGCTTGCATCTGATGAGTCAGGCTGGCCCCTGGATCTTGCAATGGAAAGATGTTTTGCCTCCAGGTAAAACTACCTGGGGATAGCTACCTCAAATGTAGGCATTTACATTATAGACACCTGAAGTGAGGTGTGAGGAATCCCATCTGTGGGAGATTTTGTATTTCTTGCTCTTCCTGTATCTTGAAGAAGAGCTGGGAAACCGTGGGTGCTGTTCCCTGCCATAAAGGTGCTGGTCCAGAACCCAGCTGGCTGTCAGTGCCATCACCTTGCTGCCTCTTAGGAGTCTTTACATATTTCCCTAGAAAATTTAACTTAAAATGACTAGTATAAGTGTGAATGTCTGTGATCCCTTTATATAATAAGTCAGTTAGGTTTTTCCCAAAGTTTTTAACACAATTTCAGTAGCTGTCATGACAACTAATTCCTTTGCAGATCTTAAGCAGCAGCTAAAACTATTGATTTGAGAGACTGAACAGAACCACACTTCTCAGGTCCCAAATGCTTATAAACTCATTTTCACAGTGCAGTGAGAATTTAATGTAAGAAAGAGTAGGGACAATACTGGGCAAGGAAGTGTAAGTCCTACGGCAGAAAGATCCTGTATTTTCTTTTCTCAGGTGTCTGGTTTGAAATAAGAGGCTGTGTACATGTATATAGGTAGTGAACATTGTATATATTATTTATATATATATACACATGTATACATACATAGATACAAACATATATATATATATATACTGCAAGAAGGGTGTCACCCTTCTTGCAGAAGAAGGGGACCTGAAGAAGGAATCTAAATGCAGAAAACATTTTTAGTGAACAAAACTTGTTGGAAAGAAACTGATAGCCAAGGTAATGTTTAAAGGAGGATGAAAAAGAGAGTATTATGTACTTGCCCTTTAAATGAATCCTCAACCTGTCAGACTGGGTTTCACACTGCTTTTATTCTTCTGCGATAAGACTGCAAGAAAGCTCCAAGTATCATCTGTCTGATCTGCTCTTTTTATTAGTGGAAGAAACATTTCAACACTGTTCTCTGTGTGGGTCACATGGGGGACCATGTGAGGATATGGTCTTCATGGGGGACAGTGAGCCCAGGGACAACATTGTCAGTTTCCAGTTTCCTCTTGTTTTTGTTTTTTTTTTTTTTTTTTTTTTTTTTTTTTTTTGTGGGGGGCTGTAATTTCAGTACAGAATACCGATAGAGGTTCCTAAATGTTCCTTGAGGAAACTTCATCAGCCTAAGCTAGCCCTACTGCTGACTTGAGCTGAATTTCAGCAGAGATAAAAAAATGAAACTGTCCTAGATTGGGCAAGGGAAGATGTTATGTTCTGTCCTATAAACCAGGAGTACGGTGTAGGAGGAGATGTTCTTTAAAGCCTTCCTGATGCTGAAAGACTAGTGCATGGTGTCCCATGATGGTGGTAATGGGGTTAGATGATCCAGTGATCCCTTCAGGTTTTACATGCTCATATTTCACTCGTGCTCCACCTCTCAGTAATACATAAGACGGGAGAACTCAAGAACTGCTGATGAAAAAGAATGAACAGGCACAAACTGCCAATGGTTGAGTCTGAATCATAGAATCATTTAGGTTGGAAAAGACCTTGAAGATCATCGAGTCCAAAGACAGCACTGAGGAAGCAGCTGAAGTCTGATGTCTCTGTAGCTTCATGTGGCCTCTCCTCGATATTGGTGTTACAAACTTATGTCCTACTAACAGGAGCAGAACTTTGTCACACACTTGAATTTAGGTATGTGTTTAAGCAGTCTGTTTCTTAGCAATGAACGTGGGCCTCTGCTTATATTTTTTGGTGATCAAAGGACTCTGAGAGACAGCAGGAAGCACAGCAGCAGCTGCTTCATACACTTAACAACTCTTTCCTACTGTTATTCTGTGAAGAGGACTTAGGCAGAGGCAAGAACAGTTTCAGAAGAAGAATCACTCTTCTTTCCTGTCACATCCAGCACGGACCCATAACTTACAGAGTGTTCCTGTCCACAAACGTCATTTTCCTCTAAAGCTGATGCTTGTTTTGGAGTCTTACACGGTTAAGTTGTATGTCTCTTATTTATGATTCATTACCCAGTTCTTCTCCCACCTCCATTCTCCTCTCCAGTTTGCCTGGTTCGTAGATATTTTTTCATTAGAATTTTTGACTCCCATTCTCAGCCATAACGTGCTTCCCTGGAGCTTATAACTTCTGGCTGCTTCCTGCTCCAGTGAAAAGGGCCTCTGCTTTGCCAGGGCAGTCCTTTCCAGGAGACACAGAGTCAGGCTGGGGGGGTGTCCTGGTTTCAGCTGGGATAAAGTTAATTTTCTTCTTAGTAGCTAGTACAGTGCCGTGTTTTGGCTCTGATGTGAGAACAATGTCAATAGCACACTGATGGTTTTAGTTGTTGCTGGGTGATGTTTGTGCTAAATCAAGGACTTTTCAGTTCCTTGGGCTCTGCCAGCCAGAGGGCTGGGGTGGCACAGGAAATCAGGAGGGGACACAGCCAGGACAGGTGACCCCAACTGGCCAAAGAGGTATTCCATACCATGGGACGTCATGCTGAGTATATAAACTGGGGGAAGAAGAAGGAGTGTGGGGACATTTGGCGTTATGGCATGTGTCTTCCTGAGTAACTGTTACACGTGATGGAGCCCGGCTGTCCTGGGGATGGCCGAACACCTGCCTGCCCGTGGGAAGTGGGGATGAATTCCTTGCTTTGCTTTGCTTTGCTTGCATGCATAGCTTTTGCTTTACCCTTTTTTCCCTACCTTTCCATTTTGTTATTATTATTATTGTTATTATTGTTGTTCTGACCTCTTTATTCTGTTTAAATAATTAAATTGTTCTTATCTGAACCCTCGAGTTTTACATTCCGATTCTCCACCCCATCCCTCTGGGTGAGGGGGAGTGAGCAAGTGGCTTCGTAGTGCTTGGTTGCCAGCCGGGGTTAAACCCGACAGGGGGTCTGACAACAATCAGCCTGGGACATCACAGGTGCCCTTCAGGTTGCAAACCTGGGGTCCGAGCTGACCTGTAGGTGCTGCCCCTCCTCTCAGCAGGTCTTGAACATCATCAGGTACCCCCCATTGGGGGTACAGCACAAGGCTGAACCTGCCCTGCAGTGAGCTCCCCAAATCCCATATAGCTGGCTGGGTAATCTGTGTTTAAGACATGGTATTTCATTGATGATTTGCTTGTTTCATTTACTCTTTTAATCTTGTCACTCTTCTCCTCACCACAGTTCTTTTTGTGTTAGTTTCAATTCTACATTTTTGAGATTTAAGCCTTTTGAGGAGGAAGTGGAAGCTGAATTCACAGATAGCTGAATTTACAGATATCAAGATGAACCACTTAGTTTATGATGATTTAACTTGTAGAATAAAGTCTTTCTGCTTTGGAAAAGAATCCTGCAACTTAATTATACTTTTCTCCTACAAAAACATCAGTGTATTTGCAACAGCTGCAGATTTTCATGCTAAAAATCTTTACCTTTCTGCCTTATAACTTCACCTGCAAAAAATGCTTGCTATCGTGTTATGAGTTCAATGCACAACTGCTTAGATATGTAGAGCTGATTTTTTTTCCAAAATTATTATGTGTCAGGGAAAATTTTCTCACTACAGTTGTAGTCAGAACTGGTAGAAAAGATCTAATTTTCCCTGCCCCTATGATGTCTTTTCAACTGTCATTTTAGAACTCACAGATATTTTTGTCAGAAATAATCTACTATTTCTCTCAGTCTCTTGACATTGCTCTTTTTAATGCTGTTCCCGCTCGTTTATGTATTCATTTTGTGTGCATTGATTTTCCAGTGAAGGCTATCAGACAGACAATCTGGAAGTTGAAGAAATATATAAAACACCTGCAATTTGTTGTCCTTACACAGTATCCAGTGACTGTGGCTCAGGCTTTACTTGCAAGGGTGAGTAAAAGTATTAGTGACAGGTCTCTATTTGGCTTCCATTCAAAAACTGTGTGTGAGGGAGCTGAATGGACCCTTCACAATGATAGAACCTCCTTGTGCAGCAGCTAGACTGAGATCATTATATATGGGTGCTACCAAGTGGCCGTGAGACAGTAACAGCAGCTGGTTATAATGTGATAGTTTTGAATGAATGGCTTTGGTATAAATACAAGTCTTTTTAACCTTTGCAAGAAGCTTCAGTTAAATGTTGGCATCCAGCCTTTTGCTCAGTCAGAAGTCTCAACAGACAGCTCTTTCCATTTGCTCTAAAATAATCTGTTCATATTTACTGTAAATCTAATAAACAATTTTAGATCTTGCAGCATCCAGAAATAATGGCTAGATTCTGACAGTCTAGCTTGCCTAAATAAACAAGTAGTTTAGATCTAACCCTGTATGGCTCTAAATTCAACTGCCAATGTAGTTTCAGTCATAGAGTTTAAGTGCTTGGACTGTCCTACCTGCCCTAGTAAAGATTCATAGGGTCAAGCCACAGCTCTCAGATTAAGACACTCACACCTCGATGTCAACTTATAAACCTTAACTAGGTATTGAAGCTCCCAAAAGTCAGTGTAGATTCACTCAACAGCTCATAGAGACCAGAGTGATTGTAAGCTGACCTATATTTAGTCAGGTAAGATGCTTTCTATTTTCCACTATCTGTGTCATCTAGATCTCTAGGATGGGATTCAGTTGCCTAAACACATTTGGGTGTTTATTTTGGGTGTTGTGGAGTGCTCAGTGCCAAACTGCTATAAATCCCGATTCATATCTGCTAGCCCTGTGCAGATATCTCAGAGATCCAAGGGTGTCTCAAACAGCAGTAGGTGCCTATCTTCAAGCTAATGAATTGAATTGACTATAGTGGGAGCTCAGACATTAGCTCACAAGTAGACATGTACTTGTAGACGTTTACAACTTAGAGGAGTCTGTGTGAAAAACAGACTAATCGAGAGGTGACCTGACTGTGTGGTCCTATGGTTCAGAGGCTCTGTAAGGAGAGGGAGGGCAGGTCCTCTGCCCTTGTTGCTGTGCCTGTGCACTTAACATTTATTGGACAAAAAGTGCAAGCAATGTTGGGAATAGAGATTAATTTCCAGGACTCCCTCCTAAATACTGTCCTGACTTCACCAGAGTCAGGCTACCTCTACTTGCTATTTACTCTCAGTTCCTGTGAGTTTTCCACATAGTGGTCCACCACAACAGCTGGTGCAGACAGTGGTTACACCAGTAACCAGGATGTTTAAATGCACTGTAAGTGCACAATTGGAAAAAATATTTCGGCAGAAGGTGGGGAGGCCAATATGAAATACATAATAAACATTGGCTGCAAATGCATGCAGACTCTTGTACTGTGGGAAGCAAAGTTCAGTATTTGTCCCAGTGCTGTGGATATTTTTGTCATGGAGCGTGGACCCAGACGTCTTACAGTCTAAGTCAAGTGATGTGACAGTACTGATGGAAAGCTTCAAAATATACTAGTTTGACTCAGCTGCATTAGTCTCTTTTCTGCCACCAAGCCAGTTCCCGTAATATTGCATCACCTTTGAACTTTGGGAATATTTAGGTATGCACAGACATGGCAGCATTTGTTCCACTCCCTCGTGATTGCACATAAAGAGAGGTGTGTACGGACACAGCAAAACCTCCACTTGACAGATTGACCTTTTTGCTGGGATTTTAACATTGGTACATCAGTGGGACCCCCACATTTCAAATGCCTGTGGCAGAAATCAGTAAATAGCTGGAATGAAGGGGAAAAGTCTGGGACTTTTCAGATGGGACTGAGAATGTGAAGGCAAATGTTGTAATTTGAATAGCAACAGGGTCTGGGACCAGGAACCAGAGCTGGACAGCACAGGACAGCTGTGGGACCCTGCCACTTAAGAGCGGGGACTTCTAGGTCTGAGCCTGAATGGACGGGAAGAAATAGGAGCTACCCACAGAGCTGGCAGAGAAGATGGCAAGGACTGCCTCATTCCCCACTCAGGAACAAGGATTTCCTAGTCTGAATCCAACAAGGATCCTCTGAAGAGGAGAGGAGGCCCAGTTTGCCAAAAGCAGCAGTGGCACAGCTCTCAGAAGAGGCAGCAGCAGGGGTCAGGATTCTCCAAAAGCAGGTTTTAACAAAGAGCTCTGGATCTGGCTGTGATTATAATGACCTGAGTCAAGCTTCCTCTAGCACACCCTAAACAGATGGAAATGCTTTTACTCCTGTCTTTAGCTACAATTCATGTGTAGCTGAAATAAGGGAAAGAAAAGCGTAAAGAAACTGAAAGAATATGAAGTTGTTTAAGCAATTTGAAGCAGTGTAACAATCACTATCCCTCTTAAAAAGTTCTGGGAACCGTTGATACAAGTGGCAGCCAAGATAGCTAAAGAAATTTGATTTTTTTCCTTTTTTTTTTTCTTTCTGTTTTTCAGTTTATTGATTTTGCCCAAGTGACAAGGTCAATTTTCCTCTTTTGCTGATACAACCAATTACTCTCTTATTGTGCATCTTTTTTTTTTTTTTTTTTTTAATTTTTATTTTTTAAGGGGTTGACTACTGGGGCAATTGTGGGATGGTAATGGTCCACAACTCCTCAACTGCCAAAGGTTTGTACTGTGGGAAAACTCAGGGATCCTCATTCACCCAGTTACAAGGGCTTAGAGCTTGACCTAAGTCTTCCTTGGGTCTCATCTAGCCCACATGCCTGGATGTCCTCCATACAACAATCAGTGTGGGGAGAGCTATACACAGCCAGGGATCACCCCAAGATAAAGCCAGTTTGTGGCAAAAGCTTGGATCTAGACCTTGGAGATCAGATGCGCCCAAGGGCTCCTCAGTTCAGGAATCAGCAGTGTGGGTTGGGAGCTTACAGATCACCCTCCATCACTTCTCCCTCAGCATGTGTTGTGGGGATCCCCAACAGGAGACACAAGATTCTGGAACAGTTATGCTTATTGTAGACACCAATGGTGGGGGAGAAACACAAATGCAGGAGTAAACTGCTGAAATTATGTTCAGCTAATTTTTTTCTTTTTCTAATTGACCCGGTTTTCAAGGAAGAAATACAAATATCTTCTCAGGTTCCTTATCAGTAAGGACATACACAAGGGCTTTGTTGATTCAGGACCCTGTGGTTGTGGAAGCTACATTGCTCCATTTACATGAGGGAGAATTAAGTGTAATATTGTAAAATAAGGGGAAAAAATGTACGGGCTTTTCACAATGGAGATTACGCATGCATTCAAATTAGAATGGGGAAAAACCTTACATGAGAGGAAAAGTTTTAGGTCTACCAAAATATTATTTTTTTTTAATAAATATGTTAACGATTATTCCTTGGAGAAGTCAAATCCTATTTCATTTAGAAAGAAAACAGCTACAAAATAATTTTCATAAATGTAAAAAGTGCTTGAAAACCAAATATTGTTGCTGCTGCTTTTTATGTTGGCAAAAAGGAAAGGAATTATTTGGGGCTGACATGAAACAAATCAGAAAATATTTTTTAGGTTCAGCCATCAATCTGAAAAATCAATTATTTGCACATGTCTAATTAGGATTGTAAGAACAAGCCTTAAAGAAGAGGCACATGAACTATTTTTCACAGCTCAGTGTTCACATTTATTTTGCTGTAGTTGCTCACAGGCATTACTATAACCCTTTCTGTTACAGTTAGTTATGCAGGCTCCAGTGCACCTTTTTCAATTATTACCAATACACAGTATCCAAGCTGTCTCTCCTTTGAGCCCCATTATTAAACACAGAAGGGATCTAAGTAGCTCCTTTGCATAGCACAGACGGGAGGTAATTTTGCATGCGCGACTGCCTACTTTTAGTAGGTGTGTGCTTGCTCTGTGTACGATAACCTCTCTGCGAGTGTATTTTTTATGAGTAAAATTTAGGTTCTGATGTTTCATTAACACATGCTTAACTGACAAGTTCATGACTTAACCTGGACTTGCTGTTGGATTAAAAATACCAGTTTAATATTTTATCAACTACATTGTCAGGGTACTCAGGTTATTGGAGCCATTTCCCGATGCTAATATTCTTGGGCAGTCTTTTTTGCTTAATTAGAAGCTTTTGGAAGACCTGTACCTTGGGCACTATTATTTTAAGCTAAGCCTTTTCACTTCTTATACTTCCCACTTCAAGCTGGAATTACCATCACTTCAGTCCTATGTTCTGCAGTTGAATCTCTTCTACAGAAGAGCATAGGCTTCTTTCTGCAGTTTCTTTCTGTTTCTTCCAAATAAAGTTAGTTTACTTGTTTTGACAGTCCTTAGTATCTCTCAAAAGCTTCATCTAAAAGTCCTTTCAGTGCACTCTTCAGTTTTATGCAGCCCGATTTCCACCTTTGTCCCCATGATCTAGAATGGCGATAGTTTATTTTACTGCACAATGTGCCACTTTCTATTTTAAATGCTTTGCCTAAACTGGGCAAAAGGATTGAAAAGAGAAGAGCACATGAGTACAAACACCAACTATCATATAAGGTCTTCAGGAGATTCTCCTTTTGATAATACTGGTTATATCTGGTTTGAGACCATCCCAAGTGAAAACAGTTTGCACCATGTATTTAGAAAATATAGTGTTCGTGTTTCTACTTCAGCACTTCTTTGACATGAGTCTGAATACACAAACATCCCCCTTGAGTTCCGCGTGATGAAATGCACTCTCCTCCTGTACATTTTGTCTCCCATTGGAGTGGAGTATAAACATTTTAAAGGACCTGGGAACATGAGGAGCTACGCACTCCTATATTAGTCTCCTCAGATATATTCTTATCTTTTGCAGCTATTATGTTGCTTCCAATCTAAGAAAGGGCCCAGCAATAGCTATAAAACAATTTTCACCTATTTTGCAGGGGAAAATAGTAACTCTGCCCACATCTTGTTCACCTTTTAAATCTGAGAAGAATATCAGGTTTTAGGTTGCAGTAAACACTTCTTCACAGGCTTTCATGCTCATAATTTATTCCAAGCACTGCTTGCACTTCACAGTGAAGTATGAGTACAAATTGGTTGTTCCAAACATTTTAAACAAATGGTTCTCTACATTTAGCATTACTTGGTTTCTTGCTTTTATTTCTCAGCTGTCATGATTCCTACCTACTGCATCTTATTACCCAAACAGCCTTGTAGGTTGGAGTTGAGCTTTTTATTTTTCTCCACGTGGAACAGAGAAGACATGACATTTTGCAAACACACTGTCCTATGCTTGTTAGGCAAAGAAATTATATGGGGCATTTCGTATCTTAGAAAAATACACAAAACCCTGCTGAATGGCTTGTAACTGGGAGAGGATTACACAGGGAAGGGGAAAGAGATGTAACAGTGAGATGACAAATACAGTCATAATTTGATGTACTGAGTACAGGTGGGTCTATCGTCTACCTTGGATGTGTCTGGAGAAACTAAGCTGTGTCTAGGTGCTATTGCCAGGTAACAGAGACCTTACTTTAGCATTTGTAATACATATTTTTATGGCCTATATTCTGTTCTTTTATGGAAAATCTCCATAAAAAACTTTATATCCTGGTAGCCTGCTCCTTAACATTAACAACCCACTTCAAAGCCTGGGTCTAGGTTATAAGCAAACTTTCAAGTAGTTTCCTTGGTCACTTTCCCAAGACATGAGTCTGACAGCGTAGAGAGAAGTCTTTAGAGTGTGAAGTGGTAAAAACAACAGCATGGTTGCAATGCCTACTGGAGTGAGCAAACTACTACCTTTCAGAACAGGTAGTACAGACTAGTATTTTACAGCAGGGATCTCAGGTCAAAGGATTGACTGGAGAAGTAATTCCCTGGAAATTATTAGACTAAAGGAGTTGCCTCTTAATTCTGGTGAAAACACCTTGTAATGAATATTTTACAGTAGTAGAAACTTTGCAGAAAGGGTTTCTAATATTTTCAAACATAATCTCACAAGTCAGTAGGGTCCAACATTTTCTGTTGCTTAGTTTAGTCTCAACCTTCTCTTATGTTGCTGAAAGCTGCTGCATTTTCCCTTGATGCTATAGACTGGTTTGAAAGGTTCCCCAGGGGTCTGCTGTGAGGGGTCTCTCTTTGTTACCTGCCCCTGGAAGAAGGGGTGTTCTCTGGGCCTTCCAGGAAAAACTTTTTCAATACAGTACTTGGCACTGCCAGGCCCCAGCTGACCCTTCCAGACCAGCTGAGAGCATTCAGCCCCGTGTGAGAGTGCACCTCATGGGGGGAGCATTAGACTGATGCTTGCATACTTCACCTGCAGCAACAGAATGTGAGCTGAATTTGTCAGCTTCCCTTGGCCTCATCTCTAGCACTAGAAAGGTGATGGGGAAATTTAATGCAAGTTTATTCAAGCAAAAGAAAGTCTTCAGCCCTGAATGTCAGGGTTGGAAACAAAGTGGCAAAGGAAGAAACAAAATAGCAAATTATAATTCTAACTCCCCTCCATCGAAGCTTTCATGCCTCACATATCTCCCCATTGAATTCTGGAGAAGAATTTCAAGAATCAAGCATCACGCGTAACAGCAGGGTCTTCCTCTCTTCTTACCTCTGTACCTTTCTATGCAAATTAGGAATCCATTGCTTCCTTGGGGACATCCTTAAAATTCTTCCAAGGTCGCTGCAACATTTCAGGCCTGTGATAAAAATCCACAAAGGATATGTCAGTGTCCTGGTTTCAGCTGGGATAAAGTTAGTTTTCTTCTTAGTAGCTAGTACAGTGCTATGTTTTGACTCTGATGTGAGAACAATGTCGATAGCACACTGATGGTTTTAGTTGTTGCGGGTGATGTTTGTGCTAAATCAAGGACATTTCAGTTCCTTGGGCTCTGCCAGCCAGAGGGCTGGGGTGGCACAGGAAATGAGGAGGGGACACAGCCAGGACAGGTGACCCCAACTGGCCAAAGAGGTATTCCATACCATGGGACATCATGCTGAGTGTATAAACTGGGGGAAGAAGAAGGAAGGGGGGGGACATCTGGCACTACAGTGTTTGTCTTCCTGAGTAACTGTTACATGTGATGGAGCCTGGCTGTCCTGGGGATGGCCGAACACCTGCCTGCCCGTGGGAAGTGGGGATGAATTCCTTGCTTTGCTTTGCTTGCGTGCATAGCTTTTGCTTTACCCTTTTTTTCTCCACCTTTCCATTTTGTTATTATTATTATTGTTATTATTGTTGTTCTGACCTCTTTATTTGTTCGTATCTGAACCCTCGAGTTTTACATTCCAATTCTCCACGCCATCCCTCTGGGTGAGGGGGAGAGAGCAAGAGGCTGCGTGGTGCTTGGTTGCCAGCCGGGGTTAAACCACGACAGTCACAGAGAGAATTAATTGTATTTGCATTCTTGTACACAAAGCTCATCCTTATCTTTCAGTGCTACGTTTTGTACTGGAGCTCTGTCAGAAGTTCAGTCCCATTTATTGTTAGTTTGGGGAACTCTCATTTACAAGCCCCAGATAGGTGAAGTTCTTAAGCGTGGACTCAATTTTAAACATAGGAAGAGTGGTGCTCCCTTGCAGTACTGAAATTTATTTTTATAGAGTTAATGTCAAGAAAGTTTCAAGCAAGATTTTCATAGTTGTGTACATGAAACCTACCCAGAAATAGCTGTCCCAGCTTGAAAACTGGCCTAAAACATCATAGATCATGCTGAGACAAGGACAGGGATGTAAACCTGGACCTCATGTCAAAAGCCAATAGGTACACAACTTCTTGTGCATGCCTGCACTTCGGCACCTACAACTTTGTGAACTATGAAGGAATATAATTATAAAAATATCTGGAAAGTGTGTTGCTTTGGAGCAGAATTGTTGTCCCGAGGTCAGTAGCTAAAGAGCAATTGCACTGCAGTCAACAGGTTCACATGTCTAAAAGTAAACACATGCTTTTGTATCACATGGATTTGGGCCAAACCCCTAATAGCAGATGAGAAGAATAATACTCAGCATGGATGAATACCAGAGTACCAAAAGGCCCAGTCTCTAAGGAGGCAGCCTACTGTTGTCCTGGGGACACTGCCATGGGGAACATAGCTTTCTGGGGGTTACTGTTTTTTCCACTACCCAATTTATGCTGTGGGCACATTGAAGGAAGGCAATGACCCTACTAAGAGCATTATTCAACCTAACAAGGCACGTAGGCTCAGCAGGTTACTACTTAGCATAACCAACCAAGTCCTCAGTATCTCTATACAGCACACTATCTTGTGATTCTGTCTCCTTTCTGAGATGTCAAGAAACAACTTTTGTTCCCCTCTTACTCACCTCCCATATAAGGAGCCTCATAAGTTTGTCAAGACACATATGTTTAAAATTTTGAGCCTTTAGAATAATGACACATAGTCGAGGCCCTGTTTTGCAGTGGGTCATACCCCAGGGTGCTGGCAGGCCATCTGCTCCCTTGCACTGCAGGGAACCCTAGTCTGGAAGATGGCATTTCCAGCAGCCCTTGGGAGAGGCTTCACTGTATTGGGGTCAAAAAGCTGGTTTTTTTGGCTTCATGCAGAATACGTGTGCTGGGGCACGTCATGGTTCTCATAATTACTCATGCCATTATATTTTTTTTTTAAATTACATACAGTGTATGCATACGCTGTATTGTCAGTGTAATAATCCAGAAGTCCATGGCTCCTACTTAAATGTCTACCTTATACTTTAACGAGCTACATTCCTCCACCTACATGTAAAGATCTTTTTTCAGGAAGGTCAGTTCACTCTGCACTCTGAGGCCTTGTGCTGGGATTGCACTGTTAAAATACGCCACCCGTTTCCGTAATGCTGTCTCCTGGAAAGTACTTGGTGTCTTGCATTTGATGAAGAAACATCACTAGCGTACTGGTCTTGGTAGCAGAGTCACCTCAGGTTTTATCATGGTTCTTCATTTGCCAGGATTTTTATTTTATCTCTTTTAGTAGGCTTGAGATTGCCCTCTTCAAGTACCAGTTTGGAGTGGCTTCCTATGAAAATGCTACTCAGGAAGAGGGGGAGCTGACTTCCCCACACATCTATATAATCCCTCTCCTCAAAGATCTCAGTGTAACCAGTGAACAAAAACACAAAACCAAAGCAGAATGCTTGATTTTTCTTTCTTTCCACACATTTGTATTCAGCAGAACTTAAAGAAAACACCTCCTATATCCCTTGTGAATAATTTAGCTTGAAATGTTTGCCCTTTGACAAAAAGCACAAAATAACTAGGAAATGCGAAGTCCTGAAACCATTCCCAGAAGCCACCATTGCATACACTGTTTGCTTATTTCAGTTCCTTTATGTCAGGCAAAACCTTAGGCTTTCTGTTCAGCACAGGGCACAGGGAAATACAAAAGACACTCAACTCCCTTTCCTCATGGGAATGGGAATCTCAACAGAAGAGAAAGAGGACCAGTTCACTGTACAGGAAGTTACTTTAGCTTACAGTGAAAGTAATCCTCCAGTGTGCACAGAGATGTTCAACATAGCTGGAGTTCTCTTTTCATTTAAGAAGCAAGTTGCAAAGCAGTACACGTTTGCTATTTAAATTTTTAGTACGCTTATGATTTTGTGGTGATTAATCACTATAATCTATTGCACCACCTGTTCCTTAGACGCCCTTCATGTAAGTACCTGATCAACAGATTAACTAGAAAAGGCTGAAAACACAACATATACAGCAATGTAATATATATAAAAAAGGATATTCTTAATGTGATGGCTTCTGAGAAACCAGAGGTCTATCTGTTGAAAGACTTTGGGAAACGATAAAAGTAGAAGCAAGCTGTAACAGTGCAATTGAGCCAGGAGGCTGAGCTAGTTGAGACACATTATTACTGTTGAAATTGTTACTAAAAAATGAACTGATTGAGAGCATACAATGGAATATTTCAGTTTAGGTGAGTAACAAGAGAAAATAGACAAGAAGAAAAACTTTTATCTTAGAAGTAAATGAAAGGAAAAGACAACAATAAGCCCAGTACTTACCAGGAAAGGGGAGAAAGTAACAGGTGAAAAAGGCTGAGAAAATAAAATTCTTTTTTATTTGAAAGTGTCACAAAAAATTAGTTCTCCTATATGGTTAAAATAATAAGAATGAAAACCAAAAGAACCCAGGCTCAAAAAGCTTTGAATGTTTTAGATATTCTTAAATTTGGGAGATCCTGATGGAGTGTATTATAGCAACTTCCAACCCTGCAGCAACTTTCTTCAAGAAATCATGGAAGCCAAGGGAACTTCAGGGCAAAGATCTTTCCATTTTTGAAAAGAGTGGAATGGAATTATAAAAAGACAACATTTTGATGGCCAGGTAAAATCAAAAGCAAATCATTAAAGGCAATTTGTAAGTATCTAAAGGATAATTACATAATAAAATAATAATAATAAAATGACGGATCGGCCGTTAATTAAACATTCATCCACTGCATTTCATTTCTTCTCCAGAGAAAACCATGTCACCTACAGAGAGAAAGGCAGCAGGAGGACATATCTTGACTTCTGGCCTTTGAGATCTTTCCACATAGCACTCTCTCAAGGAAGTCTTGTATAGATGACAGTTTTGGCAGGTTCACAGCCAAAAGCACACATCTGCTACAGATCTATTTGTCAACCTTTTCTCATTACATCAGGTTCTCTAGGGCTCTGTCCTGTGCTCAATATCCTTCAATACTTCTTAATGGATGAAAGAACTTCCATTCAAAACTGAGTGAAGATGGCAGACAAGGTTCACTGAAGATGATCTTCACAGTCTGAACAATCATTTGATATAAAAAAGGTGAATTTCAAAAAGCTGAATTTCAGTATACTGCCTGTGGGGTTTTAATAAAGATGAGAGCATTAACTGATTGGCAGCAATAACACAGAAACAACCTAGGAGTTAGAAAGCTTCGCAGACGAACTCTGAATCAGCTATGTCATGTTGTTGTAAAAAGGCATATGTCATTTTTGTGTTGTCTGGAAAGTCGCTTTTCTGCTGTATCTGGCACTGGTGAGGACTTAACTGGTGTACTTTATTTAGCTGGGACATCATATTTTAAGAAAGATGCAAACAAAATCTAGAGAAAGCCAGCAAAAAAGAGCTTTGGAAAACAGAAACCATTAAAATGTTTGGAAAGATATGGTTATATTTAGCATACATATAACCAAACTAAACAAGGGGGGAAAGTTGTGGAAAGATATGGTTATATTTAGCATACATATAACCAAACTAAACAAGGGGGGAAAGTTGTGGAAAGCCTTCCAATCCTGTCACAGTTATTTTCTTTTCTTTCTTTTTTTTTTTTTTTTTTTTTTTGTTAGCAAAATAATTCTCTTGTATTCCAAGTCCACAGAGGTAGGGCAAGAAGTAAATTGCTTAATTTGCTACAATGTTTTTGTTGGTTTGGTTTGTTTGTTTTTTTTTTTAATTTGGAATACTTTATAATTTTAAGGTGAGCAAAGAAGTAGAAAAGATAGTCTAAGGAGGTTGTGCCACCTTAGTGCCTAGAGGATTACAGATGTGTTTAAATAAGCCTTTCTCAGGAACACTCCATGTTCACTTGATCCTACTGTAATGAAGCCCACCCTTTCTCAGACTTAGTTTCTGAGGAATATACTTTCATATTCTGTGTATATAAATGGTTACCAATCGATGTAAAATCACCACACTTCATTCAGCCCTAGAGACAGCCCAATGCCTACTGGGTTTAGAGATGGAGTTTGTCCAGCCAGCTCCCAGTAGGTCATTGCCTTGCTGCAAGCATACACAGGCTGGCAAATTCAACAGCCAGGAACCCTCTTCTGCCAGCCTCCTTCAGACCCAGCTGTAATGGGCCCTTTTAAATGGGCCACCCACAAGGCTCTTTCATGACTATTATAGCCCCCTTTGCCAGAAACATATTGTTTCTTGTGCCAGCTCCGAGCCTTTCATCCCAATATCCAAGCCACTGAGCCCTCTTTCTGCAGCCAGCTCCCAGTCTATTTAACTTCTCCCTGCTACTCCAAAAGCCACATAGCCTCTGGCTCTCTGCAACTGCTGGTGGTATTTCCCTTTCTGGGCTGAAAGAACTATTAAGTTTTCTCATGGATATGCACCAAAATTGAAATAAATGAGCCTGGTGGCTCAATGCTTATCTTGGTGAGTGATTTCAGGGAAAACTGCTGCCCCTCAGATTAGAAGTTGGCTGGGTTGAGAAACTGCTGGTGGGAAAAAACTGTCCTTCACCAAATCTGGCATCCCAAACCTGTTTATTTGAAACAATTCTGAGTAATTTTAAGAGCCTGGGACTTCAGCTTTGTAGTAGGCAACTTTTCCGATCCTTTCTCAAAGAAGTGGAAACATCTTATATGAGCGCAGAATTGCTCCCAACTTGCAACCTAACCATTCCTTCAAGCACACTTATTATATTAAGCCAACAAATAAATATTCTCGTACTTTCATAAATTTAGACATGTCCGAACCATTTTCTGTGGCTGAACTGAGCCTTAAGAGAAGAATCACATTTTCCCGTGTTTCTAAAGTACCCACAGCACCAACAACACTTGGCAAACAATCAGAATTTCTTGCACTTTCTCAGGTGCAAAGTGAAGAAAACCATACGAGGAATGTGAATCCACATGGAAGCCAGACCCTCAAGAGTAATATATAAAAAAACCTTATAGCTTTGGTGTTAAAAATAGATGGGTGTTTAGGTACCAGTACTAGAAGCAAGCCCTTTGGAAACAGACCTTCAGAGAGCCATTCAGATGTCCTATTTCAGGTGCTACATACAGATAAAATTTCTTTGAAGTGACTACAATTTTCCAAAGCAATTTGCAAGCGTGTGGGTTTCATGGCTTGAAGTTAAGCGGAGGCTTCCTGTAGGAGGCCAGTAAGTAGACGTGCAAAGCAATGATATTCTGAAATTCTGTTTTTTTGTTTGAAATTTGAGGTCCTTGCCTCTCTAAAGGGCTTTGTGTGTTAAGATGCCAAAAAAATGAATATTTGTGTTGTTTTTAACAAATTTAATACTAGTAAAGAAATGTGACTATAAAAAGAGAATTAGTATGTCTCCTAGAGATGCTTTTCCACAAAAGGAATGTTTTAGTGTTATTTTATATTAAAAAAAAAATGGGGCAGGGAAACAGAGGGGAAAAAATAATTTGTAATTAGAAATAGACCCAGGAGTCAGAAAAATCCTCCATCAATATAGGTAAAAAAATTAGGCTAATATCTTCAAACGTGGGTAATTATAATAAAGCACCAAAATAGAAACATTTTGTTTTTAATCTCTGTGCCTGAGAACTCCAACTCAGGTTTGCAGGAAGAGGTAGCTGGTCCAGGTCTTCTATCAGAGCTCCACTTCTACCCACCCCAGAGCTTTCCACTCCTGTATCAAGTATAACTGAACAAGACATTCATCAGCTTTGCTGTCACTGCAATCATTGGGAAGGCAAAAGTACTAGAAAGCAATCAGCTGTTAATACATTGCCCTCTTTTCTCAATTATGCATTTCTGTTCAAATATTCTGCATATAAAGGCTTGATTTCAGTTCATCACTGGTGTGAGACTCATTCAGCTGAAATGGGAAGTAAGCCTAGTATGTTAGAGTGTTTACATATATTACAGGTTATACACACAGGGCAAAGTAAATAATGAGAGGACAAGAATTTACAAGCCAGCAACAGTTGATGAAAAGCTTTGAAAATTAATTGGGAAAAAAAGTTGGGTGAACTTCTCTAATCACAGAATTCCTCTAACCTACTTTGTGTAGCATACATGCTTTATAACCTTTAAATCTTTACTCTTACCCAGGATGAAAAGGAAGAAGGGAAAGTAATTCCACCAAATCACATGAGGTGTAACCTACTTGAAAGCTAACAAAAGCACTTTCCAAAGGAAACAGTCTCCAATGTGTTACCTCTCGCTCTTCTCTGCATGTGAGAATAACTGCACATGCACTGACACAGAGAAAATAATAGCTTTTTCCTTATTTAACTTGATAATAATTTCTGCTTATGCTAGTGTAGTTATAAATATATATATATATGTTCTTTTTCATAGTTAAAAACTTAGGCTGTGAGGTGAGAAGATGTGCAAAAAGGAGAAGAGAGAAGATTAGCAAGAACTAAGTGGAGTGGTAATTGTGAGTACTTGTGAGCATGGTTTTTATGCAGAGTTTATGCAAACCATTCTAGTTTTATCCCTGAAAAAGCAGGACCAGTGCAATCCTCAGCTGAACATTTTCTCTGTGGCAATTCAGCAACTCTTTTCTTGTGCATCACAATCCAAAGCAAGCACGCACAAATGTTCTCACAGACACGCCTTCCAGTCTTCGTGTTCTAGCATGTCACATATGTATACTGCCTGACTGCAACAAAAGCTGCCTGTGGCAGGCCTAGGAAGCCCGTATCAAATTCTATTTCTCTATTCCTCCTCACAATCCAATTTGAGATATCTAAGAATTGAAATGGGAACCAAACTTTTTTTTTTTTTTTTTTTTTTTTTTTGTTTTGGCGGGGGGGGTGGGGAAAGAGGAAAGAGAAGAAGGTCATGTGTCTAAAGCTTTTCCTTGTAGTAGCTGTCTTGAAATATAGGTGATGAAAACTAAATGTATCCAATACAGGTTTCCATGGTTTTAATGGCACTCCCATCAGGAATTGGTGACCAATAAAGCAGCATCTTCAAAAACTCTGTATCCTGAGAAGAATGCAAGCAGATCACAGCATTAGAGCATGATCATGTCCAGGCTGCTACAAGTTTCACCAAGGCCCTAGAGATTTCCTGCACCCCAACAGCCAGTCAGCTTAGTCTGCTAAGCCAACAGTTTTACCCAGTGCAAGACACTGGCGGCATGAAGTAATGCAAATCTAAATGATGGACTTAAATCAGCAATCACAGTTAGGATGAGGTTTACCTTACACATATATATATGTATGCATGTATCTGTGTGTGTGTGAAATACAGGATCGCGGGGATCCAATGCCCAAAGATGCCTTGCCTAGGTCCTAGATGCCACTCCAGAAAGTTTCCCAGAAATGCTGTGCCATATATCTGCCAAGCTGAATACATATACCCTCACACGCCCCAGAGTCTCCAATGGCCCCAGCACTGAAGTCTGATCAAATGGTTTGGCCTCTAAGGTCTTGAACAATTAGAGCTAACAGAGGTTCATTTAGACTATGTTTCTAGTTAATGGAGACAAGACTTCATCTTCAGAAGTAATTTGTTGCGTTGTAAAGAGGAATGGAGAGAAATACCCACCATTAAGACAGATAATGTATTTCTGTATGGACTGCAAGCTGTTACTAAGACTTTAGTTGCCCAAATAGTCAACAGCTGGAGTCCTGTTTAGACTCATTCAGTGGTCTCTATAGAGAGCAATTCAGATTACATGTCTACATGTGTGTTGCACACATGTAGACAACACACTGGCCAAAATGAATCTTACATGTAAAATTTAAATATCTGAAGTTAGGAGAGGTAAATCTCACTGTCAGTTTCTTCTCAGATGTTTTCAACTCACCCAGGCCAATATCTCCTACATGAATCCTGAAAACTGAAACGCTGAAAAAATACTGAGTCCTCAGCTAGTGTGATCGGCATTACCCTACAACCTCAGGGTGTACACCTGATAAGAGACATACTGAGTGCTTGGGCCAAGGATGTTACACTGGTGTCAGTTCTCTCCTGGTGGTGGAAAAGTTCCTAAGTGTACATGTTACCATGTAGTATAGCTTGTTTTAGCTTTGCAGCAATATTGTTTGTTTTGGTATAATCACTATAGAGACATTGCTAACCAACCTTAGTTGTGTAATTTTATGCCAAGAGGGTAAGACTTGTCTAAAACTTATGGTCACTGAGAAGTCTGTACGGTAGCTGAGGAGATTGTTGTATAACCAATGCGTAACCAATGAAATAAACTAGGACTCTCCATACAAAGGATGGAAATGGAGGTTCAATGTCCGGTCAGCTGTAACTATGGGGTCAACTATTGTTTGAGATCCTTTAGAAGACTCTAAGATACCTGTAAGGAGCATGCACAATGCTTAATTAACACAGTACCACCTATTAAATCTATTAAATGAATTTGTATGATTTTTCAGAGAAATGAAACACACAAACATATATGTGGACTATATAATTTTGTTGGAATAAAACAAACGGCGTGCACATTAGGTGAAGTCATCCCCTGTGCATCCAGCGCTGCAGTAAAGGAATGCCTGCTTCTTAATGCTACGTTGGTGTTCAGGAGTTTTCTTGTTCCAGATTTCAGTGACATACAGGCGTAGAGTTAAATATATTACTGGACATTTTTCTGAAGACTGAAAATGAACCTACATTTCTGTGTTAGTGCTTAGGTATTTTAGTGACTTCTGTTTTGATTCACTGAAAAATTTGAAAGGCAGCTAGCACTACTTGAATGCTTTCTTAGTATTACCTATATTCAGCATCAGACATTGCTGGAATTTTACAGCAAGACTGGGTTATTGAATTACAGGAAGGCAATCCACAAGGCAGTCACTGCACTGAAATGTGGTCAAGATTCTAGAAAGATCTAAGGGACATTTCTACAAAAGAAGAGATACTGGTTGTCACTGGCTGGGAATAACTAGCTATAAATTCCACAGAACTAAGGAGGGTGAAGTTTTCAAAGAAAAAAATATATTTTCTCCCATAGTGGTCAGTGAAGAGTTTCAAATAATAAAAATGCCACAGCTGTAACATGTAATGCTATACAAGGTATGATACAAAATAGTGATTTTGATCAGCTGGAAAATAATGTTTACCATGTGGTATTACAAGATTCGCATGGTGGAGAAAAAGAATCAATCAAGCGTATTACAAAGGACAGAAGTCAACTCCTTATATAAGACATGCCGAAACAAAAACAGCCCAACCCAAGAAAACCTGTTGATCACGCTTTAAAAACAAAATAAGAAAGTTGCTTGGGCAGGTTGTGGGTGTGCTGTTTATCAGTATAGCCTGCCTGAGCTTACAGATATAAAGCAATTTTCTTGCAGAAAAGGATTTGATAAGTAATTATTTACCTTTTAATACAAACATAACTTCTTTAAAAGTGATCATCCTCATAATCAAGTGATAAGCAACTAAAAAAGCTCAACAAGACTTTAGTTTTTATTTACACACATGCACTTTGTTAGGAAAGCAACCAATACCATCATCAGACTCTCAGAAACAACTGAATTTTTCCACTAATAACCTGTGATATTTATAAAAAGTGAACTGCAATCCTATTTTCAATTACTCGTAAAAATATCCCAGATAACGCTCAGTTAATAATTTGGTTATTTCAGCTTTTTCTCATCATCAAATCACCTGAAAATTATTCATGGTTTTTTCAATTTAAAAATAAAACATTTTTGCAATTCAAATTTATTCACCAGACATGTCTTGTAAATAATTTTTATATGTAGCCTCTTCTGGCAGGAATATACAAAATCTGAACTGTGCTAGAACATGCTGATCACATGATGTTCCTTTGTTCTCCAAGTTGGATGAGTGAAACTTGGAAATAGCTTTCTTCACAAGGAGAAAAACATACATTTGTTTGCTAATGCTTCATTAGAAATGTATCATTTAACTGATCATTCCTGTTTGAAACCATATCCATGGGAAATAAATAAAAGAACAATTAGGCAAAGCAGTTTCAATTCTCCATTTTTAATGAATATGCATGATAGCGTATGTGCATCTTTGTTCAGTTCTTGTACCTGACTTCAGCCAAAACCAGTGAAAGACAAAAGCTGTCATTACGTTACATTTATGTTAATTCCTGCTATGTTTCTTGGATATTTTTACCATGAAATATCGAACACAAAGTCTGTGTGTCCATTTTGTCTCAGTAAAATCACTCTTATGTTTGCTTCTCAAAGAACCCCTAAAGAATGACGTTTGCAAACCCATGCTCTCCACAGCATCACAGTAATCTACCACTGACCTATTTTTGTATTGTGTTTCTAATAGCTGGACTCTTTTTTATCATACAAAATAGGCATGTTTACTAAAAAAAATAGATGTGAAATTACAGCTTTCAACCTGTCTGTAAATACCTTTTAGTAGAAATCTACCAGAGATGATGTGGTAAACCTTGCATGCCAAAAAGATTGTATTCCCTTAGTATAGTCATGCCTTCTGCTCTTAACCAGTTTTGAAGTAGAATACAGCAGTGTGGAAGATTAAGGAAGTACATAAAAAGAACTTCAAAATCTCTCACTAGATTTTTGAGGTTGGTGGGGTTTTTTTTTCCAAATAACATCAATAGAAGCCAATAAGAGGTCAACACGTATTTTCTGAAAGGGAAGCTCCCTGTCTTTGACATATCAGCTGAAAGACATGACTCTGTCATTTATATGTTTTTTTCACATTGCTCCCAGACAACTCCCTGAGCAATTCAACCTAGGTAACGCTATACCACCTGCGAAGAATTTGCTGTCTAACAGATGAAGTAATTACAATTCAGTAAACAGCTTGTTACAAAACGGTGGCAAAGGTCAGTTTTTAAACTGAGGTAAACTGAAACGAAGAAATAGAAAAATATCTCCAGATTTGGAAAACGGATCTATAATGTGTTAGAAACCCACAGCCACCTCTACATACTTGCCTGTGACCTGATGTAGACACACGGGCAGTCTAGTCTCAGTTCCCTCAGATCTCTTTGAAGATAGATATTTTCTAGGATCCAGGTGATCTCTTTTTTTGTATAGTTTATTTTCCAGCAGGGGTAGTGTTAGCTCAGGCAGGTATCTCTTCCCAGTTCAAGAACCCTATGCCATCACTTACTGTGTTCATTCAGGTAGCTTCCGTCTGGTGTTCACACCAGTCAGCTAAGACTGAATTAGATGTCCTCTTTCAGTGTCTCCATTGTTATAACTTAAAAGGGACAGGACTACTTCTTCTTTCTCAGACCCTATCTTGGTCAGTAAAATAATAATAATAATCTTAGTCCCTTCCTGCACCACTGCATTCATGTTTATAGAGGTTTTTGGACAGAAACTAACTTACACTTTTTTGTTAGTGTTCAAGCTCAGCTATCTGTAGAACTCTGATCTTTTCTAAATCTTCAGTGGCTTCAGAAGCTCTGGAATAGCTTCAGCACGAGACACTGCTGTTAGTCGTTGCAGAGCAATTCCCTGTTGCCGACTCAATCAAAATACTCAGAACAACCCCATATCTATGGTGAAATGACTGGCTTGGTAAATGAGCAGAGAGCAGTGGACACAGTCTACCTTGAACTCAATATGCTTTTAACACTATCTTCCATAAGGTCCTCATAGAAAAGCTGACGGAATATGGACTGGATGAGCTGGCAGTGACAGTGACTGCCTGAATGGCAGAGCTCAGAGGGTAGTGATCAGTGGTATGAAGCCTAATTGGAAGTCGATAACTAGTGATGTACCCCAGGGGTCAATATTGGGTGCAGTACTTCTCAGCGCCTTCATTAATGGTCTGGATGAAGGTACAGAGTGTACCTTCAACAGTTTTGCTGACAATGCAAAACTGGGAGTAGTGGCTGATACACCAAAGCATTGCACTGCCAGTCAGAGTGACCTCAACAGGCTGGAGAAATGGGCTGACAAGGACCTTGTGAAGTTCAGCAAAGGAAAATGCAAAAAGTCCTGTGTAGAGGAATGAAGCTGGGTTAATTAACATTGATAACATACAGGTGTGGGCTGGCTTCAGGGGCGGTGGGTTGGCCGATGTAGATAAGGTGCAGCTGTGGCTGGTTCTGTTAAGGGGTTGAGAGCCGATGAAGGGAGGGCAGCTGAGGAGGAAGTAGAGAGAACACACATCCTGGGTGAGGTGAGGAGAAGGCAGCAGAGGGACTGGCATGAGGAGTGTGCTGGTATGAGATGGTGAAAGACCTTGTTGCAGCTTGATAGTTTGGAGAGTGCTGTAACAGTCCTGCATGTGCAGATGAACAATATCAGGCAACAGTGCTTCCTGGGAGCTGCCTGGCTGGAAATAAACTTTGCAGAAAAAGACCTGGGTGTCCAGTGCTCTGTGGCTGACCACTGGCACAGGTTGTCCAGAGAGGCTATGGAGCTGCCCTCCTTGGAGGTATTCAAAACCCATCCGGATTTGGTTCTGGGCAGCCTGCTCTGGTGAGCTTGCTTCAGCAGGGAGGTTGGACCAGATGACCTCCAGATATCCCTCCCAACGTCAATGATTATCTCATTCTGTGAAAATAAAGAAATAGGCAAAAAAAGTTAGCTCATTGACTTAAGCAGGACAAAGATTACACTCAAACTCCTTTATGAGCATTTGAAATAATAGAAGTATTTACCTGTCCCAGCTGAAATAAATGAATGACCACTATCTCTGCAAAAGCAAATTATTTTCTAACAGATACTCTAAAATGAGTGCAGGATTGCCCATTGATTTCTTAAAAGAAAGTTGAATTTGGGCTGTCTAGCAGAAACAGACATAAAATGCTGATGTGTGTGAAAAGCATATAGTGGTAGTTGATAGCAAAGGTGTCAATGCAGATGTTCCTGGTTTATTATGAAGACTTTTGGAAAACCATGTAACACATACTCTTCTCGGCTCTTCCTTAAAGCAATAAATGAAATGTGGTTATCAAGAGATCTTGTGGTAAATAAGCAAGCAATCACTGCCTTTTACTGTCATGAAAACACTTTTTATTTAATTATTCAGAAGAAACCACTGAGTTAAGGGATTTCAAAACTAAAACCATATGCATTAACTGCTAATCTACACATAGCTCACATGTGTTCTATGTCCAGATTGCAACCTTGGCTTGAATATAAAGTTCTTGTTGGCTTATGTACCAGAACAGAATCCAAAGGTTTGGTGGTCCAGGTCAAAGAAAACTCTATGGCCCAAGACAGATGAATCCAAGAGAAAAACAGCTTTTCCCAATTGTTCTGCAGCAAACCAGCATCTGAGGCTGCTGAATTTCTTCAGGGGCAAAAACAGCTGCCCTTGAAAACTACCACAGCTGAAAAGCAGTTAACAAAAGAACACTGACAGGAATGCTGGACAGAGGGAAAAGGACTTGCATTCATACAACACAAGTTTATGTCTACAGTTATATTCAAAATCATCCTCAGGCAGCCTGAACTACCTGAATCTTATTTCCTTCTCTATTTCAGGTTTCGCAGCTCCCACTGAAGTGACTCATAAGATGTTTTTATAAAGCCCTGGTATTACAGCCAGATATATTTCAGGCAGGTTTGCCATTAGCAAGTTTTCGATGCCCAAAGTTTGCATCACATCACCAAGCTCCAGTCTCACATAGCTAGCTGTAGCAGTTGAGATAAGCCAAAGAAGAGTTAAAACTGGTTGCCTGAGAGCAAAAGAGAGTCCATGAGTATGAGGGAGCTTTCACACTCGATGTGGAGGATCCTGGATTTCACAGAGGACTCTGAAGCATATCCAATGAATGTTGAAGAGAAGTCAGCTGAGGTGGGGAAATTCTGACAGGTGTGTTATTCTTTCTAGATCTGTGTATGTTTATGATAAACAGAATGTAATCGTGTTTTGGAAAGCCTTGAAGTCTTGTACCTGCTTACTTTCAGTTACTGTGGTGTGCTCCAGAATAAACCCTGAGTGGGAGTCTTGGATAAAGAAACATAAAATGCTTCATTCTCTTCATACCAAGAAAGCTTAAGAGCACATGTGACTTATATTGAACACTGATATGTTATCCAATCAGAAGG
Organism: Falco punctatus; assembly: GCF_963210335.1. Taxonomy (NCBI): domain Eukaryota; kingdom Metazoa; phylum Chordata; class Aves; order Falconiformes; family Falconidae; genus Falco; species Falco punctatus. The sequence continues at coordinate 82,261,008 of NC_137585.1, read as the reverse complement.
ATCATTCCCAGGTTTGTAATTCTGTGTGATGGCAGCATACCACACCGAGCTGTGAAAATATATTGATATACTTTTGGCACCTGAAGACTCCTAAGTACTCCAGATAGAAAGGTATAAATTCTGGTCTAATGACATCAACACCAAGCCAGAATACAAACCAGGAAAATATGTTGTGTAAGATCATTGATGATGATGTAAAAACTTCAGAATCAGGCCTCCATTTAGAGACTATGGGGAAGAAAAAGGTTTTGTTTTCCCCATCCCCCTAGAGGCATCCCTGTTTAGATGTGGCCATTGGTTTTAGTGGCAGCAATTTTTATACTTTATGGAAAATGTTTTTCATTATCTGTTATAAAAATCACATTGCGTGTGGAGATAACTATACCATGTTAACAATCAAGAGTTGTTTGCTTCGTGGCACTTCAGCATCCCATTTAAACGTCACTGCATTACTTACTGCATACTGACAATATCTTTAACATCATTGATAACTGACGGCTGACAAAATGTTGAAAATGGAAGGAAAATGATTCTAATATTCTTCAATCTATACTTCTGATATAACACAGGACTTACTCAGATCTGAGAGTGGGGGGTTAAAGCAGATTGCTCCAGACAATATGCAGGCGAAGGCAAACAGCAGGGTGGAGCTGCTGTGAACTATTATATGATGTTTGTATTTTGTATCCAAGTCACTGGGGGAAGAAGCATTACATCCATCCCTGATGGTCTACACTATCTCCAGAAGCACTAGATAACTCTGAAAGCAGATATAGCTAGATAAATTTGCTTTCTGGAAAGACACATCAGAAGATACAGATAGAAAATGGACTAGTGCCACAGGATTTGCATTCCTCTGGAACTCTTATGACCTAGGGAAGTATACTGAACATCTTGGAAAAGTTATCCGTGATTTAATATTGGACAGAGTCAAACTACAATTGCAAGGCAGAAAGGCTGACTGACCAACTGACTATCAAATGCCAGTTGAACAAGTGCCAGAAATCCCGTGAACTGGTTATGATACTGTACTAATCACGGCCGAAGGGCAGCACTGAGCGCTCCATGCTGCTAGCACACTTACATGGACATGGCTTTGGTCTAAAATGGCAAACACTTCCAGCATATGGGGTCGGTCAGGCCAGCAGCTGTTCCCATTGAGCGTAGGGAAGGCCTGTTGTCTTTCAGAGGTGGGTGACAGAAATATAACTTAGCTGTACAGATACAATCTCTATGGTGCAACTCGCCCTTGGGGCCTGAGAACGGGACCTGCTCCATTTTATTTACCAGTAAGATGCAGCTACAGATACCAGATTAGGAAGTAGCGAATCAATACTGAAATACAGAATGTACTCCCTTCTGCATATCTGAAAACATTATTTTTCATCTTGAGAATTATAACACTATTTGGAGTTAGAGGTTTTGCCTTTGCAGAAGTACACCCATCACTGCACACAATTATTTGTGAAAGCTGCTCTTCATTTGTATCTTACAGAACACCACAGGTGCGCTCAGAACTCAGTGTGCATAATCTTTAAAGGTCAGTGCACATATTCACAGTTTTGCTGCACAAAGATTCGCTGTTGAATGTAATTTTGGGTCATTGTACTTAGTCACTTCAGCTGAGGTCAGAAAAGAGAAAGAACAAGACCTAAGTATTATAAGGAAAACAGATCGTAAAGAAGAAAAACTTTGTATTATTTATTTGAGGCAAAACACCGAGATGTTGAGTTTGAAAGAACCTTTCAGAACATTATAAACAACTAGAAACTTTGTAAACTGAACTATAGCTCAGGTAATAGTGGTATTTTAAAGAATGTTTATAGATGGAATATTCACTGTAAAATATGAGTCTTTTTTGTTTGTAAGTCTTTTTCTATGATAAACACAGTGGGGTTTTATTGTATTCCATATTGCATTATAGAGTGCTATTCAGTACAGTGTTACAATGTCTGTTTAGACACTGCACGCAAGAACAAAGCATTTAAGGAAGCCATGTGATTGTAATAGTATCTTAGCTGTAATTGGATAAGTATCTGTATTTTCCTTTATATCAACTAAAGAATCTAAATGCCCTTCTGACCTACGTTTATTGTATTTGATAGATAAGTTCCTTGCCATTGTAACGCTAATATTCTCAATGTCTAGTCAGACTGTTCCTCAATGCGTTCCACATATGCAGAGAGCAGTGCTGTATTTTTGAGTTTTGGTGCTTGGGATAAGGGTGACTGGATATAATAAAAGGGATGTGTCTCATAAATGTAACATGAAAATTACAGGAACACAATGACCTTTTCTACAAAAGAAAGAAGAGTTCATCTGTAAACCACAGACAAGAAGAAAAATAACCAAAAGAGAAAGAACAGAAGTACATTCATTTATGTACTAGCTAAGCCCACTTAATATTTCTCTTTCTCTCATGAATATCTATATTGGACAAAACTCCCATCTGTTTTCATGTTAAAGCTATAGAAAAAAAAAAAAAAAGAAAAAGAAATAACCACAAAGGAAAACAAAGCTATTCAAGCAAATCTGTTCAAGTTACATAACAGAAGAATGGGTTGTGTTCATGTCAGAGAAAATATTTGCCAATAGTTTGTGGATCAGATTCTTCAATGTTATTCACACTGCTGTAAATGAGAGCAGGTTCTGATCTTTAATAATATTTAAAAACTGAGTATCAACTCCCAGTCACTCGTTAGGAAAGAATGTGTTAAACCCCAGATAATTTATCCAAGGATGGAGAAAAACTATGAGGCTATCTCACTTCCAGGATAATGATTTTTGTGGTAGCACAGCTCAGTAAGAAAACCCAAATCCTTACCACAACAGTTTTTCAGTTATCTGGGAAAAACTAATTGGTGGTCTCAGTCTCTGGAAAAAAACTGTCCACAGGACTGGGTTTGACTCCTCGTTGACATTGCAATGTATACTCTGTAAAAACCAGCACAGCAACTCTTACTTCACAAGTGTGAAACCGAGTGTAGTTCCTTCTGCTATAGAGCTGGGCTGCCCATATAAATGAGCGGAGGGAAGCAAGGTAGATGTTTGTCAGTCATCGGTCCCTTTCTCTACACGTAGTTACACATCCTCTGTAAGTGTAGAGGTTTTTTGTTGGGGGAAGACCCTACATTCAGCTGTCTGCCTGCTAGGTGTCGACATTCAGCACATAGCCATGGGTTACAGGAGCCTAAGGGTCAATTTAGAGGCTCCCTTTATGGATCTACTCCCCGGATGACTTCTCCAATTATTTAAAAAGCTTCTTGTAGAGCAGAAACTTAAATCAAGAGCTGAATATGCACTCAAAGCTCCACCTCATGAACCCTGTGTTTCATACAAACCCACATATAAACAAAAAAAACAAAGTTTTTAAAAAACTTTGACGTCTTACTGTGTTTTAGGTGTAGTTTGTGAGTGGCTCTCTTCACCTTAATGCTAATTTTGTAGCAAATTACCATTTCAGAGGGCATTAAAACAGGCAGTATTTTCTTTCCCCACCCTTTCAAGTTTTCCTGCATTTATTTTGAAATATGTTTAAGCAGAGAGATGAGACAGGTTCTGCTGCTTAAATATGCTTATATAAAGCATACTTTACTTCTTGGACATTGTTGTGTTCTTTTTGCCTGTTCAGTGATACCTCAGTGTTGTCTCAGTGACAAAAAAGTCTGTGGTCTGGCAGGCTTCTGTTTGAAAAGGGTTAGGTTACTTCAAGAAAGAAAAGGTTGGGAAAGAAAAGCATATTACAAGAAAAAGCTTGTTTCATATAACTAATTGTAAATAAGCAAGACTTTGCATGCATCTGAAAATTATCCTGGATTAAGATGGGTTACACACACACACACACACACACATATATATATATATATATATATATATGCATATGTGTTCAGGACATATCTACTTCCAAAACACTCTCCTCCTGGAATAAATGTCTTAATTTGGACTTGTGTTTTTGTTGTTTGGTTGTTTGGTTGTTTGTTTGTTCTTAAAGGTAAGCAGTCTCAAATAAAGTTTTGAGACATTTGAGATACCTGTTTATGAAAATAATCTGTTCTTGATTAGAAACAATGAAATATTATGCACTATAGCTGAAGAAACATCAGAGTCACGAGTATATATAAAAGTAAGGAAAGTATTATAGGATAAGTTCAAGGACTGTAAACCAAGCAAATTCATATTTATTTTTAACTGTAAGAAAAGTTTAAAGATGTTAACTTTGATGCTGAAATGTATCCAGGCATTAAACCCAGTTACTGACAATCACTGGGATTTAGTTACCTAAATACAAACACCTGATGCATTATATTTGTAACTGTATATAGATTGTATATATCTATCTACCTAGGTTATATTAATTGTGCACAGGACCTGTGGGAGACCTTTTCCTTTCTGGAGCAGCAGCTGGCAGCCAGTGCATCTCAAATGGCAATAGGTACTTCTGTTTAAGTGACTGATTTCCATCTTTAGTTTCACTGCAGGTATTTTTTTTTTCTTTTTACATAAAGTAAGCTACATTGAAATAGTCTAAATAAGAAATCGAAGTTTGTAAAGCAATGTATTGATGTAGTCTAGTTTTCTTTGGAAATAAAATACTGGTGATATTGATCCAATTTGATGAGGTCTTAGATTTCAGCAGAATGGCTATCCCATCAGTCTCTGGTGGTACCCAAATTTCTCTGACCAGTTCTGCTGTTCAGGTTGTGGCCTCTTACAGCTTCTCACATCACAGTCTGTTGTCATTTACTCTAGTATAAAGTTACATTTGATATACACTGGAGAGCACAGTCTGGCCCAGAGTTTACAATTTACTGTCTATCTGCTTTTAAAGCCAGTCTTTACTCTCCATATGAATTCAAATGGCAAAGCTGATTTATATTCAGACTTTAGCTATGTCTTGGGTGTAGATTTTTTTTTTTTTAAAACCCCACAAAATATTAATTGTTGCATGAAAAATATCCACAGGATCAAGAGGTATAATGAAATTAGCTGTGGCAAAGCATTTGGACAGCTTGAAGTGCTGTCAGTGTATCTTACAAATTTGCTACTTTTTTGTCAATGATCGTTATAAAATAGCCTAAAACTCATCCAGCTGTGAAGACTGCTATCCTGCCCAGCATCTTAGCTGACCTCTGCTAGTTACCCTCTGTAACTGGAAGTTTCATTGCTGGTAAAATGAGCTCAAGAAAGGGGCACGCGTATAAGCAGGTTTGGGCATTCAGGGGAAGCTGTGCTAGGAAGTGAAAGGAATGATGCGGATGGGGTGAGGGCTGAATGGGCAGGGTCAGCACCAGTCCCACACTGCAGACAAAACAGCGCGGGCACAGAGCAGAAGGAAGAAGCAGAAGTGATATGTGCAGGCACAGAGTAATGACAAGGCCTTTACATGCTACCAGACCACAGAGCCCAGCATCTGGGAAGAAAACATGGAAATGGAAGAGCCTTAATGAGACCGTGATGACTGGTTGTTTACTCAGCTACAGCATAAAACTCATTAGTATCAGCTGACTGCCCCTGTGGTGTACTGTGAGGGACCTCACCTAATTGCCTGAGTTCCTGGAGATGAAAGATCTCTTCCCTTGAATAAGCAATGATCTAATTAGTGCATTTCTGCGCAGTGTTTCTGGTTCTATATCTTTCTCGTATTTTGGTACCATGTTATGTGGTATCCAAAGGCAACAGTACTGAACTCCTTGGACGTTTAACGTATTGTGCTAGTGTTTAAAGGAAAGTTTTTCAGAGCTGGACTGCCATGGGAAATTTTAATGAATCAAGGTACGGAATTTTTATTCTGCTTTGCCACAAAAGTGTTCAGGAAGCTGCACATGGAATAGATTTATAGTATAACATTTCCTTGAAAACAGTTGTACTGGTGGGCTACTCAGGGATAATACTACAAAGAATGTGAAAGAACCAGAAAGCTAACTAAAAATGGTTTTCCCAGCATACTTGGCTTCTACACAGTAGAAGAGTAGAAGAATTTATGAGGTATTACTTAAGAAAGTCAGTGGATGCCCTCTGCAAGACCACCTGCAATGAGATTCAGTTGTGATTTCAACTGAGATTCCTCAGGTACAAAATACTATGTGTGACAAAAACTCAAAATGATGGACTGGACAATTAGTACAGTTTATATGGGTTTAGACTAAGTACAGGATGAATGATAACAATAAAAATGGCCAAAGAAGAAATGATCTTCAGGTGAAAGTGACAAGCAGGAGATATGTTATTTATACAGAAGAAGCTCTTCGTTAGGCTTGTTTTGTAACTCTCGTCTCAGCTACTCCAGGGTTGGTTTACACTCCTAGCTACACTGGTGAGTCATCTGGCCAGTCTGAACTTCAGCTTCTTCATCTGTCGAAGTGGACAATAATACTTCTCTGGCTTGCTGGATTGTTATGACTTAGAGTTCCTAAAACACTGTGAGTTCCAATGTGTTAAAATACGTGGGAATGCAGAAGATGGTCATGACTTTAATTCTCTGTGCTGTGGTTTTTTTTTTTTTTTGTTTTTTTTTTTTTGTTTTTTTTTTGCCCAGAGACATATCTACCACAGGTATTTCTTTGATAAGCTGGTTTGAAGTGGTACGCCAAAAAGCCTTTCAGTTTGCAAGGTAGACTGTTTGTGTGTGCTTTGGAGCATGCCAGAACATATCTGAAAAGCAAAATACATTTTCCAGGTCATTTCAGATCACAGAGCATCCACATAACACATAGCTGCAGTACATACACTACCTTTACACTACCAGCCCAACAGAAGCCTTTATTACCTAACAGCAGGGGGGACGTAATGAATTCTGTCCAGTCTCCATGGAGAAAAAGACAGAGGAATTGGCTGGTGAGGTCTAATGGATAGAGCATGAGGCTGACTGCAGCTGGAGCCTCTCTACAGCCCCTGTGCAGTTTGCCCATCGCTGCGGTAACTGCTCCATAGCTGGTGAGAGGCAAAGTGCCTGCAGGAACTGAAGCTGCGTGATGCCCAAATGAAATTTTGTGTATTTTCCCAAGGGCTCAGCTTCTGCCCTTAGGATTGCCTTACACAGGTGCAAACCCTTACATCCCTCCCATGTCTAGGTCAGAATATCCCTTATCTTACTTCAGATCTCCTCGCTACCCTATTCAGACTCTTTCTACCAAGCCCTGCTCTTGCTGGATTTGTCACAGGCAGATCTTTGCCAACCATCTTTAACAGATCTTTATGCCTACATGAGACTAAGGAGAAGTTGTCCTGGTTCAACACTGGCCTTCACAGACCTTTAGAAACCTTGTCTTGGCCCTGATTTAGATGTGTAAGAGATGGCTTACATTTGTGAATGTGACTGTGATCTTCAGTTACAGATAAGTAGCCATCTTCAAAAGAGAACATGTAGAAACACAGTGAAAGTCTGGTCAGATGAGTGGTAGGCTTAAGCAGCAGAACTTGGAGAGCTTTTAGGCATAACTAAGTACACTTCTTGTAGTAAGCAATAAATTCTTCCATTAAGAGGTGCAAGCCCACACCACTTGTCTTGCGAATTGCCTTTGAGTGCTGAGAAAAATGAACAAATGTGTAGAAGTGCCACAGACATTGAAGCATTGCCCAGAGTGAGATTACCTGGAATCAAAAGCCTCACAGAACGGATGAGGTTCTCGTGCTTCATGCAGAAACAGAATATAACCCATATTTAGCCAACATGGAGGCATGCCATCTTAGTAACTCAGTGTGGTATCAGAAGTAGAGAGAACTGAGAGAAGGTTGTTTCATCTGCTCTGCCTGTATTAGCCCCAAGCTACTGGTTCGATGGCATATACATAAAATCTGTACAGCTAAAGACTGAAGACCTTCCAACCTTGCCATTGCATGTGTTTCTTTCCATTGAGCATATAAACTGACATTGGCTGCTTGGTAGAGACTTGAGTTCACATCCCTCTTGACCATAGATATAACAGCTAAGAGGGGCCCTCAAACACAGATTTTCTGCAGAAAATAGAGTAGGGAGAAAAGGGAGGCTACTGCATCTTTTCTGGCATGTTTGGCCAGTCACACTGCACAGTTTTATTCCTCTCTCTGGCACTTTAAACATAAGGCTTATGTGATAATGCTGCCAAATGTCATTGTTTCTTTATCAGACAGGTATTTGTAGAAAATTATTTGCAGCATGGTTTCTCAAGCACTGGAAAAGCTCACAAAATGTTTAGGTCTTTGCAATGAGAAGTACCCATTTTGCAAGCATTTTTCCGCCCCTTCTACAGGGAGGCTTGGATCTGAGTGGATTATTCATGGAGTATTCTCAAAGCATAAAGCTGTGCCAGAATGAACGATGGCTAAAGAAGTACAGTGAATTTCTCACAAAGAATGGTGAATGTTGGTAACCCACACAAGACTGTGAGCAGCAACTGGAAAGCCCTGGCTGAGTAATGAGAATTAAAGAACAAGCACAAGTTCAGTCACTGTGGTATTTATTGCAGCAAACTACATCTTAAAAATTGCTGGTTTTCTTGGAAATGGTGGTGGATTAGTCAGGCTGTAAAGCCTTCAGTTTTATTAAGGTATGGGCACTGAATTCATACTTGTTTCAGTGATGTGAGAAAAATAGAAGGCAGTCATCAAAAGTGTCTTCAAAAGGAAATGAGCTGGCTGTCATGTTGAAAATGGTTGTTTTGTCTCTTTGAATTCTGGTCTGAGAAATAAGCTTTCATACTGATTTCAGGTTTGAAGGCACAGGTGATTTATGGCTGTCAAGATTAGCCTAATTGCTTGACTTGTTCACGTGTCTCAGTGAATAGAATACCAGTTTACAGGAATTGAAAACTATGTCTTTGAACCTTTACAATAAAACTGAGGCAATGAAAAAGCAACTGTGACTTACAGGAGCCAAAATTGCTGCTCACTTCTAATCCTGGAATTTTTCTTTACTGAAAATTAATTGGAAAAAGTATTCTGACCACACCAATGACACTGAAGAACAATCTCCTGAATTCATCTGGGAAGGTTAATTAATTTGGTTTTGACAGTATAACTAATGGGATTTTGATTGTGTAGCATTCAACAGGGAAGATACCATCCAAGATGACTTTCCAGGGAAGGAAAAGGAAGAAGTGATTAATGATGTGACAGTACACTCACACTCAGCCTCAGGAGTGTACCTAGAGGCTTTTGGCTGAGAAAAAGAAGAAACTTAGTTGCCGAGCATGATATTAGGCTTCAGTCATCTTGATACCCTGCATATATTACAAAAATGTGGGATTCTTCCCATCTTGCGCCATTTGGTTGGCTACCTGTCATCACGGCTGTCTTGAGTTTGGTGGCAGCAGGTTTATCCCTTACCATGAAGCCTACCATCTCAGGTGCTTGGCTAGGATGGAAGAAACCTCACTCTGACTTCTGAGCTGAAGAGTGGTTTCAATTCCTATATCCCATGTTTCAGGAGGATGTGAGTGTGCAGCAGGAGGCCAATGATCACAGATCAAAAAGAAGATGAGGCATGAGGAGATGTAACTATAACCTAATGGTTACAGCAGTCCTGTGGGAGCTCAGCCCTTAAATGCTTGTCCCTCCAGAGCAGTCCTTGGTCTGAAACCAGACTCTCTTATCTATGTTAGGTGGCTCAGTAGCTGCAGTGGACAACAGATTTACCTTCCACTCATTCCAAAGTTGCAGTCTATTTCTGATGGGACCCTTGTTCTGTGCTCATCTTTGGAGCCATTGGAAGACACAGCTGTTGGTGTTTTTGTTTTTTTTTTTTTTGCGCCATCACCCAGTGTCACATCTGTCAAACCTCTGTGCCAAGGTCAGTTCTGTGTCCCTCTGGAGTTTTTTGATTTGCCAACATGTGAAGGCTTCTGTGTCTCTTCTTGAGAAAGCCAAAGCAGTGATGAGTGCAGCATCTCAGCTTGAAGCCTAGATGGACAGATGTGGTGGAGCTTGAAGCTAAAGTGAGTTTTCAATTTAACATCAGCTATGAATGGTTCATCACTAGAGAGTAAATCACAAAGGAAAGGATCTTCAGACCCCTCACTTCATCATATAACTAGCTATTTAACTTCACTGAAGCAGAATGCTCTGGTCTGTCACTGTTCAGCTTTGAAAGGGACAGCAAATCACAGTGAGCTCATTCAGCTCAGAAATGCTACTTCTGACAAGCGATGTCCCCAGCTGGGCTTACCTCCCCAACGAGACCAGAAGTTCGGATCTGGTTCACTCTCAGGACATGTTGCAAGGGATCCTACTTTTAATAGTCTTCAGAAAGGCAACAGCAATACAGCTTGGTATTTCAGAGGGCTGTTTCACTCCGTGCTTTTCACCTGTGTAGATAAGAAAAGGCTATTTTGTTTTTCATAAGATTTGGCCTTTACGTATATTCTTAAAAACTGCCTATTGCTCTGCTTAAGGATTCTCAGTGCCTTGTAAATGAAAACAGAATAAACAAAAACACAAAAAGCCCACTCTTTAGTAACTTAAATGGAAAACAAAGAGTAAGGCTGATGTAATTGTATCAATGGCATCCAGGATTAGCTGACCAGAGGCTCAGGGTGTGCTGTACTGATTTCATAATGTGAATATTTTCCCAACTTTCTCCCTAAGTGTGTATCCAAACAATTTTTTGCAATATATCTCAAAAAATAAAGCGTATCATTCCCACGAACCATAAGGAGTGTGAACTCCAGTATTTGAGTGAATGACATCGCATTTCAGTTTAGACCCAATTATAAACTTCAAAGACCCTTCAAAGATCCTGAAATCTGTGTTAAGACAAAATCCCTATTTGAAGTCAGTTCCTATAGGGAATTGGAGGATATTTATACTCCAAAACCCACACTTAAATTATAAAAGGAGTGGCCTATTTTATGCTTGAACACAGCTCATTAGAGAAATCTCTTAATGAATATTTTTCAGTCATCTAATGGAGAAAATCAAAGCACATAGGGCATACTATAGGATTTGCATGTGTTGCTAGATACTCTAGTGGACTTGTGCACTGCAAATTATGTGCCATTAATAGTTTTGTGCTCATTCATCAGCATATGATTTAATAATAATTTCAGTAGTGAATTTCTTTAGTGTGTACATTATGAAAGAGAAAAAAGCGTATGAAAGTAACCAGCACCTGCTGCTCTAAAGCAGCATCTCTGAGATACTGACATAATTAGTAGTAGCACGATTTTTACATATACTAATGAATTTTCAATATCAAAATTCTTTAAATAATCTTGCTTGTTTCTGTGATTTATTTTCATTATTTTTAATTATTATTTATATTTCTTATTTTTAAATAAAATTTTAAAATTAAATTATAATAAAATATAAATTATGTGATTAAATTTCATTAAGTGACGCAAACTGCTACATAATCTGTCTCCCCTTCCCCTGTCATCCTGAAATTTATATTTTCTTCATTGTGACCCCAGCTTCAACTTAAAAGGATGGAAAGTGATAATAGTCTGATGACTGTTTTCTTGGGAAGTTTGAATGCTCTCAAAGCAAGGGAAATACATAACATCTATGGATAAGTGCCTGACCAATGGGGTATTCTATATAGGGTAGCCCCAGGCATCTTCAGTGATACTAGCTATACATTTATTTAAAAACTATTTTAGGTGTGCTTATTGTGGGGAGGATCCTGAAGGACACCATGTATAAGGCAAAACATTCTGGAAGCAGAGAAAAGAAAGGCCAAGAACATTCTAAAAAGTACTTATTCAGGCTATGTCAATTTCACGGACAACTACATGAGCCTTTCAGAAAAAGCCGAGCTCCTGGAGACCTCAACTTACATCATATTTGGAGAATATCAACTTGTTCATATTTGGAGAATCTGGGAACTGAGGCAAAACATTTCTCTGCCTTAGGGGCCTTTTTACTTTTAGTATGTTGGTACGTCCTCACAGGGAGTGAAACGTGGGACTTTATTTGTATTGACCATCACTTACTATAAAGAAAGTGAAATTTAACGAAGGTACAACGAGAGAACCAAAATATATGCCAGCTCAAATCATGGGATTGCTCTGACCCATGTGCAGGACCTTGCACTTGGCCTTGTTGAACTTCATGAGGACCACATGGGCCCACCTCTTGAGCCTGTCAGGGTCCCTCTGGATGCCCTTCCTTCCCTCCAGCGTGTCAACCACATCACACAGCTTGGTGTCATCAGCAACCTTGCTGAGAGTGGACTCCACCCCAGTGTCCATGTCACCAACAAAGATGTCCCAGTACAGACCCCTGAGGAACACCACTTCTCACTGATATTCACTTGGACATCAAGCTGTTGACCACAACTTTTTTGAGTGCAGCCATCCAGACAATTCCTTATCCACGGAGTGGTCCATCAGTCAAAACCGTGTCTCTCCAGTTTAGAGAGGAGGATGTCACGCAGGACAGTTTCAAATGCTTTGCACAAGTCTGGGTAGATGACGTCAGTTGCTGTTCCCTCGTCCACCAGTGCTGTAACCCCATCATAGAAGGCCACCAATTTTTCCAGGCACAATTTGCCCTTAGTGAAGCCATGCTGGCTGTCACCAGTCACCTCCTTATTTTCCATGTGCCTCAGCATAGTTTCCAGGAGGATCTGCTCCATGATCTTGCCAGGCACCAAGGTAAGACTGACCGTCCTGTAGTTTCCCAGGTCTTTCTTATTTCTCTTTTTAAAAATGGGGGTCATGTTTCCCCTTTTCCAGTCAGGGGGAAACAAATATGACAAAAGAATACAACCTGCCATGCACTCTGTTGCTATAGGGAGGAAATCACCTGTTACCCATGTAGCCAGTACACAACAGTTAAAACACTAGTAACAGAGTATATCTTCCCTTCAAACTGATTTCAAGTGGTCAGCTGGTGACTCCTCCTTTGTTGCTATTTTCCCCTGTGACACAGGAAAGAGGAGATCATACATAAGGGTGATGGCTTGCTCCAGACAGGTGAGCAGAAGAGGCAGTGATCACACAAATGCTGCCGCTGCACTTCCCCATTGTGTGACCGGGAACTGACTGTGTCAGTTAGGATGGGAGGAATGTGGAATAACCTTGTTTTCCTATTTCTAGTCCTCTCTACCTCCAATCGGAATAATGGAAACAAACATAACTACTAAATATGCAGAACAAGTCTATTTCTTTTCCCTTCGTGAAATTATTACTAAATATCTATTAGGAACAACATAACATTCTGCCTTTTAGGGAAAAGTAATAGTCACAAAATTAATTCGGCTCCTTTTCTGCTGTTTCCCTCCCCAGCAAACAAACACGATGAATCTTTCATTGAATGATTTCTGGTGGAGTAGAGTGGACAAGTTGTAGCAGCATCCCCATCAGGGGTAGATCTCCTTTCTCCCTCTCTTAAAGATCCAAATTCCTAACTAATTTGCCTTTCTACTCACATCCAAACCTGAATGCTCAGCAGAATCCTTGCTCTGTGTGCAAATCCTTTCTTACTGCCTCCTCTTCCACTGTCTGATGCCACTTCTAAGTGCCACATGTTCTCCCAGTCTTGTCTTCCCACATTCTCCAAGGCCACCTGTAGTTGAACTCCTGCCTAATGACCACCCACATGCATTATCTCTTCTCCTTAGATACAGTTTTATAAATGCCTACCTCAAGTAAGCTGGTGCAAGAATTATGCTCACTACACAGTTTTTAATCAGAAAATGACATCTAAACCTCTTTGAGATGGGTGCATCATCTGCTTACTCAGTATGTTCAGTGTCTGAGCTGCTCTAGCAAATTTAGGACCTGCCTGGGGTGGGTCATTACTCAGCTACCGAGGCTGTGAGGGCAGGGAGATCACAAGGGATAAATCCACACACATCAGGCGGTAGCAGCATGTAGTATATCCAAACTGTCTGCAAATGAACTGGCTCAAAACCTGCAAGGGTTATAGCCGTGTCAGAATGATGCATCATCCAAACTTGCCCCAGTGGAAAACTAATAATTTATGCTTCTGGGAGCCAAGCTAATATCTCTGCAAGAGAGTACACTGTACTATTTACATATTTTCATTTATCCAGCCCTAGTGTGGAGCTGTCTACACATCACTGCATACATTGTTCAGGTATACAGAGTAGTCTGCTTTTCAGAGACAGCTTAGAAAACTTCACGTTTTGTTGGTCAGAAGGTTGGAGGCCAGGGACAGGCCACCCCTGCTGCTGGAATGGGAGATTTGGGAAAAGGTATTGTGCTGGAGTTGCTCCCACATTGCAATAACTATTGCTGCACCCACTCTGACCCCCATTCTCTCAGCAATCGTACCAGCAGCTACAAATCTAGAGTGACCTGCGCACAGTAGCCAAGATATTGGCCACCTTGCCAGCCTAGCAGTCTACTGCTCTAGACAACTGCCTGCACGGTGGGTGCCTCAAGGTGGCTTTGCTTCTCTCTCAAAGGTCTGTTGTATCCTACATTTTACTGCATCCCTGGGGATGGTACTGACCCAAAGGAAAGAGCAAAGCTGGTTTAGCATGCCAGATGTGCAAGTTTTATCTTTGCAAGGAAGGCAGCAGCTGGCATGCTCCCACCCTAGGAAATGATGCAGTTCTCCACTGCTCTAGGCTCAGGCTGGTCTTAAATTACACAGTATAAGCCATAGATTGTAGGCTCCATAGGGAAGAGACTGTTTCTGGCTTTCTAAATTTTGTACAGCGCCAAGAATACCAAAGGCTTCCATAAATAAAAATGATAAATAACGATCTCCCAGAGTTTCACTGTGGCTGCCACATTCTGTGTTTGAATGTGATTTTACATGATAATTAGTTGTGAGTGGTCTTGTTTTCTTGTGGAATAAAAGAGATCTTGCAATAACATAGAAGATAACATATGCCTAATGCTATTTCCACTCTGCAAGAAGAAAATGGAATTTGCCATTAAAAAATCATCTTGAAGAGAACTATCAAGATGTGCACGATTTAGAATAACCATGAGGTTGTGTTCACTTTGTTTCCTCTCCTCACACTATTTACTAATCCCATTTCTTGCGACACATCTGAAAAGCAGGTTCTACAGAGATTTTTCATCCTTTTGCATAGTCAACAATATTTCCATCTCACAAAACTAATATCACAGCTCTCAGCCCAGCAGACCTTTGCCCCTTTTGCTTTTACCCAGCAAAAAAAAGAGGGCTGAAAAGAGCCTTTCGCTTGGGAACCCACAGGCAGACTTAGCGGGAAGCAGGGCAGCCTCAGTGCCCTCCCTACCTCTCCCTTGTCGCTCTGTTTCTTGTGGGTATGGCAGGGAGTTTGACTACCCTGACTCCAAAAGGAGCATCAGCCTGACTTAGGCTGCTGAGGGAAAAGAAGGGAAAATCAGCTTGCCAGGCTTTTCAGTTCCACACCCTATGTGGGAGCTGAAACTTTCAGTTTTGTTTATAAGTGTGTATGTTTAAAATTGTTTGGAAATCATGAAAAATATTGGGAAGGGAAGTTGGCATTCTCTTCAGGCTGGATTTTTAAACATTTTTGTCTATTTTTTTAAATCTTTGTGCAGATTGGGTTTGGCTTTGCATTTGCCTGTTAAACCTAACAGGCTCTGCTCTGCAAAGGAGAGGTCTTATCTTTTGTTGTCATTCTTGCAGGCACTATATAAATATGCACATTTAAGAGTTAATACTTCTTTATTATATTGCTCTTCTTGCCTAATTGCATATGCATATATAAACATATGTAATACATACATAAAAAAATATACACACAGGCACATGCATATACAGGTAGTGTTGCATCAGCCAGTACAAATACAACAAAAATTCTATGTAATGATAGAGATAGCCAGGTCTGTCCAGCTTATGTGGTGTAAAATCAGGTAATCTGAAAAACATTTCCTCTTTCCATGTAAATACATCGTGTTTTCTTATCTCTTTTCTTCCACGTTTTAAAGCATAAGCTGAAACTCCAAAGTTTTGGGTTTTGATTAGCTCTGAAATTTCACTTCACCTCAATTTGGAGTTAAAACCAGACTGGTCTTTTTTTGTTTTGTTTAAACAGGTGATCTTCCCCTCATACTCCCTATATTTTGAAAAGTGGGGTGTTTTTTTCTGGAAAAAAGAGATAAGAATTCTGGAAGTTAAACTTTGATTTCAAACCATATTGTTTAAAGTTTATGTTTGTGTTATTCCTATGTTAATTCACAGCAAAGGCAGGAGTGCAAGATAGGGAGCCGCTGAGATTCTGCATCCCACCGTATCATTCCATGACAACATTTCCAGTAATAACATTTCAATATTCCATATTTTGAAAGACATTAACAGCAGCTCCTAATTATGGCAGATTAATGACAAAAACCTGCAGTGTCTCCTGTTATTAAAGAGTTTAATGGTTTCAGCACTTCATTTTGTTTTCTGTTGAATGCGTCGTTTCATCAGAGCGTAAATGGGGAACGCTCATGTGGAAAATAATAAGGGCTCTGATTCACAGTCTCTGATGGATTTAACTACAATGGCAAAAGAGGTTGCTGCCTCCAGCTGTCCACCCTTTTCCTGCGGGAAAGATTAACAGCCCACTGCAAAGTCTGTACAGCATGCAGCGTGTCCTCCTTACACCGCACGGCTCTGGGCCAAGCACACCCGTGTAAACTGCCACCAGCTGGGGTTAACCCTCGCATCTGAAGAGCTGCTGGATTTGAGAGGGGTTGTGAACCAAAGCTCTTAGCTGGGATTTGCAAGTAGCACCGACTGGCAGCCACCCTAAATGTTTATTAATATTTGCTGGGCATCTGTACTAAATGCTTGGAGTCGCCTCTAGTTCAGCCTCAATTCACCTGAGACCATGAGAAATGGGCCCATGTGAACTTCCTAAAGTTCAGCAAGACTAAGTGCAAGGTCCTGCACATGGGTTGAGGCAACCCCCAGTATTAGCACAGGCTGGGGGTGAAAGGGTTGAGAACAGCCCTGAGGAGTTGGTGAGTGAAAAGTTGGACATGAGCTGGCAATGTGCGCTTGCAACCCAGAAAGCCAACTGTGTTCTGGGCTGCATCAGAAGAACCGAGGCCAGCAAGTGGAGGGAGGTGCTTCTCTCCCTCTGCTCTGCTCTTGTGGGACCCCACCTGCAGTACTGCGTTCAGCTCTGGAGCCCTCAGCACAGAAAAGACACGGACCTTTTGGAGCAAGGCCAGAGGAGTCCCACAAAGATGACCAGAGGGCTGGAGCACCTCTCCTGTGAAGACAGGCTGAGAGAGTTGGGGTTGCTCAGCCCGGAGAAGAGAAGGCTTCCAGGAGACCTTACAGCAGCCTGCCAGTACCTAACGGGAGCCTACAGGAAAGGTGGGGACAAACTTCTTAGCAGGGCCTGTTGCAATAGGACAAGGTGTAATCCTTTTAAACTAAAAGAGGGTAGATCTGGACTAGATATGAGGAAGACGTTTTTTACAATGAGGGTGCTGAAACACTGGAACAGGTCGCCCAGAGAGGTGGAAGATACCCTATCCCTGGAAACATTCAAGATCAGGCTGGACAGGGCTGTGAGCAACCTGATCTAGATGAAGATGTCCCTGCTCATTGCAGGGGGGTTGAACTAGATGCCCTTTAAGGGTCCCTTCCAACCCAAACCATTCTATGATTTTATGATATGCTTCAGACTGATTTACAAAAGAGATACAGACAAGTTAAATGATTAAACTGATGTTTTACTGCCAGGAAGCCACTCAACTGGGGACACCAGGACCTTTTTCAAAGTGGGTGGTAGTGCTGAGTCCAGGGGATGTTGTCTGCAAAACAAGGTGGTTTCCTGCCCTGAGTCTGATGAGAGGCAGATGCCGGGGTGAATTAGGCAAAGAAGGACTCTGGGCTCCCATGTTGTTGTTACCCAGATGGTTCCAAGAAGGTTGAGTTATTTGGGACGTTTCCTGTACTTTTGTCAGTACCTGGATAACAGAGATCAGAGAAGAGGAGTTGTAATGAAGAATGTTTATATGTAACAGACCAAGCAAACTAAATCATTAGAAGTTTGGGGTTTGGGTTTTTTTTTTTTTCTTCCAAGAAAGAAATAGCTTCAGAGCAATAATAGCCCCAGCTCTGGAAAGGCCTAGTTTTCTGTGTGTCCAAAAGGTACTCATCCAAGGCTATGCAGGTTCTGCCATGCTTCTCCCTTCTGCTCCATAAAAGGTCAGGCAGAGTACAAGCTTGTTACACAAATTCAGCTGTTGACAAAGACTGTGCTTTCTGTTAAACTCAAATGCCTGCACTAACTGTCCTCACTTGAAGAAGTTAAATCCGTTAGACAGGACGTAGTAACATTTGCATGCTGATGGTGATTGAAAATCCTTTTCCTCTTCAGAGTAGAGAAAAGGCGGCTTCCTCTATCTGCCAGAATAAAACTGAGGGCATGATTTCAAAAGCGTTAGCTTTTGCCCTGAATATCCCCCAGCACTGTTCTAAACCATTTAGTTGCAGGGTTTTGACAGTACTTGGTGTGTGTGGCAGAACTTCCCAAGGCATCGGCATGCTGGGACATCTAAAATGCTCACTTGGTCCCTCTATTACTGTTTCAGGAAGATTTGCTGGTGTATTTTGGGCATGCAGAAACCACATCAAAAGGAAGATGGCTATGCACAATGAGGCATCAGACCGCATGCCAGTGTCTACCACCAAAGCCAGTCTATGAATATTGTTCACATAAAGCTACGGTCCTATGGCTTGTTTTGACTGTTACTAAGCCAAGCAAATAGATTGTCCCCCTTCCTTTTCACTCAGCTGGCATAACTGCATACATTATCACACCCTGACCCAGTTCAGTCAAAATGATCCAGGTTAGCTCACACACTTTAAATAGTCGGTGTTTTTTCCTAACCTGTTTCATTTTGATTGAACTGGGTTAGGGAACAATTATGCACACATATCAGAGGAGGAATGTGGGGAACAGGGGAGATAACCTTCAGAGAAGACAGTGAGAAGCAGCTGGGACTAGGAACCTTTTTGATCCCCATCAGCTGAAGCCAGACATACAACAGCGACTGAACACTGGCACAACAGGAAATTCCTATGGGATTGGGTCTTCACCTGGTGTAAAACATCTTAATTCCTTTGAAGTTGAGAGTGATACGTTCATTTACAGTACTGGAGAAACTGTTTCCTGTGTATTTCTGCAGGGTTGCTAAGTGTTTTGCAACCATTCAGACTGGCTCTTGGTAGTGAATTGCTCTAACAGTTGGAAATATCTGCAAAGAGAAAAGATTCATCTCAGAAAAGGATCCCGCCAGTGGGACTCTGGTGGGCTCACTTTTTTCACTCATCGACAAATTCTGCTGACAAGGTTTCTTCATTGAAAGCAGAGATAAGCTCAGCTTTCCAGGCTGCATTATTCTTCATTAACTAAGAAAGAAAAAGAAAATAAAGGAAGACCAAACAAAACCAAGGAATGCCTCTGAAGGCTAGGGAATTCAATCCTTTAAGCTCGATTCTTCCTTATCTTTTTTTTTTTTTTTTTTTTTCCCCCCAAAGTCCCTGGTATTAATCAATTAACATGGGCTTGCTAATGGTTAAAGAGGTTGACTGTATATTTGTGCACCATTGGCCATGTGCTGGCCACAAGGACAGAAAAACAAAAGAAATAGCACCTGAAAGCGTATGTTTTTATGTGAATAAATAAGCTGGCACAGCTTGGCAATTCTTGCCTTTCTTGCCTATGGAAAAGGGATGCCTGAGCTCTGGATGTTTGTCCACTGAGGCAAGGACATCCTCCCTTCACTCAGTTCACTGAATGCTCTAGGCTTTGCCACCTTTGAATGGTAATTAGAGGAACAGAATCAGAAAGAACTGTGCCAATTTTACTTGTGTATTCAACCACTGTGAGAGAAAAAGGGGCAGTAGTAAGGCGAGCAGTCTGCCCTATAGCATCTACAGTCTAACTTATGTTTGATAGATATAAAAAACAAGGATATCAATCGTCAAGGAACTGATCATGTGTGGATGGAGCAGGATGGGCTGAAGCAAAAAAGAACAGGGTAAAGTTTTTTCTAAACTCCAAACCTTCACTTGGTTGCAGTCATCTGAGTTGCTCAGTTATGCTAATACTCTTGCTGTATTTAGCTTTTGGTGAGCAGGGAAGGGGTGCTGGGACGGGAATTTTGCTGGAGTGCAGAGTGCTTGGGTGAAAGTGAGAGACGGGAAGGAGAAAGATTTTTTTTTTAGCTGCTCTGTAGAAGAGAAGGTGTAGAAGGGAGAGAGGCAACGTGAACTGCACAGATGTGATTTGAGATAAAAGTTCAAGAAATTGACTAAGTTTGTGAGAGATGACGTAGAATTGTCTTGCTGTGTAGAAGGGCTATGGAGAGTGTAGGACTTCTATGAAATGTTTGTGCGATTAATCTAATAAGGAATACAGATCAGACATGATCGTGGTGTTAAGAGAATGAGATTAAATCCCTTATCATGAGGGAAGAGTCAACAGGCAACAATCAAAGCTACATTTCATATAGACATTAAAACAAGATTTTTTTTTTTCTGTGGGGCAGACAGGGAAGAGTAAAGCTTCAAAGAAAGACTGAACTTTTGAGAGAGATTCCACATGACAGAAGTGACAGGGATAAAAGGAGCAGAGATGGGAAAATGGAGTCTTATGGTCAAATCGTGAGAGCTAGAGGTGGCAACCACACCTACCTTATGCTTGCAGGGTAGGAAATCATCAGTTCCAGCCCAGCTTGCTTTCCATCGTTAACTGATCTCATTAATCCATATTGCTGACAGTAGGAGTTTTTATTTTGTCAACAGATCCTACTCATTCATAGGGCAGAGGTGCTTGGGTGTCTCAGAATAATTCTGTGTGCATTCATCATACTGCAAGGGATGGTAGAAATGTTGTTGAAAGGAGTTACAAAGGTGTTTGGATCAGGCACACCACACTCGGGATAATATGATCTGAAATTTATTTCCCTGGCTTTTTCCAAAGTTCAACACAACTTCATGTTTGCAGTGCTGACAGAAGTATTTAGACTTGTATGTCCTCAGGCTCCTTCTCTAAACACAGTCTAGATATAATTAGCTGTGCTCGGCTCATAATTATATCTCTGATACTGACTTTCTTTTATTGATTGCCTTCGGGTGAGTCACTAAACTTCCCTATCCTTTCTGTCTTTCATGTTTAGAAACAGATATGGTTGGCTTTGAGACATCTTTCAAAGATGAATGAGTGGCTGCTTATGAAACTCTTTGAGGATTAAAATATTCTGTACATGCTAAATAATAGTTCCCTGAGTGTGATGTAACAGCCCAGTATCACTGCTGACTATTCATCTTCATTTGCACAGCATTATAATTTGGACTATTCACACACTATAGACACAGTTGTATATAAAATGAATGCTGTAGTTTTAGTTGTTAATGTTCATATAACTGTACACTGCTTAACTGTTTCACACTGTAAGATCTTAACTGAGCTTCTAAAATCCCTGTGAAGAAAGCAAAAAAAATACGTGGCACTTTCTAGGGGAAAATAAGTTAGGAGGGACCTGACATACAGACCTGTAGACATACATTATAACGGTGAAGTCAGAGATGAGGAAGACTTCCCTAGTAAGATTTTCAGAGTTAAAATTTAACTGACGTCTTTATCAAATTGAACTGACTTCAAATGTTTCTTAGAGATACCCAGAATTTTTTCTAGTCCTCTGCCTAATTATGAGGCAGAAAGATTTTTTTCTTGAAAAACTCAGTTCACTAAGAAAAGCCCAATTGCCTCTTCTAAGCCAGTATTCTGTTTCCAGTGGTGGCTGTAAGCAGCTACCTAGGGAAGAGTGAGAACAGGGCAGGCACTTGCAGTACCCTTCGCCCAGCACCCTTAGCCTCTGACCATTTTCGGTCCAGGAAGTTTCCCGAGTAAATTGTGCAGTCTGGAATGGACCTTTCTTCAAGAGCTTGTCTCTCCCCTAGAGCCCAAGTAAACTTCTTGCATCTGTCACCACACTGTAAAGAACATCTTTCCTTTTCACCAAATTAGCATTGTCCCAGTGACAATCCAGCCAACAGCTGCCTGCTTTTCCCTGTTAGCCGCGCATAAGCAAAGAGCTTTAAAAAGAGGAAAACAAACAAACAAAAAACCCCAAACATGACGGAATCCACCAGCAAAGCAGTTTCTCTGTAAGTCAGTTTCTCTGTGCATTTTTCCATTTTATGTATTTATTTATTTTTGTTAAAGGGCCTACTCAGTGTGAGAACATTCAACAGTTAGCCCTGGGGATGTTTGAAAAATACTTCTTGTGAAATATTTTCTTTCCTTCCTGCTGCCTGCCTTTTTAGAGAGACGTATATTGTAGGAAATAGTTTTATTTGTCTTGACACTCGTCACGAATCCCACATTTTATGGCATTCTAATTTCAATATCAAAGTGGAATTTGGCAGATAACACATGAATCAGGATCCGTTTTGTTCCCTGATCTTAAACTGAGTGGATTAAAGTTGCATAGCTTTGCAGAATTAAAAAAAATAGATTAATATAATTTCATAATCAATTAGGAAAAAATGGTCTGCATTTATCAGTAATTTGCTGTATTACTTTAGCAACTGTGGCCTCAACTCCTGTGCTCTGTCACCCCAGAATGAAAACAAACAAGTACTCTGATAACAGTTTCTATCCTGTGTTTCCTATATGCTTTTCTTTCTGCTAATGCACTGAGTTATTAGTGCGGTCTAATGAAATCCATTTATAGCCTCTGTTGTCCAAACAGTTGCCTGAGCTTCTCACATTCTTTTCAGCTATATATCTACGAGACTAATGGCATGTTAATCAGTTATACCCACCATCTGCGTGGCAAACAGCAGAAAGCTTCCAGAATGCAAGTAGCTGTGGACTTCAGCCAAACCACAACAGTTGTGAGGATTTCATCTTCCCTATCTTAATGCAAAGGAAGGTAAGGGAACGTGGAAAATGAAGATAAAGGGATGTCTTAAGAACAATAGGTATCCAGAAAAAAATCTTTGCTGTGCCATTGTTTATGCAGAAGCATCTTACACATAAAAAGGTATCTCAACAAAATGTGACTATCTTTTCACTGGGATAAGTTACCTGACTTGACTTCTCACAATCACAGAATAGTTTGATCATGATGTATATTGCTAAATAAACATTTCAGTTCTTTCTTAGCCAATTCTGTTGTTCCATGGCCAGATGGGAACTTGCTTCCCCCAGGTTTTGAATCTGTGCCATTTAAAAAGTTATGTAAAATCCATGCTGGTTGAACCCTGTATGCTTAATTTAAGTGATTCCCTCTGACTCTGTGGGGAATTTAGGCATCTTTAGGGGATGATTCAGACTGCTGATGTTAGCTGTCTGCCACTCATGCTGCAGTCTACCCCTGCTCTTCTGAGGCTGGTAACTTTAATGGAGCTGTGTGATAGCAGTGGTATTTATTTTAATGTAATAGCCTAATGGTTAACGAAACTGCTTAGAAAGCAGGATGACTTAGATGATGGGTTTGTGTTCCCCCAGTGTAAAGAGGGTCAAGCCCTTCGGAATACTTGAATTCATGTCATTCCATGGTCTAAAAATTAGGGCATTCTCTGTCCCTCTGTCAAAGCTGAGACCCATGCTGCTGGGAGCAAAAGTCAGAGGAAAGAAGTCAAGCAAAAGCCTGGCTCTAGCCTTATGATTATGGCATTTGCCTAAGGAAAGCCACCTTACTTTCAGCCTTGGTTTTGTTTCCATCCACAACAGTCCTCTGTAAAGTTCAGACTCCTCTTGGAAATTGTGGAACCCCAGTGGTAGGAGGCAGGAGACTACTGTCCCCACTAGGCAAGGAGGTGGCTCCCCATTGCCCCCAGGATTTATTTTTTTTTGCTATATTTCTCAAGTGGAGACCAGCACCCAGACCAGTCCTTTTTCCATTATCCCCTCAAACATCCTTGTAAAGACATGTGGGGAAAGGGAGAAGAGCATCATTAGGTCAGAAGTTAGCCACTAGCTTTGAGCACAACTAACTTTCCAGGCTGCTGTCAGGACTTAAATGCTGCCTATTTGAATGAAATACCGGGCATTAATACCAGGTGGGAAATAATATTCCCCTTCCAGGAATAGGTATTAGAGTCTCTAAGAGCTTTCATGCTAAATAATGAGGCATACAATGAAGTCAGGCTTTTCCACAGGTAGATAAGTGGTGGCAGAAAGTAGCTGAATTTAGCCAGGCTGAACCTCTTTCTCTCAGGAGTTTTGTTAGAATCCTTAACACGTCTCCCATTAATTCCTAACTGGGAGCTGAACCAGTTCATCCTAGTGTCTTTGCAAACTGCATGAAATTTTATAAGTTCAAGAACCAGAATGTTTTGATGCATTTTCTTCTTTGAGATACTTAAATGCATTTGTTTTCAAAAAGTCCCTAAAGGAAGACGTGCAACTGCTGCTGCAGGTATTAGTTATCCATAAGGGATAGAGTTAAAATAATATCATAAAAAATGACTATGGAATTGACTGAGGCCAGATACATTTTCTTGTAAAAATCTACAGCCTTGCTACTAAATCAAATATTCATGAAGATTCATCCAAAATGTTTTAATAGATTATTGCAGTTCGCTCTAATCCATTGCAAATTACAGAGCAGATACTGCAGGCAGGGATACCATACAGCAGGTAATTATAGGAAATATGTTTTAAAAGCTGCAGAGAAAGAAAATTGTTGTTTTCAGTTTAGCTGAGGCAACCAACCAAAACAACTGAGTTAGCAGAGAACTGAGCTGACAGCCACAACTCTACATGTAAAGAGAAAAGAATTCAAAACTGTCAAGGATTCAAAGAAGGGTCGGGGATTTTCAGCCTATTTAACTAAAAATAGGTATATAGTAGCTCCTGTCAATTTAGTAGCGTGTCTTTCAAACATACGCGCACAGAAAAGGTCCTGTTATTTTCAACATGACTAATCAAATATGTAAAGTACTGCACGTCAAAAATGTCTGAAGAATCAGGATCTTTAAGAGTCATCTTTCTGGCTGGTAGGTAGTACTCGAGTGTTCCTTATTGTTTTCCTTAAATCTTATTCTGGCTTCACATATGTATTAAATATGTGATTTATTTTAAAACTAGTTCTTTTGATGCCAATTTTAACTTAATTGCTGGGTAATCAGTACTGCCAAACTAACATTAGAAATGCTAGAAAAGGAAATAAAGATAAGAAATTGAACACTGACTTAAAAACATGTTTTAATTCTATAATCTCTTGTCAGAGTGTCAAGGTTTAGGCTTGCAACTTCTTCCATAGCCTTAAGGATGATCCTTTCAAGTTTTTCTTTTTCTCTTTAAATACACTACAGCTTTTTCTTCGTCTTGGGAACTTTCTAAGTTTGAAACATTTCTGTAGATACAGCAAAACACAAGTGGAAAAACTTCGAGGACTACTACCTGACCTTTGGATTTTAATTTTATGGAGAATGTAATATTACCTGAAGAAAAGCCTGGGTGTAGGTAACTAAGAGACTGCACTAGTAAAAAATGTATCTGGAAGAAATACTGTCCTGCTTCTAATGAAGTACTGGACACAACAATTTCTTTTTCCAAAGAAATACAAGACTTGAAATTGCTTGCAAGGACTTTGGAGATTTTTTTTTACATAAAACCAAAAGTAATGGTATATTGAAAACTTCAGACAAGCTTCAAAGAAGGACTTTGTTTTATGTTTCTTTATAGTACTCTTCCAAAGCACTTTAGTTTCTCTGTATGAGAAAACTTAAAGCAGTTCAGCTCTGATTCTCCTGTTGCAAGCCAAAGCCGTGTGTTAGTGTGGGGCACAGGACCGTGGCTATGCTCAGCGTTAGCAGTCTTTCATTTTGATTAGCTTCTCTGCCTCTGAAGGCAGCTGTTCTTTAGGTGAGCTTAGCAAACAGATATGCTAAGCTGATCTTGGTGATTACTCTGTGAGCTGACATTTGGCTGAAAATAAATGAGGATTGAGTAACAATTTAGCAACGACTGAAATAAAAAACATACCTAAAAAATACCTTGTTTATTTCCGTTACCTTTGTATTTTCTGTTACCTTTGTCATGAGATTTTCAGTGCCCTTAATAACTTTGGAGATTTCTGTGCATGCAAACCTTGAAGGTCAACTGCTGTGAAATCAATAATTTTAAATATCTTTCCAAAGTTTGATTAAGCAGGTTCAAGCATCCTTGTCTGAATTTTCTTGGTAACTCTTCTGTGTAGAAGTTCAATATATAGTAGCTGTACCTGTAAGATGAAAATGCTTCTGTTTGTTAGAGAAAAAAAGCTGTACCCTTGGTCTATTTGTATGGTCTGAAAATAATTAAGTGCCTTTTCCTGAAAGGACTGGACCTCTCCATGTAAAATATTTAACTATTATAGAGCTTTTAGCAGAAGTGTCTATGTGAACCCTAACAGTGTTGAGCTTGACTGAGAACTAAAGAGGAAGCTTATTTTTTTCTTTAAGTCCTTGTGAGGTCTCTTTAAGAAGCTCGCATTACATCTTTGTGTGCATACCCACTTGTACACAGTTCAAGATAATTCTCAGAAGATAAAGCCATCATGCTGGCAGAGGGTCCATCTTGGACAGAATCATGGATGATTTCCAAAGAAGATATAACTTCATATTTCATGTGGCATAGTTTCTGATTTTCATGTTTCATTACACTCCTATGGCTTTAAAAAATATCTTATTATTTCAAATTCTCTTCTTTATATGCAGTCTGGTGCTATGCCTGATGAGGCACTTACTATATGACACTTTCAAGATTCAGCCGGACAGGGTGCTGGGCCATCTTTTCTAGACCATGCTTTTACCAAGAAAGGTTGGACCAGATGATCCTTGACGTCCCTTATAACCTGGTATTCTATGATTCTAAAGCTATTATAACATTGCCCAGCAGGTTTTGATCCTGTTATTTCACTGCCACCAATGGTTTCCATCATCAGTTAAGAATTTACATTTTGAACTTTATTACCTGAAAATTTTACGGACAGTTTAAATGAATGAGCTTTTGAGTGCCCTGGCTTGAAATTCCCTTTCATAGTGAGCATCCCAAAGGAGACCAAAGGGACTTTCAAATACAAAAGGCAATATTTATTATACAAGCTGATCTAATTTACAACACAGGGAAAATGTAAAAATAATAGGTCAAGAAGAAAAGGAGGAGAAAAATGGGTTTATATCCAATTCTCCTCCTACTCATAGTGTCCCTGCAGGCAAGTCCTTGCCTCCAGGTTTGGTTTTAGCCAAGTCAGCGACTTTCTGAGTTGCAACAACTCTTCCCAGAAAGTTCTTCCCATGCCTTCTGAAACTGGCTGGCTACTCCCAGCTCTTGAATCAGCCTCTCTGCACAAGCTTTATGCTGTTTATCTTCTGCTATGTGCTGTTTTCTGGTCACTTCAGTGTTCATATATGTAGAAATTGTGCACTGGAAAATTGTTTTTTGTTTGCTGAAAAAAAACCCCAAACCAGTAAACTTTATATTGAGGGAGAGTTTTGTGCTTCCTGAATGTCCTTTATTTATTCTTCAGCTTGTTTTTTATGTCTCTATTCAGAGGAATGATATGAGGGAAGGCAATAACCTCCTAGGAGAAAAAGTCCAGGTGGTTATAGGAAATGAATATTTTTTTTCTCTTCCCCCACAGTAGGAAGGTGCTCATAGAAAACCCACCTAAGCAGGAAAATGTGTGAATGTTTGTTTTCATTAAAGGGGAAATACTCAAATAAAAGTTTCATGATGTAATTTTGGATTGAAAACCCTCATATCTGAGGAGGGGATGATTACCCTTCCTAGCTTTGCTGTGTTGTCTAGCACTGGAAAAACAAGTCTGGAAGTTCTTTCACATGTTTCTATTGTATATAAAAAACACCAAACATAGTGAAAAAAATAGTGAAAGGGAGTTTAACCACATTCCCTTCAGTGCTTGCTAAAACTTGATCCTGTCTGCAAAGTGAAATGTAAAACTAGATTGAAACAAAATGATAACCTGGAGGTCTATGCTCGTCACAACAGATGAATAAAATGCAAAAACTTTGCCAGCAGCAAGAGTGCAAAACTATTTTTCAGACTGATTCACTTTTAATAATGTAGCACTATTCGTAATGCTGTAAAGTTTATGCATTAAAGCTAATTTTGCATTGAGCATCCCTTAAACATTAAAAGTATGATATGAAATAAAAAATCCAGTTTTTTGCTCTCTTCCAACACCTCAATGTTTTTAATTAAATAATAATTGCAATAAGCCATTAGTAGCTGGCAATGAATCAGTTTGAAAAGACCTCACTCTGTGCACTGTCTAATGCACCATCTAATCACTCCAGTTACAAAGTTATAAAGCAGTTTCAAAGAAGGATTCTGATTTTGCCCCGCTAGCTGTTAGGTATCTGGTTCTTTGGGCAGTACTTAACAGTCCCGACTGAATTTCGTATGCAATGAGTGGAGGACTAGTGGCACAGAAATCAAGGTTTATCTGATCCAAGTAAGTGGATATCATAGGATAACCCAAAGGAGAACTTATATTTGAAGTTCTGCCTCTCTTCAGTATCTATTTGAGACTGTACTTGTCCTGTGATCTCTCTGTTGTCCCTCTCAACACAGTTAAGTGCCTCCTTGATGCCTGCTGTAATATGCTCCCCATGCCTTGCAAATATTCTAGTGGTCACAGCACTCCTGCAAGCGTAGGAAGAGACTTGCCTTTCAGGCCTGGCATAGGCACTTGAAGAGACTCAGACCCACAGATCAAACATCTCGGGCAAGTTTGCTCACCACCAAATGGTGGGCAAGGCTGGTGTCTCCCATGCTGAGCGTGGGATACGGTAAAAGGGAGCACAAGCTCTGTGAGCGTAGGATTGCTTGGGGAAGGGAGCACTCCTGTAGCTTATCACTGGACATGTACAGCAGCAAAATCTTCCGTGAAAACAGGAAAATGTGAAGCACTGAACCATGTTTACAGAGGAATATAGTAGGTAATTTAAGCAGTATTTGTACCTTAGAAGCTTTTGTTCTGCTCTTCTTCCTCTATAAATTAAGTGTATAATCTTGAGTGCATAAGTATTCTACTGTCAGGCAGAAGTTGTAAAGAAACAGTAAAGGTGCATTGATTTTTTCCCCATGTAAACAAGCTATAAATGAACCAAGAGCAGTCCCTTGACTGATACAAGCTGACTAATTCCATATGTTGTTATCACTGTTCTTACTTCAGAGCCAGTTGCCTAACATCAGAAAGATAATCGCATGTGAATGCCAAGTACCTGTATCATTGAATTCTTAAGGCAAGTATTTTCAACCACATATTGCAGCTTTATATAGCATCCAAAAGTGTATTAGGTGCTGTACTGATAAATGATATACTTCCTACTCCAAAGTATTTATATGGTTTGATTATACATGACAGATCAAGCCAAAAATCAAAAGAATGGGAAGAAGAAAAGGAAGCAAGCCCAAAATACAATGTGGTAATAAGTTTCTATTTCTTTTCCTTCAAGAGTCTTACTAGTTCGGGTATTGTGCATACCTCTGTGTGTATTTTGTTTAAAAACACACACACACATATATATAAAAATTGAGATAAAAATAGAAGAAAAAAAATGTTAAGGCAAGAGGACGTGTCTGTGCAGGGTACAGCAGTAGTGAAGAGGAAAGGGAAAGCAAAATAAGAAGAAAGAGTGAGCAATGAACAAAAGAAGGAAAGATTAAGGAACCAATGCCAGGATGGAAGTCTGACTGTACAAAAGATGTGGCAGTAAGGGAATGATGGGAAGAGGTCAATTACAAGAAAGTCTGTTATGCAAAGTACTTCCAATACTGGAGCCCAAAGAGATCCCAGAGGTGATGGTTAGCAGCTACTCAGAACCAACTGTACTCTAACAACACAACCCATAGAGCATACCTGCAAAACACAACCAATGTAGCATACGCGTAAGGTCGAAGTAATACACAGAAATGACATACAGTTACAGCCTGGAAGGGGACCAAGTTGTGAAATCCCTTCTTTTTCTGAAGCTGTTTTGCTCCCAAGTTAGTAAATGAAACAGAAGTTGAGAGCTTCATTGTGAAACGGAATGGAATGTGTCGAGTATGGTGCCTTTCTTCAACACCGGCTGATCAGAGCAAAGTAGGACCAGACTGACATTTCAGAAGGTTACCCTGACACTGTCAGCTCCATGAAGAACTGGTGCCAGTGCCAGGGCATGGCTTCTCAATAATAGCACAGGTCCTGATGGACCTTGGATTTGCTCCTAGTGCCATTGCTTTGCTGGTTCAGTGCATATTCTCTAAGACCTCCTCATCATAATACAGAAGGATTTACATTTTCCAACAGTTACTTGTAAATTACTGATGTCAGTATTTTTCAGCTAAATATTTATTACTTGACATATCGTTCCTAACAGGACCCCTTTTAGGGCAAATATTCAGCATACTCTAGACCTTAGAAATATGCTTTTATCCTCCCCACACTAATCAGTACAGATTTTTTATTAAATGTTGAGCACAGCTGAAATATGCTACTTTTGATGATACGTCACCCATGTCCACATAAAGTGGCCATCTCTTCATTTCATTGCTGCACTTTTCTTACACAACCAAACTGATTTTGCAATGGAGACAGCCAGCTGGCATGAAAATACCTGTCCTGTCAGAACAGTTCTGCACATGAAGTTCAAATACCCAATTAATCACGGCATCTGCTTCAAACTCCCCTCAGAGGCTTGCATTGTCTGAGCCAATTGCCCTTTAAGAGTTTCTCTTTATCCCTAGGCACTTATGACTTCATTTGGTCTGAATCTAATTAGGTACAGAAGAATGTGAAAAGCAAGTCATTAAGACAATGGAACACAATTCTCAACACTGAATTTTATAGCAGCACCCCTAGCAGAATTATCCCAGGAATTTCAGAGAGTTGGCAAAACCCCACATGCTGTGTTACAGAGATCATATTTTCAAAGCTAAGCACACTGCTCTTGTGAGTAAGTGGGACTTTCCAATGTTTCACTACCTGGTCGTAGAAAGCTGTGTGAAATCTGAAATCCTGAAAAAATGGACTTAAAAAAATGGAATAGGTATATATTGTGGGCTTGGGACAACTGTCCCGATTCCTGCCTAGTATTTCAGGGGAAGAAAAGCAGGGCATATAAGCCACAGCTTGGTGTTTGCTGTAGGCCACCTCTGTAGCCACAAAGAAATTCCATTTGGATCACCATTGGATCTGCCCCTGACAACACTACAGACCGCTTACTCAGGAGAGATTGTAGTATGCCTGACTACCATGGCTGCTGACACATTTCTTCTTTCTTCTCCTTGTCTCCTTTAGTTTTAAAATAATAATAGGAGAACTAAGACAAAGTTTACATGCTTCCAGATATTGCCCCTACACCACACGCAAGCAGTACATACACATAGACTGATACCTTGGCTGCACTCACTTCTAGCTGCAAGTCTCTTTGTGCTGAAATGATGCCTGCAAAGTGAAAAATGCTTCTCTGAGGCATTACTTCACAGTTTCAGACTGACTACCGAGATTTCAATCCATTCTAGGTTTTCTAAAAAAACTTCATGCACTACCTTTTCAAACTCATGTGTGATCTTTTTATTCTAATGACTGCTCTCCTCCTATCAGTTGCTAAGTGTCTGATCTGATAAGACTTTAGCAGAACTGATGCAACTAAATCCCATGGAACCTTTAAAACCGTCACAGACTTTAGAGTGACTAAGCACTCCACTCTCTGAACAGTCATGCTGACAATAATTTTATTTTCCAGTTCATTCATCAACTTATGCCTCTCAGCATTTCAGACAACACACATATTAAAAGTCAATCAAATCCAGAGTGACACAACGTCAAATTAAAAAAAAAAAACAACCATCAGATTCCAACATCTTTGTCTAAAATTTTACAGCAAATGCTACTCTTCATCATCAACCTCCTCCATCAGAAGCCAAATGAAGGTGGTTCAGCGTGGTCTGGAAACTAAGAGCTCCAGGCCACTTACCAAGGGTTAAGGTAAGTCTTAGTGAAAGGCTGTTCCTTGAGACTATCAGCCAACAAGACTCAGAAGTTGTAACTGATGCAGGGTTCAATTAGGCCTCTCAGATGAACTCAGTAGTGATGGAGACCAAAAAGACATATGAGTGTGGGAGGGTGGGGGCAAAGGAGTTCTAGGCTTTTGATCCAATTTTATGTGAGACTTTTGTACCATTATTTGAGTTCCTCTAACAGTCCTTCTTTCAGTGCTAACGTTCTACTGCCGATGCCAAAATGAGCTTCATCATTAACCTCTGAGCCAGTAGCAACAAATTCTAAAACCACCAAAGACAAAGGCATGCGTCACTCCATGGGCTACAGCTGACCATGGGTTACAAATGACCTGGGAGCCAGGGTGTACAGCGCACTGCATGCGTTTGGAGATACGTTGAGGAAAGAGCAAGCAGCTGCCTTCTGCATTTTGAACCAGCTGAAATTTGTGAACAGCCTTCAAATGCAGATCATAGCACAATGCAGTCATTGAGCCAGGAAAACACAGACTGGTACATATGGCTTTGTTTCCCTGTGTATTTAAAGCAGAAGAGATATTTGGTGGCTACTTTCATACTGTCTCTGTCTGCTGGGCTAGAGGTTGAGCTGGATGTACCCATTCTGCCTAGTAGAGTAAAACCAGTGTGTGAGGCAGATCTAGTCTGGACACGAGTTTGCTTGCCTGGAAAGACAGTTTTCTCGTTCCAAATGTGAGTCAGAGTACGAACTGGTGTGTGGGCTCTATGCTCATGTGAGAGCTCAGGCCGTGAACTGCAACAACAGTAGTTAGCTCTACCAGAATTGTGTCTTTTGCATTCATTATAGTTCCTGATCCCTGCAGAAATGTCTTTAGGCATATTCACAGATTTCTTCATCTGGATGATGTCCATAAAATTTGAATAAAATTGTAGCGGTCTCAAATTCATAAGCCACATTTACAAAAGGTGATCTGAGGCTTGCAGTTATTTCACACTGCTGAAGCTGTTTTTACAGGATTGTCTTGAAAATACAGTTTGCAGAGTACAGCAATATCCCATACAGAAAAAAAACCCCACGTGTAGTCAGCCTTAGGCATGCAAACCCTCTGTAATTATTAGACAGAAAGCTAGAAATTAATTATGCTATTAGAAAACAAATAATATTCCACAACTTTCCAATATATAAAGCCAACCACTTGCTATGGTGAAACATGCAATTTATTTCTAGACGTAAGAGTGACCTAGTTCTGTTTTCCTGATGATGTGCACATCAGAGTCAACTTCTGTTTCAGAAATCTCATCATTCAGTGCAGGAAGATTATGCTAAGTGCACTGGTGAAAGCCCTGGCCTTCGTTTTCCTTTCACCTATGCTCAGTTATAGACCAAGCTTCTTCACTTATGAGGGAGTATGAGGTCAGTTTACAGTGGTAAACAAGAAATAAAGTGATCTCACTGTTTTGGTCCTCATATGATGTGGGTAAACACTTCACTGTTCAGGTTAGACAGATGAACTCTGTTCAGTGGGATTTACACTGCTGAGGGAAGCACAGCAGCCATGGAGCTGAAGATCAAGCCCAATGATGCTCTAAGGTCTATGAAAAACCAAAGGCACTGGAGAGCAAAGTTTGTGACGTATTGGGTATATCTCTTGTTCTATGGCAGGGTTCAACTTCTCACTGCAAACTTAGGCCCTTATCTTGTAACGAGGTCATTGGCATGCCTTCTAATCGGGTCAAGACCTTTGTAACTGTTGTCACTGGCTGAAAAAATGGTGGACATTTGATTTTGGTGTATTTGCCTTTCCTCCCTCCCCCACAGATTTGATTTTTGTGTATTTAATTTTCTTCAGCCAGCCTAAGGGTTTACGAAGGACTGGCCAAGAGAGATCAGGCAGTTCACAGGGATCAGAGGAACCCGTGGGAGGTGGCTCCAGCTCCTGCTCTGGCTGGGCTCCTGTAGGTACACCAGCAGAGCCCTCTCGTGGAGATGCAATGTGGAGCACAACAGGAGGTGGCTTGTGGTTTTTTTTCTAACCACGCAGCTTGCACAGTTTTTCTTCAAAGACCTGAACAAAGTGAAAAAAATCCCCATTCTTCATTTGACAGGTCTACAAGCGGCATTTGGTGGTGTGACCAAACTGTGTAGGGAGGATGCTGTCTCAGCCAACGCTCGCTATCCTGGCAAAAACTTGTATACATTTGGCTTAAGATCCTCATGTTATACAGATAGAGGGTTCAGCTGTACTAAGTATTGCCATCATAGGAAGTGTGAACAAATCATATCCTTTGCTTCACATGCTATGTCAGCAAAACTGCTGATGTAGGTGGAAACAGGCTGATGCAGGAGTGCTTTCATTGGCAAGGTTGAAAACTAAGCACGATGGTGTGTCTGTGTCAACAAGGAAAAACATCTTTCTCAGGGCCACTGCCTGTGCTTCACTCAGGGCGATCGGTCAGAAAAAGCTCTGATGTATGGATATTGACTCTGAAAACAACGAACTAAAACTAAGGGCCTTATTTGCTCAGGCTGTGCCAGTGGAATCTTAAGGTAGGTCTGTACCATCAGCATTAAGTCATGAAGGTCTTTGCCAGTCAGTTTCTCCAGCAGCCTCAGTACTTTCTATGCGCTGGATTGGTAGAGTAAAACTACCTGTCCCATGAAGAAACAGCCATTGTAGTGGAAGGACAACTACAAAAGTATAACTGTTTTTGCAACAGAGTTTCTGCTATACAGCAGGCAGTCCTGAAGTACAGATTTAGTCCTAGACTGTAAACTTCTGGGTGGTTTTTTTTTTTTCCACTTGCTGCCTCTCAAGGAAGAATAGCACTAATTAAATTATTGACATTTGCATTTATCACTCTCTGATTACATTTTAATACCACTTACTTTGTTCTTCAGCTCACTTGGTTTAATTATCATTCAAGGATGTGCTGAAAAGTCAATAGCTACTTTCATCAGGACACCCCTGGTCCTTGCTAAATCTATTTTCCCCAGTGTTCCTGCGGGAATTGCTAAAGCCTACTCTCTGAACACTGCTGGATACTTTCTACAGGCTCATCTGTGTTATATTAAACATTTAGTTCTTAGGAGTTTGGAAAACACCGAAGCAGCACAGATAAACAACTTGCCGCTAGATTCCACCTTTGAAGGGAAATATGCTGCAGGACAGTGAACTTCGTGTCTTCTGCCTCTTCATTTGCTGCCATCTTTCACTGGGACTTAGTCTTTATGGTAAATGACTCCTCTGCTAACCTATAAACCTGCCTGACTCCTTGTATTTTCATCTCCTCTTTCCTAACACTGGTTCTTGACCTCCCCTTCTACAGCTTGTGGCAGGGCAATTCCCGTCCACAGCACTAGTGGAAAAGAAGCCTAAAGAGACCATATGGCAGCTAAGCCTCCTCAGTCACCAGAGAAAGTGATCCCATTAAAGCTATATTTAGCTGGCACTAGTCCAGCCTTGTAAGCTGTGACAGCAACATTTCTGTGGCTGTCAAGGCAGCAGAATCAGATGTGGGGCTTGCAGCATGTCTGTAGCCTGCACCTCACAGCATGTTGGGTTTGCAAGATCAGAAATCCACCAGAGAAGAGAAAGAAATGGGCCAAAACTGATGCAGCTGATCTATCAACTGGGCTGGTATATTCCTTCAAGGGGTTGTAATATAAATACAAAAGGCTAAGCAAGGAATGACAGAAAATGTGAGCAACTTCCAAACAGCCTCAGTAATAGCTAATGTTTGTATCTTGAAATAGCCTCGTGTCAGGGTGCTGAAGAAGATCTTTGGACCTTGTGCCTGTTGCTCCTACCTGTCATACAGGCTTTTTGGCTCCTGCATAGTCAGAACTTTGGATCGCCATTGATTATACAGGATAGGGGATCCCAGGAGAGCAAAGACTTAGAAGGTCTTAAGACTGCAGGCAAAAATAGTCATAATTCTGTGCATGCCTGCTTGTAATGTTCCATTTCCTCGGAGGAATGGAGGCCAGAGCCCATAGCACGTACTAGAAGTGGAGAACAAAAACAGGTTTAACTCTATTATTCCTCAGAGGTTCTGCCTCATGCTGTGCATGCTAAATTATCCATGCTTCTGTAGTTTACCACTTCTCTAACATTCCTGATACTGAAAGCACCTAATATGAATGCTGCTGTCTATCACTTTCTTATTCAGCCCAGTTCTGTGGATAAGAGCAGAGTTTCTGCCAAAGTGTTTTTGTCAGCTTTCTCTCTCTTACTAATGTTCTGCCTCTTTGACTAAGCTTTCTAGGTTTTTTGAGTCCAAAGGCAAACACACTACAACGCTGAAGTAAAAAGTGAATTTGGCTCAGAGCGAACTGGGGAGTAAACCTAAAAGGCACCCCCTTGAGTGACCTGACTCTGTGAGTCTGAAATCTTTTCTGAAGAGCTGCTTAAACTAAAAAACAACAAAAACATAGGAGGAGGGGGAAAGGGTGCTAAAATGGTGATTCCTTTGTGAGAACGGTCGGGGTTGCCAACAGTATAGGCATCCTGTCTACCAGAATTCCCCAAGTGAAATAGGGGGATGTAGAAGCAATCTTCAGCTCCCCTTGGCAGAGGGTTTTCATTGAGATTCCGAGTTGTTCTGGGGTCGTTTGAGT
The DNA here is from genome assembly GCF_963210335.1 of Falco punctatus. Lineage (NCBI taxonomy): Eukaryota > Metazoa > Chordata > Aves > Falconiformes > Falconidae > Falco > Falco punctatus. The sequence goes on along the minus strand of NC_137585.1, from coordinate 82,224,550 downwards.
ATGAATGCCCTCATAGATAGTCTTTTCCAGAGGTAGCGAAGCTTATTCACGTTTCTGAAGACGTACTAATCCTACAAATACTAACTGTCCAGTCCCTACCTCAGTCTCTGTAGGAAGAAGACTACATTTTGGAGGAGACTTATGCAGAAGCTGCTGGGGTCTGGCAGCAAGCCCTGTCTTAAGGGCGTTCTCAGGGAAATTTTGGTCTCTTCACAGAGAAGCAACATTCCTCTGCCATCAGAGAAAAGAAAAAGTGCATGGTGGACAAGCTAGCACAGATTTTTACCTTGAAACTACAAGTAACATACTTGTCTCTGGAACAGAGGAGAGGTGCTCAATAGACTGAGTAAAACACAGCTACTGAAAACCTGTGGAAGGTTTATGCCTTTCTGGATCATCAGCTAATAGCAATGTGGGATACTGCAGAGAATCTCAAAAAGATTTTGATTTGGGCGGACATCTGAACTGAACCCATGGAGTTTGTCGTCTTTCTGCTACCAGGGCAAAGAGGATGGGGAGACCCTCATGTAAGCTAGTTTCATTTGCGTTTTTTAATGTCATATAAGGCCTGCTTAGACCATGGATTTAAGGGTGGCTATGAGTGCTTTGTGTCCATCACTTCTTCCTGAAAGCAAGCTTAGTGGCCTAGTGACCCTCATACTGGAGTCTGAAGCCAAGGCAAAGAAGAGCGTGTACCAAATTATTTGTTTGAGTTACAGAGATCTCCAGCAAAAATTGGGATCCTTTTAGGTATTACATCTGCATTCAGGGCTGAGACCAAAGACATTTTCAATGTGATTTGTAAGGCATGGTAACAAACAGTAAAAGAAAATATAAATAAAGAAGGAATGAAAGGTTCCATAGGTAAAAACACTCATTGCTGTAATACAGTAATTTTAACCACACGGACACCCCAGCATTAGCACCGTAGGCATGGGGAGCTAGAGATGGAGAGAAATAAGCAGCTGGAGGGGGCATATGGGAATGTCACAGGCAGTGAAGACAGAACGCTGAGGTGACACTTTCACAGCAGTCATGGGCCATCAGAAGGAGAAGGAATGAAAGGAAACACCTCAGTTACCTTTTGACTGGCAGATGGGTGCAACGTTAATCCGACAACTGCTTTGCAAGTCTTGTTTGGGCTATTTCAGGCTCCTTCGGGCTGTTCAGGCCTTGTAAATATACTCAGCCTGATGCTATACATCCTGTACAACACCAGTGCTACGTTACTCCCAGGTAACTAGTTAATATCAGATGTTGCCTGAAAGCTCAGTGCTTTGTTCACTTGTTTTTACTGTTAACATAAACCACTAAATACTACAGGCTTACGTGCAAGTCAGTAATGGTTGATGCTTATAGGAGTGTCCGCCAACAAAGTTACCACTGTTATTATGAAAAGGTTTAAAATTTTGAAAATATGAACAGAAAAATAAGGAGCATTTTCTTGCTTAATACAAAGCCTTACAATTGATGGATTTTTAGGCCTAGAGCTAAAATTTCTTTACAGAAGTCCAAGGAGGTCTTGGAGACACACAGGGAAGGTTATTACCCTGTATTGCTTAGAAACACAGTCCAAGATTCTATCTAGTCCTTCATATTAAGTCCATCTAATTATATTTTTTTCTAAAGGCTAATTAACATTTTAAAGCATAAAGTGCACCTTTTGCCCTCAGCATGACATTAAGCTCATGTGTCATCATAGATGACTCATTTAATTATCATGATGATTGCTATAATTTTTATAATACACCATGTTTAAACCTCTAATTGGCTAAGTACTATAGTTTAATGTACAGTCTGATTTCACTATAGGCAGCACTCTTAATAATGCCTGTAATTCACACTACTGCTTTTGATTACATGAACTTTCTTCATTTGCCAAATCTGAAACCTTTAAGGATATGTCCAGTCCTGATGGCTACCTAAAGCGATCATTTTTAATTTCAGTTGGAGGAGTCCAGTCATTTCCAAAAGTGAGTTCAGAAAATTGTAACGTGTAATTTTTACCCGAAAATCTCCGACATCCCAATGCTTTGGGACAAGTAATTAAAATTGGAGGTTTGTTCATTCTTGGGAATGTGCCCATGAAGTCCCAGTGAAAATCTGCCTACAGGTACACATAACCCAGAGAGCTGGCAAGCAGTGTTGAGTTTCCCAACATACATGTAACCAATGTGAGCTAATATTTCATACTAACAGAAGTTCATAGCCAGACTTATTGTCTACACAATGTGATAATAGTATAGGTAGGGAGACAGTCAAAGTGTTAGCTGAAAGGAGATGGCAGGTAAGCAGAACCAAAAAACCATCTTCCCGTCCTGTGACACTGAGCAATGCTAAGGCACTGTAGCACCCTTTCTTTCTCAGCTATGTCCCCTCCTGCCAGGAATACCTGAGGGAGTAAGGGTCTCTGTTAACAGGTTTAGATAGCACAACCTAGTTGTCACTGATTAAGGGGGTCCTTCAGCAGTGGCACAAATACTATTCCTCTCCAATCTCATGATTCAATTGACGTGATTTATTTAATTTGTATCGATCTAGATTTGTAATGGTAAGATGACTCTGGCCCTTCCTAAGTAGAATAACAATATTCTGTACCTCCTTCTGTCTATGAAGCCTGAACAGCTCTGCACTATTTAGAACAATACTAACAAGTCAGTTGATTAAGTACAGGTTATTACCTGCTGTGTGGGTGCACTTGTACTGTACGATAGTGTAGGTGGGAGCCAAAGGAAGGCAAAGCTGAACAGTGTGTTCAGGACTCCCCTTCCCCTGGCCCCCAGAGGCATACAAATGAGCAGGATGCTCCACAGCCACCACTGAAATTATCCCCTATGCACAATGGTAACATGCTCTTCAAAAATTTTTCTCTCTTCCCAAACCAGCCCTCTTCCCTGATTTTCTCTGTTTGCAGTGCAGAAAGAAAATATGTAGACAGTGTTGCTTGGAAGAATATAAACATTAGGAGCATACCACGTAACCTCCCAATTAGTTTTATTTTCTCAGTGTGCACTCAATAGTCCATTTAACACGGATGCTATTAGAAGCCTTTTCTATCCATCCTGCTTCTGCTGTAGCCTTTCTCAGACAAGTGACTTCATGGTTACATGAGCTTTCTGACACTGTCCTGTTTCTACTTTCAATATTTCAGCTCTTCAGACAAGTGGGGTATTTTTTTCCCTCCCAGCATATGCAGTGTTAGGACATGGGTTGCTTGAACACTCTGTAATAAAGCATTTTAGGGTGTCAGGAGTACCTGCATGTGCAGCAAAAGGAGACCCTTCCATATAAAATGAGTCTGATTCACCAGCACTAAGAGATTTAAATAAGCCAAAATCAATCCTTATGTTCACACTTAAGTACAATTCAGTGCTGAATGATCAAAACTAGCCATACATGGGGTTGGTTTTTTTTTTTTCTTTGGTAGTTGAACAATATAATGTTTGAAACTAGGAACAAGGAGAAAATTCCATATTCTGGTGAAATTCCTTTAACTCATAAAAACTTGAGCTGAAAAAACTGAACCCACTTCAGTTGCTAAGACCAATAGATCTACTTTGTATGGGAAAAATTAAAAGATGCATTATTCCCTTTTAGATTCTATTTGTTGTGACAGATATTAATTACTTCAGCACTGGTGCTTTCATGGATGGATGAACCCACTGGTCTGAGGGCTAAGGTTTGTTTCCTCACCTTAGAAACAGCAAATACAACAGAAACAATTGCGTAGTGTGCTTAGTGGTACTTCAAAAGCAAATTGTGCATGATGGCCTAACATTTCTCTCTATGAACTCTAGCCCCAGCTCTAAACCTAGCACAAGCCCTAATCTTGGTCTGTGCCTTAGCCCCGAACAGGTATCTATGCCCTAGACCTTATTTTGATCACCACAGTTTGTTAGCTTTCTAAAATTTGTCTCCTAGCCCTAACCAGGGGAGTGGGCTGGGCCTTTTGTTCAAGCCTTAGCTCAAGACTCACAGCCAAAATCCAGTTTTAAAAGCATGAATCTGGGGGATGGAGGGATATGTGAGTTCACTTCTGTGCATTTTATGTTATTAAATCTGAGGGTTTTCTTCCCCCCCCCCCCCCCGCCCCACGTTGTTAAGTTTATCTATGTGTCTACACAGTTCTGATTTCTCTCTGTACTGCTTTTCTCTTCCAAGTTTATGTTGTCAGCAAATTACATTAAAAATTTAATGTTATTTTTTGTGCCCGGATTATTAATGAAAATGTGGAAAACTCACTGACAGTGATTACCTTTAAAAGTCTCTGTTACTGACCTCTCTACAACTCAATGATTCCTTCTTCAGCACAACTCATGGTCTTCCACCCATTAGATCAGTTCCTACCCACCCTAATTAAATAATCATCTTAAGGTCATTAACCTCTTTGAGTTTTGTTTCCTTCTTGATGATGGTTGTTTCCGTGTTCATATCCTCATCTCCATTGACTGGGCACTCCAGATTTCTTTTTCCCTAGGAAGACAGGAAAGCAATTTGGAACATGATAAATTGTGATTCATTACAACAGTTTTATTATTTTTTAAACTTGAGGTTGGTCAAAAGCTGGTTTCCCCGAGATGCTGTGGAATCTCCATCCTTGGAGATGTTCAAGAATCAATTGAATATGGCCCTGAGCAATATGCTATGATTAGATCTGCTTTGAGTTCATGGGGTAGGGGGTGGACAGCGGACTTGATGACCTCTGGAAGTCCATTTCAATTGTAAGTATTCCATGATTCTATTTTTAACATCAAAAGCTTTATTGAAATTGGATGTTATTGCATTTCTAGATGATCTTTTACTTCTATCCTGTTCTCACACCAGTTGCACTTCTTTCTTTGTTGTCCTTTATTTATACAGTTGAAGTATTTGTACTGCATTTTAAGCATATTTTTGCTTTTTTATTTTTTAATAATATGGAAATGTAAATACAAATACAGTTACAATGGCATTGTGTATGCATAAAACAGTACTGTCTTACTAATGAAGTAACAGCAAAAGATTGATTCATGGGTATAGAACTTGAACCAACAAAATGAGAAAGACAGTAGCCATTGTAATAATTTAAAGAAAGATAAGGCTTGAGGTTAAAAAATGGTAGAAATGAATCATCCTCCTTCTATGTCATAGAAATCAAGCTTCTTCAGAAAATCAGATTTGTATCCATATGCAAGTCAGTTTTTTGCACAAAGGTATGCAGAAATTCATAAAAGATGCTAAAATGCTTCTGTATAAACCAGAAATATTTAGTTAGAGCCATCCCTTGTCCCAGACCAAGAGATTCTAAAGAAACAAGTCCTATAAAATATTGCACTTGTTAAGTCCTGAAGCTTTTTTTCTAGACTCCAGGTGGAAGAGAAAGAGCAATTCTCCTTGTAATTTTTCTTGCTATTGGAAGGACAGAATAAACTTAGGAATTATTGAGATAGTCTGATAACCATAAAGGACAGTTATTTCTATTAACATCCTGGCTAATTGTCCCAGCACACTGCTGAGCTTTCAGGATCAGTGCCGAATACCTGAATTTGGGCCTGTCTTGTGAATCAGCTACTATAATTCATTCTCCAGTCAAATTCCTTCTTTGATTGTTCCTGTTTGTAGCAAAATTATGCCTTGGAAGATCTGCACCTGAATCCCACTGTACTTCATGACCTACAAATGCTGTGCCATCGCCGAGTGGACTTCTTTACACAGAGACGGCTACTCTGCTGCTATTATGTAAACTGATGGTTTGACACCATTGCAACTTGCAGAAATCATCCAAGACAATGAAAGAATGCTGAGAATGCAACACAGACATTCAAATAATTTTAAATTACCTACTAGCTTTAAAAGGATTGGGCCAAAATACATTTCTTGCAGAAAATATCCTTCTAATTATGTTAATTAAAAAAAATGGGCATATGTTTTCAGAGCATTGATCACAGCCAAGAATCAAGTCTCGGAGAAATTGAATTTTTCTTGCCATCTCTTACTTAGATTGCACTTTATTTGTGAGTGATTTCACAGCTCCAGGGAGAATTCTCTTCAAGCTGCATGACAAATTCTGAATACTTACCAGCAGTTTCATCTTGCTATAGCCTTCTAATCATATGAATTCTTCTCTAACTTTCTTTTTCAGCCTGACTTATGTCCTAGAATGTTCTTTCACAACCATCTTCCAGTAAAAATCTTGCCATCCTTTCAAATTCCTCTAAAAAACTATGTGATGTCACAGAAAGGTATTGTTTGATTTCAGAAAGGACCTCAGACTATCACGGGCAGATACAGACACAAGTCTTAAGGCCCTTACAGAACTATAATACAGGTCATCTTTCTTATTGTCTAAGTCTTTTGTTTCTGAATATATTTTTGCCTCATTAATCTGAGTTGTTAGTTCATGATCAGGCACTTGCAAAGTTGATTGTGACAGTAGAACAACTGGTGAAAGCTGGATTTCTTTTGCTGCAGTTCTGCTTGTTTACAAGGGATATACATGAAGGCGTTCCTTGCATATAAGAAGTAGGAAATTCCTTTGCTTTCAAGTGCCATTATCTGAACCTTCTGTCAGTTCCGGGCCAGAAAGGCTCTAATTTTTTGCTGCTTCTTGAAACGCTTTTATTTTCTGGTGTATTATATCATTGCCTTCTGGCTCAAATGCATGTGGATGTCCAGTAACGTTGTGTCCCAGCTTCTGATCAGACATCTTCGTGGCTGTTGCCTTGAGTGGTACTTTGAGTTCCTCTGTGGACAGACTTGATTGCTTGGTCCATTGACCTAACATATCCATCCTCTGTAAATTAGCCTGCTGTTCTGCATTAAGCAAAAAACGCACTTCATGGAAGCTGTTAATAGCTTTCAATGGGATTTCAGACTACACATTACTCAAATACTGCTGTTAGAATTAACTTATTCAGAACATCTCTTTACCTCACCTCAGTCACATGACAATTTTCCTACCCTCACTACTTTATTGAAACCTCTGTAAACAGCAAGATAGATTAAATTAGTCACTCCAGTTTAATCCTCCTGTGAAATTTTGCACTTCTGTGCTAATCATTATGAATAATTTATTTCAGCTTTCCTTGTGCCAACATCCAGTCACAGATAGTTCAACAGATACGGAATTGCACTGCAAACTAAAATGAATCTGCATTGTAAAAGATCTTTCTGCATCGCTGGTAATTTAATCTAGATTCTAGTTCAGAAAAAGCTAAAAAAGAGTGAATTATTAGTCAACTATTGCCCCTGATGTCCAAACCTCTTATGCTTGTAAAGTAACCAAAATTCAGCAGTTAACCCAAGTATGTTTTACCAGCTATTCACTTCCATTCTTCACTTGCACTACAGTATGTTTTCCTTGTTGTTACAGACAGTGTAATACTTTTATTTGCCAGTGTTTATTTAAACAGCACACTAGAAAAGGTTCATCTAACTTGACATAATTACTGAGAGCTTTATCCTGCCCAAATCCTGATGTGTGATGGCCAGCTATTATTCAACACCTTCCAGGATTTATTTATAACATAAAAATGACATTTTTATTTCAAATGTGCCTTTCAGAATAATGGATAATTTTCTCACACTTCATCTAACTACACTGCAAAGACCATTACACAACCTCATTTCTTTTGTATAGATGGAAGACTCTTTTTATCCACTCCTTCTTTTATTTAATTCTATTAAAGAAGTTCTACAGTCCATGAGGATTTTTAGAAATAAGTGCACATAGCTATATGTAAACAGTGGCTGCCTTACGTTCAATGGATCAGAAAATTTTCTTGTTTCATGATGTAGTTTAATAGAAAAGGTTGAACTGATTTTTTTCTCCCTCCCTTCCATCATCTTCTAATAACAAACAGTTATTCTAAAAACATTTTTTTCTGGAAATAAAATATTTTTCCACTCAAGGCGCACTTTATTCCTCATAATGGACTCATAATGGTATCAAAAGTGACAGCATGTTACAACGGCACAGAGAGATTGTGGTGGGCACTAAGCGGCAGCACTAGGTGCAACCTCTTCAGCACAAACTGCACAGTGAAGTAATGGGGTGTAGAAGCTGCACACGTCAGCAGTGGTGCAAATGCTAGAAAGATCTCACCAGGGCAGCACAAGCTCCTGGGGGACAGGCTGAGGGCAGCTGTCCTGGCATACAGCATGGGCATAACTAATCCCACTCCACATTTGTTGTCTATGGTAATTTGTGTGGCCCTGCCATGTGCTGGGATATGCTCCATAGTCCCTCCTATGGCTACAATAAGGACGTTGCTGAGGAGCACTGAATGGCAATGTACACCTTGGCCTCTCGCGGGCACAGTAAGACCCCTAGCTGCCATGGCAATCAGCAAACTATTATCAGCGTAGATTTGCCGGAGCTAAACTACTGTACCTCGGGTCTGTAGGAGTTTGCCGTGGCCAGAAAGACATGCCCTCCCACTTTTAGACCCAGAAGTAGTTTTGGTCTGTAGTAGGTGTCAGCTGTGGGGTGGAACAGTGGGGTGGACTAAAAGAGGGTTTGCCAATGGATACAGATCGCCTCTGGCAGCTGCCACTTATTGGCTCCTCTGGGATGGGCTGCCTCTGGATGCAGGCATGTTGCTGCTGTGGATAATAGCCTTAACATGGTTGACAGTATGGAGCAGTGTGTTGGAGATCCTTTCAAAAAAGGAGGCTCAGAACAATGCAAATATGGCAAATCCTGTGTCTTTGGATGCACCCTTGGAGATCAGAAGCTGCAGGGCAACCGAATTCTCCCTCTCCAGCTAAGTCAATCTTTCTCAGAGCTGTGGTCATGCATGTCAAGGCTCTCCAGCCCTGGGCTGTCCCTGATGGGGACATGCTTTTCCCTACTTTCAGCAACATTTTATCTTGTCATGGCAACCCAGCAAAAGTGGTCATGTAGAGCCCCAGAAGTGACAGGCAGCAACGGACCACTGTTCTGAGTGAGAAAATGCCACCAACCTCTTTGGGACTTACTTATCTAAACTGAGAAAAGAATGATGCAAAAACTCTGCAGCACCACATGCATGAGAACAGGAGTATGTTGTCACTGTGAACTACACCTTTTTCATGAACTGCTCCTTAAGACCCTCATAACCATTGTACTGTTGGTACATGGAGCAAAGGTATTTAGAGATCAGGTGCTATGTGGAAAGTGAAATTATTAATGTCTGAACTGCTTTAGCACAATGCTGTTGCTGATGTTCAAATATTAGCAGAAACTGAGATGCAATTGCCGTGTCAAAATTGTGCAGTGAAGAAATTCTAACCTTTACCCTCAATTAATGTAATACTCTCGCCTGTCCCAATTTCCTGAGAAGCAAGATTACTTTGCCACTTTTACTCAAGAATGTTATTTTTACTGGTATTTTAGCGAGACAAAATCATAGCCTTGGGGCCTTGAAGTCCCACTTAGCTCCTGTGTACTCTTCTGCCCTGAAGGCTGAGTAAACTCCGAGTACAGATAAGTTATTCAAAAAAAGAGGTATATGATCACTTCCAGACCATGAAATTTTAAGGATTCTGTGGTGAGCTTTAGTGCAGCTGGTGTGAATGGAAACCTTTCTGCTGATGATGGTGTGATCCAGGCAGGACGCCAACCATGATCTTTCTCCCAGAGAGAGTTTAACCAACATGGTATCAAAACTAGTCTCTACATAAGCCAAAGCTTCAGCAACAATTCCATCTGTGAGTTCAAACATGACTATTAATTTTGCCCGCAAAGCTCAGCTGCGAAGTGATATGGGATTAAAAAAAAAAAAAAAAAAAAAAAAAAAGATTAAACCCCTCTTTTTCCTATTGACCGCTCCCACACCAGAGATTAAAAAGCAGCCAGGCAGACAGTTGATTTGACATTCAGCTGCACATCTCAGGGACATGACAGTCACTGATAGGATTTCCCCTCCCGTGTTCTGCACTGCTTAATTTCTAGAAATCTCCACCCTTTTGGCTGTGCGGAATCAAATGGTCCTGTTCTAGCTGAGGGGACAGAAACAAGCTGCAGGAGGAAAAGGAGGATGGAAACCACTTAGAAAAGCAGTAAAAAAAGGTTTACTGATTATCACCATAAAAACACTGATCAGAAACTGGTTAGTACCTAAAAGTCCTAAACAAGAGACAAACAACTATTTGTGAAAAAGAGAAAATATCTATTATCCGCTGTGTCCCTGAGTTAAGGGGACACTTGCCCTCAGTATAAAATATGAGCAGGTATTAATATTTATATAAATTTTAATACTCTGTGAGAGTAATGTAAACTTATGCAGGCTTTTTCTAGTCTCTCAGTATCGTACAGTTGACTTCTAACTTTTAAAAAATAAATTATAAAAACCCTCTACTCGTTCTGATTTTCCACTGTATTATGGTCAGAGGCTCTTTCTCACTCATTTTCATGCTCGGTTCTCCATCATCTCTTTATAGCTCACAGAATTTCACCTGGTTCTCCCACTTTCAACATTTAATATATTTTCTTATAAAAATCTGTCTCTGGAACAGACTCCTTGCTAGAGACTATCTCGACCCCTTAACCTTTTGCAAATCAATATTATTATCTAGTCTTCCATAGCTATCTCTTTTGTATCTCTTGAAAAAAATACCAGAAATGAAAACAGATTTCAGATATAATAGTCTCAAAACCATATTGGCTTTTATTCCTAGGTTCTGCACACTCTGGCAGTAGATTTTCCAAAACCTAAATGAGGTCCTAGGAGCAGATTGCTGGGTTGTTTGAATATAGTTTCATTTCGATGGTTTGCTGTGATGCTAAGACGTGACTATGTAAAATGGGTGAAAATTCATGGTGAAGTGGGGTACAGCTGGGCACAACCTGAGATTAGTCAAAGTGGGTGCTTTGAGGCTTATACTGGTTTGTGCCCATAGAATAAATGAATCAAAGCTGTTAACAGGATGAGGTTTGATTCACCTCTTGCCCTGAAACTGTTCTTTCCCTTTGTACCTCCCTTGGCTCTCTGTTCCTTCTGCTTGTGCCAAATCAACCATTCACAGAGACATGTTAAAAATCAGGTTATTAAAGTAATTTGAGTTAACTCCTCCAGCCTCCCACAAATATTTTTTTAGAATTTACACAGCATCAATCATGCTGTGGGATCTTGTTTACTGCTTATATAAAGATGCATAAAATAGTATTCCTCAAACACACCTTTCAACAGCTTCCAGAAGCTCTGTCATACCCTGAGTCTGGGATTCATTCTGGGAGGGAGCAATGCCTTGCCCAAGTCTGAATAAATTGTCAGAACTTGTGGGAGTCAGCTGAAATTTGTATTTTGGTTTTTAATACCTGCAACAGAAAAAACAGTGATAACCTTTGGAAGGTAGACAGAGCTAGCAGCAAACTAATACATAGTTTCCATAGGACCTGGGGGTGAGGAGCTGCTTGTAAAACTCATTTTAGTTAGATAATTGAATGGCGAAAATTGGGAAGCACTGAACTGAAACTCTTTAAATCAGAATGTACATAGATATTATATTGTGTGTTCTTGTGGCATTTATGTTTTCATCAGGTTGTTGTTGGGGTTTAGGATTTTTAAATATATTGCCTTTAGCCTGTCTGATAGCATATATCAATGCTTCATTGCAATAATATTGGGGAAAAAAAATTCTTGGGGTCCCCTATTTTTCCAAATTGTTATTCTTGGATAGAAATGTTTTCCATCAATTACTCATAATACATAAACCCCAGAAATATTCTTTAACAGAGTGAGAAACCATGGGCTGAAGAGCCAGAGGGCAATAGGCAGGAGGAATCATTGTAGTAAGTGGGTTAAAAAAGAAAGGAAAACCTTTTAATAATGAGAATGGGAGAAAGAAAAATGAGGAAAAAAGAGATGGAGAGATGGAAGAAAATGAAAAACAGGGAGAATGTATTGTCAGAAGTGGATGTGGAGAAGAATATATAAATATTTAAGAAAGATGAAGGCCTGAGGTCTTCTCTGCTTTTATTACATTGCCTTTTCTCTGCCTTTTCATGCCTGTTTCCTACTGTGATCTAATGCAAATTCTTCCTTACAGCCTCTGAAACCCTGCTGTAAAGACACAAGAAAGAAAATCCCTACATACATTTTGGTATGAAAAAGTAATTTTCCTGCTTGTCAGGAAAGTGCCAGACGATCAGCAGATTGAGAAGATCCCTATGTCTCTGGCCCTTTGCTGGTCTTTGGGGTTACATCTGCACGACTAAAGTGAAGAGGGTGAGGGCAGGGCCACCAGCAGTGACATAGGAGTGCCCATGCCACGCAGCCACTTGCATGCTCCCAGGCACAGGTTTGGGCTGTGTTAGCTGCTTCCCCCAGAGGATAGCAGAGGCCATCAGGGTGCTGCTGGTGAGCAAGAGAGGTAAGGCCACCCTGTTTTCAAGAGACAAGCTTAGTCCTCGGAAGTGCTCTGTGCCTCACTGCTTGCCTTCACTGGTGAGAGCGAGCACCCCCTGCCCCTTTTATTTACTGGTTCCAACACAGGCAGAAGAAACTCCACAACTTCTACTCTTAGTCTATAGGCACCACCTGTTTAGCGCTATGTCCGCCAGATGCTGGCACTTGCATTTCCTCCTGCCTTTAGAAAGCTCCTCTATCTTATCTGATTTCTCAAGCAAAGCACTAGATTGAAAAAATGAATGTTTAGAGAAATGAGTCTTGCCTATCTCATATCCTATGCTCTTACATTTATTTCATTACAAGATTAATTAAGAATGATTTTCCTCTGAACTCACAGGAAAGAAGAGAAAACAGGATGGACAGTCATGCTGCTGGGAAACTCGTATCTCACCAGGTGCCTGAGGTGTCATGCCTTTATCTAAATTTGTCATGTCTAAAATTTTTTTAAAAAATTTTTCCTTTAGGAAATGGCTATTATTACCACTTGCTCCCTCAAACACACCTGCTTGTTTTCAATACCCCTTTTCCCTATGGAGGTTGCTTTTCTTTCCACAGGTTACCCAGTAGAGGCAGATAAATGGTGATTCATCTGCATCAGCGTAAAACCAGCTACCTCAGCTTAAAACTTGAATGAGCCTGAAGACTTTTCCCGAATATGTGCAAGGTACCTTGAGATGCATGGATTTTTACTCACAATAAAAATGGCATGTTCGTAAATAAAAATGCAGGTCTATTTGAGGTAGAAAACTATGATGCTAAATTAAAAATGCTGTTTCTCTGCATTTACTCTACTACCCCAAAGAACACTACATTCCAGTTAATAGATCATAGTGAGTAGCTGCTGGAGAAATGTCTTCAAGTGTTTCCGTCAGCAAAACCTTCACAATCATGTCTGATCATGGCCTTTGAATATTTGCTGTTGTAGACCTCCAGAAAATGCCTTCCAGGGTAGGTTCAGATGATAGCGTCAGTGACATGCAGCAAATAAGGCAACACATATGGGTAAAAAGAATAATTAGAGAGATTCCCACCAAGAATAAATTAAGAAGGTGCCTCCCCATTTCCATTACTTTTACCCACAGCTACCAAAGCTGGTGGCTATTTTTTTCCCCAAAAAAGAACTGCTCCAAAATTTTCTTTAACTTTTTTCCCCAAAATGTCTTATTTTCATCAGCTCATACTCCTTATGAGAGAGAGCTGTGTGGACAGTGACAAACACCAGTGTGTGCCTAGCATACTGATTTACCTGGTCATTTATACTCTTCCCTCCATCCTTGTCTCTCTGTTTCCAATCCTCATGAATCTCAACTCAGTATAAAATACTGCATTCTGGCTATTACCCTTTGCCATTCACAGTAAGATTTCAATTAAAGATAGAGAGAATCATTAGGAAAGAAGCAGAACCTATTCTGGTACTGCATGCATTGAAGTTACTAACATTAAACTGATGAAAAAAGTAAGGCTGTCACTGAATTGGTTATTATATTTAAGCAGAATTTATTTGCAAAGTGTTCTTCATTGACATTTGATAGGAATCCTATATAAACAAAATATGTATTGAAGAAAAATGAAGGGACATAAAAAGAGTCTTAAAACAGTTATGTGTCCCAAACTGTTTTGGCAACCCAGATTTCAGTCTATCCAACGATTTGGTTTTCAATTGCACATTGACTCCTATAGATTTTTTTCTGGGAAGGTTTTCTCTTTAAATCCTGATCTAGAAATATTAGCTCCAAATGGAAAGCTGAGTGCATCAGTGTGCCCTGGGAAGGTTTTTGTGGTGGCCATCATTCACCTAGCATTAAGCAACCACTTACACTCCTCACATGCAGTAAAAACCTCATATTTTGTCTCTGCAAGGGAGCTAAATGAGAGTTTTAATCCCCTTCTGCTTTAGTGCGATGGTGGTAGTTATTTATAGAACCGCTCTGGCAATGGGTGGGCATTGCAGATGGCTCTGTCTCACCACAGAGATAAATTAAGTAATTTGTTTCTGAAGGGGAGGTTTATTTATTGACCTCAATAAAGTTAATCTTGCTTTTGCCTCGAGCTCAACACACAACTATAATCCAGTGGGTTCATTTCACTTACTCCATGATTTTTCTGTCTTAAATTGCCCAGGTTTGTTTCTCTTTACATCCCTTATGTTTTAACATACCTCTGATTTCAGACCCCACTGCTTTAGGCCTATCTTCTGGTGTCATTTTCTGTGAGTGTTTCGATTTAGCTGGCTGCTTGGGACCCCACGCTCAGCTGTAAGTATGGTGTGAGTCAAAAACCTGTGAAAGTTGTGGAAATAGCCTTGCGGCTGAACTTCCCTCACAAGGGAGCCCGTTGCATTAAAATACAGGCTCAGGGCGGCCTGAGGAGAGGGGCCTCCCGCCGTGCCCTCCCACCCTCACGGGGACACTTGGGTGGCCATGAGCCCGAGTTGTCCCCTTGTCCCCTGACCTGGGCACATGTGTGTCAGAGGACATGCACTAAACTAGGCCTCCCCACGGGGATCAGACCCGGCATTTTTGCTTTTCTGTTACTAGCAAAGGCAGTGTGCCCTTGGGTGCTGCTGCCGAACCGAACCATGGGCACTTTTGTAGCCAAATGCTGCTGCAGCCTCTATTGCGAGGTGAGATTGTGGCAGTCAGGCTTTCCCCTGCCCTGCCAAGGCTGGAAAATCCAACCTTTGCCACAGCTTCAGGAGCCTGAACAATGTCATGACATTCATGGCGCTCCCCTGTGTACTCCCTAGGGTTTCTCTTAGCTTGTTATCTCTAGGAACAGAAAAAATACAAATTACTCCTGAGGTCCTATCCCAAGCAGCACGATTTCTTATCATACAACACCATGAGCTAAAATTTATACACAAGGGCAATTAGAGAAGGAAAAAAAAACCACCCCACATTGCATTGAAATTCCTCACAGTACGGATCTCTTAACACCAAGCTACAGGTAAATCACCTTGTGGACTGACTATACTTTTTTGTATCAAATCTCAGGAAAGTCCATGCGACAGCATTCCAGGTACAGCAAATATGCATTGATGAAACAGCAAGTCCTTGCTGATGGCAGGTGTTTGTATGGTCTTGACGTGGCCATCACAGGTTCACAAACCAAGATAAAATAGTTTGCAATCACTTGCTTCCAGAGTAAATATAAAAGCTAATTTCACGGCTCAATGGAACTACCAGAAGTGCTACCTTCTTCAAGAAAATAAATTTCACTAAAAACTTTATTGCAGACTCATTGGAAGCTGTGAGATGTACCTATAACATGCAGACACTCTAGCTTCTCATCTAGTTTGCTAACCAAATACTGCAGGTTTTTTAGTGCCTGGAGAAATTAATAGACAATCTTCCAGTCCACATCTAAATATATGTATTTAAGATATTTCTACATTTTTCCTCTTTTTCTTTTTGAGGGAGTATTTGTACCAAAGATGTTAAATTCTGTAATCTTGCTTTACATATTAAAGTCTTTCTTTTACTTCTGTAATAGTCTGTCGGATCTTTTTTTCACTCTAAGAATTAACTCATGGCCTAATATTATGTTTAAAGGTGTAGTAAGGAAAATGGACAGTTTCTTTTAGTAATACTGCAATTCCTGGATCTAGTTCTTATCACCTGTGGGAAATTAATCTAGTATTCTCTTGGTACCCAACAGAATTTGCAGGAAATTGCATCTGGGCTTATTTTCTATTTCCTTTGTAAAAAATCAGCATTACTTTTAAAATTTGGTGGCAATTCTGTGACACACTGTGCAAAATTAGGATTAGAGAACTTTCAGCCCAGGAATTCTCTGTATTGTCAGTAAGGTCCTTATGTCTGCCCAGAACATGTATGATCTCCAATCCATCACATTTTTATGAGACCCAGGAAATTTCCAGCACTTAGATTCATTTGCCCATTGCAGAAAGAGAAGCTACTTTACAAAGGTGCCTGTTTCTCTCCATTGGCTGCGAAAGGAGCCTTCAGCACCTTAGCCTAAAATACCTGACTTCTAGAAGACTAAACTAAACCAGGAAAATCTTCTGCTAAGAGCAGAATTGCTCAGCTCTTCCATGAGCCAAAAGGAGTTCCATGTGTGTGCTTACACAGAAACGCGTTGTCTGTATTTTTCTACATTTCAGTCCTGTATTTTACCTGCCACCAGATTCACTTCACAAAACAAACTGCAAAATATTTTTTAGTTGCTGGAAAGAAACATTCTCAGTCTTTGGACTGTCAATGGCAATTTCAGTACTGCATATAGTACTCTAGATAAGAAATACACCTGTTTTTTCAAATTTTATATTAATTGATCACTGCATTGCTATGGAGGAAGCCTGTGTGATCAAACATGCTTTGGGTGACATACAGCAAACCATCTCCATTGCACTTGTTGTCTAAGGTTAATCACTAATCTTAGAACTAATTCCAGACAGTCGTCATATCTTCACCTACTTTCTAAAGAAAGCATGTTTTACATGATCCAGTTATAAAATTATTATATGGTTTAGATATTATAATTCTTTGAACATTTTGCTGTATCAGTGGCTTGATACCACAGTACTAGAATGATGTACTACTAGAATTTTATGCTACATTACTAAATTACAATTTCAGATCTGTTTTTACTTAAAAATCATTTCCATTAGTTCTATATCAAGGACTATAATTTTTCCAGGTACACAGGAACAATTAGTTCCTATTGAGTATGCAGAAGGTTCTTTACATGCCAGAAATGCCATGTGGCTAATGAAAACTGAGGGGGTTTCTGAGTCTGCATATTTTATTATATTAAACATGTTTTTTTCAATTCTGAAGATCACATTTGCTCAAGATGCAGGCCATCCTGAACTCTTATGCAATAGCATAAAGACATTTTTTTGCCAGAGGAAAAATGAATCAGTGCTGTTTCATGTGTTAAATTTAGTCATACATATGCTGCCATATAAAACACTGTGACAATCAACATCACTTATGTTGTGATTGTTAAAGTGGAATCCAATTAACACTGCCAGTAATTTTAGCTATGGTCTTGCTACTGTAGTAGAAGTTCCCTGAAAAGTGAAATATTGCCTCAATCATGTGTAATCACCATAATTTTATTTTACGAATTTTGGATACCCATAGAAGATATGAGCAGAATATTTATACGCTTGAAGATTTTTCAGGTTTTGTAGATTAATTAAGTGCAGAAATATGTTGGAAGCTGACAAGTAAAATATTTCAGAGGAAAACTTAAATACTATTAATCGGCAATCAGCCACATATGCATTTTAGTTGTTTTTCCTAATGACATTCACTATTCACAACTAACATTGAATACAGCCATACTCTGCAAAAGATAATCTTGATCTCTTTCTTCTAAAAGTCAGTGTCAGGTTTGTTGTTTGTTTCAGCCACAATAAGCAAGAGCCTGGGGAGAGCAGCATCTGCTTGGAGCTTCGGCCACAGAAGTGAGGTCTGATGCTCAGAGACATGCTCTCCTCAGATTTTGTCAGTAAATGAAATCCCTGGATGGGGTATAACAATACAGCATCTGTCTTACAGGAATTACCCAACCCTTCATCCAGTCTGGTCTTTAAGGATTTTGATGGTGCTGCAGAATTCCACAAAGGCCATTTTCAGTTCGCCGTTAAAAGTGCTGTGCTTAAACAGTAGAAGTACAGCAGATCAGATGTGGACAGCCTTGAGTGGGACTTTTTACAGGGTATCGTGACTCTCTGTCACTATCTGCTCGTTGCCGTTTGTTCTGATTCTCATGAGAAGGATTTTTCTGCTGAAAAGGAAAAGAAGGTGTGGTGGGTTGACCTTGGATGGATGCCAGGTGCCTACCAAGCTCGTCTAGCACTCCCCTCCTCAGCAGAACAAGGGGGAGAAAATAAGATGGAAAAAACTTGTGCGTCAAGATAAAGGCAGTTTAATGAAGCAATAGCAAAAGTCGTGTGCACACAGAAGCGAAGGAAAACAAAAGATGCTCTTCTCTAGTTCCCATCAGCAGGCAATGTTTGGCCACTTCCCGGGAAGCAGGGGTTCAGTGCGCATAGTGGTTGCTCCAGAAGACAAATGTTGTATATAACAAATGCCCCACCTTCCTCCTCCTTTCTCTTAGCTTTTATACCTGAGCAGACGTCATATGGTATGGAATATCCCACTGGTCACCTTGGGTCAGCTGTCCTGGCTGTGTCCCCTCCCAAGATCTTGCCCACCCTCAGCCTACTGGTGAAGGGGGGAGGGGGGGAAGGTTGCCAAGACAGCCTGGGTGCTGTGTGAGCCCTGCTCAGCTGTAGCCAAAACCCTGGTGTGGTGTCATCACCTTTCTGCCTACCGGTACAAGCACAGCACTACGGGGGCTGTTGTGGGGCTCAGCCAGACCTAATGCAGAAGGAAGGCAGGCTATCGGGTAACAGATGTGATTCCCACATTTTCTAAACACAGATAAGTAGATTGTGCCTGGGAAGCATTAATCAAATTCCTGTGGTAGGTGCCATGGTTTTACCAAGTGCTTTGTTCTCTATTTATTTATTTATTTATTTGTTCTGAAGTTCCTAGTTAAGCCTCAAACACTTTTTCTACAATCCTCTTGTGTATAATTACATAGTAATAGATAATTCCAGAGCAAAATCCTGGTCCCATGGATTTCACTTACAAAAATTAGGTCAATTGCCTTTATTGTCAGAAAGACAAGTCAAAACAACCTGAGCTTCTGGCCTGCCTTTAGATATGCTTTTAACATCTCAATATATATGCTACTCTTTATCTTCGCTAGCATCGAGTGACGGCTGAAGGTAAGCCAGGTTTTGCTATTCAGGTGTAAGACCCAAGGGACACCTAGCAATCTGGTATGTACTCAGAATTGCACATCAGGGCTGCCAGAGTTCTTTGTCAGTGGATGCTTATGGAAGAAAATGTGAGAAAGTGGAGGCAAGAGATAAATTGCAGGATTTTCAATGGGATTTGCACCTCCTTATACTGGATTTGTTATCTAATACTTTGTATCCCCACAATAAAAACTTGTTCATGCAAGCTTTAGAGGATAAATGAGTTCCCAGAAGTGAAGGAGAGTAACAATACTGGTTATTTAAATGCACTTCTGCTTGATTTTTCTTTAAAAACTAGGGAATATAAAAAACTACTAGATTATTCACATATTCGTCAAGATTTTACCTATCTGATGATTGCAAGGCTTGAATTTAAAAACAAGGGAAAAAAGAATCAGCATGATCTTTTTTTTTTTTTTTTTTTTTCTTGACAGGCATTACAGAATAATTTCAAAATAAGACTTCCTGGTAGGAAGCCTACAGCAGCAATGTATTAGATAGAGAGATGTAGCATTCTAGATTGTTTCTGTGTCTGTTATTTATGGCTGCGATATTTATACATGTACCATGCTATAGCTATAACACGCATCGTAAAATTGAACCATCCTTCTCAATAATAAGCAAATCAAAATCATATTAGGTTGTTATGGAAACGTATATACACAAACCCTCTTCCCCTAAAGATTAATATGTGCTTTATCTATCTTTTCTCCAAAATCAACATTTACTGGGGACATTAAAAGATTATGTCCCCATAATCCATGGCAAACAATTTTCCTGCAAGCCCCCTCTACTGTCAGATGCACTGTAATCCTTCTTTCACTCTAGCAGGCATAATCCTACTGCTACATCAGATACCAAAACACAGCTGCTGCTGCTGCTGCTAGGACACAACTGCCTTCCCCCACCATCCATGCCCAACACGAAGCAGCCTGCCTTCAGCTGTGGCGCAGGTTAATGCTGCAGCCCACGTCGTTGCGTATCTGTCAGTTGGAGCAGCTCCAAATGAAACAAATCAAGATGCTAACGTGGTTCTTTTTTGTTTTCATGAACCAGAGGTAGGTTTCTCTCTTATTACCATCCCAAGCTATCTGGTTTGTTCTTGTGCAGAGGAATCCATGTTTTACTGTACTATCTGTGTTTTGGATTTTCTTTTCTTGCTATAAATTACAGTAAAGAGTACATGATTGAAAACATGTGCCCTACTGTAATTTAATATGAGGGGTTTGTTGCCATTCAAAAACCACTTAAGGTGAATTCACTGTATTAGCAGGTCATCAAAACTCCCTACATTGCATTACCATCCAATATTCAGTTTTCTGTCTTGAGTTATTCTTTATTAAAATATGAAGTGAATTACTGCACAGCAGGAACCTTGCCAGGCAAAAAGTTATTAAATCAAGCGCAGGAGACATAGGTTTGGCTGAAAAACAGTACCAGTGGTTGCCTCATTTCTGCTCTGATTAGTGGCGAGACTTGTCAGAACACCTGCCTTACCTTCTCCTGTGACTCACAGCCCAAAATGCTCTCAGCTGCTCAGTAAGGATTTATAAAGACATCTGCTTTTCAAAGACATCTGACTTTCTCTTTTTTTTCTGCTTGGGACCACCTGCAAGAGTCCTGTGCTGCATTAAATTTTACATACAGAAATGGCAGCCACCTTCAGTGCTGTCAAAAAGAATCAATTAAATATTCCACATCTGACTCAATACATGGCTATAATCAAGGGTTTTCTTATTATTTAACTACTAGGAATTTTAGATGAGGATCCCATTAGTTTCTCTGCCTGCTAGATGTTCTGCTGCAAAAGAAAAATAGCATGGAGTATTTTTCTTTCTCAGGAAAATCTGATTACATTATCCAGGACTTGACATAATTGAAACAATTTTCTCGAATCAGAACAACCATTTCTGTCCTTATATTGTAACTGTTCCTCTTGACTTTAGACATTGCAGGCTTGAAAGTGTCTCATGCTGTACTAGTGGGCCTTGTGAATACTGAAAACCAGTCATTCGGTATTGCTGGCGTGTATCTTGGACAACAAATGCTAACCGTTAAGAGGGAAACCATGACCTGGGCAACAGTAGACTGACAGATGCAATGTGACAGCAGTAGGGGGATCTCTTTCTGTCCCTTGAAGTCAAAGCAGGTCCATCAGTGAGAAATCCATGTTAGGAAAGGGAGCAAAAAGGCACCAGAGGGGGTTTCTGAGACTGAGAGAGATGCAGCCAGGCTATGAAACCCTTTGCATCAAGCAGACATGGGAAGACTGCTGCAAAGAGCAGGGAGTGAATGTAGACAAGACTCAGAGATTATGGAAATAGAGAATCAAGTTTTGATCGTGGTTGGGCAGAGGTCTGTTCAGTGATAAATGGCATAAGAAGAGGACTAGGGATTGATTGTTCCCTTTCTCTTTCAGTATAGCAGCTAGGTGATACCAAGGCAACTGTGAAGAGGCAAGCTCAAAGCAATCAAAAGATTTTTTTTCTCATGTGGCGTAGTTAAGCTGTAAACCTCCTTGCTTAAGGATGTGGATGTTAAAAGTTTTTATTGACTCAAGGGAAGGCTTGATAGATTTCTGGAGAACAAATCATCTTCGTTAAAAAGAATATAGAGAATATAGCTTTGAAAGTATCTGAGTCTTGTTAGAGATCAGAGAGTGCTTGGGGATCATACTGCATAGCTCCTCCTGCTCTTACAGTCTTTCCTAGGCATCCACTTTTGGTTAGTATCAGCAATAGGATACTGGATTTATCAGAACCTTTAGTCTGGTCTGAGCCACTGTCATCTTCTGAATATGAATGTCATGGACGTTTACCATGGATTTCAGAAAACAAGCAAGAAGCAGACTAAGGAAATTTAATTAATCTCAAACAATGGACTCACGCAAGGTTTGTTTGGTTGACATGCCGGCCATTTCAGAAAGCAGTTGAACTCAATATGGTTGAGTTGAATGAGTTGCCTTCTGAAATTGCTTCTGAAATGCCAACTTGTTCATGAACCATTAAAAAAAAATTACATCATGCAAGTGATACGAGGCTTATCTTGGCAGCTGTTGTTGGCTGTTGAAACAGGTTGAAAGTTAATTAGAAAGCTTAACTGGATTTGATAAATTGATGTTAATCCTGATGAAACATTGATACGTAAACAAAGTCTAGTACCAAGTCACGCAAGTGAAAGGGCAATTACACCCTGCCACTGCACACGTGTTCTCAGCAACCACCTCTACTCAACAACCTCATTTCAGGCACTTGTCTTGGGTGCCCATGGGTTTTCAGGAGCACTGCTGATTACACGGGGCTGCTTTCAGATCTGAGATCCTCCCCAGAGACCATCACCTCTGACAGGAGAATGAGCCACACTTGCGTTCTTGACTAGTGTGGCATACTTGTATATAGCTGATGCCCATGTCACACTGCACAGAGCGCACCCCAAAGTCACAGAAAGGCAAAGCTGAGATGCTGCTGTACTACCACAGTGCTAAACCACCACCAGAAAACACCAGGGAACCTGGGTACATGTTATCACGGTCCCCATAACTAGCCTCGTGCCATGGTTTGCACAGTCCATTCTGCTTTTTTCAGCAGCTTTCTCTGTCCACAAGGGAAGTACAGAGCTGTCATGAATGAGCTATGGGTAGAGCACCTTGGGTTGCAGTGAGGTAAGGAGGGAGGAGAGCCTCCCTCACCAGACAAGCCTGGAGGAAAAGTGATCCCAACACCTTCCTCTGCATCAGGAGATGAAGTTCCTCAGAGGGAGTTTGCAGCAGCAGGGAGGTTAGCAGGTGTCCCCATCCACTGCCCCCAAAATCCTACCAGGTCCTTCCTCCAAAAACCTTAACAGTTCTGTCGTACTTGGCAGTAAACATGATCCTCTTTGGTATCATGTGCTGTCACAGAGCCTGACGATACTGCTTGTCACAACTGCCAGTACATTTTGTCACTGATCGTGTTTTTAGGAAAGAAGCTGAAACGGTCTCCTCTCTCACCCCTTCCCCCTCCTCCTGGAGCAGAGACACTGCGCTTGCTTCAAAGGTCATGAAAGAAGAGTCAGCCTTTCTGAAAGCTTGACCTAGATTTTTGCTAGTTTTAAAGGTCAAGACGGACCCTTTGACACTGGTATAAGACTGGAGCCATCTGATGTCCATACTGCTGCTGGGCTGCACTGCCTCGAGGCTGTGCAATTCAGGCACTAAATTTCATTTCAGTTTCCACTTGGTCTTCAAGATCAGCTGGGAATTGTAATAATTTAGCACACGTTGGAATGAGAAGGACCACATCTGAGAGGAAAGAA
The DNA here is from genome assembly GCF_963210335.1 of Falco punctatus. NCBI lineage: Eukaryota > Metazoa > Chordata > Aves > Falconiformes > Falconidae > Falco > Falco punctatus. Next base: position 82,201,087 of record NC_137585.1, on the reverse strand, counting down.
TACAATCCCTTCACATCAGAGATAAAAGAAGCTCTTTTGAGTCACGGTTGTTGTCTTGGAAGCTAGAAATAGAAAGTCATCAGGAGGGGTTTTTTTATCCTGTTATCATAGGGGAGATTTGCTGAACGATCTGAAATGTTTCTCCTATGTACTTTGGGACTCTGAGCCTGACTTTATCTAATACTCAGCTAGTCTCAGCATGCAATGCTGTGGATGAAATTTAGGTCTACACAATTAATAATTATCCTAAATCATAAAACACATCTTTGCCAAAGGCAGCCACTCCAAAGGCAAAACGGGAGTCATGATGTCGTGGTTTAAGCCCTGCCAGGGACTAAGTACCATGCAACCACTCGCTCATCTCCCACCCTTCCCCCCTGTGGTGGGGCTAGGAGGAGAACTGGAAAAAGGTAAACCCCATGGATTGAGATAAGAACACTTCAACAATTGAAATAAAATATAATAATAAAAAACAATGATAACAATAATGATAACAACAAGAATTGTAATGAAAAGGGAGACAACAAAAAGAGAGAAATAATCCCCTCCCTGAAAAACTCCAAGTGATGCTCACCACCTGCTGACGGATGCCCAGCCAGTCCCCAAGCAATGATCAGTGGTTCCTGGCCAGCTCCCCCCAGTTTATATACCGAGCGTGACATTCTGTGGTATGGAACATCCCTTTGGCTGGTTGGGGTCAGCTGCCCTGGCTCTGCTCCCTCCCGGCTTCTTGTGCACCAGCTCACTGGCACAGCATGGGAAACCTGGAGAGTCCTTGACTTGGAATAAACACTACTTAGCAACAACTAAAACATCAGTGTGTTGTTGTTATTCTCATACTAAATCCAAAACAGCACTGTACCGGCTACTAGGAAGAAAATGAGCTGTATCTCAGCCAAAACCAGGACGTGATGTGCAATTTTTCACAAAAGCACCTCAATACAACTTGCTTTGTGTTAAAGTTGAGCGCTGATTCAGGCTGTGGCTCTGCTTCCCTTTGAGTTCACCTAGCAGATGAAAGATGCATAAGCATCTGGTAAATGCCTCCTGCTCTCACAGTTTGCCTTCTTCAATACTGTGACCCTGGCCCACGAGTGAGGTTTAGGTAATCTAGCAGAAATCGGTGGTCTTTCCAGCAAACTTTCTATATTAAGCTGTCACCTCTCCCATGCAGTGTTTATGAAATGAGTTTCTTTCCAGTGCCACATTTAAGCAGATTGGGCTGAAATACAATTTAAATCTTTCTTGTATATTTTTTTCCGCCAAGACCCAATACTGTATAGTTTGCACAGATTTTATAGAGGGTGTCTTTACACAAAGGGGTTCAGACACCACCAAATGCCTCTCGGGCCCTGCAGAAGTCAGATTTTCAAGCAGCTATAGGATGGTGCTGATGCAGGTCAGGTCAGCTCTGCTACCAGGCATTCAGGCAAGAGCTCCATCAATTCCAAGCAGGGGCAAAGCAAACCTGCACCCACCATCCAGACAGACCCGCTTTTAGCATTTTTTATCATCTTCCAGAAACCAGTTTTCCTGTTTGCTTTGTACAGCCACTTGGCTGCAGTGGCACTATGTACACTGTTGAGACAGGAATCCGCACTTTGTATGTGTTTCATTCTCAGTAAAGGATCATTTACAGCTGACTAAGGCCTGAAGATAAAACCGTAATACTATTAATATTTCAGAAGCGATCTGGTTTAAGTGCAGACACTATAAAATTACTGTCCAAACTGGCCAATACAGAGCTTTTGTATTCTGGGTAAAAAAAGAAAAAAAAAAAAAATTGAATACATTTCTTTTACCCCTACTAAAATTCAGGATTTCAGCAATTCTGAAGAAAATCCAGAGAGAGAGGGATCTGCAGCAAAACATGCCATTACATGTTTTAAAGACAGGCCATGAACACAACATGTGGATGGTACCAACAAAGGCTGTAACCTCAGGGTTATTCTGGGAAGGTAAATTCCCTACCTATGGTTTAGACCTTAGAAGTTTATTTGATGACTTTAACAAACCAACCTTTTCCAAGGTGCCTGTGAAGACAAAGCAATGCATAAATGCCACACGGCAGAAAAGGGGGTGGGCTGGTGAGAAGTCAGGATTACAGGAAAGATGCGGGGCCAGACTTGCGGGACACAAGGTCAGCAGGACCTGCTTCATCGGGTCACCAAGCACACATATCACCAGCCTGCATTTTAGAGAGTTCAAATCTGGCAAATTTAATTGATTTTTGCATTTACTTTAAGTTGGATTCACCAATTTTTTAGGTTTTTTAGAACAATTGTTGTAATTACTGCCTTGTTTTCCTATCAGAAGGGTCTGAATTTCAGAGTTTAATACGCCGCAGCCTAGAAGGAAATCTGACCAAGATATAAACGATTTCTGATAATATCGATGCACAAAAGAGTTTAAAAAGTTATTTATATGAAAATGTATAGTATTGCTAATCTAGGAGAGTTTTTTATTCTGGGATATATTCATAACGTGTATGTGACGCTGAAAATAGCTACATCCAAATTCCAGCCAAGTCCCACTAGATGGCACCCAGAGCCCCAGCAATTCTTGGTCACAGGCTGCAGCTATCAAACACGTGCCTTAGGCTTCATAGTGTCCATGCTTCATTAAGATTTATAACAATTTTTTACTGAAAGCAAAGCAGTTTCGAACGCCCATTTATCATACCATGTCACGTGTGCATTTTTGATGGATAGTGATTTCCAGTTTTCTCAAACATCAATATGGTAAATAAATAATTCATATGTTGAAAGGGTATAGATCATCCCCTCACTTAACGAAAACTGACATTCGTTTTCAAGCGCACCCCTTGGATTCTTTGTATTATAAGCTTGTTTTATAATTGCGATATGAGGTAATATGGTAGCTTGAATAATAGAATAGTTTAACAGAGACGGGAGCAAACTTAAACAGAAGCAAAGGAAATGCTGAGCACAGTTCTAAATGGCATTTTTCAAATCTGTCACTGTACTCAGCGTACCAGCTGCCAAAGACCCAGCAAGGGGACTCTGCTCAGAATCCAGGTCCAGCATTTTTATCTGCAATCCACCCATATGCAGTCGCCAAAGGAGATGATGTGACCTTGGAAGCTCTGATCTGACTCTCCACAGTTGCGGAGTTCCGATAAGCTGAAACTAAGGCACAGGCTCCTTTTTATCATCTTTTGATTTTCCCAAGCCAGAAGTTCATACATTTTTGCTCCTCTCTAGCATATTACTCCCCAGAATTTTGTTGACTCGATCCATGTAACTCATGCTGACTTTTCATCTGTTAAATAGTGAGAAACACTGACTATTTGGGGAAAATTTCACTAAACAGCCAGGGGCTAGTGTAAATAAAGGGTGATGGCAGACATTTGTCAATGCTCAGTTTTAAATTATTTTTTGAAAGATAAACTAGTGTGCAGAGAAACTTGTGAGTAACTAATAGGTGTGTCTGGGGAACATTACTTGCAGTTTAAAATGTCATGGGAATTCAGACCAGGAAAAAAATTCCCTTAAACCAGATTGTGTGAGGAATGTTTGTTCCCCTACATGATTTCCTCCACATGATGGAAACACGAGGCATTTCCTAAGATACTAACAAAGTCCCTGATGTTCTCATTGCCTTAGTCTCTCCTGCTCTGTTCCTCTGTATTTTTTATGCTTCTGGCTTATCATATGCAAATATTTGATATTTGCTTGTTGTAGGAAGTGTTGTGCAGTTTCTGGTACAGTGCAGGTGTGTTGGCCATTTTTTTCTGGCCTTTCTGAATCTACTGTGATTGTTTGGGGACCTTTATGATTGCTGGCATTGAATGATCACCTGCAGTTTCAAGGTACAAACTTTGAAGATTTTTTTAAGCCTCTGCTCCTATATAGATAATATAAATTATACTGCAACACTAGGAGCTGTTGTTAATATTAATATTATTATTAATAACAATAATAATTTATCCCTTATAAATGACACTAAACTCTCTTTTGCTAAAAAATCACTACCCCTACATCCCCCAAAACTGGGTTGACTAAAATGTGACTCAAAGATCACCAGAACATCTTGACTGTGATGAGGGGAGGGATATAAAATTCATAGCATAGGACTTCTGACTTTGAAAAGTGACTTTATTTAAAAAGAAACTTCATCATTATATTATATATCTTGGCTTTATTCCCAGTAGGTGTAAATGTGAAAGAGCTTATCACATTCATGCTCCAGTGGTGTAACTGAGCTCAGAATCCCCTTCCCAACAGGCAGAATCAGACCCATCAGGTCACAGGTGCCAAGCAGACTCAGAAACCTCAGTCGTAGGCTCCTGAAGGGACAGAGGAGGTTGTGAGCAGAAGCGAGAGGACAAAAGTATGTGAATAAGGATTTAAACATGTACCCTCCAAGAAAACTATTATCTATGGAAAGAACCTGGGTTCCAAAGTAGAGCTTTTGGTGGAAAAGCTAACTTAATCAAACCTCCTACCAGGTATCCAGCAGAAACCATATTAAATTATTTATGTTATGAAAGCAATTAGCATTACTGAAGTGAGAAAGTGACTTTCCTCTGGAAGGAGCTGCTGAAAATTATAGACCTACTACAGCAAATCTCACACTGAGCTGTGAATGTAGTGTCTATGAAGCTTTTAGTCTCTCTGAATCATGAAGTGTATGTTTTGGAGTATGGAGTGCAAAGGAGATAATTCTCAGCGCTTTGGATAAATGACACTTACTTCCCTCTAGCCGTAGAGGATGAATTAATCAGCTCTTTCTCTGTTGTATCTTTCTTGCAGAGGGAATTAACGACAAGTCCTTTAATTTTTAATTCAGTTCACGATAAGTAGAGCTACAATGCGTACTACAGATACAGCCATGCACATAACTGCAAGTATCACATCATTGGTGACAAGCACAGCATTCATAAAATGAGAATGACCCGTTTACACATAGCTCCCACATGACTGTAACATCTGCAGGAGGAAAAAGAAAAAAGAAAATGCAGAGTTCCCACGAGGCAAGGTAATTACAAGGAAAAGTCCTAAAATGTAATTTCACTACTTGCCCTGTAACATGCCAAACACCTGCCAGCTCCACGATGCTGGATCCTGCAGGAGCTGAATCAACTCGGCGTTCTGGAGTATTCAGCGTGCTTCGGGACAGAACCTTGCTGATCCTGATGCTCCATATGAGTAGACAAAATTGCTACTGATTGCAGTCTCTGATGGGAAATATTGCCTTCCATTGTATCTAGATCTTATCACCTCAAGTAGGTATAATATGAGAATATGCAAGTGGATGTAATCAGCTTGGAATGTGCTTTGTGCAATTCTTGAACCGGATTTGCAGCACCAACCTTTCATTAAATTACATTACTGAAACTATAAAAGCTGTCTGAATTAAAAAAAAAAAAATCACATGTGCAATCGTATGAAAATCTTTAATCTTAATATTTCTTTTGGGAAAGCTTTTCTCTGTCAGTCTTCCACTCCCATAATTAAACTTTTGTACAACCATTCAAAGCAATTTCTATTAGTGAGCTTGTATTAATAACTGAAAAGACCACAGACACAAATCAGACAAACCAAAAAGATTTTCCCAGATACCATGAGATACTGTTTCTGTTTCCTTGTATAATTCTTAAATCCTTCTCATAGCTTTTGCTAGAAAGTTGAGATTCCACTCTTACCCTCAAAGATGGAGGCTCCTGGTTTTATCAGGAAAACTAGCAAATGCTTATTTGAATCTTACCACTTTTATTACAAGCCACGAATATTACACACAGAGGCAAAGTCTCATCACTGTATTTTGGAGGACAGTAGTAGTGCAATCAGAGGTCAGCTAATGAAACTTTAGGAAATTTCTCCTTCTCCATGGCTTCCTACTCCCAGTCTCTATATACAATTCAGCTAACACCTAGGACCCATGTGCTGTTTATATCTGTATTTTGTTACTGAATCAAATGCAATGTCATTAACGCCATGCTAAGGGCTAGCAGCTACTCCCAATAGTATTTTATCTGTACTTTTCTATAACAAAGGTCTTCACTGGTCATTAAGAAATCCTTCTGTGTTAGAATTTGGTGGAACTTTTCCTACTACTTTCAGCCAGACCAAGAAACTCTCCAGAATATTTTGTTTCCCTGTATATTTTAACAAAACTGTTGGTGAATCCATTGTTTTACTGAAGTGATAAAATTCCTTGTGATTAGGACAGTAGCAAATGTGTTTGTTTATTTTGTATATAGTAATTTTTTTCTACAGGACCAGACTTTGATACATGACAGCAGCCAATAAACACAGGCATCTGTTTCTTTTCTTTGTTGATGCTGAGTTTTCTTCTTATTTCTTTCTCTGCTCATATTTTTATATTTGGACATTTGTATCACTTGGAATGCTATTTACACTCCTGAGAAACAGTAGTTTCTACTTCTGTACCATCCAGTTCTCCCACTCAAGAAATAAGCAGCATATGTGTCCCTCCCTTCCTCTCCAGTTTTTACATGACTAAACAAGTCTGAACTTTTCATAATAAAGAGAAGTATTTAGAAGGAATACCATAACTTTGTGTATTATTATGTGAGCCAAGCTGGAAGACCTTCTTTCATGCTGAATTCGTTGCCTCAGTGCAAGGGAACAGTCTACAGTCTGGAGAAATGAGCTCAGTGAACAGGCAGCCATCTAGGCTAACCCCTAAAAACCCCCTTCCTTCTGAAATTTAGGTGCCTTAATCAGAGCACCACTAAAGAGCTTTAATCTGGCCTAGATTTATAGCTGCCTTCCAGAGTCATGAATGGAAAGGAGGTGGTGGTGTCTTCATTATTCCTTCTCTGTGAAGGGATTCACACTCCCTTCCAGGACCTCAAATTCACAGCTCGCGGTTTGGACTGTGCGTGTTAGGAGCTGTCAGACGCAGTAGCGCATTCAAGGCAGCTGCCACGGTCTGATGGCTCCATGCCCAGCCAGGAGCAAGGCTGAGCATGCGTGCCCGATAGGCACACGCACACAAGCATATACACATGGAAGCATATATACGCGGAGAGAAAATGCAGCACTTCAGCAAGCACAGCACAAAAGGCCTGATCCTGTTCCCCTCTCTGGCTGAGCAGGATGAAAGCCCATTAGTGGAATATATGTAAATACATATGCATGTGAGAGTAGCTGCCCCTGGATCCCAGCCTCCCCCGCTGCTGGCACTGGGACATAGGCAGCCTTGGGACACTGCCCTGATCCCGTTATTGCTGGTACTCTGACTTGCACATACCTGTGCGCATGCACAAACACCCCTGGTACACACACCCATTGTGGGGATCAGGCACAGGGCATTGCAGACACAACAGCCTGTTTACACATTTTATCCCTTCTCCCCTCTGTTTTTCCACACTTGTTCACTCTACCTTACATTGCTCCCCTGCTCCTTCACGTTTATAGAAGATCTGTCTTAAATCACTTTGCGCAGAAACCATTACTCACTAGGTTAAAGTGTAGTATCAGTCAAAGGGAGTATCAGTCAATGGTCTTGCTGTCACCCAAGAGAAACCTAGGTCTCTGGCAGCATGACATCCACCTAACAACAGAGAGCCGGTATTTAAACCCTGTGGTGCCATCAGACCTCTACAGGTAAGCAGGACAGTCTCTGCTCTCATTAATGCTTTGTAAGTGGGTTAGAGCACAAACCAGAGGCCAGGCCTCCTTCCAGGTGCCTGAATCATCAGATCACTGGCTCATTCTCACCACCCCCATCTGTCGCACCCACCGCTTTGAAGAACCTACCATCTTCACCACATACGAACTGCTGTATACAGAGCAAGTCTGGATGCTCTTCTGAGAGTTTAGGCTTGCAGCTTCCAACCCCCTTCAGCAGAAGAAGAGGCTGAGCCCAAATTCTTTCCTCTTGAATGCTAATCCTTGGACATCTGCACAAAAAGAGGAAAAGCAGCAATGCCAGCTCACTCTCCAGCCATGTATTTGGGAGAGATCTATCTAGTCATTATGACATGGATGACTACTGGGCTGAGTCCCCACCTGAGAAACACCATTTTACAAATCATTATGCAGATTAATGTGAAATAGTTGCCGAGCTTTTGTAGACGCCAAAAATTACAAGGAAAAAAAATCAAATACCTGGGCAACGCTTTACATTGGAAACACGAATATCTGTGGAATTAAAGCATCTTGAGAGGTAGATAGCAATTTTTTAAGAGCTGGATTTTGGGTTTCTACCTACAATGGAAATTTGGAACAAAGTGACTGAGACAGCCTACCCTTCTGTACTTGTAAATCCTATCCGGCATCTACCTCTATTGTGTGTCTACCTTGTAATCCTGATGGGTTCTCTGGACCTTGTCTTTGCAGTTTAAATATAAGCAGCTGAGCACATGCAGAAATACTCTACTCCGAGCTGCCAGGCATGTGAGCTTTCACAGCCCAGCCCAGCACATGTGCAGACAAGCCTCCAAAGAGCGCAGATAAAAGCATGTGCACCCGGCATCTGTTCCAAGAGACAACCACAGCTTCAGAAGTGAGTGACGCAGCAAGTCAGCACCTGAACAGGGACATCACCTATGTTTCCAGAATTTCAGCATAAGAAACTTGAAATATTTTTTTTTTTTTACTTTACTACAAAAGAAATACATTCAACTCTTCCAACTATAATTCTCCCACCTTTTCTTCTTTAACCTTGCAATCTCATGCAAGAGCACACTCCAAATCGTACCAATTCCTTAGAAAAAATGTAATAAGAATAGTCTTTTCTTACCCTGTTGATGTACAGATATGCTTTTTTTGGCTGTGGGGTTAACCAGCATGTGAAGAAAATATGTTTTATTTTGGATAGCAAATCAATATTTCTGTTACCAAAAGAAAAATATCTCAGTGTCTCCTTGGAAGGACTAAATGATCCTAGAAGTTCTAGTCCAATAGACTGACATTAAAAAAAAAATAATCCCCAACTAATGTGAGCACATTAACAGTTTATGTTATTTCTTCTAGCCAAAGTTCCCAGTTTTTTGCAGCCATTATTCAGCAAAAGCTTCCTCACAGCACTGTGAGAAAGACAAGCATTGCTTTCTCCACTTTCTATATAAATAAGCAAGCTCAAGGTAGGTTAAATGACACCAGGTAACACAAGAAAGCTTCAATCCCAAATTACGGCAGTTGCTGCACCACTAGAAGAAAGGGCTGATAACAGAAAATCCCAGTGCTAATTTATTGTCAAAATGTATGAAATAACCTGTGTATGGATTCACTGTTAACATAAAGAACTAGCATTCCTCCTACAGACAGCAAGCTTATTTACTTAACCTGGGGTTCATTTGTTATGCATTTTTAAGAAAGAGAAGGCAGAGAAGATGAACTTTCCTCTTTCCCATTAACCAAGCTCTCCTAAGGCAGATATGATGTGTAGTGTCACAGCCGTGCCTAAGTGTTCTGCACTGAGGCAAGAGTATTTCACCTGCAGTTTTACAAGCTACTAGTAATTGACTGGAGGTTCTCACTGAAAATGTGATGTAAAAGGTGTCAGCTCAGGCTTCAGGCTAGGTTAATAAGAGAAAAAATGTTTTTGCTGGCAAATGCCAGGGAGGGAGCAAGCACCCTGGCCATCACCTGCCTCAGCTGACATGCAGTAACTTATTAAGGTTCAGAAACCCACTAGTGTGCCTGAACCATTAGAGACAAAACAACATATCACCCTAATTAAAATGCAGCTCTGGAAGCTGCCCTTCAGGAGTAATGGTACGTGCGATGCTGGCTCGATTCTGTTTCAAACAGAAGGGATAGTGATTATGCAGAGTCATGAGTTCACTTTATAAATGAAGGAATAACATTATGATGGAGCTCTTGGAAACAGAGAAGCAGATGCAAAGCTTTCCTTGTAGGATGAGAGGTGATATATTAGTGCTGAATAAAAGCTTGTTGAGTACTAAAAGGGTTTATTTTTATTGGGCATTTTTTATGTCTTTTTCCTCCATTAAGCTGTGTCTACTATAAAGTATTAGAAGAACTTACATTACTTTTATTTTGTAATTGTGTTTTTCTTCAGGAAATAAACATCAGCATTGTGTTGGCAGCAAGTGAGTCACCTCCATTCCACCCAGTTTCGGGACTGCTCCAAGGCAGTGGTGCAGGTGGGCAGTGGGTAGGGTGCAGGGCTGCCAGGAGGAAGGGGAGAAGGGAGGAGTGTCACAGCCTGGGAGCCACCTTGCCTTGGGAAGCCAGGCTACCTAATGCTCTTGGTGCTGTCAGCAGGAGGGCAGGGGGTGATGAGCTGGCTGTTGTTGCAGGACAAGCGGCTCTGACATGCTGTAATCACCCTTCAGTCGCTCCATACCCCCCAGATGTTGCAGGGGCTGCCAGCCCAGCTGCCCTGGGCTCTTTCCTCCGCTATTATCCATCCCACCCTCCAGCCTTCTGCACCGTGTTTGGGGAAGGAATGGCCGTTTGAGGTGGCAAAATTGAGCTTACTTGCACTGCAGAGTAGCCCAGCCTGAATGTGCATAATTCTCCATGCCCTGATCCTTCCTCTCAGCTGCTGTGACTGTCACCCTGAGTCACAAACATTACTACACTGAGCTAGTAATCTGGATGAAAGAGGGATTCAGTCTCCCCTGCATTTAGCTTTGATTTCTAGAAAGTGAAAGAAACTTTATTTTGGAGCATGCTATAAATAAGTACCTAAGAAACCAGAGGGCAACAGCAAACACTACGGTGAAGGAGAAACAGCGTCTCCATTTCATGTTATTTCTCCCATATAAATCTACAGAAATTGTCCTATGTAAGCTGGAGGGCATCAGGCAGCTTTGGGGAAGCAGAACATGTTGAGGAATTGCAGCCTTACAACTGAAAAGCAATCCTGAAGCAGTCTTACGCTGCATAGCACCACCTTTTTGCCTTCCATGTTAGCAGGATGAGTGCTAGAGAGGGAAGTGCAAGCAGGCTGCATCCTGGGGTGATCCTCAGGGAATTATACAGCCAGCAGTAGGCAGGGGCCCAAGAAATCCATCACAAGCACTTTGCAATACCTCCTTGTTCAGCCTACAATTTTTCTTCTTTTGGGGGATTTGCTACCACTGGAGGTGATGCTTTGCTCTGTAGCAGTGATCTTTTAAAGTAGAGTGTTACTACAGAGTTCAATAGTCATTTATCCAAAGGTTTCTGACAGAAATCTGCCTCATTCAGTGCTTGGGCTCTAACTGATAAACAACATAATCTAAAATCCCAGAAACAGACTAAAACCAGCAGCTGATGAAACTCCATCCTCCTGAGGCAAAAATTAACATGATTAGCCACTGCCTTGCTCCATCCATTCATCTTTTTCCCCTTCCCTGTTGACTAATATACTGCTGAGAAGGTATCATTAGCATTCACAAGCAAAATGCAAGAAGGTGAACATCCTGTAATGCATTTCAGAAGCATCCTTGAACTAGAGGCATGAAGAAGCAGATAAGACTCTGAAGTGCACTCTGAATTTAAAGGGACACTTTTAAGATCATCTGTGTTCATGGCTAATATTGTGTAGACAATTCACTAGGAGGGAAACAGCCCAAAGAAATGTCTCATATGTGGAAATCAGCAGAAAACCAGCCACAGAAACAAGGAAAGAACAGTCCTGTGAAGGCAATTGCCTTCCATTTCAAAACCTCTGCCTGCTCTCCCTTGCACAAGGAATTATTTTTAATTCAGACTAGGGGCAGCAAAAACAGTGTCAGCCTAAGAATGTTTCCTAATGAAAGGGGAAGACCAGACATCAAGTACTACAGCATTTAACTTAAATCCAGAGATCAGCCTCTCCTGACAGTAATCAAGTAATCGAGTCTTCAACAAGGTCACGCTGCCTAAAATGACAACGTTCTTTGCAAATAACTATCTGTGGTGCTGACCACAATTATTCCTTGTCCATATTTGCAGCTAGTTTTGTGTCCAGCACCCACTTGCACACTGTGAACTTCGGCAAAGGATACTTTGTGTGTGTAGATCAGGCTGTGTGCAGGCCAGGCGTTTCTGGGTGGTGTGTAGATCTTGTCAACAGTTTTCAAAAGGACATTCAGTAAGAGCAAGCAATTGCCAGAAGTAGGGAATTATTAGTATGTCAGCCAGACCACTCTGGAAAAGCAGGTTTCCAAAACAAATCTAACCTAATTTGCAGCATTAGGACATGGCTTTGCCCTAAGCAATGTTTGGAGCAGCCAGTCTGTTCCTTCTGGAGAATGCATAAGCCAGCAATCTTCCCTGGGAAAAGACAAAAATGCGACGCCCCACTCAGCTCTTTCTGCAAGGCAGCCACATCCCCAGGTCTCTGTTTGCCTACAAGACACAGAGATGCCTTGTCTGGGAAGTGTCACCATTAAGAGCCAGATAGATTAGCTCATGGTTTTGCCACCGCTAGTCTCATGGCAGCTGGCAGAGACTGTTATTTATGGCCGTCTTCAAAATACCTATTTAGAAAGAAGTCTTCTGCCTTTGCACAACCACTCGCATAAATGCCCTGAGTGAGAGGGGGATTGCTCAGAGCTTTGGAAGGAGTTTCCAGCTGGGCACTCCGTACAGCCCAGCAGTAGGTTCATTCTTCTCTGACTTTTGCCACGCGTCTCCCATGATCAAATGGGTAATTGAGCCTGACCCTCTGTCCTAGAGACGATTTTGTCTGGATACAGCCCCCTATTCCCCTCCAGCTCACACCCCTTTGATGCACTGCAGAATTATTATTGTGAAAATATCTTTTCTGAAATTGAATCTCTTTGAGTACTGAGAGCCAAATTTTGCAAAGGGAAGGCAAATGAGAACATTTTAGCAGGTAATAAATGGATGATCGAGCTCATGGTTCTTCTTAGAAGGGATCCTTGGCTTGTGGTCAAATAATTTTAAATACTAATCTGCTAAAAATAATACGGTGTCGTGCATTTCAGTGACAGGATTGTTATTGTACAGGTAATACTTTAGGCTGCATGAGAGAATGTGGTTTAGTAGGTCATACCCTTGAGGGATACTTTTAACAGGGAATAATTTTTATAAAACTAAGAATGAGTTAGTAAGATACTGATTCCTCATGCTCTTCTGCAGTGAGTACACCCAAAGGCACACTGACATCAGCTGGTAATTTTTTATTCTGTGAGCATAATTTTGCAGCGTGCTTAAGCCTAAATTAGTTCACGGCATCTTTTTACACTTCACTTTTTTGTAGGCATTAGCTGTGTGACTAACTCTGGTGTTCCACAGAAAGGAACGTGCCTCATGCCATAGGTCTCAATTGCAGCATCTAGACTCTGTAGGAGTATCCTGATGACCAGTGGATCAGCTGGTTCCGCTCCAGAAAAAGAGCGGATTTGTAATAAGCATAGAAGTGCCATACATGAGAATTACCCAAGGCTGAAAATGACAAAAGCACCATTAGCCCTGAAGGCTAAAGCTCGGAGAAAGAGGAGAGCACTCTCTGATGCCATCTACAGAGGACGCACAGGAGGGGATGAAATGGGCAGGCAGCTTCTGCATGGTTTTAGGCCAGGCCAAGCAGCATGGGGTGAGGCCAGAAATCCTTCCAATTCCTGGTGTAAAGCTAGTAAGCCCTCTTGTCTGACCCAGCCTGGTCTGACTGGCAACCTGTAGTCAAATCTGGCACACAGGACACTTCCATCTGGTCTCTTTCCTGGATGACACTGGATAGTTATTCAAGTATGAATGACACTTGAAGAGACAAATACCTCCTCCAGAGGCTGTGAATGAGCTGCCAGAGCACTGTCACAGTCTCCAGCAGGTGGGACAGGGCAGACCTTCCCCCTCACTGCCTACAGCAACAGCAGATCTCCCCGAGACAGGCATGGGGTGCAGCTGATACTGCTCTCTGTGGCAAGAAGTTGAGGTAGCAACAGCTTCCAGAAGGTGAGAGTCACCGGTGGATAAAGAAAAGAATGACAGAAAAAGGGGAGTCTTTGAAACATCCAAGCAAACACACCACCTTATCCAAACTCGGTTCAGGGATGCTGGCCAGGACAAGGTTTGAGATGCCTTCTCAAGCAGAAGGATATCTGGTGCTCAGACATTTCTCAAGCGTCCTCACAGAGCTGAAACGTAGGCTTTGGTCTGAGGACTGGCCTTCTCCTTTGTCTGGACTCCGCTGACCAGAAACCAGCCTGACCCTGGCTGTGGAACACCATCCTGTCTCAGCCAGGCATTGCCTGGAGAAATGGACAACAGAAACAGGGAGAGCACCACTCCGAGGTATCTACCCTACCTGGGGTAGGCAAGAGAGCCTCTATACTGAGCAGGCAGAGCACAGAGGCGGTACGACATGGACAGGTAAATCATAAGGTAGAAACACCGTGATGCTGCTGGCAATACTGCAGCTACGGGGGACAGTACCAAGCCACAAGCATCTCCAAGGCTCCTTTAGAGAAAGCAGGCAGCTGGAAATGGGTTTGTCTGAAAAACAGCCTTGGGCCCAGAAACTTCACTGACCACTGACAGCCATCTGAGGGCAAAAGGAACAAGAACTCAAGAGTGGAAGGATCCCTCACTGGGTGGGCTGTGTAATGCACTATGCACATATGCTAACTGCTCAACTCTTCCTAAGCTTTCCTCAGGTAATGGAGGTTTCCCTGTCCCCTTAGCAAAGCTTTCAGTGCCTGTCAGTGACAACGTGCTTTCCATTGTGGCTGCTTAGGGAGGCACTTGGCTTTCTCAGTTTTCAGGGTGAAGCTTGGTTCAGTTTTATGTCATAAGTTCACTGAGGCTTTGAATCCTGCCCTCACATCTGGGTTTCAAAGTCCATGGCTGCTTCAGAATAGCATGAGGTAACATTTACTGGCAAGAAAAGTTATTTGTATACTTAAACCCTTGTGTTCTTCTCCGCACTCCTGGTTTTAATTTAGAATATTAGTCAATGTCGTGGTTTGAACCCAGCTGGCAACTAAGCCCCACACAGCTGCTTACTCCCTCCCCCCACAGTAATGGCTCCTGCTAGATATATATATATATATAAGCATAAATATATATGAATTACTATATAACATGCAACTCAAATCATGGGTTACAAAAATTTAAAGGTATATCCACTGCAATCTCCATCCTTGGTCCCTTTGGACCAGCCAGTAGGATTTAACATTGTGATGGACTCCTCCCCTTGCCCGGGTTTCAGCTTGGCCTTACCCACAGACCGCAGTCCCTTAGGGTTGTACCTGCTCCAAGTGGAGCCTCAGCTATGAGCCACAGTCTCTCCAGGGGTACACCTGCTGTGGCATAAACTTATGCACAGCCACAGCTGCTTTGAGGTTCTCCTGTTCCAATGTGGCCTTCTCCATGGGCTGTGACCATAGACCTGCTCCAGCATGGCCTTACCTACAACCACAATCCCTTTAGAAGAAAATCAGCTCCAGCATGGCCTTACCCCTGGTTGCAAGCCTTACAGGGGTGTACCTGCTTGGTCATGGGCTTATCTACAGTCACACACTTGGAAGTGCTCCAGTACAATCTCATGCACTGACATGCTTCAAGCTGTACCTGATGTAGCATGGAATTACCCACAGAGGCTTCAAGGTGTAACTTCTCCAGTGTGGACTTGTCCTTAGGCCATAATCTCTTCAGAGGCATACCCACTGTGACACAGACATAACCATGGCCACAGACACTTCAATATATACCTGTAGAGGAATGAAGCTGGGTTAGTTATCGTTGATAACATACAGCTGTGGGCTGGCTTCAGGGGCGGTGGGTTGGCTGGTGTAGACAAGGTGCAGCTGTGGCTGGTTCTGTTAAGGGGTTGAGAGCCGATGAAGAGAGAGCAGCTGAGGAAGGAGTGGAGAGAGGAAGAAGCAAGAGAAGAGAAGAGAAGAGATGAGACGAGACGAGACGAGACATACTCTGGATGAGATGAGGAGAAGGCAGCAGAGGGACTGTATGAAGAGTATGCTGGTATGAGGTGGTGAAAGACCTTTTTGCACCTTGATAGTTTGGAAAGTGCTGCGATATATACCTGCTCTGACATGGAATTATTCACAGCCACAGATGCTTCAAGGTACCCTGCTCCCACATGGACACGTCCACAAGTCGCAGTCCCTTCAACTTTAGTTCACACTGAAGTTCTGTGCTGCTGTACTGGACAGGATAGAAACAGCAGCTATGCCCTGGCCACCTGCCAGCCCAGGCACATCGCCCTTGCTGTTATCGGAATGTTCTTGGGCACAGCACAGTGAGGTGATAAGCAGTGCAGTGGTAGAGCAAGCAGCAAAAGCAAAAAGCAGCCGCTAATGAGCACTAGACTGTAATAGGCAGTAAGGCAAGCAAGCCCCATGGCAAGCACAGAAACCTGATGATTAATAGCTAAACAGCAGTAACAGCTATAAATTGGATCTAGCATGTTCCAATCCAATCTGTTGTTATCCCGAACCCTTTGAGCCCCACATTGGGTGCCAAAAAGGACTGTCATGGTTTAACCCCAGCTGGTGACTAAGCCCCACACAGCCGCTCGCTCACTCCCCCCCCACAGTGGGATGGGGGAGAGGATCAGAAGAGTAGAAGTGAGAAAACTCGTGGGTTGTGATAAAGACAGTTCAATAAGTAAAGTAAAAGTCACATGTGCAAGCAAAGCAAGGAATTCATCACCACTTCCCATGGGCAGGCAGGTGTTCAGCCATCTCCAGGACAGCCGGGCTGCATCATGCATAACAGTTACCTGGGAAGACAAACACCGTTCATGCCAAATGTCCCCCCATCCTCCTCATTCCCACAGCTTATATATACTCAGCATGATGTCCCATGGTATGGAATATCCCTCTGGCTTGTTCAGGTCAGCTGTCCTGGCTGTGTCCCCTCCCAGTTTCTTGTGCCTGTCCAGCCTTCTCGCTGGCAGGGCCTGAGAAACTGGAAAGTCCTTGACCTAGTATAAATGTTACCTAACAACAATTAAAAATGTCACAAGCTACTAAGAAGACAATTAACTCTATCCCGGCTGAAACCAGGACAGTCAGTGGGTCAAAGTGAGGGGCAGAATGGCCCTGTTCATATGCTCTCAAGCAATAAGAAACCTGTCCCTCTCTAGGTAATTCCTGTAAGCGTGTTTTGTTTGGCTTATTGGCACCAAAGGGACATGGGAAACATGAAAGACTCACTTTCTTTGTTTCTCAGGATTATGGTTGAAGAACAATCATGGATGGAGAGCTGTTTTTTCTAACATTATGTGTGATCAATGCATTTGTCGGAAAAAATGTCAGGTTTGAGTGTTTATTTTCCAAAAAGATCAGGTACTGGTGTTCTTTCATAATGACTATTGTACCAAACAACTGATGGAGCATTAATCAGCTTATCTGATGGCTTCTGTGTGCTACAGCAACATTTTATCATGCTATTGCTATTGATCCGTTACCATCCCATTAGCTTACCGAATTGACTTATGGAGCACTTTAGACATAGCAAAAGCAGTTACTACACAAAAGTGCCCTGTATTTTTATTGCTAGACTACAGCTACATTCTTAAGGGTTGGCTTGACACCACTGATACACAAGAAACTGTAACCTGTCTGCCACTTAGCCTTGTAGGTATGTGGTAACATCTGCATTTCCTCATGGAGTTAGTGCTGACCTGAAATAGGATATCCATTGCTTGTAATAATGTCTCTCTGTCGAATATTAAGAGATCAACTTTCTCTAGGATTATGAAAAGATAATGCAGAGTCTAACTACACTACATTCTAACTTTAAGAATATTTACAGTTCTCAGCGAGTCACTTTCATTGTTGACATCAAGTGCCTCTGTCCACTGTCAGTTCCTGCTCCAGCAATCACAATGATAAAGATGTTCTAGTGAAGAACTTTTTCACAAAGCCTACTTTGGACAAAAAATGTGGGAAGGAAAAAAAGAAATTCAGAGCATCAAAAATTCTCCAAATGCCATTTTTGATTTCAATAGACACATAACAGCTGCTTTTTCACTCTCACATCTGTAACCTGAACACACTCTCACTGAAGACAGGCTAAAACAATTCCACTGGTGTCCCAGGAGGATGATCAGTCCCCATAGCTCATGTTTTGACAAGAACCTAAAGAAGCACCATGTCTTTCATAGGCAGGGCTGGCTTTGAGAAGAGGTAAAATAGTTAATTGCAGAAAAATATATGCCGGCTCAGCAACGGTGGAAAAGTGGCTCTTACATGGCCCTAATTGCTCTGACTGGTTCAGGGCACAGAGACCAAGCACGTCCCAGCCCCGCAGCCCCCAGGTATCCATTGCTGCCCGCACCCCTGCCCTCGCTCCATGTCTGGCTGTGCCCCTCACGGGGAGGGCAGGAGGCTTCCCAAGCACCGGCGTGAGAGCAACGGGGAAACCCAGTGGTGGGCAGCGTTGCCTCATGTCACCTTTCCCTGGGTACAGGAGGTGGGAGGGAAAAGAGAGGCAGGTGCTTACTGGATCCAGGTATGGAGGCAGCAGATCCATGAGAGATCCCTGCTGAGAAGGGGATTTGCTCAGCCTCAGGGCTCCAAGCTGGTCATGGAAGATGACACTTTAGAAAACAGCTTTGCTGCTGCCATGAAATTGATTTTTTATGACCCAGTATGAGGACAAAATAATACGTTTAATCTGTTTCAGCTGCGGGGAAGAAAAATGCATTTGCCTGCTTTGCTGAGGTCACTGAGCCTACCTCGCTCACTGGGGCTGGATGAACGACACAACTTTGTGCAGTGCGGCGTGATGGACTGCCAAAGCCATTCCTCTGGCAAGACCAAGAGGAAGGCAGCTCTGCCATGTCTGCTCCAGGTGCATGCAGCACACTTGAATCACCCTTTTTCTGCACACTTATACCAATGCAGTTAGCTGCTAGCAAGTCAATTTACATTTGTTTCAGACACAAGAAAAATAACCTGTGCACAGCGGTGGTGAATCCAACCCAAAAGAGAAAACCTGAGATGTGACCGACACCTCTGCTAACAAGTGAAGTGAAATAGACTCTACTTAAACTCCACATTCTCTCTCTCAGCCAGATATGACATGGAGTATATCTTAGGAATATATTAAAGCTTGGTTCTTAATTTAGACAGAAGCTGCTAATATAAAATTTACCAGAACCTTAGTGAGTGTGGTCTGTATTTCTGGAGTCACAGGTTCTTTATGGGCCTCCAAGATAAGGCTCAGTTTCTCTTAAAATGAATAGTGCCAACAAACAGGCTTTATTCTTGACTGTATCCCAGATCTGGCATCCATTACTGACAGTTCTGAATATGACCCTCTTCTACAGTAAAAATGACTGCAGATGGTTTCCAGAAATGGACTCTGAGAGGCATGGGGAATGCATCTCCTCCTTTTTTGATACTGTAGGGATCTCCCAGATATGTAAAACTGCTGAAAAAAATTACTCTAAAAAGAGGTAGTCTGAAAAAATAGGCCTTGGACAAATTTGAATGAACATGGGTATTAATACCGTGGCTTTGGGGAACAGATACAGAAAATAAAATGGATTTTGTAAACTGATTGATTATACTTTGTCCTTAACTTTGGCAGTGTCTCTCCATATTCTGTTTAATTCCTTGCACACCTCGAGAAACATGTTTTCCTCTGTGAAGACCACTCATATTAAACCAATAATTGGTGGTTTGTTCTTTTGCTTCAGTTTTTATTTCAAATGTAATTCATAAGGAAATTCTGTATTCCCTCCAGATTTTATGAATTATAAATCAGACATTAAATCTATTTTATTTAAACCAACAAATTTTCTATTTGAAAAGCTAGCTCTTCAATCACTGTAAGAAGCCAGCAGTATCCAAGCAGGCAGATGATAATTACCCTGTTTCTTTATCAAGCCCATGAATCTAGTGCACATTCACTGGAGCTTTATGTGCAACTCCCAAGTAAAACCTCATTCTTCAAGGTGCTGAACAGCTTGCCTAACACCTGGAGGTGGTAAGTACCACTTCAAGATGCCAAGCTTCTGTAAGAACTGGGGTCCTCTGTTATAACCCAAGGCTTCTCCTGCTGCTTAATGGAGTTTGATGCATCCATTAAAAAAATCCTGTCCCAGAGTGAGAAATCCCTTTATATTTATCTGTCTATTCTTTGTGTTTCACTCTTGGCTATCCAGATTTAACAAAGAGCTGTGAGTGCTGCCGGACTTCTAGGGGTGACAGCTAAGTTTGTAATAATCTTCCTTATTCTTATTTAAAAATTAATATATAAAAATGCATGAATGTAATGTAATGTAATAATACATTTGTATATAATAACTGCATGCCATATAGCAAAGGATTAGACCAAAATCTCACACTTTAAATTCTTTATCTAGCTCAACTCTTTTATGAGTTGGCTGAAACTGGAAGTAGGGTTTCTTTTTCCTTTGAACAGTAGTTCTCCTGTATTTGCAGTTGCTCTTCCACTCTTCCTGGTGTACTGGATAACCAAGAGCAGGCAAAAATTATTTGAGATACAATTTCCTAACTGTAATAATAGCTCCCAGGACTCAGCCATTTGGTTTTTTAGTTGTTATTGCCCTCTTTCATGTCCTTTCTTATCTTTCTGACAAGTGCACATAAGATGTTTCCTGTCCAACATACAGGATAAATACTTGTTAAAAGGTTGAATGCCCAGACCAATCAAAACTTCAGATAAGTTTTTAACTCTGGTAGTGTTACTGTAAGCTTCTTGTCTTTAAAATACTACCAATTCAGTCCATGGTACAGGCTCCCTGACCAAGAGCCTTCTGTTGTAGTGTTTCCATTTCCTAAGGATGCTGCTACACATTATCTGCATTTCCACTCCCACAGGAGTTCAATTTCCTAATTACATACATAAACATTGTATTCTTTAGGTACACCACTCAAGACTGAACCTCTCAAGATAGGATCTAGGACACCTGGGCTAGTTCTTGTGTTATTACAAAAGAAGACCTAAGTTTCACAGCTATTTTAACCATGCAGGTTTTTTTGAAGCCACATTTTGCTTATTTTTATCATCGTATAGTTCTTGAACTGGAAGAAAAGAGAAGTTGTGGATTTTCTATTAAAAAATGAAGAAATTAAATAAGTTTTGAAGCCTTCTCTCAAAAATTAGGAGCTAGAGAGTACAATCCATTATTTAATTTTGTTATGATCTTCTGCTCATATCACTGTTGTGCATCACAGTGTATTACCAGAAACTAGTTAAAATTTGCTGTAGCCTTTTCGCTTGCCACGGTGCATGTTTTCTTTATAAATATACCACAGATTGCGTTTCTGGATTCCACTGGACAAGATCAGCAGACTGTTTGAATTGTGTACAGTATCATAAAGAAGTAAATGTACCGAATGACTCCAGATTATTCAGATTTGTCTCTCTCTGATGTGTTGGAAGTTGTTCAGGCTTTTGCCTCAGCAACACAGAAATTATTTGAGCAGTCTGACCATATTGTCATGAATTACAGAGCATTATTTTTGAAATATGTAGTGCATTGCTCAATAGTAAAAGGAGGGTTACACTTTGCTCACCAGGAGCAATAAATTAAAAGAACATTTTCCCCACAGTTGTGCTATGACTAGTATCAAAATTGATTCTATGTAGTTGTTCTGCTACGAAAATTTGTACCTATCATAAACTGAACCAAATACAAAGAACACAGGCTGGAGATACAGAGATGAATGTGCATCACAGACCACAGGAATGTCTGCAGGTGCCTGCACTGAAGGGTTGAAATTTCACAGTGAAGTTCTTGCTCCTGGAAAGTTCTGTCATTTATGTCTTTCTCAGAGCCATATGTGCTCTGACTCTTTATGAAAAAAAGAAAATGAGAAATGCCCTAGTGGGTTTCCTTGAAATAAAGATCTTTTTCTGTAAATCATCCCCTTCTAAGCTGACATATTTTTCTGTCTTAATTCTTGGAGTGTATTAGTGTTTAAATGTCTTTTATTTTTTAGTGTTTAAAACGAAAAGGTAACATTTGCTCACATACCACACAACCATTTAAACTTTTCAATAAATAAAAAGGATATTAAATGATAAGAAATAGGAACAAAAATCTCTAATTGTTATAAAAAACTTATTATAACATTAATTTACAAAAATATTACATTTTTCTTTCTAGAACAAGATTTCTTTCTAGAACAAGGTGGTCCCTCCAGATGAGACCTATATTGCTGTGGCTCTCAGCTATTTAAGCAATCTGTTAATTGAAAGGTCTATGACTAACTGCTCATCTGATTCAGTGGCAGAATGTAAACCTTTCAAAAAAGTGCAATGTAGCTAACCTGGGGGTTTGGGGGGTGGGTGGGGGGGTGGCATTCAAATGGATGAATGATTAGTTTTAGAGCAAATGAAATGCCTGAGCTGTTGCATTCTGAGGCCCTGCTGGGACCAGGGAAATGAAGGATGGGTGTAGCTTCACCTCCACTTGACGGGTACTTTTGGTTAGGGCATTCCCAAGGGCTGGGGGTGGCCTGAGTTCAAAGTGCCTTTCTGCTTTGGGACAACTGAACAAACATCCAGAGCTCTAATGCTCTAAATTTTTTTTTTGCTCTAAATTAAATTTTTTTAATGCTCTAAACATTTGAGCCCAGCTACTGTTGGACCTTCCAGCCACTTGCCCTGTTCAACTCAACACGAATCACATCCAATATTCACTGGGGACAAAGGGTCTTAGTGTCTTGCTTGCACCACGTTTGTCTGAGCAGCAGGGGAGGGATGTCCCTGGGCCGTGCCTGTGGACTATCCTGCTGCATTCTCACTCAGGACAGGTAATGTGGGCAACAGGTAACACCAGGCAGTACCACAGCTTCCAGGGCAACTCCGAGTGAGCAGAATGACCGGGACTTTAGATGCAAATGGGGATACGTGTGGGTGGCCGTAAGGAAATAATGCAGTATTCCTTTCTTTTATCTTTGGTTGTGAATGGGAGAGGGGTGTGAGAAGGTAAGTTTCAAGCATGCTCATCAACAGAGTGAGAAGTCGGAAAAGCAACTCTTGGGTTTTGATTTACTGGTTCTGGTGGGAGTAAGGCAGTTGGCAAGGGAGGAGGACATATTTTATTTGCATGTCAGTTGGAGGAGTGGTGAGCAGAGTGGGAGGACAGTAAAGCCTTTTGTAGGTTTCTGAGATGGAGAGAGCTGTGACAACTTGAAATCTAGCCTCTCTTCATCGATCATTAGCATATGGGGCACAGAATAAAATTAAAAACTTCCACTTCATTGGCCGAGGGGCTTTCAGAAAGAAATGAAGTATTTATTAAAGTTGTCATGTCCTTGTGTTTATTGTACTTACTAATTCGGAGTCTGTTGCACAACTTTTATTGTGGTTAATGTTTAATAACATTAACATTCTAGAGGAAGGAATGGAAATAGGATGTTTTTATAAGGTGGAGAAAGAAATTAATGAAAGGGAATTCCTTTTTTCCTCTTTTTATTTTTTTGTTTGTTTTTTTTTGTTTGTTTGTTTGTTTTTTTGGAAGGGGATTTTAAGACATTAAAGCAGTGGCTTTTGTATGTGTTCAATATGAGAGGAGAAGTTTCTCCTTACACCTTATTTAGTCCAGCCCATTTAGTCTTTGGGTAAGAATACATGAATCATCCTATTGAAGGACCAGTAGGTCAAACCATCAGTGCCCGTACTGTCTCTTATGGTGGTGGTACAAGATGCCATTGGAAGAAAGCAGACAAGGCTGCTACCTGGAGTCCGTTCCCCTTATAGTTCCCCAGCATCCACAAATCTTGGTTACAAGATACATCACTGCCTGTTCCCTTTAAGGAATTTGTCTATTCCCTTTCAAGCCTGTGACAGTGTCTTCCTTTTGTCTCTTCTAAACTAGCTTCACCAAGTGCTCTCTAGTCCTAGCATTGCAAGGTGTAGTGAATTTCACTGCTGCAGTGACCTTTTCCACCACCTTCATAATTTTACAAATCTTACTCCTTTTTCCTTGCAGCCTTCTCATTTCCCACCTGAACAACTTCAGCCTTTCCTAATAAGGCTGCCATGACATCCTCTCAATCACTTTAGTTGCCGTTCTCTGTACCTTGTCTAACTCCACTGTGCTTTTCTTGAGGACCCAAAAATTTTAATTTTGCAAGATGAGGGTTTTGCATACTGTGAAAATGATGTTCTCTATCTTATTCTCAGCACCTTTCCTGATGATCTGTATTTTGCTGTCTTTTTTTACCTAACACTGAACACCAGTCCAATGATTTTCATAAACTGACCATGATGTTTCCAAAACCACTTTCCTGATCTGAAACTACTGATTCTGAATTCTGCATGTAAGTGTACTTCATATTCTTTTTCTCTATATGTATTGCTTTTCATTTAGATACAGTGAAACTAATTTGATGCCTTATTGTCCACTCAGTTTTGTAAGTTTTGTAAACTTCTGGAGTTCCTTACTGTATACTAGAAGAGCTTGGTATCACCTTTGGACTCCAGAATTTTGCTGCATTCCCCTTCCCAGATCACTGGTGAAGATGCTGAATAAATCTGGTCCCAACATCAGTCCCTAGAGGACTCCGCTGATGATGTTTCTCCATCCTGGAAAGCACCAGTCTTTATTTCCCATCCTTTATCCATCCTCCAGTTAATAAAAGGTGATTTCCAGCAATCCTGTGGCAGTGTAAATTTAGGGTTTGGTTAGCTGGTTTATTTGTAACCTTTGGCACATAATTTGGTCAAAGGTCTTTTGGAAATTCAAACGTACTATCCCCTTTGTTCATGCTATAGAACTGCAGCAGGCCAGGGAAGAAGGACGCCCCTTCACCCCAGCCATGCTGACACTTCAATAGACTGTTCTTTCATGTATTCAGAAATCCCTTTCTTTATTACAGACCTTTTCTACCATTTTCCCATAAGTCAGACTCGCTGCTCAGTAGCTCCCGGGTTCCCCCCTCCAGCACATATTATAAATGGTCAACAGCTCTGCAATTTTATGTCTCGTTTCCTTCTGAACTCTTGGGTGAAGGCCATCTGATGGTGGTGACTTATTAACATTTATATCTCCTGGTTAGTCTAAATATTTTTGGTATGACTACTTCAGACCTGATATTTCTGCTATGAAGGATCTATAGGCTATGGGAGCCTGTCCAAGACTGAAGCAAAGAATCTACTGACTGTCTCTGCTGTGGCTCTTTGTCCCCAATTGCTCCTTATTTCCAGTCCTCTGGCAGTCCCACCATTTTCCACCCAGGTTTCCTGCTTGTCTGCATAGGGCTGCTTGACCTCCAGGAGTAAAAAAACATGCAACAATTTCTGAGGTGCTCTCTCCTCTTCTCCTCTGTAAATGTTCAAGTTGTATAAAACATTAGTATTACCACCTTGGCTGGGGTCAAAGCTAACTTTCATGTTTACCTGCAGAGCTTGATGAGGACATGCATACTGAAAAAGTTCATAGCATAGTAATTAATGATCATTTTTCAAATTTTCGAATGTTCAAGAAATAATACTATTTATCTATATCTCTTGCTCAATTTAAGCTATAGGCTATTATTAAGAATGTGTTTGTCCTGCTTCAGATTAAATGTCCACCCTGACACTGACAGACCACCGTAGCACAAAGGCATACTCATACAGTTGCTGACAAGTTGTGGTTCAGCAAAACACTGAACATTTATTCCCTATTCATCCTCACTATGGCAATCATGATTTTATAAGCATTTATCATATTGTATCTCAGGGGAATGTTCCTGCCTGAATAGCCTTGTCTGTTAAGCAAAACTTTTCCATTCTGTCCCATACATTTGATCATCCTTAGCCTTTTCTTGACCCTTAGCTAGAAATTTCTGTTTTCCTTGCCTATTATCAAGACCTTCACCTGGTTTTAATTGTTTTGTGCACTTTAGGATATTTTTCATCTGGAGTCCAATGTCCAAAATAGGGCATCCCGCAAGCTTGTTCGTTGTCTTCCTCAGAGCTCCAAGTTCATACCCGGCATGGGGATTTGCAGTTCTTTTAAGTCAGGTATACCTGTTCCCACTCCACATGCAAAAACCATCCCACATTTTCATCTGAGATTTCTGGGAATAAAAATGTGCATGCACACTATGCGAAGTGCTCATCACAGCTGTTCACACACAGTTAAACCTTACAGTTGAAGTAACTTAGCTAGATGCTCACCATCTGTCAGTAGACAAACTTGTCAGAAAACTAACTCTGTAAATGAAAAGGGAGCAGTTTGTCACTGGATTAACAAACTGGATCAGTGTACTACACGGTGCGAGGCATGCTAGAGCAAGAGGGGTATGTGGCTGCAAGCATGGGAAGAAAGGGCAGGAGCAGTCTTTTGGGACGCAATGAGTCATGAGGATGGCCAGACTACACCCGACTTGCACACTGACTCACTACGAGTGGGACGGATGCAGTTGTGGATCAGTTGCAGAGTTGAGCTGGATGTGTGCTGCAACCTGACACAGTCTGGACAAGCTGGACTTACTGCACCCTTGCACAGCACCTGTGTTGGGTGTCTGTGCCCTGGTGTGGGCAGCGGGGAGCTGCAAGGCTGCTTCTGTGAGAAGAGACCAGGGGCTAGCCCTGCACTGGACAGAGACAGTGACAGTGACAATTCCAGCCAGCTCCAAAATGGACCCACCACAGGACACCGCTGTCAGCGAAGCTGGTGGCACCTCTGCAAAAATGTATTTAAGAAAGGGTTAAAGACCTGCACAGCAGCTGTGAGGGAGAGGAGAAAATGTGAGAAAAACAGCCCTGGAAACACCAGGATTAGAGAAGACGAAGAGAAAGGAGGAGCTCTGGGTGCTGGAGCAGAGATTCCCCTGTAACCCATGGAGAAAACCAAGGCGATGCAGTCTGTCCCCCTGCAGCCCATGGAAGATCACAGTGGAGCAGACACCCGCATTGCAGCCCATGGAAGACCCCATGGCACAGTAGGGGAGTGTGCCCTGAAGGAGCCTGCAGCTCATGGAGTGTCCGTGCAGGAGCAGGTTTCCTGGAAGGAGCTGTGGCCCACAGGGGACCCGTGATGGAGTAGCCTGTTGCTGAAGGACTGTACCTGGTGGGAAGAATCCTTGCTGGACCAGCAAGAAAGTGTGAGGAGGAAGAAGCAGCAGAGAGTTTTTATGGACCGACCACAGCTCCCATTTCCCATCCCCCTGTGCCACTTTGGGGAGGAGGAGGTAGAAGAGGTAGGGGAGCTGAGATCGAAGGACTGAAGCTGGACCTGGGAAGAAGATCTGGGGTAAGGGGGAAGGTGTTTTTGTCTTTGTTTCTCGCTATCCAATTCTTTATTTTTTTTTAAATTGGCAATAAATTAGATTAATCTTCTCCAAGTCAAGTCTGTTTTGCCTGTGGTAGTGACTGGCAAGTGATCTCCCTGTTTTTATCTCTACCCATGAGCTTTTTCACCTTATTTTCTCCTTCTGTTGTGTTGAGGAGGGGGAGTGAGAGAGCAGCTGGGTGGGTGTCTGGCAGCCAGCCAAGGTCAACCACCATATTCTGTAACATATGGAATATCTTAACTGCAACTGACTCATTGCACATGCAAAGTAGAAGTACAAAGTATTCATTTCTCTGGGCTGCCCACTGTCTGAGAACCTCAGTCAGAGCAGCAGCATCCAGTCAGATGCCAGAAATTTGGTAATCCTGTTCAAAATATGTGATGGTGTAAAAATCACAGAACACCCCAGAAAATTATTACAAGAAATGCTAGAGCTGGCCAGTCTGTACCAAATAATGAACAAGAAAACATAAGAGTTGATTTACAAGAGAAAGTGATGTGAATTGTCATCCACAGTCACGGACACAGGAACCACCATCGCTGTATAGTGCCTCTCTTTCCCCCCTCACATTCACAGCTGCAGTCAGCCTCGTCCGCTGGGGCACCCACCAGCAGCAGCACTGGACAGGGTTCCTGGGGGAGCGCCAGGACAGGGCTGGCAGGTTTATAGGGGTTTGGGTGCCCTCGTTACCTGTGGGAGCCCTGGAATGCGGTACACCCGTGTCACTGCACGTCATGCAAGCCTCCCTCTGCGTGTCTTCAGAGAGAGCGTACCACACACAGCCCATGTGGCCGTGATAGCACGGAGTAGGAATGTTTGAGAAAGGGGTGGGTTTTTTGGACCTTACAGACTTGTTTATTCAAGTGATAACTTTATTTTTATATAGTTGCAGAAATCTTGGACTTGGTCCAACTCACACTTGTCATTTTTCCAGCAAGAGGGACTGTTGTTGGAGTTTTACTTTCATTGTAGTCATGGGTATGGTTAGGGGTTTGGTAGTTATAAATCTTTGCCATTTCCCCCTCTTTCTACCTTTCTGTTTGTACAGCTGTGATCAGAACATTAATGAGCTGTTACTGTTGAAATGCTGCAGTTAGGCAGCGACATCTCCACAATTCCACAGCTTGTTCTTGGGTTCAGCTACTACAGGACGCAGGTTTAAAAATACATGACGATGCAATGACCACAAAGCATCATTCCAAACAGACATATGAAAGCATGATGAAGCTCTGTGAAAACACTTTGTTTAGGAGAAAAGCGTTAACAACAGCAATATGAAATCGCAAGTGCTGAATCTGCATATTCAGGTCAAATGCCAGCAAATCTTAGAACCATCCAGAGATACTGTTGTGCTTGCTGAAGTCAATGGAAAGATTCTCACACATTTCAGTATGAGTTGGATCAGATTCAGCCATTTCAAAAATGACATGTCATTAACACAGTGCAAAAGAATGAATTTGCATTATACTGTCCTGTACCATTAAAAAAACCCCACGTACTATGCTTTGAAATTTGTAGTTGTTCCTTCTCTTTTTACTCATTTGAGCAGCTAGAGTACACAGCAGTTACTGTAAGATTATTTGGATGGCTGATTACTTTATTACTGACAGTGAAGATCAGTACAGCTCCAGCATTCTGAAGAGCATGCCCTCCTTGGAAACATGTTTGAAATTTGCTTCCACCCTCTCAACACAAACATGGGAGGGGTGGGGGTGTGTGTGGGGAAGATAGTAAGGCCAGTGTTCCCAAGCCTGCAAGATGTTCCAGTTACGGCTTTTCCTGTAATTTCAGTTTGTTCTTCCTTGCGTGTAAGTTCTATGATATTGTTATCTAATTGTAAGTTAATTACAAGATATTCCAACTACACAAAGGGAACAGGTGATGCACTGGGTTTTTTTTTTTGCATTTGGAGGCTGTAAGGGTACACACCGTAGCTGCTTCCTTCAAAGATATAAGTAGATGTGCAGCAGTTAAGCCAGGGAAAGTGGAGTGGGGTGTGATGACCTTAAGACTAAATAGTTGGGTGCTTTTCTGGGGGACTGATTCCTAACCTTTCCTCAGCTACAGGCTGCTTCTGTGATTCTAGACAATTCTTTTACATTTAACCTGCTGTCTTGGGCAATAAGTGAGCCTCATACATTAAAATTTTGGGGCCCTGCTTATTTTTTATTTCAAACAGTAGAAATTGGCATACATTTTGTATTGATAATTTTGCCTTTCATTTCTCTTTCTCTGCCTACAGAACGAGAATAATGATACCACATAATGTAACACTTACATTGTAGAGATTACTATACTAATGGTTTTGAATTACTTAGCTTATTCTATTAACAGTTCTCCTGAAACCTCAGTAAAGAAAATGAGATTTCTTTTTAATCCATATCCCTGGATGAGGTGGGAAACTACTGAAAAAAGGCTGTACAGTTTCATAACATTAAAGACAATCACAAAGTCTGTGCATCAAAGAAGTAAATTAAAATTGCACAGAGATCTTCAATTCTGTCATCCATTAGGTTCTAAACATATGAATTGAAAATCTTTTCTCTATTTTAATGCACCAATTTTGAATCTAATTTTTAACGTTTAACTTTCATTCCTAGTGCCTACTCGATCACTTGAACTTCTGGAAAAGCAGGTAGTGATAATACAATGCTACACTAGGAAGGGAAGAGTTGCAACTTTGGGAGTTGTTTTCTGATGTCAAGATATATGTTAGTTATTACAGTCTCTTTCTTTCCAAATTCTTTTGTCTGCGACTCTTCCACCATTCAGATTATTAATCTTCTATCTTCCTAATTAATTCATGACTTTTGAAGGCCCTCAATGAACTTACACATAGCAGTATTCTGTTTTGCTGCATTACAGAAAAAGTCATGCTTCACTTCCAGAGTTGAGAATATTTGGAGACTGAAAATGCAGTCAAGTTCTGGCAAGCATAGCAAGTAGTGCTTTCCCAACTCTAATGAACTTCTGGATCAGATTCTTCTGTCATTTAGTCATGTTTCTCAATAAATTCAACTATAATGGGCTCTGAGCACCTAAAATTTAAAAAATAAGATCCTGAAAAACACGTATGGCCATTAAAAATGCTGTATAACCTTGATAGCTAACACTAGCAGCCATGCATGAAGTCACGAGGGATGCCACAAGAGGCTGAAGGAGCTCTTCCTGTTAGGATCTGCAGTAGCAGAGGACACAGTGTCCCGCTGAGCTTTTGTCCCCACAACACGCTGCAAGGGAGAATTCCTACTCACACCTGCACAATCATTGATCTGCTGATACGCTTCCACCTATCTTCCCAGCTGTCCTGTTGCTCTAAAAGCATCTGAAAGGCTTCGCTCTGTAGGAGACAGGTAGTGAAATTTTACACAACCAACCATTGCTTCAGACTTCCTTTGGGACTGGTAGCTCACTGTGGTTTAACTTAATGTTGTTCTAACATAATGGGACTCAAAATATTCTTGACAAAGCAGCATTTTTTTATAATACTGCTATTCCCTTCATCCTGAGCAGCTAAACAAAAATGGTGGTGTTGTTGGCTCCTCAGCTAGAAGCAAAAGTAGTTGGCTGTGTGTTTCTTTGTTAATGTTCTCTTTATTTTCAAACACATAGCAAGCTCCATATCCCTGCACTGAGGAAGAGGAAGAAAATAAAAATAGATTATACATCCATTTTGAGTTTTTCTTCAGTCTACACACACCCCTAAAAGCCCATTCATTTGTCTCTAGGTGAGGTCATGCCCTAGAGCTAGGGTGAACCTTTGGCCTCTAGCAACTTCACTGGTCCACCCTACCTCTCCTTCTCTTGAATGACCTCAGCTCCACCAATCTGTCTTCTATTAATAGGACGGAGATGAATCCCTTCTGCTTTATGCAGTCAAATTTTTCCATTCCAATAACTAAAACCGATGACAGACATCCTCAATTTGATGAGAGCTGCCAGAGATGTATATGGCACATCACATAAATTAGCATAAGCTATCTAAAAAGTTTCAAAATCTGATGTGCCAAGCTTGCATTTATCTTACATTAAATGTAGAAATCATGGCACTAAAAATAAACCTTGCTAGCATGGCAATTTCACTTTTCTTATAGTCACTAGATGGCAAAGACACCTCAGCTCCCCAAATAACTAATTACCCTTAAGTCGTGGTATCACAGAAGTAATCATATTTAAAAGGCAGTCAAGTAAATAAAATTAATTTTCCAGAGTAATTACCCAAGAGCTATGACTGAGATGAGCAATTCAATTAGAAATTGAATTATGCAGAGCTTGTTTATGTTAATATGAAACAAAGAAAAAGAAAAAGAAAAAGAAAAAGAAAAAGAAAAAGAAAAAGAAAAAGAAAAAGAAAAAGAAAAAGAAAAAGAAAAAGAAAAAGAAAAAGAAAAAGAAAAAGAAAAAGAAAAAAGAAAAAAATCATGTCCATTCTTGGAAGCCTGTGGCTTTTGTTGCCATGCCTATCCAGACAACTTGAAAAGTAAAGGCTTCCTCTCAGGCAAATAAACACATCTATTTCTGAGTAATTATTATAACATTTCAGGTAGTGAATGTTGCAAGCCATGGTGCTGCATACTAAGTGACTGGCTGCTAGAAACATGGAACAAGCCTTCAGAAATGCTCTGCCTAAAGTGCTGTTTGCTTCTGAAATCAGATAAAGAGCAGTAATAAAGAGCAAGATCAGGATCTTTTTTTTTTTTTCCCTGTGGATATCCAAGAAGACAAAATGGTGTCAGAAGACATCCCCTTACATTGTGCCTGTGAAATGGTTACAGTCACAATATTTGTTATCCCTTGACAAAGTGGTCAGCCCAGTTCTAGCAGTGCAGAGGCGAGCACCGCTTCTAGTGCCCCTTCTGCAACCAGAAGGATATAGAACAGAAAGAACTGTCCTTTTCAAGCATAAAAGCACAAATATTTTCTTGGATGTTGCAAAATTTAGACAGACATTTGCACAGTTCATCTCAGTTATTTTAGGCTCCTAACTGAAGTGCCTAATTTGTTGCTTAGGGCATTACTTTGCAGTGAGTGGTGAGAGATGCCTTTAAAGAGTGATGCAGCCAAGCCAACGGCAAGTGCCTATCTCTATTCATTTATTAGAGAAGGTTTGCTGGACAAGTCAGTTAAGGGACCAGAGTTTTTTGGAAAGTGTTTATGATTTCCTACAACACTGCACAGCTGGTGGAGCTTCATGTTGTACACACAGAAGAGTGCCTTGTAAGCACAGTCAACCCATAGATAATCAGAACACACCTCTGCTTGTTATTATTTTCCATAGTAGTACTTTTCCAGGGATATGGGACAGCCTATTCTTGAAGCAATTTTACAAACAAATACTATATTATATTATATCACATCATATTATATCATATCATATTAATTATATTATATTACATTGTATTACATTACATTACATTACATTACATTGTTACATTACATTGTTTCATTACATTGTGTTTCATTACATTGTGTTACATTATATTACATCATATCATATATCATATCATATCATATCATATCATATCATTATGTAAAAGAGATTGACTGTAAATATATTACTTTATGCTATTTCATCCAGTCTCATAGTGTTAAGCATTCTTCTTCTAGACGACACAACTCTGTATGTGTTACAGTACTTTTGCATAGCAAGTCATATACACAGAAATTACAGATGCAGGTAGGATACTGAGATGTTGCTCTAAACTAAAGGCAGAAACTGCTGTGTTAAATTAGTTATCTCAACTATACTCCAGCATCATGCATTGTCCTGAACGTTTAGAACGTGGTTTGATACTTTCTGACCATCCTGTACAGGGCCAAATGCACCACTTGGTACAACAAGGTTCAACTCCATTTGCTTCTTAAGCATTATGATCATTTGCCTGAAAAACAGTAAATATAGCCAAGGAATTTCAAAAGTTTAAGAGACTACCAGCATAGCAGAGCATGAACATGTATTATCTTATACCCCTATCATACTTGACAACTTGAATATTTTCCAGAATACAGTCATAACATTCCATGATATATTTATAATTTACTGTGGATAAAAGGTGCCACTAAAAAGTCTTTATTTGCCCATAGTTGCTGTTCAATATCATCTTGGATACCACATTATCTCCCTCTGTTTTAAGGGGGAAATGGAATTGCTGAGGTACTTACTGTGCAAATGGGGTCTTCTTTACCCTGAACTCTGTATTACTTTCCTCCTGTTGACTGTGTGACACAGAAACCTTTTCTGCACTTGGAGATTTATACGTTTACCATGGCTCTCTTGGCAAGCCTAAAGCCTTAACTGCTGTAGTAACTAAGCAAGTAGCAAGAACTAATAGGCAACACCGTAGTTACAGTCAGTCAATGCATGTACACAGAACATCACATCAACCTTGGTGTGAAACAAGAAGAGCAGGCGACAAGGTAAAACTTTCTGTAGTGTCTGTATACAGAGGAACACATAGGGAACATACAGCCTCATCCAAAGAGCAATGAGGAGATGGACAAATCAACCAGTGACTCACACAGGGCTGCTCTGTGACTGTGGCTTTTATCAATCAACATGCTGGAAGGGCAAGGGCAAGGCAGAATTGATTGCTTAGTCCTTCCTAGCACATTGATGGACAGGAGTGTGTCTAATAAAAGCATCTCATCTGCCATCCAGTTTTGTGTCTCTTCTTGGGGAATCAAATTAGGCAACAAGCTGTCAAAAATCACTATGGCTCAGAAACAGTGCTAAGAAAATACGACTACATATAGCAACAGGAACAGAGGTGGCAATGCCACTTCAAAAGTGCGGTTAAACTCCTCTTCGAATTTCTGATTCTCTTGCTCGTCTGAATCAAGTAAGGCTCATGGTGACTGAAAGAGGTTGTGATACAGTCTGCTGAAATAAGTCCTGCAAAATAAGTTGGGAGGATTTCATCCAGCTCCCAAGAGAGACATGTCTTCATCACAAAATCATCACTGCTCCTGCCACTAACTAACATCTGTGCTGGCAATTTTAACAGAAGAGCTGGAAGCACTGCCAGAGGAGAGAAAATGAAATGTTTACTGCTCTTTAGGGACTGTCATTTGGGACAGGCATGAGACACACTAGCAGGAGCAGAGAGCAGAGTGTCTGCCTGCATGTACCGCCCGAGACCCTGCAGCTCCCCTGTAAGTCCATCATTCAGTTACTTGAGGGGTGTGTGTGTGTTTTATCGTGTTTTGTGAAGTACCAAAGTGTTTCTTCCCTTTTCCTTTCAAATGGATAAAGAACTGAGGTGAACATGCCTACCAACACACATAACAAATTATTCTCGCTCCCACCACAGTCACCAGGCACAAAACCAGCTTCTTGAGGCTTGTATCAGGAATGGTTGACTTTCACCTGGAGTGAGCAGAGGTCTTCAACTTCCAGGCCTGTTGATATTTTATAGGTTTGATACTTTGCATGTATTCTTTTCTAAGGAGGATTAAGACAGGATATAAGTTGCTTAGTATATTCTAGGTATGTAGGCAGGAACCTTATTCTATTGCTTAAAAATGACAAAACCAGGTATATAGTACTGTCATTATTTACGATCAGTGTTTTGTTCATTTTTTATTCTTTTGAGATTTCATTCAGGGTGACTATAGCCAGTTTAATCCGCCATTAAATTGGTATTTCTGCCTTTACTAGGAAAATTCTAGTGATCAGTAATTCAAGTGATTGAATACACTGAACAGAAAATAACAAAATGCTGTTCTCAGAAATAACAAGAGAAGGACTTGTATAGGCTGTCTCTGAGTAGCAGTCTTTGCCAAGGTTACTCCTCAGCAGCTTAGAGTACACCTTGTTCAAACTAGGTGTTGCCAGGCCTTGCAATCAAAATTTAAATGCTCCCATCTGATGCAGCAAAATATGGGTAGAGAAGTGCAGTGTATAATAAATACTTAATAAAAAAACCTCTGAAGGTGCTTAGGCAATTTACTAGATTTACTGTATTTCTTATTTTCCTGTGGCAAAAAAAAAGATGGCACTTTAGTGCAAGAATTAGAGAAATAATTCTTAATTTGCCGTGTTTCATTTACTTGTCAGGGCAAAATTTCTACAGAGTTAGATCAGCACCAGCCTTTAGCTCTCTAAAGCAAAACGACTCAGGGGTTTCCTATTGTAAAAGTACCGCTGCAAAAGAAATTACACTGAGGTTAGGTACAAAGATATACAATATTGCTATCTTTGTGAAA
The DNA here is from genome assembly GCF_963210335.1 of Falco punctatus. Lineage (NCBI taxonomy): Eukaryota > Metazoa > Chordata > Aves > Falconiformes > Falconidae > Falco > Falco punctatus. The sequence goes on along the minus strand of NC_137585.1, from coordinate 82,165,752 downwards.
TTCTTCACCTTTTCACCTGTTTGCTTTATTTTGACCACCGTGTTTCAAAACCAGTCTGCTTTAAAAACACAAGGAGTGTTTTACATACAATTCTGAAAAAAAGCCATTTGTGAATTAAATGCGCTTATTCCAGTGAGTCTACAAGCCTTTGTCCCCACAAGAAAAATATGATCCATCCAAGTAAATATCAAAAAAGTCTCAAATCTTGTCTTGGAGCTAACAAATCATGTGACTACTTTATATTTCTTTTAATCTGTGTTCTCATCTTTATTTTATGAGTATTAACCTTGTGTTCTCAAAAACAGGTTTCATTTTCACAGGTGCTTGTGAAGAAGGCAGTTGCCAGCAGTTAAATATTTAGGAAGAAATGTCAAGGCTACAGTGCAAATGCTGTAACCTGTTATCACCATATTAATATTCCTTTCTTCAAGAAGCAATTTAAAAAAAAAAATTAGATATCTTTTGTTTCTCAAGGCCTTAACTTGAAGATCTTAAAGCTAAGTTAGCATTTGAACTGATTTATTTTTTAATTTGTAGCTTAAAGTTAAAACTGAGGCAGTTATCTCATGGAAGGTCTGTGTTTACATCACAAAACTCATCAGAGCCGACGGTTTCAGTTCAGCCCAGACTCGGGATCAGAACAGCATACAAGATTTACATCACGGCTGAAGTACTTTGGCAAAACAATGTGGAAAAACCTGTACCTGTACAGACTTTCGTACCTTGAGCCACTGCAGTCCAGATCAAATCGATAGTGCTTCGTAGTCTGCTTTATGAGCTAACAGGGGAAATAATGTGATGTTTACCGATGTTGCAATAGCTAGGTCTTGCAACACAAAGTGTTATCTCTGACCATAGGGGTAGTTATGAGCACTGCTGCTGAACTCACAGGTCTGTGGCAGCAAAAACGGAGAAGTAAGAAGCAGTAAGTACACTAATTTGTGATAAGATCCTCTACCATTGCTCAGCTTATTCAGAGCTAGCCCCTCTACACAATGGAAGTGGCTACAGTGGAAATATACTGTACCATACTGACGTGTGCAGCCTGCTCACACTCAGGAAGCTCCGTGGGCAAGTTTGGTGTTCCTTGTACAGGAAGAAAACATAATTACTTTTAGTTTTTAGCAGCTACCGCAGCACTAGCTGTCTGTCAGTCTTCTTTCAGCAATGAAGTCTAATTTTTTGGTTTGGTTTATTGAGTTGGTACCTGACTTACAGACTTATATTTTGTTCCTTGCTTTGTGCTGCATGAGAGCTCTCAGAGCACTGGGATAAAAGGGCAGCACCATGTCCTTACAGGAGGCATGGTTCTACTTCTAAGAAGGTTTCCTACACGTTTGCCATTAAGTATGTAAGGCAGATGGCCACAGTGGTGCCTCTTCATACACCATACCTTTTTCATCATTCTGATCATGTGGCAGATGTCCATCGTGGCCAGCCAGGCTGAGGGGGAGGTCATGCTATACTACCACAGGCTTTAATGAAGTAACAATTCATGCACATCAGTAATTCTGAATCTGTAATTGTGAAGTTTTACATAGGCTTTACCAAGGTGTGAGGCTGAGGTGAGAATACTTTTTGTTTTCTTCCCAAGCTATGAGCACCCTGGCTCCCTGATTTCAAATTACCTTGCAGACTTGGGGAAAGGATCTGTGTTGTCTGAATCCAGCAATGCTACAGGCATGTGCTGCACAGCACCTCATTCTGCTAGTGAGTCCAATGAAGTCAAAGGCTGTCATCTTTTCAACTCTGCCTACTCCACCCCTGTAATCTTCTTTCAGACAGCTCATACATATCTGCATGTGCGTGGAGCCTGATGTATTCTAGATGCATTAGAGCTATTGTGCAGATGTAGACTGAACTTCAGTCCATGTGCTGCAAAATCAGTGTTCAAAATGCGTCTCACTTCCAGTGCATGTGAAAATCAGTTGCACAGTGGGCCACATATGCTATAAACCTCTCATGCTGTGCCTATATGCTATAGCACAAGCAAGCACTTGAGAAGTGGCTTTATGTTCTGGATTTGTGGACATGCAGACACTCAGACAGTTGCAACTTCTTAAAAAGTGGCAAAAATGCAGAAGTTCAAGAGGTGATTCATAAAAGCAGCAGCCTAGTGCTAAAATGGGTGCAGTAAGTGTGCAAGCCTGGAGTGCTGCAGGCTGGGTTTCCAATGTGGCCATGATGCCAGCTCAGTCATAACAACAGATCACAGTGTAACTGGGGTGTGATGACCATTTACATTACAAATGAACTGATTTAGATCCTTACATTATTTCAGAGAGCTTGGAAACTATTTAGACAGCGTCTAAACTAAAACATGAATAATCCGAGGGAATATATTGGACTGGAAACCCATGTCAGAAATAATGGGCATAGATGTAACTAATCTTATACTGATATCTCTGATTTGTGTGGTGGGGTTCTCTACTCCATGACAAATTGACCTGTACTTAACTTTACATGTATAAAATGCCTTTTCAGCTTTGTTTTTCTGACCGGCTGGGTACTCAATGGAATGAAGCAGAAGACTCAAGAAAATTAACTCCTTCTCTTGCTCTTGCATCCGATATTTATTTTTTGTCTCCTGGACAAGTATTAAGTTGTAAGACTTCAAAATCCTATCCAGGAGCAAGATTAGTTACCAACGGAGCTCCCAAACACTGCAACGTGCAAAGAAATGAGAACTGTAAAAGCAAGCCAAGACAAACAGTAGCAGAAGCCCAAAGATACATAAATTTCAGATTGAGTCAAAACCACCCAGAGGTTTTATATAACTAAAAGTTTGGAATTTCATTTTTACATAGCCCAGTAAATACAAAATATTGCAATACAGTAGATGAAAGTGTATCTACAGAGGGAGTGAATCTCCTTGCTTTGAAGTCAATGAGAGTAAAATTGGGGCCCCGATATTTTGGAAAGAAAATCAAGGAATCAGATCATCCTTAAGGCAAGAAACCTGAATATGGCTAGCCTAAGAATGCTCTAACAGACAGAAAGAAGAGCCTGAGCTTTGAGAGAGGCTCAGGCACCGGCCTTTCATCTGCTGCCCAGCTACTCTGTGTTTTCCATGTACGGCATAGTAGTTGCTATCCCATAACATGACTGAATATTTGACTAAGCAGGAAATAAAGTTTAATCACTATATAACAGATAATCTGGTCTTAGAGACAACCCTTCCAGCAACTCTTGCTCACATTTGTTAAAATTTCATGTGCCTCACGCAGTCATGTCCATACGTGGAGTTGGCCAATAAAGGCAATGGGAAGTTTGCCACGTCTTCATAGGAGTCAGGATTTCCTGTATAGTCATCATAGGGCAGCATATTTGGCATGATCAAAAAAATACGGATATTTCAAACCTCATTTATTACATGCAAAGAGTATTAGATAAGGGGTCAAAGGTGAATCCATCCAATGCCTCATCTTTACCAACACATCTTTATCCTCGTACAAGGCACACCGCTTTGCTCAGTCTACCTTCTAAAATACACATACTTCTCAATTTTAGTCAAGTAAGTGGTAAATTACCACCAACTTACAGTCTCATAAGTGGGCAGACTATCTGCTTGAAATCCTCCTCCACTGATATCAACAGGAAAACTTTCACAGATATTGCATAGTGCCAGGATTTCATGCTCCCTCAGAGGCAGTATCTGAACATACTGTGTCTACCAGCTGTGACTGTTCACTGGAAGACAGTCAGATGTTTTGTTATCTTCAGCAAATGTTTATATTCTACAAATGTGGAAAGAGACATTGCATTTTTCTTGAGGAATCTGGACGGGTATTTTTCTTAATACATAGGTCAAACTAATGGTCCCTTTAGCTCTGTATTTGACAAAGGCTATATACTTGGGGAAAAAAGGAAAAATCATGAGTACAAAATAACAGGGTTTTTTTCAAAGTATGCCCTACTCTAATATCCTATTTATTTGCGATAAAGGAACTTCCATAGGTCTTGGTTTCAGATGGACACTTGTGTTTAATGTTAATCAAATAGAATTTTAGAAAACATAATTGTAATGGAATCATATAATTGTAGGTTAAAAGGGATTTATGGAGGCTGACAGCTCCATCCTCCCACTCAAAACAGGACCATAGCCAACATTAAATCAGGTCAGCTAGATTTTGTCTAGTCAGGACTGGCAAAACTGCAAAGGCAGAGATTCTGAAGTCTCTCTGGGTGACCAGTTTCTCCGCTGAGCCATTCTCCTAGAGACAAATTTATTCCTAATGTACAAAGAGAACTTCCCCATTGGCATTTTGTGGCTGTCAATCCTTGTCAAGCTATCTGTCACTACTGAGAAGAATTCAGTTCTGTTGTCTTTGTAAGTCCTTCAAGCAGTTGTGGGCTGCTATCAGAGCACCCCTGAGATTCCTTTTCTCCAGAGTGAACAAGCTTAAATCCCATAAACTCTGGTTTATGGGAGAAACTAAGCTTACCCAGCTGGCTGATAAGCTATGGCTTATCAGTCAAGTGTCTCAAGCCTTTGATTGTGTTGTCAGTCCTGTCCAGTTCTTGACATCCTTCTTCAATTGGTGATCCTTAATCTGCACATGGCATCCCAGAGACAGCCTCACCAGTGCTGAACAAGGGGGATAAGAGCTCCCACTGATCTACTGGCCAGTGTCCTCCTCATAGAGCCCGGTATGCAGTTTATCTCATTTACCACGAGAGCACAGTTACAGAAGCGCGGAATAATTTAGGTTGGAAGGGTCTGCCATAGATTACCTGGTCCAACCTAATGTCCAAAGCAGGGATGCCTTCAAAGTTAAATTAAGATGCTCAGGGCTTTCTCCAACCATGTTTTGAGTATTTTCAAGGATGAAGATTCCACAGCCTCTGTTGGCATTCTCTCCCACTGTGGTTAATCTATCCCACAGTGGGGTTTGTGTCTGTCTATCTGGTTGAAATCTTCCTTGCTGCAGCTTTTGAATGTGGACTCTTGTCTGCTCACTGTGCAATTCTGAGGAGACTAGCTCTGTTTTATCTTTAAACCCTCCCTCCCTCATTAGACAGATTAAAACAGCAATTGGATTACCCTCTTCGCTTTCTCTTCAGGCTGAACAAACTTCCTCAGGCTTTGTACATCACATGCTTCTACCCCCTCACGACGTTAGTGGTTCTTATTCAACTTAGCATCCACTGTGACACGCTCTCCCCACCCACCCACCCCCAGTCCCTTTCATCAGTGCTGCTACTCATCCAGTTAATTGTCAGTGTATGGTGTTATCCTGCTCCAGGTGCAGAACTGTGCACCCCCACTCTTACAACTTTATGAGGTTTCTGTTGCCCCAACCATCAAGTTTCAAAAGCTCTCTACTATTTGGTGGGCCACAAATTACCCTAATTTAGCTGATTGTTAGTAATTTTCATTACATTTAGTAATTCTAATTATATATTTTTCTATATTTGACATTGCACATCATGAAAGGGATATTGGAGCTTCTCCCAAAACATTTTAGTGTGGAAATGCCAAACAACCATGAATAACATGAATAACAAGTAACCTTTTTGGAAAAATCTGGTGTGGCTTTTAAGTCACTACCATCTCCATAGCTGTTTTCTGCTGTCCTTTTCCTGTAGATCCCCAAGCCAACAGCAAAATCAGTACATAGGTCATGTTGCCATGTGAGGCTAAGTTTGGGACAGAGGCAATGCCATCATGTGGAAGTGGGTAAGAAACAGCCACATACTCCCTCTGTGAGCTGAGCTGTAAGGGCTGCAAGTACCTTGATTGTAAGAGTAGCATTCAAAAAGTGAAAAGTTGTAAGAACAGGCAGGGAAGGTGGTGTTTTCAGGGGCAGAAGACAGAAATGGATGATCAGCTAGGGCACAGAAGAAGATATTTTATGTTAACTAAAACTCTTAACAGTGCTGGACTGTGCAATAGTAAACATGATGATAATGATGTTTTGTGGTTCTGAGCAAAGAACATTTCCGTGTCAGGTTTTTTTTCCTCTAAAATGGAACATTACTTATTAGTTGTTCAAGGATATATTGGAAGAACTAATCAGCTTTAAGTACTGTGAAGAAAAGCGTTAGTAATAGCAGTGGCATGTAGCCACATTACCGTGGGCACTACAGCCTTGTCATATGTTCAGGTGTGACCTTTATTATTCATATGCCTATATGTAGTTCAACCTGCCACAGCCCCATCAATATCTGTGTGATTTTATACAACAGCTTGTAAAAATAGATACACACTCTTTTGCAGTATTAGGCTCTGATCAGGAATACAGACTCATTAGAGCAGCATGAAGAGATACAGATATATTTTTTCCAGTAGAAAATTTTAATATTGCAAAATTTGGAAGGAAACCAAGGTGTGCTGTGTCTTTCCACAGCATCATTCCTCAGCTCTGGAACAGCCTGTGAGCCTTGCCTCCTGTATGTCTGGGGAACTGGGATTGCCAAGAAGCCACAAACTGGAGGGTCCTTCCTTCCCATCTCTCAGCACTCTGTCAGCCCCAAAGTGAAGGAGTCTGTAAGCTCAAGATCTCCCAGAACCAGCCAGAAGGGCTGTTGAGAAGACAGACAGGCAAACTGGCAGGCTCAGTTGTCTTGGAAACCTGCCTGGATTCCACTGGAAATCGGTCAAAAATGGAAATTCTCTTGTGGAACGTTTTGATTTCAATGAATGGCATATCCTGATGAGAAAATGTTTCATCAGAAATTTTCTAGCCAGATTGTTCTCCGTTGGAAGTAGACAAAGCTATTCTATGGATATTTTTTTCCCCCACTCCCACGTGGTTTGGTAGGATCAGATCAATGACCAAAGCACTCTGAACATTCAGTGGCATGTGGTTCTGAGGTTTTACTTCAGGAACCCTTCCCTCTGGCTAATCAGCTCCATCATTCTGGCCTCAGTTAGAGAAATTGTATCAAGTGAAGCATGCTGCTACCAAAGGATAATCAATTGCCCTTTACTGCTTCATTTTTTATATGCCTGTAAGGGCTTTTAAGTTCAGAACAGCCCTTGCACAATTAATTGAACTAGAGGCCTGCCTCTGATTAAAGATACACATTAATACCAGATTAGTCTTAAATACAGGAAGGGAAGATTTCCTATGGAAATCCTTGTATGTGTTTCTGTAAGCTGTTTCTGTTCACTTAGAGAGCTTGTAATAGTGCTACAAGAAATAAAATCTAAACCCCCAAAAGCAGCTTCAAAAACTGTAGGATTTTCTGATTATTTCAATTTTTAAATGGTGGTATGGAAATAACAATCCTTCTGTGACTACAAATGTGTTTTATGGTTAGGTGGGCAGATACTGCCTAATTGCTGTGAAATCAATGAAAATTCTATTAATGAAGAAGAAATGTTACTTCAGATATCATGAAAACCAATTATCTTTCCTCGGGTCAGAGGCCCTGTCATGCTAAAGAAGAATAAAACCACTCTGGCAAGCGACCTAGCTAAGGTCACAGGCCATGTAGACTGGAGAAATGCAGTGGATGTCATATACCTTGATGGTAGTGGGGTTGTGGACCCTGCCTTTATGAGATTTTCAGGAGAAATCTTGGCACACAAGATTTAGAGAAAACTGCTACGACATGGGTGCAACTCTGATGGCATAAAACTGCATTCAGCTGTACAACGCCCAAATCCCTCTGTGCTGTGCTGTGCTGTCCTCAGCGGTCTGTTCTGCTTCTAGCACAGAACACTACTCCCATCAACACTCCAGATGATGGAGTATCTTAATTGTTGAATAAACCGATACAACCAATCTGCAAAAGCCTCTGAGGGCTTTAGAGAGCAGGATTAACTTCAAGAAGATCTTGACACAGAGCAGAAATGCATAAAAAAGACAGGCTACAATTTAGAGCTCCAGAAAGCAGCTGTATAAATACAAGACTGGAAACTCTCAGCGGGGTAGCAGTTCCACAGAAGAGGATGTACGGGTCATGCACAGCCACAGCTGAACATCAGTCAACAAGATTGCTGTGGCAAAAATGGAAGAAAACATCATGTAAGAGTACCGTGTGCCATAGATAATTTTATGTTGGTAATGCCTAAATAGGAGAGTTGTGTTGAGGTTTGGCCACCATATTTCAAAGAAATTGTAATCCAGAGAAGGAGCCTGAAAGTCTGGAAAACATGATCTGTGGGCAAGGATTAGAGGAAGTGTGACTGTTTTGCTTAGGGAAGGCTGAGAGAAAACTGAAAAAATAGTCTTCAAACATATAAAAGGCTAATAGCAAAGGGAGAGTGAATACATGGTTCTCTATTATCACTGTAGAGGAGAGGAACAAATAAACTTGTGCTGCAGCAAGGAAGGTTTAGGTTAGACATTAGGATCATAAGCATAGGTAGGTAATGGTATGGATCACTTACAGAAACTAGATTCTCCATCACCAGATGAAGATAACACAAATATGAAGCAACAGTTGTAAGGAAAGATTCAAGATTCTGATGGGAAGTAGCAAGATGGATTAGGTGACCATTAAAGGTCCTTTTCAGCTTCTTATTAATAATCCATTATAACTATGTGTGACTTTATCTGATCAACCAGTAATAGTTTCAGCGTATTCTAAAAGGAAAGGATTTACAGATTATTTAAACCAGTCTACTGGGAGAAACACCTTCAGTGAATTTTTAACAGAAATAACAGTACTTCAAGAAGGAAAATACATAAAAGGATGCTTTGTAACACAAATCTGTTACAGTAACACTTCTGTCTAGTGTAAATCAAATGACATTACTTCCAATATGTCCTGTCTAGAAACTAACTGTGCAACAGCATAACAGACTTTCACTCCTCCAGTATTTTCCTTTCCTTTCCTTTCATGATGTTTCCATTTGCAGGATAAAAGACTGATTGCAAGTAATGAAAGTTCAGAATTCAGTCTTGCCTAGATATTTTTTTTAAAGTACTAAATAGATTTTCCTTTTGACAAGCTATATTGTAGTATAACAACAACAACAACAACAACAACAATAATAATAATACGTCAAAAATCAAGTAAAAGAAAAAAACCACATTCAGGCAAATACAAATGATAAAACCCAAACCTGTTGTCTTATGTGCTGGGATTACTGCTAGAAAGGGATGTTAGTACTTTATGTAAGAAGTACAAGCCTTTGTGTGCACTTACACAGGCAGGTACATGTACAATCTCACATCCTTTCGAATTACTGAAATCTCCTACAGAGACATGGCTCGAAGGACATGGCACGGCATGGCCTGCTGTGCAGACCTGATGGAGGAAGAAGTTCATGCCTGTTTGAAGAAGCTCTCTTGCCTTGGGAAGTTGGGCCCCTCTGTGTTTTTGAGGGGTAGATCTAGGAGATTTTGCTGTCTGGACAATCCACAAGCTAGTATTTGAGACCTGAACACAAGCCTAACAAAATGTGTGAACAGACCCAGAAAAAGCAGAGCAGGAAACACGCCTGCACCAAAGGGCACCTGCCTCAAATGACTCTGACGTGGCATGTTCCCATACCTCCTGAGCTCTTTCTTTCCTATGCTGTTTGTACAGCACATGACCATGAAAGAGAGCAAGCATTCTCTCAGTGTCATTACTTGAAGTAAAATTTTAGTGATCTGTAGTTCTATCATATGGGAATATATATGGTTTTAAAATTCACTGAAAGCCATGTTGTTCTTTTGTCAGAAAATGTGTGGTATTAGGCTTGCACACTGTTGAACCCAGCGGCATGACAGTGGCATGAGAAACAGTTAAAAGTGCTGATGTATAAGGAGTGAGTGTCCTGCTGCAAACACTTCTGACAAGGTATCTTGCTTAACATGACTGTTGTTAAAATTGGCTGCTTCTCATACCATATACTACCTTGACTATTGATGTAAGCCTCCTTCAAAGACAATTGAATTTCAGTGGCTGTATCAGCTCTGTGGTAGAAGAAAGTCATCAGTGAGAATTTTTTTTTTCCACCTAAACTGCTGAGCTCAGAAAACCACCATGCTTGCAACCAGATGAACAGAAACTCCCTGCTGCATTTGTTTTATCACTCAGCAAGGCTGAACCTCTGCCCTAGCTGGATTGTGAAGAGCTTTTAAGCCAGAAGTTGGTTAGCTGCAGGCAAAGCCAGCCTGCTTGCATTTCACTGTGAATGTTACTGTGCTACTTTAAGGCTCCCAGCAACAGCATGGAGATTCACAGAGACATACCAGTGTGAAGACAGCAAATGAACAGTCTCAGTGGGCATATGGGTTAACTGAGGAGCTGACACCTTCCAAGTCATTCCAGAATTTCTCACAGTTCTGGTTCTTTTCCTCACAACTGCAAAGTAATGCCATCTAAAATCAGTGTCCAAGCTGCCACAGCTTTAGTATTATAGTCTTAGAGTACTGTATCTCCTGTGCTTGAAGAGATGATTTTTACAGTGTGATCTTGTGGCTGGGAGCCACAAGCTCTGCTGCATCGCCAGGTGTCTGCTCCTGGAGTTTCCACAGATGCCAGGGATCCCTTCATTAGAACTGAGCTGCTTGTGCAGTCTGAGCAATGGTGTAGCCTAGCCTGGTCCATAGATGAAACCCTTTGGCCTAAAACCAGCTGCATTTGAATGGGCTTCGCACAAAGTGTGTTTGCTGTCCAAGTTCTCTTTTTAACTTTCAAAGTCAGTCAGATGCCCTGTTACCAGTTCTGTAACACTCTGTGGTTACACCTAGAATCCCCTCTTCAGGGCTGTGCTGTTAGTCTGCAGCTGAGGATGCAATTTCTTTTCTGCGGTCTAGCCAAGCATGACAGTAGGGATGGGGTGATCACCGATGCCTCTGCACTTTTTATCTTACTCGTCACTTGAGGCTTAGAAGAATGGTGTCCAGTCATTCCATGCTGGTGACAACTGTGTCAGCTGGCAGAATCCTTAATTATACAGGCTGCTTTCTATTTCTGGGTGTGTAGGATTTAATGTTTATTTTTTTATTATAGTAGCACCTACGGGCCCAACCGAGTACAGGCTCTACCCTCCAGATATTTGCTGAGCTGCCCTATCTTTTTGCTCCATCACCCTGAGAGTTTCTTCACAACATGGGATTCTTTCCTTTCCACTAGAAAGGCAGAGACATGACAACTATTGACAATGGTTTGTATGTTGGTAAGACAGGAGGAGCTGTTATCTTGATTAAGCACTAAGGCGTGGGCGGACATGGAAAGACTGACTGTCCATCAATTCCTTTCTCGTCATTTTATTTGTGTTGTGAAAATCTGAGTGCATTGCTCATGCACACAGGTGGGAGGAAAGAAATTATGATGAAGGCTCAGGCTTACGGCTTCTAGCAACAGGAGGAAGGCTTCTGCTCCTATCTGCAGATCTGCACCTATGAAATTGAGAGCCCTGGCAGCAGCTGAGGGGCCAGGAGCTCAGTCCAGCAAAGCAGTTGTACAAGCTAAACCTGACCCCACAGCAACACCACAGGGAATTGGCAAGTGACAGCATGGGCAGACTGCCTGCAGTGGTGAAGGGGGTCCCCACCGGCTGACCTCACCTGCTGGCAAAGGGCATTTCCTTCTCGCTGGGGCTTGTATCTCGGGTGTTGAAGAAAGACATGGGGCGTTAGACTATTATCCTCTGCTGCTCTTCTACATGGCCAGCAATGATGTTTCCAGGGGAAGCCGTGAACATATTAGGCATAATTCTATGGCTCTGGTGGTAAGAGGTCAAGGACATAGGGGCCCAGGCGGTTTTCCACTTGATTCTGCCAGAAAAAGGAAAGGAAGGGCTTGAGGAGGAGTGGACAGATATCGCAGATCACCAGCCAGCACATGCAGCTGGCATCAATACTAGGGGTTTGGGTTTTATGATTACAGGACCCTATCCGAGGGTCAACAACTGCTAGGAAGAAACAGGATCCACCTGACAAAGTGGGGCAGTATTGGTCAGGATCAGTTCATCAGTGACAAGAAAGGTTTGGAGGTATTCTAATCCACCCTCTGGACTCAAATTTTTTGATTACTTCCATACCCACCCTTTCTATCCATTGTTACTCAGACTTTTCATATCGGGAACCTGATATTTTGCCTGCTTGCAAATTGACTTCTGACAACAACAGCAGGAGAAGTCATAAAAATGAGAAGGTTATTTTAAATGCCTACCACATCTTAGGGCAAACATTAAATAATGCATTCTCTTTCAGACACACATCCATACGGTTTACATAAAACTTGAAACCCCAGCCAGAAAGCTAACAAAATGTCATTTTAAGGAAGATTTTTTCATACATGTTCTCATGTGTTTGAAAGAGTCAGGAGAGGAGAGAGGAGTGGGCTTCATGTTATGTTTATACATTTTAGTTTCTATTTATAGTTAAGTGACAACAACTTGGTGAAAATCACGTTTTCCAATTGCTTCAAGGCAAACTGCCTGCAGCATTCTCTAAGCAACTTTCCTCTCTGCTCTTTTATTTTCTTATAATATTTAAAAAATGGCCTAGGGTTTGCATCTTACCTAACACAGCACTGCAATTCTGATCCTACCAAATGCAAAAACGTTTCCTATGATTGTGTACTATGTTGAGAAAGGTAACCTTTATGCCACAGATACTCCAAGTTTTGGAGAGCTGGGTCTGTGCCAGCAGTCTAAGGCTGGCTCATTCAAAATGCCATGGATAGATCTGCTAGGGCAACAGTGTTAGTTTATAGCACACAAAACACGAAGTTTAGGCTTAGAGGAAAAAAGTACTTGTAAAAGCCACCAGGAATTGCTTTGATACCAGAACTGAGAATCAAGGCTGATAACTGATCAGCAGAACATCTATTGCCAGAAGCAATAATGAACACCATAAAGATAAAGCACCTGAAAGGGTTTGCTTCTATATTTTACTTTGTCTTCATGTATCCCCATTAGCCCTAGGATGCTAAGGCATGCAACACGTTTAGCTTTCCTGTAATTACATGAAGGAAATGTTTTCAATAAAACAAAACAAAGCATAATGCAGTGTTATGATTTCACTTAGTAAAAATTAGTAGTTACATGAGAGACAAGAAAGCAAATTCAGGTCAAATGCTAGAAACACTAGCAAACAAACTCGCCAAAGATGTGAATAAGGCCAACATGGTCATCCTTGTTCAGGACCAATGTAAGACACTTTGGTTTCTGATTTTGCAAAATAAATAGTTACAGTATATGTTTTTCTTAGAGTTTTAACAATGTAATGATAAAACAAGCTATTTTGTTGGTTTATTGTTTTAAATAAACATAAACATTTTGGATTTTAAAATAGTAAATTTAGAAGACATTATGTTGTGATGAAACATTTTGGATGTATGTGACTATGAAACACACTCTGTTTCATACCAAATTTCTTAATCTACAGATGGAAAAAGGTTCAGTTCATCACAGACAACAATAAAAAGCAAAATACACCCCCCCACCCCCACCCCAGGTATAGATATTACTTGTACTTCTTAGGGAAGACCTCTACTTAATGGCCATACTACTTTCATTATAAGGTAAATTACAAAAAGAAGAAATTAGAAAAAAGCAAATTTTATAAGGCAAATTAGAACAAAAAGGAGGGAGAAGAGGAAATCAGAACCTTCTTGAGATGCTGTGGAGGCTGGCATACCCCATCTTCTTTGGATTCTGGCCAGGTGCCACATTTCCAGGAAACTGTGACTCTCCTCCTTGCATGCCTTGTGGTGCCCTTTCAGTCAGGTAAATAATCAACAGGATTTAATCACAGCCATTCTTAAGTCTTATTTACTTATTTGACTTTGATACAGGTATGTGTATTCTGAGGTGTTGGTTATTGTGCAGATAATATTGTTTCTTCTTTTAATAATCTGATACTGCTACTTATGTAATCTTTTAAAAAATGTTTCTTTCTATTGCAAATATTTGCTTATCAAAGGAGCCAGCCTCCTTTAGCATACTGACCTGGTTAGTCTGTTAGTAGACAGCGTCACCCAATATGTAATCAGGGAAACATGGTGAAATTTCCTATATTAAGCGCCGCAACTAAGATATGTCTGTATCACCATTTAGAATTAAAAGCTATAAAGACTCTTTTCTTGAGCAATGCTCCCATGGAGTATTTCTTTGCTCAAGTAGAGATTACAGTATGCCTGAAACTTCCGTGTGTCATGAGAATTTCCTAAAGAAATTACTTGACTGTTGTTCAGATGTTCACCACCCCGTACCAAGGAGCAGTCGGTATCAAAGTATGTTCTTTTAAACCTATTGAAAGGAAGATCTGTTGACCAGATGCGGTTAAAATAAGACGAGGAAACTTCCTTTTGTCTACCTGACTGACGATGTGCGATACGCCCTGTATTTTAGCTGTGGCTCTGTTCTCTGCTGAGAGAAGTGCCACGCTGATTTTGTAAAAACGCTTTCTCTGTGGTTTGACCATAGCGGCACTGACCGAACCTGCCCGGCTGCTGCCCCAGCACTTCCCATATACCCACCCCACCACCGACAGAAACCTTCCTCCGGACATATGCTGTCCTTCAGCTCAGCCCCCGAGCCCCGTGCCAGCTCGTGGTGGCGTTAGAGGAATACCGGTGCCAAAGAATTAAAAAAAAAAAAAAAAAAAAAAAAAAAAAAAAAAAATAATAAAAGGAAAAAGAAACAGCAGCCGCAGAGTGGAGCCAAGGATAAAGAGAAAGGGATTACCCTCTCGTCTAACACTGGAACGCAGACCGGCTCTGTCCTACTGATGGAAAAGTATTTCTTTAAAAAAAATAAGGTTAGGCTTTGGGTTGATTTGGGTTTTTTTGTGTTGTGGGCTTTGTGTAATTTTTTTTTTTAAGCAAAAAATGTCGTTCCTGTTGGTAACGGAAGACAACTTCTGGTGTGCTTAGGGGAAGAAAAAAAAAAAAAGTTTTTTAAAGTATAAAAGGAAACAAGCACAACCCGCCGGCCTCCCTCCCGGCCCGGGGCAGCGGGCTGGCTCGCGGGCACACGCAGCACCCCTCGCCCGTGGGTGCGTGGCTGCGGGCGCACACGCGTAGCGCCAGCGGTCGCGAAGCCATCCACGCAGCTGCATCCCGAGCCGCCCGCCCCGCGCCGTGCCGTGCCGTGCCGTGCCGTGCCGCCGGAACGGCTCCGCAGCCAGGCCCCTCGGGGCGGCAGCCACCAGCGCTGCCCCTGGGGCCGGCGCAGGAGCCCGCCCGGCCCAGGCGGACCCCGGGGGCCGCGGGAACGGGTCTCGCCCCGAGCCGGGGCAGGCGCGCCGAGCCCTACGCGTACCCCGCCCGCCTCTAACCGGGACGGCCCGCCCGGCGGCGGCAGGCAGGCGGGGGCCGCGGGGCGGCGGGGGGCGGGCGGGGGCGCGGCCGTGGGGCGGTGCCGCCGCGACCCCGGTCCGCCACCGGTAGGGGGCGGGCGCTCCGCCTCCGAGCCTTCCTCTGCCTCTGCGGCGGCGGCGGCTCCGCTCGGCTTCCTGCTCCTGGCCGGCGGGCGGGCCGGGGCAGCCTGCGGCGGGGCCGCTCAGGGGACAGGGCGGCGTGCCCGCGGCGGTGCAGCCCAGGTAGGGGCTCGCGTTCTCCGCGGGGCTGTGGCGAGGGCCGACGGCCAGGGGCGTCAGGCGCCTGCGCTCCTCTCCCTGGGGCGGCGGGCGGCCCCTGCCCCTCCCGCCGGGGACCAGCGGCTGGCTCCGCCGCCCGGGTGCGCGCGTCGCGGTTCTCTGCGCGGGGCAGCCGCTGGCCGCCTGCCCTCGCCTCCCCCGCCAGCTTTCCCCGGCGGCGCAACTTCCCTGGGCCGCCTGGCCCTTTCCCCGTCCCCTCCCGCCCGGGAGCTGCCGCCGGGAGGGGTGAGGCGGGCCGTGGCCCCGGGCGCACATCAGCGGGTCGGCGCACCCGACCCCCGGGGCCCGTCGAATCGAGCCGCCGGGCGGCGAGCGGGGCGGGGGTCGCCTCCCCCCTGCTGCCCCTTCCCTTCCGCTTCTCCGCCGGCCCGGCCCGGCGCGGCGCGGCGCTCCCGGCCCGCTGGAGGCTGCGGTGCGGTGCCGGCAGCCGCTGGCCGCCCCGTGCCGGGGAGCGCTCGGCGCTTCGGTGTGCGGCGGCGGCGCTCAGCGAGGGTCCTGCTAAATAAGTGAAGCGTTTGCGGTGCGGGCAGCCTCTTGCTGCTGAAACAAAGGCTTAGCGCGGTGGAGAGGCGGTGGTGCTGCTTTTCGGTGGGTTTGTGCTCTTTCTCCGTTGAGTGCGGCATGGTGGGCGCTGTTGGGGGTGGGGTGGAGTGGAAGGCTCAACTCTTGTTTAACTAGAACACGAAATATACCATTATCAAAAACAGTCGTGAACTGGTAAGGAAGGAGAATGTGCAGTTTGCATCCTGGTTTGCAGAGGGATACTTGTCAAAGTAAAGTCTGTGCCTTTGGTTTCCAGCCTCGGAGTTGCTGAAGCAGGAAAAAATACAGTAATACTATACTTTTTTTTTTTTTTTTTTTTAGTAGCTAAGTGCTACCACACCTTAAGTTACATTTTTGCTTGAGCTGCTGACGGGCTAACTCAACTGATTTCTTTATCTTTCCATTTTCTGACATTTAAAGGAAGTTAAATGGCAGTGTAATAACTTAAGACTTTTGTAAAGGTCTCTGCATATACCGGGTATTCTTTGTAATATTCTGTGTCCCCCATACTGCTTTGCTGGTGAACCTAACTGACTAGCCCTCTTCTTCTAACAAAGTCTTTCTTTTATTGTTAATACTAATAGGAGAGCTATTAAAAAAAAAAAAAACTTAATAGAAATGGCTAATGGCTGGTTGATGACTGTGTACAACAGTAGGTTTTTTTGGTTTTTTTTAAGCCTGTGACACTAATCAAGGTATGAATGTCTTCATTAGCACGTATTCCCAGCCCCCAGGGATTTGTTTAAGTATGAAGAAATCTTTTGCATCTCTTAGTTTGCATAGCTGTCTATGTGGCAAAACAAGTTTTGTAACTTACTTTAAACTTGCAGATGGGCCCATCAGAAGCTAATAGCCTGGTGGTGTTGTGTAATAACATCTAATCATCTCAGGTTGGAGGATGCACTTGGTTTTTTGCAGGCCATAGTTTC
The DNA here is from genome assembly GCF_963210335.1 of Falco punctatus. NCBI lineage: Eukaryota > Metazoa > Chordata > Aves > Falconiformes > Falconidae > Falco > Falco punctatus. The sequence continues at coordinate 82,148,783 of NC_137585.1, read as the reverse complement.
CATCTCTTTCCAGCTGTCTGGACCATGTCACCCAGTAAGAGTGCAGAGTCAATACTTAGAAAAGTTGCTTCATGGTATCCAGAAGTTACTGCCTAGCCTCTCTAGGTACAGCCTAAGTGCTTCAGTGCGTACGTGCTCTACACAGAATCATAGCAAAGTTTGGGTTGGAAGGGACCTTAAAGACATCTAGTTCTGACCCCCCTGCTGTGGGCAGGAATGCCTTCTACTAGGCCAAGTTGCTCAAAGCCCCATCCAACCTGGCCTTGAACGTTTCCAGGGATGGGGCAGCCACAACTTTTTCGGGCAACCTGTTCTACTGCCTCATCACCCACGTAGTGAAGAATTTCTTCCTAATATCTAATCTAAATCTACCCTCTTTGAGTTTCAAGCCATTATACCTTGTCCTGTCACTACATGCCCATATCAAAAGTCTCTCTGCAGCATTCTCATAGGCCCCTGTTAGGTACTGGAAGGCTGCTGTAAGGTCTCCTGGAAGCCTTCTCTTCTCCGGGCTGAGCAACCCCAACTCTCTCAGCCTGTCTTCACAGGAGAGGTGCTCCAGCCCTCTGGTCATCTTTGTGGCCCTGCTGTGGCCTCGTTCCGAGAGGTCCCTGTCCTCCTCCTGTTGGGGGCTCCAGCGCTGAATGCAGTACTGCAGGTGGGGTCTCATGAGAGCGGAATAGAGGGGGACAATCACCTTCCCTGACCTGCTGGCCAAGCTTCTTTTGATGCATCCCAGGATACGGTTGGCTTTCTGGTCTGCCTGTGCAATTGTTGGGCCATGTTGAGCTTCTTGTCATCCAGGACCCCGAAGTCTTTCTCCTCAGGGCTGCTCTCAGTCCATCCTCCACCCAGCCTGGGTTTGTGCTTGGGACTGCCCCAACCCACAGGCAGGACCTTGCACTTGGCCTTGTTGAACTTCATGAGGTCCACATGGGCTCACCTCTTGAGCCTGTCATGGTCCCTCTGGATGGGCTCCCTTCCCTCCAGTGTGTCACTGCACCCCACAGCTTGGTGTCATCTGCAAACTTGCTGAGGGGGCACTTAATCGCAGTGCCCATGTTGCCAACAAAAATGTTGAACAGCGCTGGTCCCAGTATCAACATCACTTAACTGGTCTCCACATGGACACTGAGCCTTTAACTGCAACTCTTTGAGTGCAACCACCCACATTTAATAAGAATTCTCAGTACTTTAAGAAAAGAGTGATAATATAGATGGAATTTGATAATTGAGTGGAACTTTGGCAAGCTAGTATTTAAAAAGTGAACTCCTGAATGTTTAGTTTCCAGTTTTGTTTGGAATATTGGCATACTGTATGAGAAAGGGATATTTTTTTTTCCCCTGTAAGGTCTTTAAGAGGGGTTGGTAACATGTAAGCTGAAAAAATACTGGTTTGCTTACAGATTATTTTGTAGTCCGAAAGATAAATCAGTAGCAGACACAGAGACTTGTTTCTTAAGATTTAAATTGTTCAAAGAGAAGTTTTTACTCACATAGAACTTAGGGTCTAGTTTCTAAACCTGCAGTCCCAGTGATGTCAGAGGGTTGACATGTGAGTGTAAGGGCTGCAAGTCTTGCCACTTATATAGGCAATCAGTGCCTTAATGAGCCCTAATATAAACGATACATATGTTCAGGTTTAATTTTTTTCACTAAAATCTGCTGGAAAAAAGTAGGATTTAAGACATAATGACTGTAAACCTGCATGTTTTCTCTGCCAGTGGCCAGCTGCACAACCCTGTGACAATTATTTTGCTGTCAAAAGCACTGCAATTAGTGTAATTATTTCACAGTTTAGAATGATCCCTCTGGGAAGGCTCATACTGATCTGAAACTGTCCATAAATCTCAGGATTACCTCAGCAAAAATATAATCTTTAATAGGGTAGGAAATCTTGGTGTCTTAAAATGACGCTTCATGAGATGGCTGAGCAAATCTGACAGCCTGATGCTGCTGTGCTTTTCCTCCTGACACTCCTAAAAATTGTCTGCTAATCTGGCAGAAAATATATTCTCTTTTACTGGGGTAGCTTTCCTTAGTGATCAAAATCATGTGGAGGAATGGTGAGTGGGCTGGAGTGACCTGGCAGGTAAGCTCACTTTGCTCATAAATTTTCATGCTTCCTAGTACTCTCCAGGCATGAGGTTCAACCACAGGAGAACACGAAAGAGTGGTGATAAGGAGATAACTTTAAACTGCTGTTGCTGCTTGAAACCTCATTTCTTGGCACCAGAATTCTCAATTTGAATATATGCTAAAACATCTGTAACCTGTTAACTAGGTGCTCCTGGCTTTCTATTTCATTGTCTAAAGTGCTGTGGCTAACTGTAAATCCAAGCATAGCCTCCTCATGCTTTTCTTAATGGTATGTGCATCCCAAGAGGACTTCAGGATTTTTTTTCTTAAATAAATATTTTTTTCTGGATAATTTGTAGTTCTAATTCTGTGCTGTAATTTGTTTGCATCTGCCTGCATCTTGACGTTATTCACAAATTTTAAAAGCTTACCCCAATTCACTAATCAAAGTAATCGATAATATTAAATATTTTACCAAGGCTTCCTGAAATCCAGTCATGCTTAAGTTTACACAAGGAGTTAGTTATCAATAGTTACTGTTTTGGAATTGTTCAACTATGTTATATGTTCCTTATATACAGTACCTTATTTTTGTGATATAAAAATAGTTTGTGTCTTCATTTGCAGACAGAGCTGAAATTTTTTCCGGCTCTTTGTTGGAGCTCAGTGCGAAGAGGGTATGGAAGAGACTTTGCGGGAGAGCAGAGAAACTTTGGAAAACTGTCAGGGCAGAGAGAGCTGCTGGAGTAAACTTTGCCCTGCATTTAATGTGCGCTGCTGTTGAGTCAGTTTTAATGGCAGAAAGTTGCTCAATGTGTTTATATGTACAAAAGCATAGTAGTTTTCATGGGTGTCCGGTTAAAATGTTAACATCAAAACAGGTGACACTCACAGACTCCCCTCTGTTCATAAGACTTGCTTTTTTGTGACTGGCTGACTGCCTTTCCTTCTCCCTCCAGTTTGTTGTTGTTTTTTTTTTTTTTTTTTTTTTTTTTTTTAATCTGAGAAGAAAGTAGCCATCTCCTAGTAGCAATGACTTTTTTTTCTTGATCTGTTTTGGTATCGCTAGTTAGTTCAGTCATCATTTCACAAACATTTAAGCTGGTACTACTGCTGCTAGAGAGCTGCTGTCATGCCCCCAGATGCTTTTTTCTGCTTTTGGGTCAGCGCAGATACCTCACCTGGTACTTGCAAGAGCTGCTTGATGGAACTACCATGGGCTGGTTTTTGCTTGTCAGCTGAACATCAGTGACACCTGAATGGTTTGGAACCGTATTCAAGTTGATTCAGGCAGAAGTTTATTACAGGAATTCCTGTAATAATTAGTGAATTTCTTTTAACAGCATGATCCAGAGAGGCATGGCATCAGGAGCTGTTACAGTATACACTGATTGCGTATCTGTGACTTTGTCAGCTATGTATAGAGTCTCAGTGGTATGCTCACTGTGGTAAGCAGCCTTCTGTCACTGAGGGATGCTGTTCCTTAAATTAGTTCATGTATACTTAATGTGGCAAATTTTTCCATAGGTGATGACATGCAGTAATTTCCTATCCCATGTAACTTTAATTTGTCCCACCTATGATGATTCTTAGCTTTTAAAATATCAAAGGATAGAAGACAGCTATGTTGGATTTTGGTTGGTGGGGTGTGTACCAATGGTTAACTAAATATTGAAGTATACAAAGTATATATATATATAAAAATATAAAAAGAATACATTTCCCCTAGATTGGTTTTTTTTTGCTGTGAAGTTAATTCTTCTTGGATATGGTTTATGTGTTTGGTACTGGTTGCTGAAAGATTGCACCTAGCCAGGAGGTATGTTATGGATCTTTGTTCTAATCCCTTCATGCTCAGAAACCAGTCTGGAGACTGAAATTTTTGTTGCTGTTTGCGTCTTCAGTAGGAAGGAGTGAGTCACTCCAGAGCTATTAAGTATCATGTGACTGACCAACTTCCCCTCTATTTCTGAGCATCTTCCACCTCATCACTCACAAATGATGGCTTGTCTAGTGCTGACACAGATGAGTAGCAATGACTTGCCTGTACCACAGGAGCACTGGGATTCTGAGTGCCTTATGCAGCATGGAGGTTATTGTCATGGAATCATTTAGGTTGGAAAAGACCTTTGAGATCATAAAGTCCAGCCGTTAACGCAGGACTGCCAAGTCTATTACTAACCATGTCCCTAAGCACAACGTCTATGCGTTTTTTAAACGCCTCCAGGGGTGGTGATTCCACCACCTCCCTGGGCAGCCTGTTCCAGTGCTTCAGCACCCTTTCGGTGAAGAAGTATTTCCCAATATTCAATCTAAACCTGCCCTGGCAGAACTTGAGGCCATTTCTTCTTGTTCTGTTGCTTGTTACTTGGGAGAAGAGACCAACCCCCACCTGCCTGCAGCCTCCTGTCAGGCAGCTGTAGGGAGTGATAAGGTCCCCCTGAGTCTCCTCCACTCCAGGATGAACACCCCCAGTTCCCTCAGCCGCTCCTCACAAGACTTGTGCTCCAGACCCTTCCCCAGCCCCGTTGCCCGTCTCTGGACACGCTGCAGCCCCTCAGTGTCCCTCTTGCAGTGAGGGGCCCAGAGCTGAACACAGGGTTTGAGGTGCGGCATCACCAGTGCCCAGTACAGGGGGGTGATCGCTACCCTGGTCCTGCTGGCCCATGCTATCGTGGTACAGGCCCGGATGCTGTTGGCCTTCTTGGCCACCTGGGCACCCTGCTGGCTCATGTTCAGCTGGCTGTCAACCAGCACCCCAGGTCCTTTCCCACCAGGCAGCTTCCCAGCCACTCTGCCCCAAGCCTGTAGCGTTGCTTGGGGTTGGTGTGACCCAAGTGCAGGATCTGGCACTTCTCCTTGTTGAATCTCGTAGAACTGGCCTCAGCCTGTCAGTCCAGCCTGTCCAGATCCTTCTGTAGAACCTTCCTACCCTCAAACAGATCAACACTCCCACCCAACTTGGTGTTGCCTGCAAACTTACTGAGGGTGCACTCGATCCCCTTGTCCACAGTGTTGATAAAGGTATTAAACAGGATGGGCCCTGGAGAACACCACTTGTGACCGGCCACCAACTGGAGGTGACTCCATTCACCACCACTCTTTGGCCTTGGCCATCCAGCCAGCTTTTATCCCACAAAGAGTAGAGCTATCCAAGCCCTGAGCAGCTAATTTCTCCAGGAGAGTGCTGTCGGAGATGCTGTCAAAGGCTTTACTAAGGTCCAGGTAGGCAGCATCCACAGCCTTTCCCTCATCCACTAGGTGGGTCATCTTGTCATAGGAGATCAGGTTCGTCAAGCAGGACCTGCCTTTCATAACCCCATGCTGGCTGGGCCTGATCCCCTGGTTGTCCTGCACGTGCTGTGTGGCCCTCAGGATTGACCTGCTCCATAACCTTCCCTGGCACTGAGGTCTGACAGCCCTGTAGTTTCCTGAATCCTTGTACCTGCCCTTCTTATAGATGGGTGTCACCTTGGCTAACTTCCAGTCTTCTGGGACCTCTCCAGATTGTCAGGACTGTTGATAAATGATGGAGAGCAGCTTGGCGAGCTCATCCACCAGCTCCCTCAGTATTAGTCACCAACAGCAGTCTCTTACCTGCAATATGGTCCCCCTTGGCCCCTCCGCGTGTTGGGCCTGCTGTGCTGTGGCTACCCCTCCTCCCCAGAGCTGACGCAGAGGATGCTTTCTCTGCTGGGTGCTCCACTCAGCCAGTGGCATGTGCTTTATCCTGCCAAGGCCCAAAGCCCTGCCAAAGTGCTGCCTCACATGGGAGACGTGTGGATGAGACGTGGCCCTTTGGTGGAGCACAGGGTTTTGTATCTCTTGGAGCAAGAGGAGGGGAGGATGCTAACGGTGCTCTGAGAGGTGACTGTCATCAGGGAATACCTTCCTCAGAGGCACGTGGCTGCTTAGCAAAGGTTAACATCCTTCTTCACTGTGTGGCCTCAGATCGTGCTGAGCTTTTGTTAAAGAACATTAAATGCTGGGTAGTATCATAAGTCCTTTTCTTTGTCAGCAGTGTGTGGTGATGTCCTTTGCTACGATCAGTACCCTTTATCCTCACTGACTTGCAAAGTATGTAGGAGCTCATGCATCACCATGTGGTCTCACTGTGCAGCTCTGTGATGAGGCTGGTGTAGTGGTCTGTGCAGTAAATCTCACTCATAAGATGATGGTCTCATTCTGACATTTTAAAGCCACTATCTAGAGGCTGGTTGTGCCTGAGGAGAAGAATAGTACGGAGGAGCAGGGCTGGTCTTCCTGCAGTAAGCTTACAAAATCATAGAAAAGTTTGGGTTGGAAGGGACCTTAAAGACATCTAGTTCTGACCCCCCTGCCGTGGGCAGGAATGCCTTCTACTAGGCCAAGTTGCTCAAAGCCCCATCCAACCTGGCCTTGAACATTTCCAGGGATGGGGCAGCCACAACTTTTCCGGGCAACCTGTTCTACTGCCTCATCACCCACGTAGTGAAGAATTTCTTCCTAATATCTAATCTAAATCTACCCTCTTTGAGTTTCAAGCCATTATACCTTGTCCTGTCACTACATGCCCATATCAAAAGTCTCTCTGCAGCATTCTCATAGGCCCCCATTAGGTACTGGCAGGCTGCTGTAAGGTCTCCTGGAAGCCTTCTCTTCTCCGGGCTGAGCAACCCCAACTCTCTCAGCCTGTCTTCACAGGAGAGGTGCTCCAGCCCTCTGGTCATCTTTGTGGCCCTGCTGTGGCCTCGTTCCGAGAGGTCCCTGTCCTCCTCCTGTTGGGGGCTCCAGCGCTGAATGCAGTACTGCAGGTGGGGTCTCATGAGAGCGGAATAGAGGGGGACAATCACCTTCCCTGACCTGCTGGCCAAGCTTCTTTTGATGCATCCCAGGATACGGTTGGCTTTCTGGTCTGCCTGTGCAATTGTTGGGCCATGTTGAGCTTCTTGTCATCCAGGACCCCGAAGTCTTTCTCCTCAGGGCTGCTCTCAGTCCATCCTCCACCCAGCCTGGGTTTGTGCTTGGGACTGCCCCAACCCACAGGCAGGACCTTGCACTTGGCCTTGTTGAACTTCATGAGGTCCACATGGGCTCACCTCTTGAGCCTGTCATGGTCCCTCTGGATGGGCTCCCTTCCCTCCAGTGTGTCACTGCACCCCACAGCTTGGTGTCATCAGCAACCTTGGACCTATAAAGGAATTATTTGTAATGCTCCTTTCCTGTTTCTGCTTGCTTGCTTGATAACTTTATTTAAAATGGGCCCCAGCATGAAATGATGCATTGTAACCATAGCCTGAAATATCTTGGTGGTCGTGTGTGGTTATATTAAATCATAGTAATTACACGTATGTTAATTCTTCTTCAGGCTGTAACTTTTTTGTATTGTGCTTCTATTGAGAATTGCTGTATGGGACAGGATGCATGGTAGTGGTGCATTATTCTGGTAACTGGTTTGGTGGTATTTTTATTGTTACAAATATGCAATAGCAGCTGTCGTACACTTGAAATGTCTACTGGATTCTGGCAGCAACTCATTTCAAGTGAGGTGTGATGATGTTGCAGATAAATGCATTGCAAAGCTTTACTTACTCCTTTCTGTTGTGAAGGGATTGAACAGACTTCGCTGTATTATGAAATCGAGGTGGTAGTTTATTTCTTAAAAAAAAAACAGAAGACAAATCAGTGGTTTTGAACATTTGAACAGGTGGCAACTGCAGCAGTGCTTCAGTTATGAAATATTTCATTCATCATTTGGCAGATTAAAATTAAACTTTATTGTCTTAAATCTCTGTTGTAAGGTCAATGTACTTTGTGATGAAGTTAGAAAGCAAGTGGGTGAATGTGTTTCAGCAAATTGTCCTTGAGGATTTTATCTATCTGAATTTCTCTATGTGACTTTTTCCAGCCTGGGAAATACAGGGTTGAGTTTCTCTTTGTTAGGTACATTAGCAGCAATGGTACAGTTCACTTTATCACATATAGTATGGATTTTAGGGACAGTAAATTAAAACCCATTTTTAAATATATGGCCCAGTAAATTTTGTGTAGTATTTGGGAAGAGTATACAAAGTATGTATTGGGTGCTTATGAGGTTTGGAGCTTTGGTAGTTTTGTTTTGTTTTGTTTGGGGTGGGTGGGTGTTTGGGGTTCTTTGGTTTTTTAATTGCAAAAAGAATGCCGATTGAGTTTCGTTCTCAGTGGGATGGATGCCTTAGTACTTTTACCTTGGGCTTCCCAGGCTTCAGGAGGATTTTTCTGTGTCTGAAACTGACCAGTTTGTGTGTTGCCTAAGGTGAAAGTATTGGATTGGTGGCACTAGCATAAGCTTGCATGGTCAGTGATTTCAGTGGTCATTTGGAAAATACTTGTTTTGCACATCAGGTATCAAAACATTCTGGCATAATGCTGCTTCTCATGTATGTTTCCCTTCTTACAAGTGAAACCACATAGTCATATTTGTGACATAGGTCATGCAATATTAGCTGAATTACCTATTTTTAAGTATGGGTTTCATTTGCTAGATTTACAGGGTTTTCATTTGCAGTTGATAGAATTAAAATCTGGTTTTAATGAGCAAACACTTCGGATCTAATTCAGTGTAGTCAGAATACCAAGCTGAATCTTACACCTATGTTAAAGAGTACAATTCAGGTGGTATCATTTTTGTAAGAGTTAATTATTATACTTCATGGTAGTATTTGTCTCAAAGGAGAGAAAAAAAAATCCATACTGGGGAGTCTGTAAATTGTTCTGTGTGGGCAAACCTTTTGCCTGTGTGGAGTTCTGCCATAACCACAAGGAATTCATATAGGTGTAGGAGTGCCTGTAGGGAAGAACTACTTGGGTCACAGCCAGTGTCATCAGAACATACAAATGGTGCATGATTATGCAATAAAATCGAACTACGGTATTACTACTCTAAGAATTCAATTCTTTTCTATGTGTGCTCTTCACCAGTTTCAAATTAAATTAATTTTGTAAAGGTGGTGGAGAAACTATGCATAGTCTAGCAGAAGGCAATCATCTGGGTAAGGAAATGCATCTTGTATTTGAATAAAATGATTATGTTAGAAGCCTGGATTCCTATTCAAATTTAGACTTGGAGTGATTTTGACTGTCTCAGCTGTTCAGTCCATGGCATGTAATTCAGGTTGGCACAACCACTGGTTTAAAACCAGAGCTCACATAAGAATAGCTAATGCTGTCCCTGAAATACCTAATCCACTGTGTAATTTTGTGTAGAACACCACCACCACTCTGAACTGCTTGAAAATTACAGACTGAAATATCTATTACCAGAGGCAGAATTAAACAAAATGTTTCACTGATTGCATTTTACAAGATAGGAAAAGGTACAATGTTTTGGTTTTTTTTTTTCAGTTGTTCTCTGACAGGAAGCAAAATGTATCTGCTAATCATTGAGGAAGACGGTTTGTGCTGCAAAAAATAAACACTGTGCTAATCTGCTCATGACTCAGAAATAAAAATAAATGCTCAAGCCTTTTTTCTTTTTTTTTCTTTTTTTTTTTTTTCTTTTCCCCTTTGTACCTTTGGTACTAAGTAATTTTGAATGCCTATCTAATTCTGGTACAGTGTACTTGGTATGCTATTCATATTAACAGATAGTAAATACAGATAAAACCAGCTATAACATTATTTGATCATTTTTGAAAGTATACAAACCTTTAAATCCTGTTAGGGGGGTTCCCTCTAAATATAATTAAAAGTGTATCAGGCTGATGCAGATTTAGTATTATATATATATGGGTACAGATTTCCATATAATGGTGTAGAAATAGGGGATTAATATCGTAGAAGATACTAACTTGCACCTTGTAGGCTACCTGGGTTAAGAAAACCCCTCTCTTGTACTTTTCCAGACTTTTATGATGATTTAAAGCCTTTTTTTTTTTTTTTTTTTTTAATTTCTTGTTTATCCTTGTAGCTGGAAAGTTGTTTTTCTTCAGCACTATGGCTACATATATTTAAGCAGCAACCAGTAGATATTGAGATAGTCCATCTCAGCATCTTTTAAAAGAATTTTTAAATTGCACCTTGGAGACAAGAGAAGGAGGCGTCCATTCCTTACTCTTCTCTCTTTGTTTTCACAGTTCCTTGCAAAGCAAACCTGATTCTTTTAGCCCTTAGTTGTTTTATTTAGGTCATGTAATTGTTATCTAGATTCTTCCACTTGGGGATTATGCTTTAAGATAGACTTTAAAAAAACTACATAGAGGTCTCCGTTAAAAGTCTAGGTAGCGCATAGAGCAGGGTATTTTTTGTTTCTTTAGGCAGAGCAGAATAATTACTTTTTGTCTCACACACAGCAATCCTGTTGGTACAGCTCACAATGAGGAGTTACGCTTCTGCAGCAGTACTACATTGTTGAGTCCAATATTAGAGAGCTACTATAATCTCTCAAAAATTTTTTTTCATTACTGCTGCCTGTTTGGCTGCACTTCATGTCTGTTTTGAAGTGTATTACTTTCTGGTTTGTTCAATATCATTGTTGATTTTGGGACCTTTTTCTAATAAGCTGAGGTCAGAATTCAAAATTATCTTGACCTTCTAAATTCTTGCCTCCCATCTTTGCTTGTTTTTGCATGCCTGTTTCATAAGTATAATCTATGCACGCTATCAAATTGCTAATGGAAATACTGTTACCCTGAGAATGAAGCAGACTAATCTGCATGTTTTGTTATTTTCCATAAGAACATTTGTAAGAAGTTTTCAAATATGACTGTAGTACAGAAGTACATTCCAGGCCCAGTGATGGGCTTGGCAGTCCTGGGTTAGCAGCTGGACTCGATCTCAAAGGTGTTTTCCAACCTAAATGATTCTTGGTTCTAAGTCACCGAAGTTTTTGTGCACAGTAAGTAGGGCAGAGGTGGGTGTCCTGGTTTCAGCTGGGATGGCGTTAATTAGCTTAGGAGCTAGCACACTGCTGTGTTTTGGCTTTGATGTGAGACTTTTCAGTTCCTCAGGCCTTCTTAGCAAAAAGGCTGGAGGGGCATGAGGGGTTGGGAGGGGACACAGCCAGGTCCGCTGACCTGAACCAGCCAAAGAGGTATTCCATACCATGGGACGTTGTGCTTGGTATATGTATACCTGGGGTTGGCTGGGGCAGGGGGGTTGTTGCTTGGGGACTGGCTGGGCATCGGTCCGTTGCGTTGTGCACCACGTGTTCCTTTCTTCCTCTGGATCTTCTTCTTTCCCTCACCCCTTTCATTATAACTGTTACTGTCATCATTGCTCTTTCATTTTTATTCTACTTCAATTACTAAATTGTTCTTATCTCAACCTTTGAGTTTTACATTCCTTTCCAACTCTCCTCCCCATCCCTCTGGGTGAGGGGGCAGTGAGCGAGGGGCTGCCTGGCCCTTGGTTACCAGCCGGGGTTAAACCACAACGGTAGGGCACATGTCACTTGGGCACAGTGTCATGTATGCCATGGCACCATTGCTGGGCAAGATTGTTGAGCAAGGCTGATAAAGAATTGGCCAAATTGAATTACATTTAGCTCATGACTGAAATCTGGACTTCATTCAGTATTGTGTCAGTGTGGCATATTAATAAGAACTATTTGTGTGTATTTTATCAATTACTTTACTGACTTTAATACAACTTCCTCTTGCACCTTGATTCTGGGAAGAAAATTGGTTTGATGACCGTCATATCTGATACATGAACATTGAAAGAACTCAGTCTTGGCATGTTAGAACCTTTGTATTATTTAATAAAACATGATGATTTGCTTGGCAGGATTATTTACTCGTAGTTTTCCTAAATGAAGTTATAATACAAGCTCCCTGTGTGAAGTACCTGGCAGGGTCCCCTTGAGAGACACAGGTCACTTCCAAAAGCAAGTATCTGCTGCTCCGCTGATTGAAGCTAGTTTTAGTATGTATCAAAACATCTGTAGCTGCTATGTGGTTCCTACACACTAAATTTGTCAGATTTGTGTTGTCTGTCATCCTCACACAGAGCAGAGTGGGGGAAAGCCCTTTTCACTCTTCCCTTTTTTAATGTAAGCTGCTGTTTTCTCTTTTTCTTATACTTCTGTTCTGTTGCCCTGTGTATAGTATTTTGGCTGTCATGAGGGATACTTGGAATGGCTTTGGCACTGGAAATTGCAACATCTGGAAACTGCCTCTGCCTTGGGACAAAATACAATGCACAAGAGTGGGTGGAGTAAAAAAAAAGCAACCAGTAACCTCAGCTCCCATCCATCTTTTCGCATATCCACTCCCTAGTAGTTTTCATCCAGAATAAATAACTCTTTCTGCACAGACAGATGTGCAACTCCATGTAGGGAGCTGGACAATGATATGCAGCGTTCAAAACCAATTTATAATCTTGTAACTTTTTGTCTTCTCTGGTTCAGTGTGATGTCTACCTTTTCCTTCCTATCCTTGAGGGACTGAGCAATGCATGTGCTGGGCTTTGCCGAAAGAACAGTTTCTCAGCTTACTAATATGACAGCACCAGCTTCCTGCCTGTCTGCTAATTTTTCTCTTATTCCTATTGTTGAGTCAGTCATGTTCTGTTGGTTCAGAGAAAACTTTCTACGTCAGTTTAACAAAGCATTCCCTTCATCTTTGTTTTTTACTACCATTTCACAGCTTTACACACTGGAATGTTACCATCTCGCTGGAACAGCATGGCTCGCTAGCTGAGCTTGGCTGAAGGTGAGCATTGCTGAAGCCTTGTAAGAAAAATATCTGCCAGCTACTGACAAGACACCTGACCCTGCTAGCCTGTAGACCACGATGTCTTTGTGTTTTTGTGTGGACATGGCTTATGTAGTTGAGAGAGGTCGCTGGTCTGAACGTCTTGCCACTGATTTGGCTCCTGTGAATTGATGATGACAGGCAGCGAGGCTCAGAAAGCTCTTCAGCAGATGTGGTTGGTGAGAAAGGACATGTCCACACCTTTAGCGTTGAGTGAGGTCGTAGGAAAAGGAGAGCACACTCCTCCAGCCTCATGAAGAGTTGCACAAGATTTCTTTGACAAATAGGAATATTGGAGGTTTAACAGGATAGCTGAAATTCACAGTGATACTCATCCTGTGAATGAATGTGTGTGCCCTGTGCAGGTATTTGACTGTGCTTACTGTAACTACAATTTGTTCTGACTTAAAACACCTTTACTGCTGTCTGTAATAGATACAGACTTGCAGTTTGCCACACCTCTCCTTCCAGCAGGCCACCCTGGGAAAGAACAGCTTCCCTTCTCTTGGTGTAAAGGAAAACCAGCATCTGAAGGCACCAGCTTTAGGTTCTTCTGCACATCATTTCTTGTTTCAAGGCACTTGGTGCTGCATGCGTGGGATTTTTTCATTTCTACTGCCTAAGTTTTAGACCTTGACTGATAAACCTCTGAAGTTCTGCACTAAGAAAACAATCTGCAGGAAAAGAAAATCCATGTTTCACAGACATACTGTATAACGCTTCCCAGAACTTTCCATTTTACTTTGACTTCTAGATATTGGTCACCTCTATTGCCTGTTTTTTGGTGCTCTCCTTGGCCTTTTCATCTGTGTAGAGTTCTGCTGTACTCATCTGATTGCTGTCTGTAGACCCTGCTAGAGACTGCACTGCTACCTCAGTCTCTGACAAGTGATGGGTGTGAGGCTTGTTGTACTGCCTGGCAAAGATAAATTATGCTAATGTAGTAATAAAGTGATTATTTATATTACTGGGCTTTCATAAGTCAAGAAGGTTCTGAAGTTGCAATTATTCTGCCCCGCTTGATGGAATCTTATATCAGAGGAGAAAAATAGTGTTTGGTTTTTTTTAGCCCATTCCTAAAGCAGTCAAAGGAAAAAAAAAGTGTTTGTGCGTCTGAGTCTGAGCAACCTTGGTTGTGGTCCTGTGTTCTTTGTTTTTAAATGATCCTAAAGCACTCACTTAGAAACTCCAAATCCATGTTTATATCACTTCTGTAATTCCCATTATGAGTTCTAATGGGGGATAATGGCCTATAAGTATTCATAAGGGCTCGTGGGCTGTCCTATTTTATTCCTGTTCTGTCTTGAATTAAAAAAGACCCTTTAAGACAGTACTGTATAGGAAGAGGACTTGGCATTCATAAATTATTCCTTTGCAGCTGGAAAATGCTGTGCAATGTTTTATCTGTACTGTAGAATTCCTGTATTTATTCTGTAGATCAACCCCACATTTTTTTGATATGCTGTAATTTAGGCGAAGAATCAAAATCACTTTTAAAATTCCTTTCAAGTTGAGGCGTAACATACTCATTTTTACTACTTCTAAATCAAAACCATTTCACACTTAAAAATGCATCTTACCTGTTATGTATTGGCTGATGGCAACAAATAATAATCAGACACAGGTGGGTGGGTGTGCTGGGATAAAGGCATTCTGCAGTCAACATTGGATTGTGATCATTTCACTCTAGTTTCTGTTGATTTTGTTCATATTCCTGCTTTCATGTCTTGAACTCATTATATGTTTTTGTTTATAGTGTAAAAGAAGTAACTTTTTTCCAGCACTGGCTTCAAACAAGCTTGTGGTTGTTCAAACTACAGACAGTGTTTATTTTAATGTTGATATATTTCTTGGGGCGGGGAGGGGAGGGGAGAGGAAGTTGCTTAGAATAATTCTGTTCACAGTTATATAAAATGAGTTTATCTGCCCTGGAAGATTCTTTTTGCCTTCTTACAAGACAGATAACTACTAGACTTTCACTGAAAGAAGGTATTATATATGGATGTGATATATGTGGTTATAAATATTATGGACATACTATGTCTGTAATATGCTATGTGATTTCCTGTGTAGTACAACCTTAGCATTCAAGAACATTTGTCTGCTTTTCAAACTTCATTGATTGTTTTCAAATTCTTATGAAGTAGAAGTATTTCTATACTTGTATTTGTTTTTTTCGGGTTTATTTCTCTGCTGGGTGTTTTCTTGGAAACTCTAAGCAACAGAGCACAATGACAGTGTCTGTGGCAAAGATGATCGGACACAATTCATGGAACTTAAAAATAATGAGTTAAGTGAAGGCAACAGGTTGTTTGCTTAATGTCAGTTTCTCCTCCCTAGTGTAGACCATGAGATCCACTTTTTTGATCTCCAAATTATTATTTGCATTTCCTGACTTTTAATAACAGTAATTTTTCAAATAATTTCTAAAGATAATGGTTTTTGGTGATTTTTGAAATCATCATAGGACTGCAGTGTTAAGGATGCTGTAGCTTTTGTGATGGGGGCGTAGGAACAGCTACTTGGATTAGAATGGTAGTTCATTATGTGATTTCAAATTTGGCCTTAATGTAGATGATCCAGCAAGATCCCTGAATGCCAGTAGTTGGGGTTTTTTTCCATATTAAATGTATTTATGCAGCAAAATACAAACTTAGAAATAGGGGGGTTTAATACAGAAGGGAAATACTGATTACAGACTGTGATTTGTCTGAATGCCTTGTATTTTTGAAAGTAACTGAGGGCTTTTTCTTATGATGATAAGAATAGAAGCAATGAGATGAACAGTTCAGGTAGCATAATGTTTTTGAGCAAATTCTAGTTTTAGTTAATTTAAAAGAAATTTTTACATGCTTAGTCTGCTTAAATGTTCTAAAACAAATTACTGTGTTTCTAATAGATATGTTGTATTTCATTAGTAAAGATTACAATGTTTGACACACCTGATTTGCATAGACACCGTGTCAGTGCTGAGGGTGTCAAGTGGCTGCAGGTGGTCGTCTTTGCTCTGTGCTTCTTGAATTGGGAGCGGGGGGGGGGGGGGAAACTTGAGAAAGATGATGTTCAGGCTCCGTGCAGTGTGGGCAGAACATAACCGTGGTGCAGAGCCAGCAGCAGCTGTGGCTCTGCAGGCAGAGGGCAAGAGATCTGCTACAGTCCAGGGACAAGGGGTTGCTTGAGAATGCAGTAGCCTTTGAGCAGTCTGTGTAGCTTGTGGCCTGTCCTGACTTTGTGGTGGCAAGCTCTTCTCAGGAAGAAAGTTTTTCGTGTGCTTATGTGTTGTTTGCTCATAGGTGATGATTTTCAATTTGTTCTGAAATAGTCTCAGTTCTAGGCTGGTGCTTCTGTCAGCATTGACAATCACGTGAATCTTCTGAATGCTGCCATGAGTGGCAAATGTATTACAATTCTGTAATGTGCAGATTAAAGTATTAGGATAACCTCCTTCTAGTTTCATTGAGTGCAGTTGATGCAGTATCCTAAAGGCCAAAATACTTTAATCTTTCTCTCTTTAATGCATAGTTTGCTAGGTTATATTACCAAATAACTTGTATCTGAAAGTTGCTAGGATTTTGAAGCAATGCAGATGGAGTTGTTGATGTTTATCGCATAGTTTAGGAAATCAAAGACTGCTTGTACATAGCACTATTAAATACTTACGTTGCAGATTGAAGAGTTGAAAGTATAATGGAATTTGTAGCGGATTTGATTAAATTAATTTAACGTTTTTTCAAAACAGTTGTTTTGTGGAGTAGCAAATGAAAGCAATACATCAGAAATCCATTTTAAGTCTCATCCCTTTACTGTGAGTGTTAAGAATTAGATATTCAGGGTGATAGTAATTAATGTTATTGGCCAGAAAAATCTGTGTTGGTTTTTGCTTATTTGGCTGTAATTACAATTATGTGCCTTTTTTTTCCCCTAGGTGGCTATTTTGATGCAGTAGTGTCATTAGTGTTGGCTGAAGACTAAACATGAGAATAGCGGGTAAGTATGCTCAGTAAAATCAGACTTTTGCCGCTTGTGAAACAAGTGCTATAAACAGCATTAACAACTTGTGACCGTATGGCTTTAAAATAACCTTAACTGGCATAACAGGCACTGCTGTTGCATTTTAATTGATCTTTAATGAAACTCATTTTGGAATTTGGGACAGTCCAAGAGCAAGCAGCTGGTTAAAACGCTTCAGCTGATCTGCAGTGACTGATTAAGGTGCCATGACTTGACATACTTTGACTGCTAATTCAGCAAGATGATGAAGGAATAAGGAAATAGCCAGTTAATGTCTTAAGCAACTTTTTTCCATGCTTCACACCTCGATCAAAAGTGCTATGGACTGTTATAAGAGTGTGTGAAACTTCCTGAATGGTTACCGGGAGGTTGAAAGGTATAAAAGCCTTTTCATGGAGGTAAGTTACTGTTGTAAGGGTTTGAGAAAGTGAGTCTACTTGACAGAAGGTATAGTGGCTGTGAAAAGATCTTTGCCAATATAACACGGCAATAAAATATTATTTTTGACGTTTCCTTGCAGTAGAATAGCCTGTGTGGCAATTGAATGGTTTTGAGTTTCTGCTGCATCGTGCTTTTATCGATAGTTGTAGTGTTACCTTGCAGAAGGAGCAACTAGTTGGCTCTCCTAGGGGAGAATGACACCCTCTTTTCCAAGAGTTGCATGTTAACCTTCTTAATACATTAAATTAGTCCTGATTTTTGTCACTGTTTCTAAAGTTGTTTTATTAACCTCAAAATGTATAACTGGGAGCAACCTGCTAAAGTAAATCTGATAAAGAACTGGCAAATGCTGCAATTTTTAGAAGATGGCTAAATCATCTAGAAAATTACTTTTCCAAACCTCTTCTTTTTGTTTGGTTTTGGTTTTTTTCTTCCATCTAGCTACTTTTGTTGCCAAAACCCACAGACAAAGAAGATATGGCAGTTCCTGTAGAATGTTTAATCTGCAAGAAACAGGCTAGTTTTGGTTCAAGTGCTAGAAGAATTTTCTGGGAGATCTCGTACTTCTCCCTTAGAGGGAGTGCTCACAGTTCAGTTGAAAGGCTCAAGATGTAGAGTGGAGGGGATGGTTGGTACTCAGACTGAGTTCTTGTTCGTCTCTCCTACTATCTGCTGAAAGAACATGCTCTCCAAGTGCCACTTGCTAGATGACACATTCCAAGCTCTGGTAGCACGATGTCTTTGTAAGCAGTGTTGTTGTGAAAACCTTTTCTCCACTTCTTAATGTATGCTCAGATAATCTGTTTTCTTTAGTGCTTACACGTGGTTCATTTCCCTTCAAGTGCAATACCTTTTGGAGTTCCAGCATAGTATTTTACAATTAAGTTTGCATCTGCGTTGTGGTTGTTTTTTCACACATATGAAAAGGGAGAGTGGTTGAAGACAACTGAACTACAAGCAAAAAAAAAAAAAAGCTTTGTTTTTTTTACTTCATCTTTCTTTCCTTTTTCTATACACCCCCCCCCCCCCCCCTTTTTTTTTTTAATTTTAGCTATTTGGAAGGATTGATTAACATCTCTCAGCCTTTTGAAGGCTGAGCAGTCTGTCTATTTTAAGATTTTCTGAACAGCCCGTCACAGCAGCAGTCTGAGATCTTACAGGAGTACCTATATTTGGTTTTTTTTCTGAAGGGTTTATTTGGCTGGCAATGTAAGAAATGGAAGTATGCTCTAAGGTTGCTTCTTCCAAATAGTTTGACATACCACGGTGAGACAGGAAAGCACGATGTTGGATGTTGATCCGGGACCTCCTCACCTAATTTCTACTCTCAGTCAGTTAGTATTTTACAACAAGCTGAGAGTGGAGTATTCTGTAAAAATCTATTGAAAATAATGCTAAAAACGGTGGGGTTCATGGCAGTACCACATACACCTAGTTTTTCTATTCAGATGTAAAATGCCGTGGTTGTGTGCTTCCAGCCCCTCTCCCAGGCGATAGTTTGACTGCTCAGAACTGGAGGAACTTAGGCTTGGAAAACGTCAAGCTTACCTGAGGCTTCAACATATTAAAAGGGGGTGTGTGTGGTGGGGGGAGGCAGAGGTACTGCTTTTTATTACTTTTAAAATTAGCTCTTTTGCGTCTTCAAATTCACTTTTTTGAAGGTTGGTAATTTAAATTTGTTGAAAAGGAGATGAGGCAGGTTTTATTTTTGTTGTGTGGTTGGGTTTTGGGATTTTTTTTTAAAGTAATGCTCAGACCTGACTGGCCAGAGCAGCCAGCCTACGGTATATGAACGGATCCCTAATCGCTCAGTCTTGACCATGCATTGAAGTGGAGGTAACTCAGTTTGGGTGGGGAGAGTATTTGTGAACAGTGAGGAAGAAGGTATACATGGTTAAGAACAGGGAAGTGGAATGGGGGGAGGTAGGAATTTCCCTTTTGTAATTTCCTTTTTGCAAGTTAGATCAGCTTAGTTAATTTTGTTAAGCTGGATTTCCATGGAAAAGTCCCCGGTTTCTCCTAGCTGCTGAGCTGAATTGGTGGGCTCTGGTGTCAGACAAACACGAAGCTGGAGAAAGCTGGGAGCGGGGCATGTATTTGGTATGGTAACCCGATGGGCTTTATTATGGCACATTATGCTGTCCATTTCTTGCAGATTACTTCCGTTTAGGGAGTCCACGAATGACCATCCTATTTCTGAGTTCCCATTAATGTAATCTGATACATGTGTCATGTAGTTAATTTCGGTAAACTTAATGTTACTGTTTGCAGGTAATTTTTTGAAACTTTTCTTTGTTTCTGAATAGGTGCTGCAAAGTTGGTAGTAGTCATAGCAATATTTTTATTGACATTTTATGTCATATCTCAAGTGTTTGAAATAAAAATGGATGCAAACTTAGGACACATATTTGGTAAGTGATGACTTTGTTTTCTCTGAACATCTATTAATACATACTTGAGCCTTAATCAAGAATATCATATTCATTTTGCTTTAAGCTTGATTTTAGACTCTTACACTTAAGAATTCCATGTTTCTTTTTAATGTGTGTCCTTGTTATATATATATCTTATACATATATAATATTTGTATTATTTTCTGTATTAAATATTTAACCTACTCTCTTAATCAGTTTGATTCTTTTGACTGCCAAGTATGCGTAGTTTTACCTGTTTTTCTCTGTTTACTGGTACTTACAGTCTTAGTCTGGAATTGTAGACTAGGTGACTTGAACGATGGTTCTGGGAATCTGCTCTCTGCCTTTCTGTTTCTTAAGCAATTCAAAATTTACATTTTGGGTGGGGTTTTTTGCTTGCACAGGTACACTGCCATGTACAATTGAGTTTGCAGTAATAAAAACATTTCAGATGTGTCCAGGTTCTACACAGGAAATGATTAGCAGCTGAGGTGACTCAAAATTCAGAGTCTGTTTTGAACCAACTTTATCTTTAAAGGGATTTTTCATTACAAAAAAACAATTTTAGGTACATGGGCAGGGTTCATGCTGTTTAACTCCAGGCTGCTACAGTGTAAGCTGACATCTGAACCTGTCACCAGAGGCATCTTTAAATAATCATTGAAGAGACACAGATTTCATTAAATATTGACAGATATATTATAGATATGTGCATGATGAGGTCACTGGTGTCTCTTGCTATCACAGGAAAGGGACTCATCCGTGGTTGGGTTCAAATGCACTTGAGTTGCGGGCTGCCAGTGTTAGGTGGAAGAAACCCCTGTCCTGGTAAAGCTGTAAGAAGAGTACTAATTTAGCTTCACCGCCCACACCTCCACAAATCCCCGGTGGTCTTATACCTCCATGTGTTAATCGGAGTGTCATAAATTAAGGCAGTGCTTCTAAATGTGGTTCCCGATCACTTTCATTCTTCTGTTGTGTAAAGGTTAATGTTTTATATCGGGAACATAATGTTCAGATTTATTTGATACTTCATTTCAACCGGCCTGTTATTATAGGAGTACTGAAAGGTTTTAAATTAATAGGATATTTTATAGCAGATGACACTTTAATAGTAACATCTTGTAAAAATTTTCTTTCTGCATTTTAGCCAGATCAGCACTGGATGCAGCTGCACGCTGTGAGTGTTCATATGCATGTGTTACTGCTGTGACTTGCTTTCACTAATAATGGAAAGACTGTTGAATTTTCATAGTTAAAGTCTTAATTACACTTTAAATACTTTAAATGCAATCAGAAACTAATTTTCATCTTTTCCTGACTTTCCTAAATTTCTGGTAAAGTCTTTTTTGCTAGCGTTTCACTTGTAGTTTTATTTTGTGGCTTTTGATGACAGTGCCAGAGCAAGCAGCAGGGTGAGAATAAAAAGCAGAATAATGAGGTAGCGCAGAAACCTAGATTATTTTAAGCTGCTATGAAACTGAAGATGAGATAATGTTTGTCTTTGCTCTTTTCCTTGAATTAGTACAGAAAACTAGTATTTCTTTGTGAGCTTACCTGTGGCTAAAATCCTGTTTTATTTCCCTTTGAAAGCTACAAAACCTCCAAGATACAAATGTGGGATCTCTAAAGCTTGTCCTGAAAAGCATTTTGCATTCAAAATGGCAAGTGGAGCAGCGAATGTAGTTGGACCTAAAATTTGTGTAGAAGATAATGTGTAAGTATTTTTACCTGTTGTCTCCAAGTATCTTTTTCAGATGCTGCCTTGGATCCCTTTGCAGACAAAATAAGTAGTTTAAATGATGCTTCGTAGGTTTTGTTTTGCCAACGGTTTGACCACATGAAAAAATTATATTGCATTATAACTTAATCTCTGATGAAGTATACTTAATACTTGGCAGTAAATGCAGAAATGTATGGTATTTTAATACATGCAAGATAGCTGACACCTTCCAGTTTACAGACTTAAGTATTAGTTCGTCTTTGTCAGGCCAGATGCAAACTTGCCTGCAAGCAACATGTTCTTGTGGCTGTAATAGTAATTCTGCGAAGAATTGTATTTTTAAGTAATCACTGTTGATACCTCTAACTGAAGGTCATAGCTAAAACCGTGCTGTGGAATTGTCTTTTTCAAGTCATCTTATAAACTGTCTATTTCCATAGTACCAATGTCAGGACATATTTTCCACTTTTCTTTAAGGGATAACTTAAAAAGAAAAAATAAAAGGGAAAAATAGTATATTAATGATCAGTCATTATTTAATTGTGCTGATGCTAATTAAAGTTTTAATAAACTTCAATAAACTTAAAATAATTGTAAAATGAGGAAAGGAACTCTTGAAACACAGTTTGGTTTTGAGTTTGTCCTGTTTATAACCATATTTTTAACACAGTATTATCAGTAATACTGTGTCTAGAATATTGAATACCTTTCAGTAATCCCCATAATAGCAATATTAATAGGGTTTTTTTAGCCTGTTTCTTTGCTCTTAGGTTGTTCCTGCTTACTGTCACCCAGAGTGTGCAGCTTCGTATAGCATCATCTATCCACTCAATTTTGCATGTCATATGTCAGAAAAGACATGATGTTAGCGTTACTGGAAGGAGATTTTTTTTTTTTTCATATCAGTCACCCTTACAAGCCTTTGCTTTCATTTGCATTTAAACTACTCCAGTTTAGCTGTTCATCCCACGCTGTGTTAGTAACAGTGGTTCAGATGGCGTGTACAGCAGTTAGTGCTAATGAATTCTGGAGCAAATGGCAACTTCACTGTGAACAACATAACCCTATGTAATATAGTAAACAGGATAACTAATCTACAAGACAATAAAAAGGATTGGTTTACATTTTCCATCACTTTACTCGGTAAAGTAACTCTGTAAGATTAGTCTTAAATGATCTTAAATGATGGTATTTTTAGCACTAACTAGCAATTAAGATGTAGTGAAGTTGAAACGGGATCTTTTTCGCTGACAACTAAACATGTACAGCTTCTTCACTTTGCATTATTAGCAGAAACACGAGCACCATTCAGATTTCAAGGCGTTCTTACGTGCAGTTGACTTAGCTCAAGCTTGCTCTCTTGTGTAGGAGTATGTGTGTAGCGGAGCATGAGCATGTACTTGGGGAGCACATGCAAAGTGAGCACGAGCTCACGGATGACACATACTAACTAAAAGCTGCTAGGTTCTGCTTTCCATTCTTACCGATTTGCTCCATGACCTTGGATGGTCTCATCTAATCTCTCTATATGGTGTTTTTGTTGGTGTAACAAAACTTGCTACCTTCTTATTCTGCTTGCTAGGAAGCTTCATATCTGTGAAGACTTAGGGTGATTCACTGACTAAAAGTTGTGGGAGTGCGAGTAATATTTTAACTTCAGGATTGTAGGGTTTGGGTTTTGTTTGTTTGTGGGGTTTTTTTGTTTGTTTGTTTTTTTTTTTTCTTTTAAGGTGTCACTTACTGATGAGCTGAGGAGATTGTTGTTTCTGTCCAAAAAATAATCCTCTACTGGATATTTCACTGAAGAAACTGACGAAAAGAAAGTAGTTGCTGGCAGGAAATCTTTTATTCTTTTAATACTAGTGTGCACTTTAGTACACAGCTATTGGAGTCTGAAGTCCAGTTTCCCTTGGGAAAAATCTTTCCAAATTCCTTTGAACAGGACTTGTCATGTCTATTTAGATGTACACCCGAAAATGTTATTAATCTTCTATTATCTCCTGCTTTGCTTGCAAGATGTTTCATTTCTCTTTCAAAAGCTCCCATAACTTGTTGATTATAGATTGTTGGAAGAATTCTGAAACTGATGAACGGTTGCCCTCCTGTGAGAAAACCGTCACATTACAGCCTGCTGTGTTTGTGACAGCGCATGAGCTGTCTCGAGTGTGTAAAGTGTAGCATCTCAGAGCTCTAAAGTAACAGATGTCCTCTTCAGTAGGTCTTTTTTTCTTTTTTTTTAGCGATATTTTGTGAACTTGCTCCTGCAA
Source organism: Falco punctatus (assembly GCF_963210335.1). Classification (NCBI taxonomy): domain Eukaryota; kingdom Metazoa; phylum Chordata; class Aves; order Falconiformes; family Falconidae; genus Falco; species Falco punctatus. Next base: position 82,125,136 of record NC_137585.1, on the reverse strand, counting down.
AATGCTTTCTTCTGATTGCTTTGTATTCTTCTGTATACCCCCAAGACAAGGAAGCAGGGACAAATTTTTAACATTCGTCAATGATATTTACAGTGTAGGGTTTTTGCTGTGTATTAAACATAAAGATGTCACTTGGTTTATGAGAGCACTAAAGGTGCTAATATAATTCAAAATCCATTTAATTTCTCAGTTTTTAATTACATAGGTATTTTGGAGTGGAATAGGAATTCTGCTGTATAGGAATTCAGTTATAGCCTTGTTCTATATTGGAAGGACATAATTCAAATTAGAAAAAAACATACTGTAGTCATCATCAAAATGTTAGATACTGTAGCTGCTACTTCATGGGCTTTTTAGGAGAAGGAGTGACATCACTATACTTTACTAGCAACTTCTCCATGCAGTTTTACTTCTATTAAGAAGCCAGTTCCAAGACTGCCGCAGTAGCCTTGTAGCGGAATGTTGCGCTACATTCCTTTAATAACTAATAATTCTTGTATTCATATTTGCAGGAATTTTTTTTGTTGTCTGAAATCCGTTATAACTTTTGTTATGTACCTGTGGATTTTCAGTGTCTAGTCACCCCAGTATAGGGTATTTTTTGATTGGCATTTATTTACAGAGAATTTTGTAGTTAAAATAAAGGGAAGTTCTTACTCTTTTTGGTAAATGAAATGTCCACTAAAGTTTATATGAGCAAAGGAATGTGTTCAGAACTTCATTGCCTTTTTTCATTTATGTTTTCAGTCTTTATTTCCCATCTGTTTTTATTGTATATATACATGTACATATACAATATATATATATTGTATAACGGATGCTTAAATGTGACATGAAAGTCATGTGATCAGAGCAGAAATGATCCTCCAGTGGCTGAAATACTTCTGGAGTTCCCTACTAACTAGAAAATTTCAAGTCTTCTGTTCTGGAAGTTATTGAATTAAGAGTTTTAATTTTAATCAGAATTTTTTGGCAGATGGTATGACTTAGAGGACTGACAGAAGAATATGGACTCTTTCATCTCTGATTACAAATTCTTTACAACCGAAGTCACTCTGCCAAGAGTTGCCATTAACCTGTAATCTTTCATGGCATCTCTGAACTAGTTAATACTGAGTCTGTTCCTGATAGCTGTCTATTAAATTCAACATTCCTTTAAATTTTGCCTTCTGTCTTCATCCTGGATGCAAAAGATAGCATCAGAGAGGACAGTTTTTGTCATACTTCTGTGATAGACCGTTTCTTGTTTCTAGCCTGTCACTATTAAGTTACCATGACAAAACTGATGTTGCAGTTGTGTATGTAAGGATGTGGTCCTTCCGAAACTTTGCTTAGAATAGATGTTCAGACGTGACCTGACAACCATATGATTGCAGAAGAAATGTGAAAAAAGTTTTGAACATAACAGGATTGTGCGCATCTGCAGCCCCTTCCTAGAGCAAGCTACAGAGGTTAAAGAAATCTTGATCAGAATGGGATTAAAGCATCTGTTAGAATGTGTTTGTAATTAATGAGATATATGCACCTATATGCTTACGCAGTGGTGCTTTCATGAATCTCAGCTGAAGACTTCATCATCTTAATTATGTAATTGTTTCAACCCTTAGTCCTATTTCACCTTGTGTATGTTAACTCTTTTACTCCTAGCTTCAAAATGTTAATGCTGGGATATTTGGGGCCTGGCGGCAGAACAGATCTCTTTACACAGTACCAGTGAAAAGGGATGAGGAGGTCTGGAAGCTTCCTCTCACTGGAGTGGTACACCCACCACAGCCCATGGCAGCACAGCATCCTGGCCAGGTCTTCACATTCCCGTGAAGAATTCACATTCTTTACAGCTCTGGAAGGCTTCCATTTCACAGTGCATCTCTTCTCTCCAGCTCCTTTGCTACTTTGAGTTTTGCCAAGTAATTGGTGTCAATAGATTGTGACAGTTTTGTTGGAATGTGTAGCTGTACTTCAAGATTATATTCAACTTTTGTTTAAAATCACATCAGTGTATTTACTCTTTTTCTTGGATTTAGGTGTCCTGTTATAGGTACAAGTAGATAGCTGCTTTGACTTTCGTATGTGATGCTGCAATATTGATTTAAAATGCCTCTGTTCAGTTAGCTTTTAAACTCATTGACACATTTTTGTTCATCATGCGCTTACAAAAAAGCTTAAAATGTTGGTTATGTGACTGTGCTAAGCTCCTAAAATTATTGTTTCAGGCTTTTTAACTGCAGGGAATTTTCTTAACTACATTAACAGCACTTTTATTTTTTTTATGACACTTTTAATATACACACACATGTACTCTGAAACAAAGATGATTAAGCGATCAAATGAAATGAATACAGCTGGGAATATTTACTCTATTGTTCTCGATTCAGTGGTGCCATAAGAGCACACAGGTTAGTTCAAGGAGATTTTGCTTTATTTAAGTAACTCATGAATGGTCTTTCAACTGTATCTTTCACAATTTGATAGATCCTATCTAAAACCCAGAAATATTTCACATCAGTAAGTTGTCCTATTAAAAATAAAATTGTTTATTTTGTTTCAGTTTAATGAGTGGAGTTAAAAATAATGTTGGCAGAGGAATAAATGTGGCCTTGGTCAACGGTAAGTGACATTTTGAGTGAGCAGACTGTCTTAATTTTCAATTTTTTTCTGAAATTTAAGGTGAAATACTGAGATGGTGAAAGGCAAGCAGGAGAAGAAAAGGAAATATTAGTCATATTTACACTGAGATAGTTTCAGATCTTGGCACTTAAACCTTTTTGTTAGCAGAAAACCTACATTTTTGTTTCTAAAAACATCTAATAACAATAGTGGAGTGCTGTGTGGTGACAGTCTCGGTGATATATGAGATAAATTCCTAATGCACTTTGTGCATTGCCATTACTAATAAAGCCGTGTAAACGGAATTCTTCTCTTGCTCTCTTTTCAGTGAAACTTGCTTGACAGTTCTGTTACTACGTGGAAAGATCAGCTTATTATTTTCTAGCTTGAAATCAGTATATTTGATTAATCCATATCTATAGATCTTTTGCCTAAATATGTCATGTTATTTAATTGTGTTCAGGATTCTTCCGTCAAAACCAAACACACTGACCTGTGTGCCACCTCGAAAGCTGAACTGAATGTCAATACTGGCAGATTTGTCTTTAATGTGTAGGAAGCAATTCCTTGTAGCACTGAGATAGCACTTTGTCATTTCACTGCAATATAAATTCATGTTGCTTTTGGACTGTACTCAGGTTTATGTCATCTGAAGCATGACTTGAACAATACTTGCCTTAATCCTATTTTGTCCTCCTAAATTGTCTCAATCTGTTCAAAACCAAAATACTTACCTCTGTATTATATAGCTGCCAGTCTTTCTCCCTGTCTTTCAAAATTTAAATGAAAGTATGCATTAAAAAACCCCGGTCTACCTTACTTCAGTGTTTGTCGACAGCATAGTAAAAACAACAACAAAAAAAGCAAGCAGCTAATGAAACTACTATTTCATTCACTTTCTTCTTTGTTCTGGATGTTTAAATTGACCAAGAATTTCCAGTCTGTAGCAAAACACGCAGTGTAATTTCTAATCTTTCTTACTTTTCATATGTCACTAAAGGCAACCTATAGCTGTACTATCTATTTTTGCAAAAACAACTTTTTTAAAAAAGCAAATATATGAAGTGAATTCACTTTATTGGTTTCAGAGGCTGTGGGCTTTTTGTTCCATTTTGCTTCAAGTGAAATATAAAATACAAGTTTGCTGCTTCTCTTCCCCACTCCCCCGCCCTTACCTTTTCCTACACCTTTTCACGAACTACTATGCTGTTTAAGGAGCAATCTTCATAAAAGATAAAAGTTACCATAGTAATTGATTTATATGGTGTCTTCTGCAGCACTTCATCTGAAAGAGTCATTAAGAAGAGTTGGGCACGTTGTCTCTAAAATAATTTTGGCTCTATTTGATGACACCAAATATTTCTTTTTCTCCAGGCAAAACAGGAGAACCATTAGACACTAAATTCTTTGACATGTGGGGAGGAGGTAGGTGCAGTTACCTTAGCTGGTTAGAGAGAAATAAATGCCTTTTTTTTTTTTTTTTTTTTTTAACTTTTATTTTTCCCTTCCGCACCTCCCTACCCCAGGTTCCATCTCCATTTCGTGTGGTGGTTTAAGGTGATAGTTAAGGGTGTGCTTCACCTCTACCTTTGTAATTGTGATGAAAGTGCAACTTTAAAGAAACACAAATAGTTGAGGTGGGAGGGAATGGTTTGGTTAAACAAATGCACTTGTTCTCCCGAGTAGTTCCCACTTGTGGTTATGTCTTCACACAATATGGATGAAACCCTTTCTATAAATGTAAAAGTTCTCTAATGCGTTTCACCTTTCTTCCGCTTAGCATCTTTGTGTAAATTTATAAGTACACTTACCAATATTCTTAAAAGGAGTGTTTTCACAGGAAGGCATTGCAGGTGTTTAAATATAGGATGTTATTAAACAGGTTTGTGTTCTCTCTCTTTTCAGATGTGGCACCATTTATTGAATTTCTGAAGTCCATCCAAGATGGAACAATAGTGTTAATGGGAACATATGATGATGGTGCAACCAAGTATGTAATTTATTTATACAGCAAATACTGCTTAAGCTTTTAAATGCTGTTTTATACTGAGGGGGAAAAAAAAAAGCATTCTTTATCACAAAATGACTTTTCATAAAGTTTTGTTCTTCCAAGATGATGGATTTGAAGCTATGCTTTCAGCTTATTAGTTTTATAATGCTGATATGATTTGGGGACAACAAAGATGGAGTTAAAACTAACCAGGTGTAATGGGTTATGTATGTATTTACATAGAGGACTGTTAGGTGTTGCTTTTGTGATCCCAGCAATAGAGAAACAATAAATTAGACCTTGTCCTGTTAAACCATGCGAACCCTTTAGCAGAAATATCACAAGTGTTGAAAATCTAGAGACTAATAGTTGACTAATTAGCAATTGCTATATGGTTCCTGAAGACCCTGTAGGTTTCTACGTGCTCTCCTAGCATTTGTACCCACTTTTTAATTTTTTTTGGCTGATAGAGGGGTTTTTGGTTTCCTTTTCTTACGGTATTCTAATAATATTTAATTTTTTACTGATGTGTTCTGTACGTTATTTTCTCTTCTCATACAATTTGTTATCCATAGCTTGTTTGTATTTTTGATACAGGAGCAGCTTTCCTATGACAAAGTCCTGACTTTGCAGTGTGCAATATTTGCAGCAAATAGTTCAGTGTCTGTATGTTCACTGCTTTTAGGAGAAGGAAGCAATTTAACGCTGCTTTATGCCAAGGCTGGATCTTCTGTTTGCTCTGTTCACTTGTTCTGTAACTTTTCTTTTTGCTCATTTTCCTTTCTTCTTTGATGTTTTAGATAATAAGTAGTTAGTTAGTTTCAATAATCTTGTCACAGCTGATGTTTTTGAGAGCTTGTATGTAGATAAAATATCAGCTAACCAAGAAGGTGAATTTGGCCCATTCAAGCTGACAGCCAGGAACTACTGCTTCTTAGTGATATGACATAATTAGCCAAAACCTTACCGCTGAGGGTTGATGGCAATCATAAATGTTCTTGAAAACCATTAAAATTATGAAGAACCAATATGTTTAAAAGGTAATTATTTTTTTAATTAAATATAAGCTGCCCTAATGTTTTAGAAACTTGGGAGTGTGCATTATGCAAAAAACCTCCAAAGTACTTTAGTAATTTTCATAATTTTAGCTTAAGTCAGTCATACAATTATATCTCAGTAAGTAGTAATAATCAGAAGTTGTGTATCTTTTTAGTGATCGAGCAAATGCAGTAACTGAAAGAAAGAAATAAAGAGCTGTTATTTGGAGGTTTTGGAATGATAACTTACCCTACAGAATTGTTTTCCCTTCTGTACTAAAATCTCATACTTGGACGATGCTGTGGGGCAGCATTCTAAATTTTTAACTGACCCAAGCAGACAAGACTTCCTTTCATATATTTAGTTCATTCTTTTAATCTAAAATAGCTTTTGCTTTATCTAGACTTCAGCTTGAGCCTGCAAACAACATGTACTTTAAAAGCTGACTCTTGTAGTTTCTAGGAGAATTGCTAACATGACTTGAGATGTATGTCTGTATTTTCACAGGAGAAGGTTCTTGGCTTTTGTTGATGTACTGATAGGTTTGTATGCTGGTTCATTGAGATTATAATATTAAAGAGCAGTGCTCATTAGATCAGGTGATTTTAGAACTAGCTTTATCTGATTTTGAAAGATCTTGTCCAATACTGACTGACTTAAACTATATTTAATCAGATTAAAGCGGGAATGGTCCATTGAACAACGAAAGCCGTAAGGGCATGTATTTTATTCACATACTGAACTCTGTTTTGCTCAAGGCTTAATGAGGAAGCACGGAAACTGATCGCTGATTTAGGAAGCACATCTATTACTAACCTTGGCTTTAGAGACAACTGGGTCTTCTGCGGTGGAAAAGGAATTAAGACCAAAAGTCCATTTGAACAGGTCTGTGATTCTATAGCTCTACTGGAATTTAACAGCTTACATTAATGAAGGCATAGCATGTTTTATAAATACCATGCATTTGTTCAAGATGGGTATCTATTGCAGTAGTGACACACTGTTATTTTCAAATTTATTCCTTGACTAGCCGCCTCCTTTTAAATGTACAAAAAGATTCTTTGGTGATTCAGAAATAAGAAAAAAAATCTTATATGGGCTAGATCTTATTAACCCAATAACTGGGTAATTTATCTTCTTAATAAATCCAGTTGAACTGAAGAATTCAAAACTTAGTGCCTAATGCTTGTATTTTAGATGTACTAGCAACAATGGTAGACCTCCCAAAGGTAAGTGGTAGTTAAGGTGTTGGCGTTCCCCACTGTTCACTTTGCTATTCTGTCAAAAATTATTGCTGCCATAGCAAAATTCATGAAATTGAGTATGTTCCCGTACTTCAGCTGTTACAATTCTGTATGTCATTGTTGCCTTTAATTACCGGTAAAGGTAGCTTTGTACTAGGACAATATGGAAGGCACATTCTTTTCTACCAGCTTTGCAAGGGAGTGGGAACTAGTGCAGGAGCAGTGACAAACTCTCGGAGGCAGCCATGTCTTGCCTGACTGCAGATGGCTGCTGGGTAGAAACATAAACTTCTAATTTTTAAAAAAGGCGAACATTCAACATTAAATAATGTTCTTCAAAAATCCAACTGTTCCCTCTCAGTGCCTTGTAAATTTAGTATCCTCATATATATTTTCCTAGTGGTTCATGTTGTAATGCAGTTGGTCTTTCCCTTGCTTGTCTGTCTTCCTAAATAAACATCTAAAACAATTTTTTAAAATGTTTTCCTGGTATGGCTTAACTGTTTTTAGCATACACTTGTCTAAACAAGTTACGTTGTGTTGAATACTGAGAGATTGTTGTACTTAATACAAAGCACAAGAGGCTGATAGTGATGTCTCCTCTTTGTCCGTGGCCTGAAAATAAACAAATAAAATGTCTTTTAAATTTGTGAGTTAAAGCAAAAGGATTAATGACTTTATGTTAACAATAGATTGATATTTTCTATTTATAGCATATAAAGAACAACAAAGACACAAACAAGTATGAAGGCTGGCCAGAAGTTGTTGAGATGGAAGGCTGTATCCCTCAGAAGCAAGACTAAATGAAAACAAAAGGAAAGGAGAAAGACTATAGAAGAAAATGCACTTTCTGCTATTATTAGGGAGAGGGCTATGAAGGAGACTGTACTGTAAATAATATTTTTAAAGCATGCGACCATCTTGTCGGTGTGTGCATGAGCACTGACATTTTGAATATTGGGATTATTTATTGCTAACACACATAGAAATCCTTTTTGTAAATACATCCAAAATAAAAGAAACATCAAAACATTTCTATGCAGGTTTCCTAAAAGCACAGTATCCAGTTTGCCTGTGGTAAATAATATCTTGTAGATCAACTGGCTAATAAATTGCATATGCAGATAATAAACAGATGCTGACAAATGTTGTACTGTCCTCTTAACAGCGTAATGTTGCTGTGACTTATGTAAGCTTTGTGGAATATTGTAGATTTTAGTGATAAGTTAATAAAGAGCTTTAATTTTTTTTTTTTTATCCTCTGCCTTTTTAATGGCAGCATCACTTTTTATTAAAGCTATTTGGTTATTCTAATAATAAGTGCTCCAGAAATTTATTTTATGTAGTTCCCCCATCAAAACTGAGTAGGCAACGGAAGAGTACATGGTAGTGTAACACGGTTATGCCATGAGAAGCACAACAAATTATTTTTATTGAGGAAAGAACAAAAGTAAATACATAAACAGTGTGTGGGATATTTAAAAGCAGCTTGGAAGGATTTGTATTTGAAAATAATGTTTACTTTGTGGAAGAGACTTGGCACGTAAAGGAGCAGTACTGCTGCTAACTTGTTCAGTTTTGATTGCAATTTTCGTACTGATGCCTAACCATTGATTCCACCTATGGTGGTTCAGCTGTAGTCGCTAATCACATAGTAAATGTGCATAACGGCATAGCTTCCTCTTCTAGTTGTAACATCAGGAATAAATTTCCCATCGCAAAGAGCCTGTTAGAAAGTAGTCAGCCTTCTAGTGAGAGCTGTTTTAGCGTGCACAGTTGTGCTCCTTTACCACCTGCGTTACATCTACTGTGAGCTGAGGCAACTTGTTCTTACAGTGCTTTCTCGGAACATCTCACTGTGGCTTGGGTTATTCAACGTGTGACACTTAACTGACAATGTTTCCTTCATCTTTTTTTTTTTTTTTTTTTTTTTTTTTAATGGAAAATAAATGGACCAAGTTGAAGTGGCCTGTTCTTTAGCTTGCATCGGAGCTGTGAGAAAACATAGCTTTCTTTGGAAACTTTTGTTTCTTTTAAGTAGGGCCAGCTTGAACTTTTCCTGAAACTAAGTTGGTGTGGTATTACTGACAGTGTTGGTATTCACAAAATAGGGGCTGACGCAGAATTGGGTGTAATCTCTTGGAGCTTTATGTCATGAGTTCTTGTATAATCTCCAAAAAATTCTAGCTAGTACCATGGCACATAAGGCACAAAGGGTTTTTCAGGAACCCACAGTGCAAGTTGAACACGGTGGCACTCAAAATACTATTATTGTTGATTCCTTCTGAGACAAAATTAATTCTGTGCACTAAAAATTTCAAGCAATATTGAGAAATACCTTGTAAGTCAAATAAATAGGCTGTGATACCAGGGGAAGACTGAATTCTGAGTTGTTCTCTATGTTTAACTAGCTTGTTAAATAATGTGATTTTTCCTCAAGTTTAATATAGAACAGCAATAAATGCACCTTATACAGTGAAACAGCTTTTGTTAAATGTTTCAGATTTTCTTGTGTAGGTGGTCATGTCAAAATCATGTATATTTTTTCCGAAGTACCCCCCCTGTTTTTATCAGTTGGAAAATAATTTCTGTTTCATAACAGGCTGTTGTGGAGAACTAATTCTGTAAGTCCTGGAATTTTCACAGAAATACAATTTTGTTGGTGCATATGCCAGTATTGGTTATGCTGCTATCCAGAATAATATCAAAACAATTTTGAAGTTACTTGGCAGGGGTTTGAAGAGGAAAAAAACATTTGCCTGCATTAATAGTTTCCCTGGACTAATCTTGTCTTTATTCTTTTGGTTTTGAATGCCATTGAATATTTCATCTTTGATCAAATTAAAATTTCCTCTACAGAATTAAATGGAGGGAAAATAAGACTAAAGGCAGACCTCTTTTAGTCCTTGTAACTTTTAAATTTGTGCCTTTTTTTTTAGCAATCTAAATTAAGTAAATATATTATGACTTTTAACCCCTTAAAGTTGCACCTGCCACAAAACTTTTACACAATGGATTTTAAAGCAATAAAATATTGGTTTTGTAACCTCTTAAATAACTTGATTCTTGTGCTTTTGGTGGAAATCTTCCTCTTATTCTGTAACCCATGTCTTGACAGCTTTAGCGTATCACATTTAGTAAGACTCTTCAAGTATACTGAACTCGTACTGGAGTGGCCATGCAAACGGGGTCTCCTTGCTCTTGTCCATCATCGTGGTCTGTTGACTTGCTACAAGATCTAGTCATACCATCTCCTCTGCCTTAAGTGAGCTAGTTACAGTGTCCCCCTGTTGAGGTAAACTTTCTGATGCTTACTCTTAAGAAGTGAGACCTTCTGATAATCTATCTAAATTTCATTTGAGTTGCCAGGCACAAAGATTACTTTTTTGGCCTCCCTGGTGTCTCCCACAGCTGGCGGTAGGAAGTATTCAGTTGCAAAGATGAAGGCATTTGGTACCGGTAACTTCGTGTGAAAGTATGTGTGTGTGACAGAGCTCCAGGATGCGTATTTTCCTACACAGGGTGATGGGAACATTTGCAGCATCTTGCAGACTTGTTGAGAACAGAGAGGTGAGGGAAGGAGAGAAACATCATGGGGGATGTCTGCCTCGGAGTGCAGCTGTGAGACGGGGCTGGGGGGGGGGGAGGAGGGGACACAAGAAGGTTGTAACTTCATTTTCACTAAGGGGCTGGGATCCTGGCTACCTGAAGTCAACTTCATTGTAAAGCACAGCTCTTAATTGCTTTACATGGATAACAGGAGTCTTAAGAAAGAAGCTGATGGGGGTTTCTGCCTTCACATGCCCTCTGCATCTTTCCTAATGTCTTTCATGATCAAACTTTTTTTTTTCCCCCCGCACACACCCCACCCCATCCCACCCCTTCTCTGTAAACAGCAGAGCCTTTTACAGCTTTAGTTTCCCAAGTGCTAGTTTGGAAAAAGCTTCCTTTTGCTAAGCATGTTTGGCTTTCCAGATGTCTTACTGTGGGACTTGGTTCCCTCAAACAGTGACGTGACTACTAAATGCTTGGTGTGTATGTAATGTCTCCTAAACTGTTTGGATTTTCTGCAGTCTTAAGTGCTTTTCAAGAATGAGTATATTAATAAAATAGAAGCCAGGTGGACAACTTCAGGAGGGGAAATAAGTGGTAATACTGCCACCCAAGTGCTGAGTGACTTGCCTGTGTAAGGGTGGGAAGGGCTGTAGTTGCTCCCTAAACTGACTTGGGTCATGACTAAGGTGCATACCAAGCAAGGGACTTTTTATTGATGAAATCCTGTTCAGTTTTATGTCTGTAAGGCCATAGCCTAGCCTTAATACAAGGGGACTGCTAAGAAAATTAAAAAAGACACCTGGAAGGCTGGATGGGAAGCAGGAAGGTGCAAGAACAGCTCTCAGCCTGTTCAGTGATGCCATGAGGTGTCGGTGGCTCCTGATGCTGTACTAGGGATATGAGAGACCTTGCTTCTCGCCTGCTGAGCAACGTGCCAGAAGGGCACAAAGACCTGGGCTCAGTGACCACGTCCTGCTGCTGCCTCCCTGGAGGCAAAAAAAAAAAAAAGAAGAATGGCAAGAAAGAATGTGCTCTACTTGAGATGTTTCATTATTTTAATATTAGCTTAATCCCACTTTTAGTCCCTCCTTGCTGCTCCTATAGTCAGCCCTCTCAGCCTTGCAAACAAGATCTAATGCATCCTTCACCAACTCAGGTTAAAACAGGTTCTTCAGATGCCTCTTTCTGTGCTTAACTATCCACCCAGATAGGTTGTCTCATGTACTATCAAAATCTTCTTTGCTGAAAATTGATTACTTCTTTGCAAGTTAAAAATTGATGACTCTCCTCTTGGATTTCTTTTACATTCTTCCTGGCCCTATCTTTTCCTTTCTAAAGCACGCAACACAGTTCCTTTAATCTTGTGTTTATCCTTTCAAGGTTGCAATAATCTGTAAATCTTTAATTACCCATTCCCTCAGAAAGGTCTGTTCCTTTTTAGGGTGTTGTCCATAGCAGGATATAGCTACAACCTCGCTGGCATGAAAAAAAGCCCTCCCAGCTGAGGAGAAATCACGTCTCCTCTTTCAGCTTGGTGGATGGCAGTGGGAGGGAGTGCTGTCTTCTGTGGAACGTAGCCTGCAAATGTTTTTTCTTACCAAATGCTGCAGCAATCCTTTCTGACTAATTATCTTCCTTGGCCTTGAATATTTCAGCATTGTCTTTATCAGTACACCCTCATGTTCCCAGATCTTGGCAGCTGAATCATCCTTTCCACTGGAAAACTTGGCTTTTACAGCTTAGCCCTCATAGGTGCCTCAAAAGCATCTACCACACAATGTGGGTAACTACACCTTGTATTAAGCTTTGTAGTGTATTAATAAATCAACATCATCTGTTTATTATCCTTCGAAGTACGTGGAAATGAAAACTTTCTTTCAGGGCTTTAGACTATATATGAAGAGAGGTGGGGATCAGTATAGAGCCCTGTAATAGTCCAGCTACATTGTCTACTGTATAAAATGCACAGAAATCACTCCATTCTCTATGGAAAATTTCTGATCCCTGGAGGCAGCCCAAAGCAGCTGTTTAATTCTGTTCCTCTTGTTGATTTTGCACTACAATGCAAGAAGTTTGGAGTGGTTTCTTAGCATTGCAATTATGGGGCAATCAGCAAATGGGAAAAAAAAAACCACAGAGCCCAACTAATATTTCAAGATTATGTCAAAATTGTATTATCCCAAATACGGTCTCAGCAAAGAGTACAGTACTGTTCTGTCGTGCCTTAGTGCTGTTTAGTCCTGAGTGACCAAAAACAAGGAGGGCTTTTCCAAGGGGTTACTTATAAAATCATTGATCAATGGAAAATGTGCCTGCCCCGAACCATCAACCCTTCGTACTGTAGATGGCTTGCTTGTTCTCCTGAGAGGGTTCCTGTATTATAGCACATTGCGAAGGATCATAAAACTTCTACAGGAGGTGGCTGTAGCATTGGATAATCCCAGAACTTTGGTTCTACCTAAATCTCTTGAACAGAAATCACTGAAGTGGGTTTATTTCGCTAGCTGCTTTGTTTGTAGAACTTCTGTCAAATAATCTCCATTTGTGCTGTGTGGGTCTTGGTTCCACTGATTTCTTTTATGTTAAAAGCCTGGAGTTTTCAATGTACGTGAAAACCCCATTTGGACAATATTCTGACATTGGCAGCGCAGTCAGCTCAAGGATGTACAACCCCTGTTCATCTCCCTGAATTCTTACTGCCACGTCCCTGCTGCAGTTTGCTGCTCCAAACTGAGCCAAGTCTCTTGTTTCTCTCGTTTGCGGAGGGTTTCTGTGACCCATGTCGTTAAACCGATGGAGGGGCTGGTGTCAGGGGAGGGGGTAGGGAGCCTGGGCACACACTTGGCCAACCTGGCAGGCAAACCCAGCCTGCCACGGAACTACAGGCTAAAACTTCAAAATCAGCAAGAGTAAGACTTAGTTCTCTAAGTTCCAGGTAACTTCTGGTTTTGCTCCCGTTGGCATAAGCACCAATGACTAGCCAGCATCATTTTTTAAAAACTCAAGTAACACATCTTAAAATGGAATTGAGTATTATCTTGATGTTGTGTTTCTCTGCACGTTGATTCTCTTCATAATATACTAAAAACTCAGTATGTTTAACATCAAAATATTGTTTAGCACATGCTGAGACAGAACAGAGTGTCAAATTAATTTCTTAGATTATGGGGCAGATTGGGCCACGCAAAAGGATGGGACATTGTGTCAGTTGTCAGCTGTTTTGTGCTGCTGGCATGAGGTACAATGTACCTTTCGCCACAGAGGGGAAATCATCATCCATGTAGATAATAACGCAATCTGGTTTTAAACCCTAGTATAGTGTCAAGCATTTTCTCTAGAAAACAGAAATGCTCATGAAATGTGTTTGTGCTCTGCTCCACAAATAGAAATTTTCAGGACTTTGGGGAAAATGACTGTAAAAATCTTACCCAATCACAAGTTTCAGCATTTTAGTTAAGGCATCCGGATATGCACATAGCTTGATATTACCAAAAAAAAAAAAAAAAAAAAAAAAAAAGCTGATGATTCCTGAAGTATTAACAAGGGAAAGTGCAGTTCATTTAACATTACACTGTATAGTCATGAGCATAGCAAGGCTGAGAGGAAGATGAGATGGCCAAACCCTGAGACAGGCTCTGAACTTTTAGCCTGTGACAAGCTGTTCTTGACGAGCCGTTCTGTGCTTGCAGGCTGAGGTTCAGCAGCAGGTTTCACAAGGTATGTGGCACTGCCCTGTAAGGGACCCGTCTTTCCCCAGTTGGGTTAGTGCATCTGAGCTCCCCTTGTGTGTCTGCCCTCACACTCCTAGGCACTTCATTTGTCACCCCTCTGTGCTGTGCAAAGTGATAGCTCCCCTCCGCAGATGGCCACCCATTTGCAGTCAGCCCTGGCATCCAGATTCCAGCCTCGGCCGGAGCGCTCACCAGGCAGCGTTCCCTGCTAGCCGTGACGCCAACTGCAGTCCCATGTTCCTACCTGCCGCCCTGCTTCCAGCCTTGCAGAGTTGACATGGTGGCTAGAGAGGTTTAATTCCCGTTTCATTCTCCACTGAGTAAATCGTTATTTATTTAACAGAACTATCCGTGGAATCACACAGTTGTCCGTTCAGTGTAACAGCAGACTCTGGGAGAGGCATAGGTATTTTAGCACTAATTATCTGCAGCATTAATGTAGAGTTCACAGGCTGAATTTGTCATTTGTGTGTGAGAAAACAGCATATTTGACTTCCAGAAATATGAACCGCAGGAGGCCATGTTTAGGAAATGCAATTTTAGCCAACTGAGTATTTTAGTCTTTGCTTGTCCTTGAAAAAATTGCACTGGGGTCTGCAGCAGGACTTGCCCAGTAGTCACGACTCAAGATGGTTACTGTACAGTCCCAACTGGCAAGCCACAGCTTTCAAAGTACATGGGCTGAGAAACAAATGCAGTGACCAGGTAGCCAAAGCATTATGTTGATGATCAGGAGACCTGCCTATTCTTTTTCTTTTTTTTTTTTTTTAAAAAAAAAAAACAACCTAGGTCTGCCACTGCTTTTGCAAGTGATTTTGAGCAAGTAATTTCTCCCGTTTCCCATTTATAGTCAGAACACCACTGCTACTACTACTGCCCTCCTTAGTGACGCTCATTGGATGTATAGGTGTGAATATTTTTTTTCTCAGCTGGGTGTTCTTAGCTATTGTCTGCCTGTGCTGACTGACTAACAGTAAAAATTGTAGAAGTGTGGAAAATCCTAAAAATTGCTATTGCAAATCCTTGCATGAAATGAAAAATAAAGTCATGATACTGTGTTCACTGTTACTACTGCTACTGGATCTGGGCACTCCAGATCACCTGGCAGGACAGACAAGGCACAGTCAGGAGAGGATTCAGCGTTATCATTTTTTGGCAGTTTATGTAGAACCAATAATAACATTTATTCCACTCTGATACTTCCTGCTATTCCACCTTGTGTTATATCTGCCATAAGTTAGAGGGCTCAGACAAAGATTGCCTAATTTGTCATGAAGTCTGCCACAGTGGGATGATCCTTTCGTATGTTTTTAATAAATTCTAGCCAGCAGAGTGAGCTGGTATAGGTTCAGCACTTTACATGACCTAGCCATGATGGTTTTGGTCTATGAGGAACTGCCCTAAAGTCAAGTTTGCTGTCTTGTGAAACCTCATCCTTCAATGAAATCAAGCATCTCAACTCTGTCAGAAACCTCAGCCAAAGCAGATGTCCTTTAGCATCATTTCCTTTGCATGACCAGTGCTAATTGTTACTGTTTACTTTACACATATGTTTCACATACTTGTCATTCACTGAAAAGAGGCATTTTGATAGCAATGGAGACAATCTCCGTTTACTAAACATCCTTTGACAAGGGATCTCCAACAGGCAAGGACACGATGTTGTTCTTCAGTTGCCAGTGCATGCACAGGCTGGCACGTGGGCAGACAGACCAGCTGCGTTCCTGCAGTAACTCCTCAGAGTATGTCAGCACTTCAGTCAACAGCACAACTTTTCCCTTAAAATATGCAGCCAGTGCACGTGCATTTCTGTTTTCAAAACAGCATATGTCGTTTTCACTTTCAGGTTACAACTATCCTTTCTTCAAAAAGTAAACTTGTGGCATTTTTCATAGGTTTGCTACTTTTCACAAACTGCTGTTCCATGCATAAAAGGGTGGTGTGAGAGAACAGGACAGAGATAAGACCTTTCCCCCACTCAAACTGTGAATGTCTTTCCAATTTTTTTCCTAATCTTGCTTGTTCAGATAAGCACACACGTGACTCCTCTCAAACAGAAAGGATGTATTATTGCAAAGCTATACAAGGGTATTATAAATCTATGTTTTCAAAGTCAACAACCTTGACCCTTCTGTCCCAGCACTGGGAAAAAACCCCATCCTATTAAACTGAGTAAATGAAATTCATCCCAGTGCCATATGCCCACAAAAGTAGCTGAACCACATATGTTGTACATAGGCTCCTCTTTGAAGGTGAGGGCACGCTGTCTTGCAGATGGTTTTCCCTCTCGCTCTCACCCAAGGAAAGCTTTTCCAGAGTGTGGAAGGAATAAAGGCAGTTTTATGGAATAAATGCTGCAATAGATGTCAGCTAATTCCCGATGCCACTACGTACCCTGATCCTGTTCAGAACTGCCCATCCAGAGCTGCATGGCGCTTAACTTAAACTGCAGTTTCAGCTGTGGTAGGTAAAGAGGGGGGTCATGCTCCAGTCTCCCCAACACACTCAGCTTCGCTTGTGCTTCGCCCCCCCAGCCCCGACGTTAGTGCAGCAGGAGAGCGAGCAGCAGCCCCTCAGACCGTATGTGCTTGCTCTCACCAGTGCTCTGCCTTCACTACAGAAAGGGCAATGCCACCTCCCATGAAACAGCTCTCTTCAGCCTCTCAGAGGCAAGATGGGACCTTCGGCTGCCAGTGAAGCTTCAAACCCGTTACCTTGCTTGCTCAGCCATTGTAGGTTTCATAAACCATGTGTGTTACCACTTACCTTGTTGTCTTTTGTAATTCTTTGAAAAAAGAAACTCTTCCCCCCCCCCCCCCAAACCAGAAAAAATCTTTTATTAACAACATTTAAGAACAGAAAGATATATTTATTTTTTTTTTAACTAGATGACCTCTCAAAAAAACCCCACAGTGTTAAATACTGGCTAGCCTAGCAGGCAAAAGACACCCTGACAGCTCTGGCTGCGTCATGAGTGCCCCACGTCTCCTTGCAATGCTGTGAGTGCCCTTCCCCTTCAAATCCACAGAAACAGCTCACTGAGATTTTCTCCTGGTGAAATCCCTGAGGCTGATCTTAAATCCAGGAGTCCAGGACCATTTTCTCCCCATTTTCTCCCCTGCCAGGAGTTAAGGCATACCAAGAAGTACATTGGTGATTTTCCTTTACAGATCAGGTGCGTTAGAACCTTTAGGTGCGGGAAAAGCTAAGGTAGTTTTGAGACACAGATTGGGGCTTCTTCAGGAGATCTCTGTCTCCCTGCTGGAGCCCCATGCGACAAAACGGTGGTGATCTCAGCACGGAACTCAGCAGCGGTACGGCGAGGAGCAGTCTCACGTAGGGCAACCGAGGCACTTACCTCTGCCAGTAGCTTGGTGTAGGACAGATGCAGAAAGAGAGAGAGGTGGTCTCTACACCACCTTCATACCAATAGTGAACAATAGCACGTCCCATCCGTGTGGCTGATAGGTGCTGTGGCACAGCCCGTGGAGCCTGTGGGTTTACTTTCCTTGCTGGAAGACGGGAACACCTGGGGGCTTCACAACTTTCTCTTCAGGGTCTTCCACCAGGATGTGTCCTCCCCATCCAAGTTTTCACAGGGAGGGTATTGAATCCTCTGGTGACAGAAACTGCTATGCTGAAAATCCTTCCCACAGATAGCAGATTTTGTGGCCTCAGCACAATTATTTGGCTAGGTCAATGGAGACAGACTGGCCAGATGTGGAGGGAAGGTCCAAAAAGAACCATCAGATAAAGGACTTTATGGTTGCTGAACTGATGTTCCTAAAACAGTCCACATAAGGCAATGACGTACCACAACACAGGTTTTGTTTGCTTCTTCCTGAGCTACGTGTCCAATAAAGAGTGACAGGGAATCTGGTCACCATATTTCATGGGAAAATAAATGTCAATGAGGAAATTAATTCCTCAAAATAACTTGGAAAGCCTCAACCAAACTGGCTACTATGATTTCTTTCTAAAAACTGACTGTTTGTGTGGAATCAGTCAAGGGATTGCAAACCCTTGCAAGTCCCCGTGATGTCAGTGGGAGTTCTGTATTTACCACTGGAGTTGAGGTTTTAAAATAATTTAAAAGAATAAAAAAAGTACACAGAATAATAATTAGCTGATCATTTAGAAAATCATAGTAAGTGTGTATTAATTGAAATAATTATAAGCACCCTGATGGTAAAAAAAGAACACATGTAATTCTCTAACTAATTTCCCCCTGCACATGCACATAAAGATCAGTTAAAGGCTACTACAATAGTAATGAATAGCTAACAAACAAATGTCAAAGGCTGTATTCTTATCACATTTGTTCTGGAAACCTTTCACATAACTTGCATAATTTAAATATTTACAAAATATAAACTTTCTTGTCTTATCAAAAATAGGTCTTTGCACATTTAAACAACAGAAATCCTTTCACATGTTGCTTTTTAAGCCAGGCATTAAATCACTGCATAAAAATAAACAACCTTTCACAGATGTAAAAGAAAACTGAGCCCACATATGGAGGGGGAGAAAATGTTATCAATAACAGTTTAAATATTTTAGTGGTGTGAGCCAATCCAGAAATTACACTGTGTATGAGGGTGCAACCTAATGAAAAGTTCTAGCTGCTGCTTCTGTAAGAGAAAGCAATGTTTTAAAAAAACTTTTACTTTATGGCAGATTTCTTTGGGCTAAATCTCATATGGATAATTGTGAAAATGATGGTGAACCACCAGCGAGATGGTTGAACGTAGCAGGTGATTGCATACAGTCCAACAGTGGGGTGATGATCGGCTGACTTGCAAATTGTGTGTGCAGATACTGAGGAAATGCCTGCAAAAGGATTTTATTTCCTTCAAATATTAAACTGTATTTCTGTCCCTCCTCAGACCTGTCCTTTCTGCATTTGAAAGACAACCTATAAAAAATCCCGAGGTTGCTATTTGGTACACCGTTCACATTCATCAAGCTGTGCTCCAGCTGCTCCGCTCTGGACACAGCTTGTTCCACACTGATGGACCCTCCTCGTCCACTCAGGCAGTGCCTGGCTCTCTGCAGTCATACGTGCTTCCCCGCACCAGATGCTTTTCTGCATATTATGCAGAAGACAGCTTCCCGAAGGGTTGCAAAGCAAATGCTTAATGGTCAACAGCAGAACATTTCCCCTACCTTTTGCTTTTTTTTAGGCCTGCAGAAATGAACCATCTAGTGGATCCATCTAGTTGCAGTTTTAAAAATACAGACATAAGGATTATATCTCACGTGCCCTTTTAACTCTTCAGCCTCTGGCTAACGAGATCTTGAGTTTTCTCCATTATGCCTACCGACCACATGGATCTTCAGGACGTTACCACTACTAAAGTCTTGGAAAGTTTAGGGTCTGTCCCTGCTCATGGATTTACATGGTCGTATGTGTCATCAGGCGCCCCTTTCTGTTATTTTAGCTGTCCCTGCATGCAGGCTGCTGTTCACTCGGTTGCTCTTTCATATGCCAGATGCTTGGGCTACCCACTGCTTGGCAATACTGTTCCCCACGAGGCTGATCCCCCTGCGATCCCACATGGTAAGAGTAATTGCTGCCTGTGCGGCATTGTGTGTACCAAACGGTGCAGGAGGGTTTAGCCGTGTTTTCTGTAATTCCTCTTATTTGCAGGTGTGTACATCAGTCATGGTCTCGCACCTCCGGCAGCGCACGTAGCAGCACCAGACAAACTTGCATTCACACCTTTCCACGTGCCTGACCACGTGGGTATTGTACCCACGCCCACAGCAGAGGAGGTTGCAGCCGTCGGGTCCCTCCGAGGTGCGGTTACATTCCCTTCCCTGAGTCCCAGGAATCCCCAGGTTTTGGTCTTCGACACAGTAATTGGGTGATTTGTTCACATACAGCAGGTCTTCTTTCCCAATTGGTATTTTCCGTTGGCTTTTCTCTTTCCTGCGTAGCTTTTTTTTCAGTCTGTCTGATATTTGTATGCTGTTTTCATACTTATCCTTTAAAAACCGGCCAATCTTTTCAAAGGACGACATTGTTTTCCAACAAGTTTTCACCGCGCAGGACCCAGAAACACCGTGACAACGGCAATCCACTGACATCAGCTTCGCTACAGCCTGAAAGCAAAGGAAGAACGACATTTGGAGGTGGTCTTCCATTCATTAGGAATACTGCCTGACATCAGTAACACAGAGGTCCCAAAGTATTTGATATTACAGCTACCTTTGCCATTTCAGAGAATGGCAAGCCAGAACACAGGAGGATACGTGTTAGAAATCAGGTTTCCAACTCCGGACCCCCACTATGAGAAGCCAGATCTTCCGAATGCAATGGCAATAACGTAGCAATACTGAATCACAATAATGAAAACTTGTATTTCTGGCTGGCTTTTCATTCTGGAAAATCCTAAATACCTGAAAGGACATGTCCTGTGTCACTCCTCCCACCGCTGGAATGTAAACAGTCGTCATGGGGAATAGCAGGAGAGGAAGGACGGATAGAGCAGGTAACGGCACTGTTCCCACATCGGAAACATTTACTGGGCAGGCCTATGCCACCTTTTAAGGGTGCCTTGCAGCTACCATCAAGGTCGCTAAACACTCACGACAGTCTGTAACTCAGGCCACAGGAATGGCTTGAGGTCGCACAACAGAGTCTGTGTGACCAGCACAGCTCAGCACCTGCAGCAGTGCAACGTCCAGCCTGGAGGCACCTCGGGGCAGACCTGTGCTGGAAAAGCAGGAGGACGCTCACATCTCTGAGCTCCGCAGAAAGTCTGTCAATCAAAGGAGCCACTATAGCTCAGCAGAGGTGTCTTCAGCTCAGGTATTCTGCAATAGATCTCAGGTGCTTCTCTCTTACAGGATCAAGCCCTGTTCTTGTAATTCAGGCATACTAGTACTATCACACATTTCCAGTGTTTCAGTTGCAATGGCTCTATTTAACACAACTTGATAGCTGCATTCATATTACTTTTATAACTTTCAACATTTTCACAAAATTTCCACAGTTATTACCAACACTAAAATGCCCTTAGATGGGCGACTTTTCCACGCCCCTACAGAAGCAAGCACTGGGCTGAGCAGTAACTGTCTGACCAACAACAGCAGTCTGCAGCACTGCGTTAAGCTTTTGCAACACACAAGAATTTTGACTCAGTTTACAGGAGACCAAGCCTCAAAGAACTGGAATCTGTAAACAAGCAGTAATTTTCTTTACATGGGACTACAACTCAAACAGTCAGCAGACAATCAATTCAATACTTCCTTCTGGAATATCCAATAGTCATAGTATAAAATTATACAATTGTGACACATCTCACATTAGAGTTTGGAAAACTGCAGAGAAGAAATCATCGCATGCACAGATACAGCAAAAGGACAAGGTATTGTAATTTTGGTTTTGTTTTGTTTTACCTTTCCATCAATATACTTTCTGAAGCCATCATGTGGACTCTACGGGCTGTTGGTTAATGGTGCGGAAAGCCCATGTTACCGTCTTCTGTTTTACTTACCTTCCCCCCCATATTTAATTTCCACAATCAAGGCAATTGGGAAATGTAACAGAAAGTGTGACATTTAAATTAACTCAAAGTAAATTTCCCTCGAAATTTCTCATGCAGCAAGGCCAATACAGTTTCAAATTATTCCTCTGTGCAGAAACCACTATTTCCCACAAAATGGGGAAGAAAACACCCCCACCCTCACCATCCCACCCCCAACTTCATGTTTATTACATTTCACCCTAAACCTTCCTCTACCCCACAGCCCCCACAAATACTAACTGCTGTCAATCTACATCTTTCTCAAACTGCCTTAGGGAAGAAAAAAATAGAAGACAAATCTATCCAACTCCCTCCTCTGGTTTTGCCTGAGAAAGTAGTTTCATTTGTGCCTGTTCCTAAGCCTCAGTTCTCCGGTGATATCAGAGCCCTGAAATCCTACCGAGCTCTACTGACCCTCTGCAGGACCAGAAATAAACCCAAGTCCCAGGCTGCCTGTTTGCCACTCAGGCAGCACAAATGCCATCCTCAAATTTTCAGAGCTAGTCAAGGCACGGAGCAGATAAAATGAGCTGTTTCTACCCTGTGTGTTAAACTGGGACTTTTCCTCATGGTGAATGCGGTCACCGAAGTTTAGGAGGAATGCAATGGGGTTAAATCCATTGATTTCGTTTGGAGCTGAGGCCTCCTGGCACATTCTGCCACAAAGTTATTGACACAAGCCTGAGTTGGTATTTACATATAACTCTACAAACATTATTAAAAATACACATGACCAAAGTGTTTGCTTGCAGTGACATCTTTGGTGAATGCACAAGACCTATTTGTTGGCAGAAGTTACTACGGAAGCCAAACAAGCAAGGCATTCAAAG
The DNA here is from genome assembly GCF_963210335.1 of Falco punctatus. Lineage (NCBI taxonomy): Eukaryota > Metazoa > Chordata > Aves > Falconiformes > Falconidae > Falco > Falco punctatus. The sequence continues at coordinate 82,102,609 of NC_137585.1, read as the reverse complement.
AATTAGCATTAAAGAGTAGGTGGATGTCCTGACCTAGTACAGCCATTTGCCTTTGCAAGCTAAACCTGGTGAAGCGATGCACCGGTACACGAGATATTTCCAGATGCTGTGGATTGCCTTTGGGATTGGAGAATTTTCCCTATCCTGGAAGAAATAAGAACATTGCAACAAGCAGACCCTCACCCCAGAGCACATGTAGACTCTTTCCAATGGCAAATCAACCGGCAGTAATTCTGGTGGGTCGTTATCTTCTCTCCTTCATAGGTTAGTTTCTGTTTAATAGACAGACTTGACCTTGAGCTTGTATTTCAAGAATCTATCAATAAGGAAATCATTGGGTAGTCAGAATATGCAACGTTAGGATGTAACAGTGATTAAGGCAGATGAGAATTTGAGATCCAAGGACAGAAAGTCTTAGAATAAAATGTCAAGGAAAAAAAAGAAATACAATATCAGAAGATAAATTTTACACACAATTTATAAACAAAAGGGATTTAATAATATTTTCCAGTTTCTAATGATTAATTATTTGTATCAAGGCAAATAACTAAAATCTCAAGATACTTGTGCTATAAGATTTATAAAGTTACAGGTGTAATCCTTGCTTTCACTGCAGTATGACAGGGTAACAACTAGGGAAGAAACAACACGAGAAAAATATAACATTTCGCTTGGATAAAGAAGTGCACTTCCAAACCTGCTGGAATCAGGCATAATAAAATCTGGATGAAGCAGAAGGATCCAGAAATTGTCAGAAGCAGCACTGGACATACCTGCTAGGTGCTAAGGGTAAGTTACTTCCAGGTGGGCAAGCAGCCCAGCAGATGACACTCAAGGGTCTTTCTCTAAGGATGAATTAATGAAAATAAAGTGAGACAGACTTTCCAAACAGGAGCAGAAACTGATGCTGGAGTCTTGGGCTGTTATCAAATTACAAAAAATGCAGCATATATTATCACTGTATGGCCAATCAGATGAATGCAAGAACTACAAATGTGAGTGTGGAAGGACTGAGAACATCCACAGAAGTTACATACATTTGCGTTTTTATTCTGTGCTGCTCAGGATTCTCACAGGGAGCTTTGATGCACTCTGTTTTAGAATGATTTATGGCGTCATCACAGTTGCACATGACCCCAGGCTATTGCTTCCTATCTGCGAGGATGGGCAAGTTTTCTGGTTGAACTCAAGCGTATCTTGGGTTGCGTCTACTGCCAGCACAGGGAACTGACATACTGCTTTGGCTGATCACAACACACGCCGCTGTATCTCAGGCTGTCACGTGAACTTTAATGAACAAACTCCCATAGTTGAACATCTGGCAAAATTTAGGAGCTGGTATCTTCTCTTGCTGTTTTCTTGCAAAGATGGTGCCTATAGAGCCAACGCAGCCTTGTGGTGGGATGCAGCTGCAGTGCACGCCTGTGTCTCAGCAGCCCTCGGAGTTACTGGGATGCAGAGTTACTGTGAGTGTGACTTCCAGACTGACTCCACCACCAGTGCTCAGTTCCACACCTTTAGATTCACAGAGTGATTTTTTTTTCAGTTATTCATGAAACTGTGAAAGGACTCTCCCTAAGGAACAAAATTTCACAGACAACTTCAGAGGAGCAATGTTACTCACAGAAACACAGTGGATAGAAGTGTCCTGTGCGAGCTGGGGCAGGTTTTCAGGTTTCTTTAGGCAGGTCATGGAAGTGACTGAGTGCTTGTGGGAGATGATTTGTGTTGAACTGAGCTGGATCCACGCGCGTTGCATCCAGCTACAAACCCACCTGAGCAGCTCCTCTTGCCCCTGTTGCCGCTCGCTGCCCTCAGCCCTGGTGGTTCTAGTGCAACAAGAGTGCAGGGTTAAGTGATGAATACAGTGCTGAATACTGGTCTGTGTTAAAAAATAACCTGTAGAAACTTCTTTAAACTGACTTCCTTTCACTGCTCCAATGCAATTAACAGAGGGAGCAGTGTGGGGTGGGAAGGTGTGGTTTGAACAGGCGGATGGGCAGAAAGCAGAGACTGGTCTGCAGCGAAGGAGAGTGTCAGTGGATCACAGTCTGTGTACCCCTCAATGCCAATTAACACTTAGTATCTCCAAGCTAAGCTCTCTGTTTGCAGGCACTTTCTCAGCAGTGAGACAGGGGCTGCCAGTACTTGTTTTGCAATGGAAACTGATGTCTGCGATCAAAATCCCAATTTAAGCCGCTGGTAGAACTAATAGGACTGCCGATGAAGACAAGCACATGTCATACCGGAGGTACAGCACTTTTAAGAACACTTGCAGACTGCTGATGGGTCTGTTACTAACCCACAAGTATCAGCAAAAATAAAACTCTCTGATGAGACAAGATATTGCAGTGTCAGAACACAAGTCCTATAGATCAAATATATTTCCACAAGTGGAAAACTGAGCAGAATTATTCCATCAGTAAAAAAATACCAATACAATAACAGTCAACCCATAGTGCCTGACTCCTCTCATCCTTTTATATAAGGAACAGAGGTGCCCAAGTCACGGATGCACATCTAAGTACACTGAACTTACAGTGCTAAAAGATTATGAACATTTATCTTGTGGCAGAATAAGGAGTGAAATCTGGATCTTCTGAGGTTCAGGTTAGTATCCTAAACAGTGGTCAACTCAGTCGAAGGATCCTTACTATTTTAAAATTTATATATGTTGGATTTCACTATGAGATGTAGAAATGTAAAATCGCATTTTGTATGGAAGTGGGAAAGGAACAAGAGAATTCTACACATACCAGTTCCATTAGTAACTCCAAACAAATACAAAAGTATTGTCCCTGAAAGACGGCTCTTGCAAGACACAGAACAAGGAACATGATAGTATTTGCTACAAAAGGTCATAAGGTACCAAAATATATTGCAAAATATCCTTCTTGTAAGCACCAAAACACAAAGGTCAATATTTTCCAACATCTAGTTGAGGATTTTGAAACTACAAAAATGAAGAGATCTGCTGAACTTCACTTCAGCTAATATTGCTGCTAGAAATCCCAAGAACCAACAATAAACATTCTCTTTCACTCTGGACAGTGGTAAAAATTTTTGCTTTATCATACAGTTTGCCATTAAGTTACAAAATATTTGTGTACGGAAGCTGACTAAATACTCTGTGTATTTTCTTCCAAGATAATGAACAACAAATATACCATTGATACAAAATCAGTGAAATAAGGGCCTTCTGGTCTTTCAGGCTTGTAGTAGATGTTTTTTTTTAAAAACACACAGTGTCTCAGAAAGGGAATGAGCGTATGTATCATGCACACCAAATAAGCCTGTGACAGCTTGCTAGAGAGCTCAGGATCATGAAAAGCCTGAAACCCCAAAAGGTCCTCAGGACCTAATGGATTCTGTTGGGCCAGATTCTACCACATTGCCAGAGACTGACAGCCTAGTCAAAAACACTGACATCATGATGTCCCATATGGGAAGAAGTACCACTCAACACAAATAGTAGTAGAAGATACTATAGCTGCCCGACATTAAAGACGTGGACTCAGAATTTATTATATCTTCATGCGTACAGCTGACACCTAAGATAACTCAGATCCTGTTCAAAAATACCATTCATGGCAAATGAAGACTCACTTAACCACATCTTCCAATCCCCTGTAGCTTTAGCTCACTGTTAGAAAATACGTTATCTTGAGCTGAATGCACAATTCCCCTTTGCCAGTCCGTCTTTCCCCTGTGACGTGGGCGGCTCAGCTGTCTGTGTGACCGCTACAGATGAGATCAGGGGACAGACACAACTTTAAAGAAAGCAACACCAAAAGTCTCTCTCCTAGGTATTCTGGGGGGTGGGGGGCAGGGGGAAGGGGGGCAAGGAGCGGAGGTGGTTAAAGCCAAAGGCTCCAGCCGGTTGTGCTGGCACACCTGCAGCAATGAGTGACAGGCACAAGGAATGGTACGAGAAGAGCACAAAACACTGTCACCGAAGACAGAAGGACAGCAAACTACTGCTGCTGCTAACATCAAGCTAAAGGCAGACAAGACAACAAGGTATCACAGAAAAGACCTGTGTTGCTGTCACCAGAGCACAGAAAAAACATCTTTCTCTTTGAAGTGCCTCTGGAGCCTTGCAGTCTTCTTCCCTACACTTCCACTGTCACCCTAATCCGAGTAAATGGCACTGTCTAATGACAAACATGAGTATTAAAACAAAAATTCCTATCTGTACTGTCTACTAAAAATCATTAAATAAAGAGAGAGAAGTTTACGGCAATTATTATATCCTCCCTTAACTACCTCTCTCTACAAATGTGATAAATGACCCTTTGCTCTTTCTCTAAGGAAGTAATCATTTAATCTTCTGTTCTTATTAACATCCCCTACTACACAATACCAACCACCCTTCCTTGGAGATGATTTAGCTGACTGCATCTAATTAAACTCATAGTAACTGTTCTCAGCATCTAATCACGTTTAACGTTTGCTTCTTCTACTTCAGCCCTGAAAAGGGCCTATGTCCCTGAAAGATCTTCTGGCTTTCCAGCTATATAACTCAATGAAATTAAATAACATGTGTTACCTTGTAAACTGCAAAAGTTAAGTTTAAATTAAAATACTTTGCAATGATACTACCATGGCTCTTACGCTTACTATGACTATTCCCTGTCTATGCTGGATAGGAAAGTTGTTTTCAGTAAAACCCACTGATTCTGATTCTGGCTATAGGAAATTACTGAGTTACAATGGAGTCCATCAATATGGGCAGTCAAAACCAGAGGGTCTCCATTTCTTTTCTTTAGTTACAGCTGTGTCACTGAGCAGAACAGATTCAAAGTGTTATGGGGCCAGAAAGAACCATTAAACCCTTACGAAGTTAAAAACTCCAAGGTAAAGCAGAGAAAGTAATTTTCAAGCAAGAACCAGAATCCAAGTCTCTGCCGTTCTGGATGTAAGCCCCAAGCACTAAATTACGGACTCACATTTCCCTGTACGGGCTGTTTTGCATCCTCTGCAGAACAGGACAGGAGGACCCGATGTCACCCACCCACTCACACTTTTCCTCTGCAACCGTGGGTTTGAAGCCCTTTTGGCTGAAGAAGAGTTATCCAAAACCAGTCTCCTCTCACTTCTCTGATGACTTCCCTAACCAGTGAGCTACTTTAAAGTACAGGTGTCATTTCCATCCTGCCTTTTAAAAGAAAAGTTTAACTCTGGATTTCCTCTCTGAACAACTTTAGACTTCTGCTCTCAGCCGGGGACTCCGGACCGTGGACGGGTAACAATGCCTCCTATCCAGTCTGCCTGCTCATTCAGCATTAGAGAGAATTAAAAATGCAGGTCATGATAAAAACAGAATAAACAGCGAAGAAAATCCTAATGTATTATTATGCTGGTTACAAGACTATTTCAAGTTTGTTACAGATTATCAAATACCTGATTAAAATAACTTGGATTAGCACGCCAGGTCTAATTCTTATTTTGTGGATTTTATTATAACCTGTGGAGTTTACTTAGCTAAAACTAGCTCTGATTCCGAGTTTGTATGCGTTTGCTGTGGCGATGTCAGCGCTGCTCTTGCCATTGCCACCATCTGTACCTGGAGTCAAGGACTGGCCTCGTTCGGTTGATGCCACTTTGTCAACGCAGGCGAACATGCAACCGCTGTCACTTCTGAACGGTGACACCTACCTGCCTGCCAGCCTCGTTGTTGTGCAGGTTCATCGCTGCCAGTCCGCTCCCGCTCTTGCCTGTTACGTTCTTCATGGGCACATCCAGGAACTTTCTGCTGAACGACATTCCGTAGTGGATATCATCAGAGCAGCCGCCCCAGTGCCAGCCCTCGCTGGCTGAGCCGCCGTGCCGCAGGTTCGTGTCGCAGGAGCACTCGGTCATGTTCCCTGCGCTGCACGATCGTGTCACCGAGTGCACGAGGCCCGCTGACGTCACTGCGTATATGAACGCGGTCTCCTTCGTGCCTACAAAGCAAGGCACGGATATATTACTTCATAACTCCCTCTCACTACCTTCCTGGCGGAGCCACAGAAAGCGATTTTACAAGCCAGACTATTATTAAAAGGGAACAGTCACAAGTTTAAAGCCATCCCAGCTTGGTCCGTGGAGTTAACTTGTTTAAAGGAGCAGGTATTCACTTCCAAAAAAGACTTTGGGGCCTCTCCATATGACCATGCGATTAACAGTGCTGTTTCTGGCTGCTTGTACCATGCGATTTTTGGTAACTCCTTTCTAAATCTGGTTGGGAACTTTATTTGCCACATAAACTTTCGAGCCATTTAGCTTTAATAATAATAATAAAAAAAAAACAACCCCCAAACAAACCACGCCCCCAATCCCTTACTCCCCACTCTGCTTTTCACTATTTCTATTGATTTGAAGAAGGAAGAAAAGGTTAGTTCAGATCTCGGAGGCGGAACCTGAAGCTGTCAGGAACCCAGGTTCCTTTGGTGCAGGGCCAGAACTTACCTCATGCTAAATTTAGCAGACACAGAGATTGTTCTAATTCACAAAGGCTGCAAACAGTCCCAAGAATCTTAAACCAGGCAGAAATCAGGATGGCACGAGGGTATTTAGGCTACGTGCTTTTCCTAGAACAAGCTGGCCATGGGAAAGTCAGCAGTATAGAAAGCCTTGAACTGTTACACTATACGGCAGATGAATCCTGGAGGGACCTGCCTGGGCCTCCTAAGCCAGCCCCGTTCTCTGAGACTTCTGGTATAACGAAACACAGATCTTTAAACCGTGCTCAGCAAACTGAAAATCAATGACTGGCCGTTAGCTGTGGCTAAAGCTTCACTGTGCTGATTTTCAGTGTTGTAAAAACAATTTGTTATTTCCAGTCCCCCAAGTTTCTGCTCACAGGCAGGGAAGTTTCTTTTGCTTCTCCCGTTTGCATTAGTCTGTGGTGCTGGTACCACCATAAAATGCTTCCACAGGGCATGCTAGTGAGGCTTTGTGGGACAGCGGTGACACTCTGTAGACACAAGGGTCTACAGGAACAGTCCTTCCCATTTACAGGAGGACTAATACACACTACATATGGCTACACACAGTAAACTGCTCCCTGGTTGGTTTGTTTGTTTGTTTGTTTGTTTTTCTTTTCCTTTTAGGAACGTGCCTGACTTTTTATTGCGCATTTTACATTTTCATGGTTAGTTTGGCACTTTTTCACTGTTGTAGTATGAAGCGAAGATTGCACAAACACAAAATGAAGTACTGCAATACCATCAGTTCACATCAATGGCTATGCTGAAATCATGGAGCAGAGCACCCAAACAACACTTGCAGGATCAAGACCTTTGATACTGCCATTTCATACAAACAAAATGTCCCTCTTTCAGTGTAAATTTCAGTAATTCCCATTTTAGTTCACACAATGAAAGCAGCTTTGGTCTTGCTGTGCCGAGCAATACCGCCTAACTGAGCACACGTGATACATTTTTGAAGCAATTCACGTCGCCTGTGGTGCTGCACGCAGACTTTTTACCTGCAGTCAAGTGCCCTTTTTGAAATCCTGTGTGTCATTACCCCACTCATTTAGTAATTATGACATAAGGGGATGAACTCGACATCAGCCTAAGCATAACAGCATTTCAACACAGTTAAGTGGATGTAGTTAAGGGCACCGTCACCCGCGGACGTCTCAAGCAAGTATCGCAAGCAGCAGCAGCAAGACTGCCGGAGAGCCAACGGCAGGCTCCGTCTGCTCGGCGCGCTTCGGGTACCCGGGGGAGCCTCCCGGGCGGTGCGGGGCCCGCCCGCCGCGACGGCGCTCCCCCGCCCGGCTCTGCGGCCGCTCCCGACGCCGGCCCCGCGGCACCCCGAGCCCCGCCGGGGGCAGCCGGCCGAGCCCCCGCCCCTCCCTGCCCCGGCGGGCCGGCGGCGGAGGCACCTGCGGTCCGGCGGCCCCGCCGGGGCGGGCACTCACCGCTGCTGAGCTGGTGCCCGAAGGCGGCGGCGGCGGCGGGTCCGCGGCGGGCGGCGGGCGGCGAGCGGCAGTCCCAGCGCTCGTGTCGGAACTGGCTGCGGCACTCCCGGAGGCCCAGGCGCGCTCCCTCCCGGATGGCGGGCACCAGCTCCGGCTTCTGCCTGCACAGGTCCTGCTGCCGGCGGCTCAGCGGCGGGCTGGCGCAGCCCGGCTTCTCCGGCCCGCCGGCGGCGGCGATGCCCAGCCACCTGCAGAAGCAGCCCCCCGTCAGCGCCGGGCCCGGCGGACGCGAGGGGACGGGCGCCGCGCAGCCCTCCCTCCCGCGCCCGGCTACTCACATCCAGGTGCCGCCGGCGGCGGGGCAGAGGGCGAGCAGCAGCGCCGCCCGCAGCAGGCACGGTCCGAGGGGGGGCCCGCGCCCCATGGCCGCCGCATCGAGCCCCGCCGCGCCGCCGCTGCCCGCCGCCCGGCGCCCCGGCCGGCGGGGACCGAGGGGGATGATCGCCAGCGGCGCCCCCCGCCTCGGCTCTGTCCTGCTCGGGGGGCGGAGGGCAGCTGGCGGGGGAAGCCCGGGCCGTCGGAGGGCCCTCCCGGGGAGGCGGGCGGGGAAGCACAGGCAGCGCTTGGCCCCTTCAAGGTGAGAAAGTTGCGTTCGACGTTCGCCCCGGCTCTGCCCGCCCCGCCCGCGCATTGGCCGCCCGGGGGCCGGGGCGGGCCGGGGCGGGCCGGGGCGCGGGGGCTGCGCACCGCTCCGCACCGCACCGCTCCGCACCGCACCACATCGTACCGCACTGCACCGCTCCGCACCGCACCGCACCGCTCCGCGCAGCACCGCCATGTCCCGGCCGGGAGCGGAGCGGCTGCGCGCCCACCCCCTGCCGCGCTGCCCCTGCCCCGGCGCTGCGTGCGGCTGCGGGGGCTGCTGGCGGGGTCCGGGCGCGACAGCGCGGGGCTGCAGGCAGGGAACCTGTGGGTCCGCAGTGATTTCATCCGCAAGGGGAAGAGGAGGCACAAAATACTGGTGTTAAGCAATCGTGACGCTCCCTACACTTTATACTCAATTTTTCCTAATAATTTGGCAGTATTCACTAACTGGCTCCAGAAGGCAGCATCAGTATTCATCAGGACAGCGTTTGTCCGCTCCTGTTAACTGCGGTGAGACGGCCTTATCAGCGGCTACCTCAGTAATTTTTAGTTACTCATTTTACGCATTAAAAGCCAAGGAGTCAGCCAGCACCTGATGAATAGCTGCTCTTGGCACTCTGGCTGCTCAGGTCCTCCTTGATCACAACGTATTGCTGCGTCCGTGTCAGTGAAACACCTGAGCTAAAAATAATCCGGATAAAATGGCAGCTCTGTAAAGGCTTTGATTTGACACAGCTGTAAATTAGTGAAACGACTCTTGTGGACTGACAACAGCTTCAAGTAAAGAGCACAATAAATTGTCTCGAATGACAGATGTACATTTTTAAGAGTACAACATGTTGAGAAGCAATCACATAAATGTGGTGTTCCCCCTGTATTTTTCCCCATGGATGTGCTGAGATATTTTAAGAGCACAGGCTGTGGTACATTTAAATCTATAAAATTATGTCTCCTTCCTACTTTGTGCTCATTTGTGTGCTCTTAAACGCTCTCCAAAGTATCGCCAGTTTTGGGCAGATGCCGTTGGACCCCATGAGCTATTTAAACCTTCTGATATGGCTTGTTTTCTCTGTTCTGAATTTTAGTCTGGAGAACATCTGCTTGTGGTTGCAGTGGAACTTCGTCCAGAGTGAGGGAAATGGATGGAGGACGACATCGGACCACAGGGAACTGGCCATGAAACAGGCCTGAACCAGCCAAAACTGTGTGGGCTGTGTCAGAGAATTATCTAATTATTCCAGGACACATGGTTTGTTTTATCCTCATTGCTGCTTCCTGGCTCCGCCTACTAAAGTTAATTCAAAGCCCTGGTCTAGCAGACGAGTGCTTGTTTGTGCTTCTTGATCTGCTATCTGCATTTATCATCCACTCTGAAACATTTTTTTCCTGGCAGTTCTTTTAACAGGGTTCTTCTCTATGGGTTTTTTGGGTGTTTGGGTCTTTTTTGTGTTGTCTTGTTTTTGGTTTTGTTTTTAATTATTATAGGGCTTTTTATCCGGATGTCTTATATGTGGATTTTTCCCTAGAAGCTGAAGAATCTTATGTGCTACTAACAATGTCAGATTTAAATGAAAAAAAATACCCATTTCAAAAATGCCAGTCCTACTTGTAGCATATTTTATATATGATACCATAAATAAATTACCTCTCTGTTGGGTTCTTATATGCTGGGGTCTGATTTTGTCTACAATAGCTATTAAGTAGTATGGAAAACCCTTTGATCTTACACACTTGTGTGAAGTGAAATGGTTGCAATTTGGAGGGCTGATGCTTAAAAAATAATAATATAAATTGTAAGGCAGTTCTTGAGATCATCTGGTTCAATCTCTAGCAGTGACTGGAAGCAAACCACATTTTCCCGCGACCATCTGATTTAGAGAAGTTTGTATTAATATGTATTTGTGTCCTAACCCCCGTCTGCCTCTCTTCCCATCTGTTCGCCTTACAACCACTTGCCAGTTGCCCACAGCCCCTGCACCTCCTCTCTGGCTGTCGCAGCCTGGCTCCCCACCAGATCCCCCAGCCTTTGCCCTTCTCCTCCCTCTCAGCCTCCTGCCTGCCACTTACACCAACTCTCTTTTTAATTCCCTCCAGCAATGCTCTCCTCTCTGGTCACAAGCAGCACACAGAGTATTTCTACTACAGAGCTATGTGTCTGTACATAGGCCAGTTGGCTACTGGGAAGGGAAGGGCAAACAAATTGCTTTGCAAATTATGTGCTTTGCAAACATGCAAAGGGGCACAATTTGGAAATACCTTGCTGATCTACTAAAAATTATTGAAATTTACCAAATGTTTCTGAAGTCTGTAATTCTAATTCACTGTTGCTTCAGAGCCCTCTCTGAATGGCTGGAAGGCCATTCACTCCATGACAGACAGCAACGTGAGTGTGATGCAGACACAATGAGCCAGAATCCAAGCCAAGGTCAAGTGCCAAGCCTCAGTGATCAAAATTTGCAATGAATCAAGGAAGATAAATTGGACTTACTGCTTATCTTACTTTCTTTGGCCAAGGTGGGGCTATCTGTGGCTATTCATACTAAAACGCCCACATTTTTCTATTTTAAAAAGAAGACCATAAACTGTTGTTAAAAGGAAAAAAAGAAGGAAATGTGTCTAAGCTGAGTGGCATTTCCTAACTGGACATTAAGGAATTTACTGTTTAATTATTACTGATGTGATTTTGACGGAGTCAATTACAGATATACGTATTTTCCATTCAGTGTTAGATAAGGGAAAATAGTCTGTTGTGTAGAATCTGCGTGAATAAGTAGATCACTTGACAGTTCATATGCTTCGGGGGTAGACAAATTATCTCTTCAAAAAGTCAGTGGCTAGTGCTCTCACTACAATTGAGGTCTGACACCTTATTTACTAGATGCAAGTCTATATAAAGTTTACTTCTCCTAAACAAGTCATCACTTTTGAAAGCTTCATTCCAATTATTTTCCTTCTTCTGGAACTTCTGATGCCCAGCAAAGACATGAATATAACACAGAAAACCGCATTATCCCACCTATACCTATGGGCCCTAATGACCAGTGAGGGCATTATCCTCTTATCTTAAAAACCAAGCAGCCATCCAAACAGAAACATCTCCTGTATACTCTAAATCAGGTTATCACTTCAGATGTGAAATTTATCATGTTTGGTGACCAAGCACAAATTCTGTACTTCTAATGTAACAAACTTGTTTTCAATCCAGCTCAGCGCCTGGCTGCATGATGGTGCCCATCAGCCCTGTGAACTGCGGGTGTGTTGAGTCTTTGCATTGAAGAAACTGGAACCGTGTCAGCAAAATAGTGGTACCCCAGCAGAGCTGTTGCACTGTGGGGGCTGAGAGACTAACATACCCTCAGCGAGAAAGGTCGTGAGGAGAGATGATGTGCAGTGAGATCCTAGACTTCATGAGACGATGTCTCAGCAGACAAGTCTCCAGGACCTTGGTAAGGTCAGGCTAGTAGTGGAAGGGAAGTTAGAGAGGAAAACAGAGATGCCCCTTCTCCAATGCATAGTTCCTGGACCTCCCTCTGCCTTTTGTCCAGAGGTTTAACATCATTGCTGTTATCAGTGTTATTTTCCATTTTAGTATGTGTAGCTTGAAAGCACACAGATCTCTTGCTAATTTACACCTGGCACGCTGGGTTCACAAATGACTGGAACAGCAGTTACAGTGCCTCCAGTAATGACACGGTGGCAGATGGAGAGCTCACAAATGTGTAATGATTCCAAAGCTACCCTTCAATATTATCTTTATAACAGCTGCACAACACAGTATACAAAACCTCATTTTCTATATGCTTGGGAATAATGGAGAAGTAGGAAGGCAAGGAAAGAGCAGGCTTCTCACAATCCCTTCAGTCCTTACCAAAAAATCCATAAGGAAGCTAGTGTAGCCTCCAAGTAAGTTTTCTGGAGCCCGTAACTCCGGATAGTTGCTGAAGCAATTGCCGAGCAGACCTCCTGGCATTCTGCATAAATTGGTGATGTGCTGCTGGAAAGCCAGGGCTTAGGAAGAGGCGACTCAGGCTGACCTTGCGGTCTGCTGCTGCCTGTGGTCGCAAATCTGAAGACAGCGTCCTGGACTTACCCATGTTTACATGAGCGCTTGAGATCTGCTCATATTTTGGGGGATTCTGGAAGAAGATACGGGCTTCTTCTGAAGTGCTGCTGGCAAGTTCTGTTCTTTGACATGGACAGTCTAACTGTAAGTGTTTTCTAGAGTTACTCCAGAAACTCCTGGCATACCAGTATTAAGTAAAATGTGTCAAGGGAATGCTGATAAAGCTTCAAAGCATAACTAAGAGGGGTGTGAAAGATGTGGGAAAACCCCACCCCTTTTAAATTCTGTTTTCACCCACATCCTACTTACAACTAAAAATTAAAATTAGTAGTGAAATCGTATTTGATAACACTGCACCTTTATGCCATGAATTAATTTCCCTGGTTGTTTTGAAGAAGATGGGAAATGCTTCAGGAAACGTGATATTATGAAAAATGAAATCGTTCACTGACATAAAATTTGATTACTATTTTTCTTCATACTTAGAGCAGCATTATTTAAACTTTTTTTTTTTTAATTTTGTACATAAAGTATATGAGATCAGAGGAGGGTTGGTGCTGCTGGCTGGTGTTGCAGAACTTCTAGGAGGTAATTATGGAGTCTGATGAAAACAGGAGCTGAAGTCTATGGAAGAGCCCAAGTGACTTTAGTGGGGAGGAGATGTCTGGAAGTACTATATAGTTTTTAAATCACACTCCCCAAGGTGTAACACCACTGCTTCATTGCCGTGTGTGGAAGCTTTATACATAAGTTCCCGCAATAGGCAGGATAAGATACTCTGGTTGTGTGCACACGTGTGCGTGTGTGGGCGTGCACACTCCTTGTGTGCGCAGAAGTGGCAGGCTCACAAGGAGCCCGCTGCATTTTAGGTATGCAACAGGTAGAGGAAAGAGAGGAGCTGCTCCCCTAGGAGCAGCACTGGCTACAACTCAGTTCATATTCCTGCCCCAGCTGCTAATTTGCATTAATGCCTTCCCTCGCAACTCTTTTATAGCAATAATTTTCTTATATCTCATAACAGTGACATGATTCACATGTGCTGAACTATTGCCATCCTGTGATGAGAGAGCTGAGATTCAGATATTTAATTTGTTGGTGTCAGACGGCACACCATCATCAAAGCCATGACTAGGAACTCAGTTTTTCATTGCTAATTCCATTTCTAATGAGATAGTTACTTATCTTTTGAGTGAGGATAATGATAGAAACAGTAGAAACCGCTCTGTAACTGTCGTAACACAAAGCCAACACTCAGTTTATTACATTCTCATTCACTGAAGCATGAGTGTATGCCTAATCCATAAAGCATTTGGTCCAGTCATTTGGCTACTTGCATCATACACGTGAACTTACCTACAAGGTCCGTTTCAAAAGCTTAGGAAGAAATGGAAGGGGATGGCATTGTGATGACAACCACAGGATGCTTGTAGTCACTGCTACCTGCGATGTGGTGGTGATGGGAAAAAATGCATGGCCTAATTTTTTAAGTTAATGGCCTTTCAAGTTACAGGACAACATCTAAGAAATCCCAAGCCTGGGATTCAAACCATTCATTACACATACTTTCCCTCAGTTTCAATGATCTTACCCATTTCAGTGTACTAATTTAATCTTTTCTGCTTCAGAATTTTTCCTTTAGACCCTCAGTAATACTCGCTTCATGTATTGCCCCATTCCCACTTAGCACTTTTTGATCAATAAAAATAAAATAAAAATAAAAAAAACCATACAGTTTTGGGAAATCCAAGACCCGTGTAAAATTATATCTCTTTACTGATAATGAGCACATCAGAACTTAAAAATCAAGGTGCAAGAAACTCCCTAGTAAGAAGGTAACCTGTCCCTTCATAAAGGTTCATGTTAACGTGAGATGGTTACAGGCTGCCTTGAACTAGCACATTTTATATCACTTCCCAAAGTTTTGATTGGGTTAGCTGATAGACATCAAATCCTTCCCTGAATCTTTCTGAATCTCGTTAAATCAGTGTTACGTGTTACCTGTTTCCTGATTCACCTTCTGATTTCCTTTCCTTTGCGATCCCCTCCTCTTTTTCTAACAACTTTTTTTTTTTTTTTTTTTTTTTTTTTTTTTTTTTTTTTTGGCTGGGCCTTGCACTGGAGTATTTGAACCCACTTAAACCTTTTAGCACTGTTGTCACAGAGAGTCTTTCAGGTTTGGAAATCTTACACTTGTTATATCCATGCAGCTGTGATATTTATCCACCATTGCACCAGGCAGGGTGGTTGTGGTTTACAGTGTGTGTAGCCGCAGGCAAGGTGCCAAAGTCTACAGGGTTTAGGCTGTCCCAGACTAATTGAACCCTCTGCTAAACTGGCGAGTTATCAAAGTAGCTGGGATTTGACATCTCAGCAACCTTGTAATAGCATAGACCTAAATCATGCAACAGTTAAGGCTGCTGGGGATAAAAGGGAATAGCTTAGGTTGTTCGGGGATGTTTTTTTGTGGTTTTATACCCTTCCTGCAGGTAGTTTCTCATAGTGCTAATAATTATTTATTTGAAAACTCACTTTGACTCTTGTCTTCAGGGAAGTTTGAGCGGTTCAACAGCTGCAAAAGTCTCCAGTGACTACCAGTGAAAATGGGGTCAGTGTGGAGCTCGAGCATCTACAATTTCCTCTACTCATGTGAGCAGAGGGGAGTATCTCTTAGCGTGGCGTGGGCAGTAGTAAACCTTCCTTGGGATTCAACCCAGAGAGCAGGGCAAGGAGAGGCAAGAGGGAGGATGTGGTCCGATGTCGCCCTGGAGGGTCCAGGTGATGCCAGGACTCCATAAACACCAGCAGCAATGAAGGAAGGGTCTCAGCCCCTTCAAGGAGCAGTGGCTAACCCTGACCCCACCAGTGGAGTTGGGCCATTTGTCCCTCCCTCTGCCTTTCCTTGCCCATCCTGCAGAGAGAGGGCTGCTGCCCCGAGGGCTGCGATCTCTTGCTGGTTGCAATTCCTGTGGTATGCAAAAGATTCCCCAGATGAAGCATAAAGGAGCTCACAAACACAGCTGTAAAATTAAGTGCTGCAGTGCCATAAATATCTGTTTTTAATAGCACACACAGTATTAGGTTTCCCACTTGAATGAACAATTTATTTATAGCCTCAACACCAAGTTAATGACTTCTTCTGTCTAGAAATTAGGCATATTGATATACTTTCAATATGCTTATGGCAAATGCTTTCAACTCTTGTTATTGCTTAGAAAATTCAGTTATCTTGTGATTCAGAATTTTCCTGCCCTCTAGGTAGTGAAGGACAACAGGAAGGCCCATCAAGTCTTTTAATTTCTCATTGCACAAATGAGAAATACTAATCTATTTTATATCCTAGGTATCCTGAGCAGTGGTGGTAGAATTTACTCCGCCTTATCACTCTGCCCCCCAGCTGTGCTTGGTACTTTCGTGTGTGAAAGCCTAACAGGTGCTTCCTTACTGTTGCTGATTTTTTTTTATTTATCTATGGCTATTTCTACAGAAGTGATTAGGAAATATGTCTGGCTAATGAAATTTGAGGGTAAGCTATATATGATTACTCAGAATAGCTTTCCAGTCTCAGACATCCCATTATCTGTGTTTTAGTGGAAGATACACCCACTTCAGCTGCACCCTGGGAGGTGTTATCAGCAAGGGTCCCAAGAGAGTCTGTTCATTCATGGACAAACAACACAACGATATACAACAGACCTTATCCAAGACCAAAAAAAGAAGGGAAAGTAAGCCTGTTTTCTGGAAATGACTATTGCTATCTTCACTTCATCTTGCATTTTCCAAGGCTTGTTACACTTCAATATCTGTTGGAGCAAAGGGGAGGAAAGTGATAAGGGCTTTCTATTTCTATCTCTATCAGAAAGCTGACTTGGTTAGCATGAAAATCCAGTATCTCTGTGCACTTCTTGTCTATCTAACCCCCAGCTATCCAGGATATCATAGGACGCTGGCCAATAATATAAGTGATTCAATAGGAAAAAAATTGCAGGCTGACTTGGCGATACTTGGCTTATGTTTTGAAGTACAACTTAATGGACAGGTGATTAACAGCTTCCAAGATTGTAGAGGAAGCTTGAGTGTGTGATTCAGGTGCAAAAATATATGAAAGAGAGCTCAATATTTTGGGTTTTTTTATATATATTGTTTAGTGTAACAAATTGTACAAATATATGTCACAATTTGTATATTATCATGGTATTAAAGCTTTGATGTATTATTTTAATTTTTACATTCATGATTGAAAATGCTAGCATGAGCAATGCCAACAAGAATGTCTCCGTTAATGTTCTCCTGATAAATGTAGAAACTGAGAGGTAAAAATATACTGACAAAACAAAAACAAAAATATAAACTGAATTTGAATGACAGAGAGTAAATAATTTTGACTTATCTTTACCAAAAAATATGACTTGACTATTATATGAACTGTCGATGGCAAAAACTAACACAACATAGTTAGAAGGGAAGCCTAAATACAGCATGTAAAGTGAATCATATGTATTGAAAACTGAGAGGAACATATTCTCAGATCTGGTTATAAAAAAAGCCAGAGCTTGCAAATACTCCATATGATGTCTATTTTATATCTGTGACTACTTTCAAGGAATAAATGGCACTATCTGTACAGTATAAATAAAGCAGAAAAATAAATGTCTGCTGAATCAAACTATATCAGACTATATTTACATCATATAAACTTAACAGTAAGCTTCTACTGGATCAGATCCCTGCAGCAATATTGGAGGACAAAGTTTCATTGTATTATTTGTGGCTATAGAGGGACTGTATATTAACTTTAAATTTACCTGCCTTACAAAAATAAGCAAACTGGTTTTAAAAAAAAATAATCAGATGTAAAACTACTCCCTAGCTGCAGAATCTGTGAGTTTCAGAAAGTGGTCAGGAACTATGGAAACAACTTTTTTATAGAAGTAAGCTTTAAGACACTCAAAGCTGTGTGCTGAGGTGGTGTGTTGCAAGGTAGGCTGCTTTACAGTAAGACTCCTGAGACCACTTATGCACGTGTGAGTGTGAAAGTTGGTGCAATTCGGTCACCAAAATCCCCAGTCTGCTATGTTACAGCAATACAGCTCCGCTTATCTAAATAATCGGGGCTCTCACAATCACCTCAACAACACAAAACTTTCCTTCCTTTAGTACACTGCCACTACATTAGGACCAACTGAAAAGGAGGACATGGCTGTGTAAATAGACCATGTAACTCACCTGTACAGGCAACAGGGCGTGGAACATAAAACGGCAGGTAGGACACAATTCTATGAAAATAGAGACCTGGTGAAATCCCTTTGCTGGTGAACAAAACAAGGGAGACGAAGGAAGACACGGGCCTTGTAAGGGAACATGGAGAGCTGAAATACATTCCCACCTTACTTTAATTTTCATAGCTCAGGAGAGGCATGCTGAGTCCAGAAGCTTTCTGAGATGTGGAGGTCATTGTAAGTCCACTGTACAGCTCACGCTACCCTTCTGAGGAAAAAAACTGTGCAGCTTGTCCCTTCTCTTTGCTGGCAAGATAGTCTATAATCCTTATGAATGAAAGTGGCTGCAGCACGTAAGCACACCAGCTGGCTCACAAAGCCTTCACCGCTTGTTCACCAAAATCAAGCTGATGGAGACCACAGCTTCACCAGCTGAGAACAGAACACTAGTCGGCTGGCTAAGGTGGAGCACAGAGATGGGAAGAATGAGCTCGATCAACTGTTCACTGACAGGAGGAGGGGGAGACGGAATGCGTGGAACCTCACGAGAAGCGAAGCAGAATGATGGAGGTGGAAAAGGAAGGCTGAAAGCCTTTACAAAGGAGTATTCAATCAAAGGCAGGAAAAGGAGCTGGGAATGCTTTTGCAATGGAATGGGAAATTGGTTTTTTTGCAGGACTCATCAAGGTGAGCCAGGAGAACTGACAAATTGCTTGCATGCAGCCATGTTCATACAGAGCCGTGTGTGCATCCAAGTAAAGCATAAGCAAATCTCAAGAACTTTGGGCTTCAAAGATCTGTCATTTTCTGGCCACCTGTAAGCCCATTTTGGGGATCTTTTCAAATAAAAATGTGAACAGTTGGAGGAAGGAGTCTACACATGAGGAAGAGGATCCAGGTAGCTGGTCCACATGTTGGAACTCTCTGAAATACGTTAATACCAAGCAACATTATCTGCATTCTTGACTAGATGGCCGTGAAATATTCATGGATGCAGGAAGCCGGTCTGTTAACAGCAGCTGAATATGTGGCTGTGACAGGGCATTTACTTAGATGTTTTCATAGCAATTGTATCTAAATCTATCAACAGAAACCTGGAACAATAATGAGCACTTCTGCTGGGTGTCTTCTTTTCCTTCAAAAGTAATAAGATATCACACAAGCCAGGACTGGATGTTAGATTTCCGTCTATTGAGCATACCTTGCACTGCCATCAATATTGTTGTGTGGCGCAAAAAAAAAGCCTGCAGATATTCCATCTGAAACTAAAAAAAAAAATAAGGCTAGGTCCCTCAATATCACTTGGTAAAAGATTTTAAGACACAAATAAGGAAAAAAACACCAGTATTGTGCCATAGCATTTCTACCGGAGCCCTTGCAAAACAAGCCTTGATTATTTTTTTCATTTTATGTTGAAGTGTGCTGCCACTTGGACACTAGCCATAGTTTTCACTTCAGCAACTTGTCTGTGGCTGAATTACTGTCAAAACTTTAATGTGCCAAAGGTCTTTTCTCCCCATCAGTTTTCCTTAACCAGATCTTCTACACTCTGCATAAAGAGCCTTTGCCCAGCAGAGGCGGTGACAACCTTGAACCAGGCAACAGTCAGTGTGGTGTCTTCACTTACAAACATCCCAGAAAATGTGCAGCCAGGAAAATGGAAAGAGGCGGGATCACCCCAACTTCCCCCAGCCCCAGAAGGAGGCAGAGCCCTGGTTATGGTGGAGAGAGCAAGCAAGGCTAGCTCTTACGTTCCCAAATGAAAGAAACGGAAGCAAGACCACATCAGGGAGCACCTCTTCAGATAATAAAAGTGTTCCTGGATGTGCAAGTGCTGCCCTTGGCTGGCACACAGTCCTCAGTCACCTTTGCTTGTGAAAGACTGGGATGCGCTACTGCACCAACACTCTCCCAGCAGCTGCAGGACCGTACTCCACAGTGCTGTGATGGGGATGCTGTTATCTGGGTGTTGATACCTTACAGGCAGGTCAGGGCACCTGAATTGACCTTCCCACAGTCAAAACAAATTTTCTGGAGGTTATCTTGTTATCCGAACAAGAACCAGCTGTGAACCTGAGGGACAAATAATGATTCTGTCCCTCAGACCCTTGGAAAAAACCCAAGTGCCTAGGCTGGAGCAGCACTGAAGACGGTATGCTGGATAAAACTGTGGGAATTGCAGTGCTGGCGAGACAGCCTCCACTCCGGACTGGTTCCTGCGGAACAACAGATCACTCATTAAAATGACTTGCATCTCTCCTGAATTTTAATTAACAAAAGTGTGAGGCGCAGGTGTTAACTTGTTTTATAGATCCATTATAGTCCCTCAGGACTCCCTAGGCACAGTTAGGTATAGTTACCGAACATTTAGAAATTCCTGATTTTTACCCTTTTTGTCTCATTTACACACTTGCATTCGTCGCAGGTGTTTATTCACATTAATTTAAGGCTATTGCTTTGAAGCCAGGCATTCAGACCCCAGGAGCTACAGGACAAGTCCATCAACAGGACTTCAGCAGGGAAAGATGCTGTTTCTGTCTGCAGCTAACTTGTGCAGAGATTGTGGAGAGATTAACCTCACCCTGCCCCCCGCTCACCACTTGCCTTTCCCCTCTGTGTCTTCGGGGTGCTGCCATCCACCTGCTGGCACAGCTGCCATCTAGCAACTGCCCAGCCCAAGTCATCTGAAATCAGCCAGGTTAGTTTATACACTTCAACTCACAGAGGTATCTTCTAGCCTGTATTGTTTTGAATGAAGTGAGTTTAAAAGTAATTACATGAACAGCTATTAACGATGAAGTAACAGGACAGTAATGTCAGGGACGTTTTTGTGTGCGTGAGGCATGAAGAGATGCTCAGAGCAGTAAATTCTTCACAGAGCCAAAATGGGGTATGTGACCAAGGTGTTTGGCTCAGTTGTTAAACACCTGTTAGATGCTTTTACTGTATAGTAAAGTCATCAGCCCCTGAATTACTTTGGCTCGCCGTGCACCTCTAGTATAGGCACAGGTATTAGAAGCTGGAGCTCTCAGATAGCAACCAGGTGCCTGTCTCTGACCTGGCTTCTAAACTTGAAAAAAAAAAAAAAAATCTCTATTGTTTTCTGGATTTAAGTGCCTGTCAGCTTGCTTTTTCTGACGTTCACCTAGCCCCCTTGTAAGGCAGTACATGGAGATTTGTTCTTCATTGTTCCAGATGAGGGGTCTTGAGCTTGCATATCCCATACCGCCATCAAATGTTCTGCTCACCAGGTTACCTGCAGGGCTGGCTTTTCTCTGATCCAGCACACTGTTAAACAGTCAAGCAGCTCCAGGAGCAGATGTTGGGAATGTACCACCCCCAGGCCATGCCAGGCCATGCTGGGGTGCGTGTTCTGGTGGTGGTGGGCTTGTGGTCAAGTTCCTGATCTGAACAAGCCGAGTGTGGCTGTAGAAACATCTTCTACCTGCACAATGAATCCCACAGATACTCCTCTGCTGAGCTGGCATTCACGTCTCACAACTTTAGGTACCTATTAAACCTATTAACCCAGACCTAACAACTTGAGAGTTACTTTAGGTTCCCTGCACAGCAAGCGATACTGCAGAAGTAATAAGTCACCTCTAGACAATAATTCAGATCTTGGTCTTTCTGTGATGAGTACAAAGAAGCTTTGTGTGACCACAGTCATAAGTAAAATGTCTCAGTTAAATACCAAAGGTTAAGGAGGAATCCAGGTTCTGGTGCCTGAAAATAGTCTCCAGAAGCTGTCAACCTTGACTTCCAGGCTGAACTTGACCCAACAGACGTGTTTTGAGTACGTCTGAGGGCTCTGTTGCATGCATTTCATAGCTGAAGGTGTACTATTTTGATAGACCTATCAGGGCTTCAGCACTGAGCTGTTCTAGACACTGAGGAGCCATGCAGACAGCCACTGTCACAGAGTTACCGGGCCCTGACTCCTTGTTCCTGCACAGAAATGATGAAATGTGAAATTTAGGGACCAGTAATGGGTAGAGCAGTAAGACCTGTTATGATTTAACCTTTCCCTATCAGCAGTAAATCCCTTTGTATGTACGTATTTTATAGTAACTGGGCAGGACACGGTGCACAAAGGACGTTGAAACAAGATTACACAGTAGCTAATAGATACCATTTGCTGTCAGAACTCAACAAAGGCCCTGAGATGAAGAAAACCAAACCCACCTATCAGTTCACACAAATTATGTTCAAATTTTAATTGCTCCAGTAAAAACTTCAGTAGGAGACAACACTACATTGTTATATATGATGTGCCTGTGATTCTCTTTTAAAGGAAGCCATTTGTGGGCTAGACCATGCTGTATTGTCTAATGACTTGGCAGGTCAGGTTTTCAAGGTTTAAAGTGTTTTCCATCCTATTAGGATAAACAGGGATCAGCAGATCTCTTCAAATATGTTGGAGGCATTAAAGCTATTATAACTAGAGCTATTGGTGATTAACTGTACATATACAGAATCTTTGGAGCTGGCATGTAGAAGTAAAAGAGAAAAACCCTGCAGAAATAATCAAACTTCTCTGATCTATAAGGCAATTTGACCACCATCTGGGGAGGTTGCACAGTCGTTATTAGACTGAGCAGAAATATTACTTTAAGCTCCTTAATCCCACAGAATCATAACGGAAATATGGAAGTTGATAATGACAAGTACAAAAGAAAAGGTAAATGATGTTTTCAGAACATGTCAAGTGAGAAACTCTGCCAAACACAGATCTGCTCTTCAAACCCTGGCAGTATCCTGCAGAATTTACTGACTTCAGAGGGCTCCTGACAACTTTAATTTCACCCGCTTGACCTGTGGTGAGGTCTTTGTAACTGCCCTGACTTTGCCAAAAGTTGTCTGAGGCATTTCAGTTCCTCACTCAAGGATTTTAGTTCTGCAGTCTTGTCTTCACCCAGAATCCATCCAGCATCCTGAGAGCAGCAGCAGGGCAGGCAGTGCTGTCAGACTGATCCAGGCGCCGCCTGCTTTAACCACATTGCCTGTCGCAGCTCAAGGCAGGTAAAAAATCACAACACTGAAAACACCATCTGCCACAGGAATTTTGTCCCCCCAAATGAGGTATATGAAGGAAATGCTTACCACAGTGACTGTGTGAATGCAGCTTACCTCACTCTGTTAGGCGGGAGCATGCAGAGAAGGTCCCTCTTTATTTCATGCAAGCAAGCAGCTGGAAAAAAGTTTGTTCAAAAGTTGAGAAAAGACCCCATTATTGGAGATTCAGCTGAAAGGTACTGAATTCTGCTCCTCATTAGAGCAGTTCAGCTGGAGAGAAAATCAAGGAGATACGGAGTAGGGGCTGTGTTTCAGAAAGACCTCAGTTCAGATTCCATTTAAACGTATACTTTATCTTCAGTTCAGGGCTACTTCACATGGTGCACCTTGCCGAGGCTGTTGCACGTGTTTGAGGGATTACAGGAAGGGCTGCCCACAGCTGCCAGCGAGCTGGCCAGATGAACGAACCCAGAAAAGGGAGAAGGCCATTCCAACAGAAACTGGTCCTGCAGTACCCGTGCGGTGACCCTGCAGGCCCAGCTTGCCCGTTCACATTAATGACACAAATAGTTTTCTAAGACACTGGCCTAGACTGACACATATAACACTATTTTTAGTACCACCAAACCACAGGCAAGTAAGGCTAAAATGCATAGCATCTTTTTACTGTGTAGTCAGGGCTTTTCTATTCAATGGATAGTGCGAAGGTACCAGTGAATACTGCAGGATATGCATTGGCACCAGTACACAGGTATGCCTGCATTATACACTGACTATGCTGGGGTTTTGAAGATTTACACAGATAAAGGTGGCAGTGCCGTTTGAAAGATGGAATTTGGGTTGGTAAAGCAAGCCCCATGAAGAGCTAAGTGCTGGTGCAACCTAAGTACTTACCACATCGCAGCTGTTTTAAATTCATCAGAGAAAAATCACTGCCCTGGAGAAGAGGCTTGGTCTACCCCTGCTGCACCCAGTAGGTCTTTTGCTGTCGCAACTGACAAAAACACTATGATAAGAACATTGATATTTTGAAGATTCAGCCTGAATTTGCAACAATCATCTCTCAGATTTCCAAAAGTTGCTTCTACAGTGAAACAGAAACTTCTCAGCTCATCTGAAAGAAAGGCTGGTGTGGAGTAGAGCAGATACCAATAGTCATAACAGTGAGGTAAAACAAGCCAGGTGCAAGGCTAGCAGACGAACAAAAAGGTAAGACTGTATTTTTCATGTGAGCCTACAGAGGCTTGTTTAGCAGTTTGACTCTGCGCCAAATAGCTCACTGCACCTCTAAAAAAATTGCTTGACTCTAAAAAAGTACTCTGAAAGATCCCTGGACTGCAGTCAATATCACACATATCTGCATCTTCAAAGCATTCTCTTTGGCTCAGCATAGCAACGGAAGCATAACTATTAGTGGTTATTTCAACCTTGAGGTAATTGGATTCCCCACTACCCCACCCACTAAGCAAATAAATTTACTTCGATGTCCCTTTAATATGTCACATAAGAGAAAAATAAAGGCCTTATATTTAACAGTGTGAAAGACATTATTCTAAAGATTAATGTTTTCAAATGAATGCTAAGTCTAAAAAATAGTATTCATAGTCTATTCCTTCAGCTCCTTGCTATAATTGAAATATAGCATCCTTGACGATAGAGCTGACCTGTCAAGGCATTTCTCTACAAATAGGGAAATCTTTTTTATTACAGCCAGTTACTCCAAAGATACTTATTGAGATGGACTTGATCATGGTGGCCATCTACCCTGCAGGGCTCAAATCCAAATCACCGTTCGACATTTATGGAGTTGTATGAGAGACAAGGAGTTATAACTCATTGGACACTGGTACATCATACTGCTGCTTCAGGTACAGTTTAAAGGGATGCAACAATTGATGAGATTTCTACTTTGTATGTCAGAGTATTTACATTTTTTTTTCAGCATAGTTCCAGTCTCTCCACCTGTGGCTTAAAATATAGCCTGGTTCCACTCTAAACTCCATGTGCTGCTGGGCAGACACTGAGCGTTGAGCAGGAAACACCACTTGTCAGTGTACTTATTCCCCAGCCGGCTTATTTCAATCCTACCACCAGTTCCAGGGCCATTTGTGTCTGTATTAGGAGGGAGAACTCACCCTGACAATTAGGTCTTCTGCTATTTTAATGGTAAGTAATGGGACTAAGGTGGTGGTGGTGGAATCTTACATTGAGAATCAGTCTTAATATAGTAGAAACACTTTAATGCTTATAGGCAAAATGTCACAGCAGATGTGATAATTCTAGATTAAACCATTGACAGCAAAAAATGTGCCCTCACTGGAATTCAATCATGGTAATTCTTTTATTGTCTTAATCCATAAATTTTAATGTGTATAAGCAAGTGATGGTTCCATGTAAATCTCAGCTCTCTCCTTTCACATACCTAGAGATGCTAGGTGTATTTTAATGTTAAATAATGCAGAATGTACTTTGGTACCTGTTTTAGTCTGCATTCCCTTTGTTTATTCCAAAGATTACATGGATCATATATAGTGTTTGAAGAAACTTATTCAAAGAACTCATTTAAATAAAGATCAATTTGGAAATTCTCCCAGTGACTGTACAGACAGATATATGTACATAGAAGTGTAAAAACTAAAAAACACACAGGAGAATTTCTACTTGATACATTTGAAAATTATTAAGATTTGGAAAACATTAAGACATCTGGGTGTACAGCACATGTAAACCATTTTGTGGTGAAATCAGAAGTGATGTATTGCACATTCATTGGTATCAGCTACAATATAACAAAGTCATCTCTTTCCTTTTCATCATGATAGCTGATGCTTCAGCAATAGGCTTTGATTAAAAAAAACAACCAAACATAATAACCCAGTTCATACCTTAGAAACTTTTGTGTACAGAACAATAAGAGTAGGAGTATGTGGATTTAAATGAGTTACAAAAAAAAAAAAAATGCCTTAACAGAAGCAGAATTGCAATACACCCATCATTGATCATCTTAATACCAAAGACATCTGGCTCCGTTATGCATCTACTAATATTAATGACATGATATTAAATCCTTCAGCTTTAAGGTTGTGCAGCCCTGGAGTTCCAGACCCAATTTTATATATTATATTATTTGCATACAATTATATTCCTTAGATAATCATATAGCTCAAACCCAGATGCTGACATTTTCAGTATTTATGCACAGCTCCTGACCCATCTTTCATGTAAAGTTCCACACCAGGGAAAACCCTACATGGACATTCAGGGACATTTACTATAAGCACAGCAGCAGCATATTATACAGAAACAGAGATAATAACAATGTCTCACTAAATGTAATATCATTGTCTAAATTAGGAGTTTTTCCAATATAGTGGAAGGTCTCCTAAACTGGATATGCCAGATCCTCTTTTTGAGGATCCTTCTACCATCTAGAGAAGCCAAACATCATACTGCATGACAATTTCCCATCATATCTCTACATATGTCATCTGAAGGAGCAAGAATTGACAAAACTTTAGCTAGGAATAAAGACTATTGTGTTGAGGTTAAGGATCTCTGGCAAAACCTAAAACTGATGTCATGAATTTCTAGCCCTAATTCTATTAGGGCAGCCACTCTGTGTACTACTAAGGCAAATAGGATGCTGATTAGTTCTGTGCTATAATTTGTTTATTCCCAGACGTTGCTTGTGGCTTCCTTTCCCAAAGGCAGAAGAAGCTGGTGGAGGATTATAGGTAAAATTGTGAAGGGGGAAGCATGCCACAGAGCTTGTGGGATCCTTCTTTAGGCTGGTACTTACCTGGTTCTGACTCCCTTTTCTGGTGCATGGTGGGAGAGAGTGGTGCCTGGATTGCCTGCTCGGTGACTGGATTAATAAAAATTCCTAACTAGATAATCTGTAGGGAGAACAGTCTTACCCATCACCCAGCTGCTAAGCCTGGACCATGCTTGGTTTCCCATCAGGGTACCACAACTGTGAATGAGTGTGCTGTCACAGCTGTGCCCGGGGATCAGCGACAGTTCCCTGCTGTGGTGGTAAAGCCTCTCCCTGGAGTTTCACCTGGAGTACATCTGCAAACATCAGTGATGTAGCTGGGCTACAGCATGAAACTGGCATTCAGAGAAGGTCTTGTCCCTGCTAAGCATGAGACGCAGGCAGTATATTCTGCTGCCATCACACCACACACTGCTCATGACATTAAAAACCAGATCCCAATGTTATGATGTGTGCTTGCAAAGGGGATTTTTCTTTTGTTTGTGTCACTGGCTTCACACATTGGCAAATATTTTACAAAAAATCATAAAATAAATGGCACTTCCATGCAGGGACAATACTTGCTTGGCTTACAGGCCAAGGCAGACAATGAAGCACATATCTAAGCAGTCTTCCTGCATATGGCCACTCTGCTAAACTGGGGCCATAAATAAGGTTATGTTAACACATTCACGATATTTACATGTTACATCAAGACAGTTATAATCAGTCTCAAGTCTAAGCAATCTATCTCTACATTAGCTTTAGAACATACAAAAAATAGAATAGACATCTGTTTCATCTAAGATACAAAGAAGGGGTGTGTTTTCACTAAAAACACTAGAGTTTAAAACTTGGCATCATCAGCAAAATGCTAATAGACATTTTCAAATTGTATAGACCAAGTGTCTAAACAGAAAAAGGTTGATATTGAAGGGGAACCCATCGACATAAAATAAAACTCTTTAAGATGGAATGTAGCCAGTTTCTAAATACATTCAAATATTACAGTGTCTCTATAAATAGAAAATTAGATAATGCTGAAGAGCTAAAACAGTCCATTCCAAAGCGTTCTAGTGTATATATCTCTCTTTACTATCATTAATACACAGTTGCTTGAGCTACAGCTGTTCTAGCCTTTGGCAACAGTTCAAGTAACTTCCCCTCTTCTCTGCTTTGCAACCTTCCATCTTCCACTTTGACACCACAGAGTTGCCAGGGCATATCTTGATTTCACAAAGTTTTAGGAAAACTGCCACAAGTCCCAAATTCTGTTGGTGTGTGTGCAGCCAATCAAGGAAACGTCATAAATCCACCGTGGTCCTTCAACTGCCACTCAGGTAGTGGCACACCTCTAGTCCTATATCCTATATCCTATAGGCACTATATCCAAGAGAGGCTATGTGCTGACAAGCTCCCTCTTACTTGCACAGAGCCTGCTGAGAAGGATTTCAGAATAAACTTGATTTATTGGACCTCGGACATGATACGGGGACTGAGAATTTGCTGCATAGTCCTGCAGTTGTGATGGCTTGCTTTGACTACGGAAATATTTCTCCAGCGTGTAGTGCCTTGATAACGTCATTGTTATGTGTGGACTTTTTTCAGAGGGATTGGATTTCACCACCTGCAAAAGAAGTGACATGTGTGAGCGCTTTCTGCCTCCACCTAGAAAGACACACAGCTGTGTGTAGAGAAATGCTGAGAGTTTTCCACCGAGCAGGTCCTGATACTCTTACCTTGAATAGCAAGTTGCTCACAAACAGTACTTCAGTGAGCCAACTTGTTATGTTACGTACTAATCAAAGTGCAAGATCTTATTCACTTAAGCCTTGAAATCTAAATGTATAGGCCCATTATATTCAGCTGATTCTGTAGGGCTTTTGTATATTAGACTCTGTTCTCTTCATTAAGGACAGTTTTTGTGAACAACAGAATTCATATTTAACAGCTCTTCTGTGTATTTACCATGGAGAAAAATAAACTCAGGACAGCCCTGACTTGCAGGAAGGTTTAAATCCTGCTCTGATCCCAAGCACTTGATGAACATACGCTGTGTCTCAGCTGTAAGAATGTCTCACTCTCAGGTCTCGATGCAAACATGGCCCAGCTCCATACCGAGATGAAAGCACCCCTCTGTCACGTGGGTCCAAGAAGGGAGTTATGGTGCGATTTCACATCCCCCTCCCTGGGGCATCACTCTGACGTAATCACAGTGTAGTTCAGTAACTTAGCGCAGAAGAATGCTCCTCCTTGGCCCCCAAGTATGTATAAGGTTCTGGAATTATCATGTTCAATTTGTATGGAATAAACAAATGCCGTGGGACTAATGGAAGCCTAATAACTGGAGGGGGGCGGTGGTCTGTGAGATGCTGAAGGTCTCATCTCAGTGAACACACAGTCACTGAGGAAAAATGAAGCAACTTCAAGAGAGACAAAACTTCAGAACCTGGCACAGATACAGGACAGAGGACCCTGACCCAGGCATTGGCAAATTCAAAGAAAGCAGAAAAGAGTCCAAGTGGTTAATTTATTTTTAAAAGAGTAAATATATGCTGACTTGATAGCTCTGATGCCCACTAATTTTCCTGCTATATCAACCACAGCAGACACTTGAAAAAGATGAGTTCGTTTATTAATGCATATATTTAGGAGGAAGCATATTAGCTTTTAAAAAATATAATGTACTTTTATTGTTGCTGAAAATCAGAAACAATGCTTATATATAGTGAAGCTCATAATAAATGAAACTAATCAGAAAATTAAATGTGAGTGAAAAAATAACATGTTCAAACACTTGAAAGACTGGGCAGAGAGGCTATGAGGGAGCTGTCTGAACTAAAAAAAGACTAGGAATTATCCATGTAGAAAATTAATATATCCTGTGATCAATTTGATACAGCTAAGCCAAGAGCTGTTATTTGTTTTTATGCAATTACTGCAGATTCATTTTTCTAAATTAGTGCCTTAGATCTTACAACTATTTCAAAACGATGCCACCTTGAACCAATCACCCAAACTGCATTCCTGTTAGGCATAATCTCCCAGGAATGCAATCTAATGTTCACCCAGCAGCCAGCCACTGATTAAGATACCAAAATTCCAGGGTTGCTAGTTTTTACATTGTGACCATGATTTCATTGCTATAAAAAAATAGGTTCCATAAAGATCTTTATAACTGCTGGCCAGTCCACTTCTCCATAAGCGTTTGTGAAGAATGAGGTAAGTAAAAAATGAGGTTTGCATATGTACATAGAACTAGAAGTATGTTTGGGCAGAAAGTGCCAGAGTTATATAAAAATTTTTGTCCCAAATTGATATAATTGCTTTGTGAGTCCAGATTCCTTGGCAATCTGAGGGAAGATTGCAGGGTCTGCAGTGCTGCAGATTTCTGTGCTATCAGGATGACTCGAGGCCCTCTGAAGTGAATTGGTGGGAACTCAATAAATTTTTCAGGACAATCAGGGGAGATAGATAACTTTGTGTTTGGCCAGCTAGTGAGAACTAAATGAGAACTGCTGAGTGCATTTCAGTTCTTGTTTTCTGACTGCACAGAACAGACAGCCTGCTGTGCTTTAGCTCAGGTGGCATTTACAGAGGGGTGCCGTCTTTGGGGAGTTTAGGCATGTCATTTTTTAAGAGAAAGAAAGTGAAAGTGTAAAGCAGTAGATTTAATCTGTCTCATCTGGCTTCATAAAACATGAAAAGCACTGGGGTTTTACACAGTGTTCTTGGCTCCGTCCTAGGAGGCAAGATGCCATTTTCCTAGTGCAAACTGCTTCAGCACCTGATGTAACGCCGTTTGCCCGGATGCAGAAATAAACTGATGACAAAACTGTTAAAACTAACGAGGTATCAAAAGCATTCAAGGACTTTCTTTTTGCTTTCCTCAAGGATGAAGTCTGTTTTTTTGGTGGCTGGTGGATTCTGCTGGGCACATTTATGCCTCTTTTCAGACAAAATGACCTCTCAAATCTCATTAACAACAGCTCTGTGAGCCAAATTCTCCCCTGATCCTCCCCAGAAATACATACTCTCTGTTGAGATTCCTCCAGCAGAGAAGGAAGGCCAAATCTGCACATGAGCTCATACAAAATGATGGAGACGCGGATGAAAAATGCTGATGACTAGTCACACCCTTCTGTTTTTCACCCGGTTTTATACAAAGCACCTGAAACTTTTCACTTTGAAGCTCTCCGTTTCACTCAAAAGCTCTGTGGAAATGGTGAGTTATCAGCAATGACCCACGAAGACACCAGCGTCTGGGTTCTAGATAAAAAAGGGTCAGTATAGCCATCTGGGTAAAATGGAGGGAGGCGTTTGCTCCATGGGATTATTTATCCATTACATAAATACCTGCTCTGTGACTTAATCCCTATTTTACGGCTCCATTTGGACTGAGCTGTGTTTGTGCCTCTCCCATGTACCGTGCGCAGAGCAGGTGAAAAGATTGGTCCACTAACCATGCCTGCTGTGTTTGGTCCCAAAGCAGGACAGACACCATGGTAGTGGGCTGAAAATATGTGATCTGCTCAGGATCCTGAGGTGGAAACCAGCTGTGAGGTTGACATGAGGTCAGATGGGTCTAACAATGCTCCCAAACCAGTGCTCAGTCCCAGTGAGCCTTATGCTGGAGCAGAGTCCCAACCAGTGGCAGCTGATTGTCTCCCCACTCTCTTTTGGGAGCCCATTTGTTGTCTGGTAGACTGTCTCCAATATTGTATCTCTGTCTGTGGTATTTAAAAGAAAAATCAAAGCCTTATAGTTATTAATTGTTTTTATTCTGCTTTAAGTAAAGGTGACTGCTGTGGCTGAGAGAATTAAATATAAACCACTGGCTACAAGAAACTAGTTAGGCTTGCTATGCTAGTCCTTGGCCAGCAGACACCGCAAGGACACTCAGGAGCCTGTGCTTGAATTTTACTATCATCACCACTGAATTTCAGTTTGTTTAGTTTAAACTACTCCTAGGTTTAATTAGCCACACTATATTTTGTTTCCCAGTGTATACTGTGGGTGTCTGATGAAGGAAACATTATTTTTAGATCCTTGCTTTTTTTGGATCTTT
Source organism: Falco punctatus (assembly GCF_963210335.1). Lineage (NCBI taxonomy): Eukaryota > Metazoa > Chordata > Aves > Falconiformes > Falconidae > Falco > Falco punctatus. Next base: position 82,070,935 of record NC_137585.1, on the reverse strand, counting down.
AAGGAAAATATATCATAGTTATCCTGACATTTCTTCACAGCAAAAGTTAGTGCTTCCATTTCATTCCTGGTATCACAGCCCACCTTTGTACCTGCGAAACTCTGCGGAGCTTCTGTGCTAACCCTGCACATGTCCAGGTCCTGGGAACAGGCTTGGCCAAGAGTGAGATTACAGAAAAATAGGCGTGACTTGTCAAAATGAGCAAAGGGGGTTTATCCTTTTCTGGAGAGATTCAGAAAACATTTGGTAGTCTCTCTTATTTCAAGTAATTTGTTTTGACTGAAAACAAATTCCTAAACTCATGCTGGAAAAATGCTAGCATCTCACTTGTGTGGGTGATGGTCTTTTAAAATATTTATGCACATTTGAAAGCTCTAATAAAAACAAATTCTGTTATAGTCTCGATACAATTAACTTAATGGAGTTCTGTGTCAGTTCTAAATGACACATCAAATTACTTGTGTCATTGCTCTGGTCAGTAACCAAACTCCAGAGTTTTCTTCCAACTAGTAGCTTCTTACTGGCTTAAAGCCCCCACCTGACTGTAAACGGCATAAATTCATTACCTCTTGGTTTCACGCAGACATCTTTCACTGCATCTTTTTGCCTTCCAGTTTTAACCTTTCAGTAATAATTTCCTCTTATTCTATATTTCATTCTATGAAAGAATTTGCACCTGTCATCTCTCTTTTGATCACTCAGGGGAAATGCAATATTCCTGAAAGATATGACAGTTCAAGTTTTATGGTCCTAAACAGATTTTCATGGAATAAATTGTGGTAGTTTCCTAGTCTTTTGTTAGACAGACAACCCAGATTCAGTCCATAAGAATGAAGATCCTTGTAGCATCACAGGCAACATCTTACTGTGCTAAACATGACTAATCTATAGAGATACCAGAAGGTTTCTCTGTCCTTATATCCAGCAACAAACTGAGGCATGGGGTTACTGATGATGTCTGCATGCCTGATTGCAGTTTTCAATGAAGAAATATTTTTTCTTGGGAATCAGGATCTAAGCACCTGGAAAGATATGAGCCTTCTTTATTCCTCAAATCTTTTTCTGGTACCCAAAGGGAGTAATATGATACACGTGTTTTTTCTTTAGGGCAATGAATGATGCATTAGGATTGTCAGCAGACTGACCACTCATAAAAGGAACCTGGAAAGCGGTCTTTTGTACTAACAAGTTGGTGTCATGGGTATGAGGAAGGACTTGGTTGGAAGCTACAGGAATATTCTGGTGGCCTTGGTGACAGTTCTTCAAATATCATATGCAAAATTACTGCCAACAGCCTTATGGCAGAACATACCTGCCTACTTGGCTACTCAAAAATTACACTTTCAGTTTTAATTCAGGGTCACGTGTCCTAAACCAGAGTTGCACTTCTTCATTTGTTATACAGAAACATAGAATCATAAAATGATTTAGGTTTGAAAAGGCCTTTAAGATCATCAAGTCCAACTATTAACACAGCACTGCCAAATCCAGACTAAACTGTGTCTCTAAATACCACATCTACACACCTTTTACATACCTCCAGGAAAGGTGACTCAACCACTTCCCTGGGCAGCCTGTTTCAGTGCTTGACAACCCTTTTGGTGAAGAAGTATTTCCCAATATCAAATCTAAACCTCCCCTGGCAGAACTTGAGGCCATTTCTTCTTGCCCTGTTGCTTGTTACTTGGGAGAAGAGACCGACCCCCACCTGCCTGCAGCCTCCTGTCAGGCAGCTGTAGGGAGTGATAAGGTCCCCCTGAGTCTCCTCCACTCCAGGCTAAACACCCCCAGTTCCCTCAGCTGCTCCTCACAAGACTTGTGCTCCAGACCCTTCCCCAGCCCCGTTGCCCGTCTCTGGACACGCTCCAGCCCCTCTGCTCCCTCTTGCAGTGAGGGGCCCAGAGCTGAACACAGGGTTTGAGGTGCGGCATCACCAGTGCCCAGTACAGGGGGGCGATCACTGCCCTGGTCCTGCTGGCCACACTGTCTCTGACATAAGCCAGGATGCTGTTGGCCGCCTTGGCCACCTGGGCACCCTGCTGGCTCATGTTCAGCCATAATATTCTTGTACCATAAGGTACATGAATTCCAAAACTAAAACAGATCCCTCCTTTGCTGATGGAAAAGAGCACTCGTTATATAAAGACATGCCACATACTCAAAATACATCTTAAAGGAAACCAGAAAAACTTTAAATATCTTGTTTTCCAAATTCTTTACTTTCACTGGTTTGGCAGCCTCTGGTCTGATTTTGTGCCTAGATATAATAATGTGTTTCCTTATTCATTTTTTATTTAATCCATGGAATCCTGTCATTCGTAATAGACTGTGAAGAGTCTTTGCCAGAATTTCAAATGAACAGAAGAATATGTTCTCAATTGCCTTCCTTATATATTTTACCATTTCCCTGTTTCACTAGCATAGTAGTTATAAAACAGAAGACAGATTTTCTGTACATTTCAAACAAAAAAGAAAGCAGAACTATGGGTGTGCGGGAGAACAAGTGACTTACTCTTCTGTCTGTATAGTCAGTCACTGTAACTATCCCAGTTAACTCTTCTCAGACATATGAAAACAGATACACAGCAGTAAGAGTGCTCTTCCAAATTTAAGCTCCATGTTAAGTGTACCTGTGGTTTGACGGGTCTGCTGAGCTGCTCAGTTGGGAAGGGTTCAGACAAAAACCTGCGAGGCTGGGGTATGGCAGAAAGGTAAGCTGACGCCATGCAGAAGCACTAAGGATATATAATGCATAGCAAATAATGTAAGAACCTGGAAACTTTGCAACATCCTTTTATACAGGTTACCTTTGCAGATGGGCATGCTTGTTTTTATTTTGAGGAATCACCACAACAGCAGTTCAGCCCATCCTCAATGGCACTGCACTCTGAGCACTGAGGGACAAGTGCCACCATACAAACTGCTATCTCTGCAGGTTTTATTCAGACCTAACTTTGAGTCACGGATACAAACCTTATTGCATACCTTTTTGTTTCTAAGCACCTGACAATTAAAATCTCTCTTAAATACCTGGGAATGATATAAGTTTAAATTATTACCTCGTGGAAATGGCAGCCACATTTTCCTTGCAGGAATTCTTTGTAACGTCCCATGGTGATGACAAAGGTGTCAACAACTTCATAGCCAAAATTTTTTGCTGTATCCAGAATAATCAAGTTTTCATTCCACAAGTTTTGCACTTCTGCCTGCATTTCAGACCAAATATCACAACGCCTTGTCAGAAAGAGTGTTTAAAGGTTATTGTATTCTGCCATGGAAATGCATAGCAAAACTGCATTTTGAATAAAGCAGTTAGGTTATACTCCAGGCATTAATTACTATAAATTCACTCTTGAAAATAGCTGTTACACCAAGACTGTTATAGATTTTTGCAGAAATTATAATTACTGTTCCATAGTTGTGCAGCTTCCTTCATAGGAAAATTCCAATATTATTTAAAATATAATTATTGGGTAACTTTTTTATATGTACTTAGCTAATACGTGGTGTAATTCATAAAAAAAAACCCTGTTATAAAGTTGTCTGTAACAAATGGTGAAGTTGTTCCTGTAAAGAAATTTTCAGCTTCAAAAGGAGTATAGGGCCACGGACATCTTAGAAATGGTTATGCTGAAGAACAGGTTATTATTTCTCAAGATGCTGCAGAAAGGCCAGGAATAGAAAAAACGTTAGCCATAAATTTGGCAAAGTGGTGTGTTTAACTCTGCAGATAGAAAGGCTTTGAGAGTAGCTGGGGTAATCCAGAAGTCCAGAGCACCCAAACCACATGGGCAATTTGGCATACAATTCCAATATTGAAAGGGAAAAGAATGTTGGTTATGCACTGTAGTTGATTTCCAGAGTTTTATACATTTACTGGATGAGAAACTGAAAAAGGTAGTCCTGGGAAGCCTCACCTACCTTTGATCAAAGTTCTGCTTCTTCCTAGGACTGAGTTCTACTAAAAGATATGGCAGGAGCTATGACAATGTTTCTTCATGCCAATGGTTTCCCTACTGTAGCCTAATTTGATCATCCAGGTAAAGGAAATAAGAAGACATTCGGTAGAGACGAGGCAGATATAGTGCTAACGTAGACAGAAGGAATGGGCAAAATCTGACAGGGCAGTCTCCGCAGAAAAAAAATGGTGAGAGTAGCAGTAAGTCGCACACTGAATACAGCAGTGTGTTATGGTTGCAAAAAGACATGAACGCTGGTCCCCAGTGTGATAGAAGTGCTGGATGTAAACTATGAAAGCTCATAATTTTCTCCTTTCAACACCTGTGAGTAGCTGGAGCATTACATGCAGTGCTGGTAGGCATCATCTACTCTGTTCTGCCCTCTGGTGCTTCCCAGCCCGGTCTCATCCGTGCATTTTTTAACATGTTCAATAAGGAACCACCATCCAATTGTAAATAAAAATATGGAATCAAATGAGTTAGACAGCACATAGAAATGAGCCCATCTGTTGCTCTGAGAGTCTTGGATACTATTTAAACTGACTGTAACATCCAATTAACATACCAAAACCAGGCTAGATTCACCGGCACATTCCAGCTGCTCTGTAATGTTCTGGCTTCATAGGCTGGTTAAGATAGATGTATGGTGAGCCATGTGATGCAGCCAGGTGAGTGAACCCGATCCAGCAGCAACCACGGAGGGAGCCTGGGGAGGGACTTCGCTTGACATGGTGTGAGGAGCAATCTGCCTATCCCCCGCTCGATTTCTCAACTTTGGCAGCAGGACTAATATGGGAGCTTCTTCTGGTTCTTGGGACAGCTGACTGAGCACAGCATCTCAAATGGCATTCTGATTGCAGTGGAATCCATTAAATAAGGCAAATTGGTTTGAATCCATATTAGTAAGCAGTATGAGCAAATACAAACATTAATCTTTCTTTGATCCACTCAAAGCTTGCTCAGCAGAGGTAACATATTTTGACCAGAAAGCAAAATTGTTGCTGAAATGACAAGTCTTCCATGAAGATGCACTCTAAATGTACTGAAGCTTACCTGTGATAGAGAATGTATTCCATCCACTGGGAGGTGAAAGCCCATCCCTATGGATTTAATAATTACCAGGATATTTGACAGATTTTCCCTGTTTGTTAAAAAAAAAAAAAAAAAAAAAAAAAAGAGGATTTTACTGAACAGACACATCAAAAGACACTGCATTTTTATTTTTTCAAAGCCACTTCAGTGCACACCCATGAGAAAAGAAATGAAATGTTTGTATTTAAATTTTTTTTATGTTTCTCATAATATATCATATCAAGACTTGTAATAACACCAAGTACATAACACTACCTGTTCAACACCTTTTGGATAATTTGCAGGTGATTGGAATTAAGCCACTGAACGCCACCTACAATTAATACAGTCTGGTCTGTGTTCTCCAGGGGACGTGATCTGAAACCCAGAAAAGAAAACCAACACATGTTGCTTTAAAACAGATGGCAAACATTTCAACTACATTGCATTGCATTTCAGTGAACTGTATCTGGCATTCTGATCAGAGGCCTGATGTAATTTTCTACTTTTTTTCAGTCACAAAATATGGTCTGCACACGTTATGTTTGTTTACTGACTTTAATTGTAAAATATGTTAAACACATTTGCGAATAGAATGAGCATACAAACAAGCCAGCAATAGAGTTTGTACGGTACCTCTGCAGCAGTTGTTCTAGTGCTTTTTCAAAAGTCGGTCTCTGGTTTGCATTCATCCAAAACTGGGGGTAGTAGGAGTAACTGATAAATGTTTTCCCCTCATTGATATTATGATAACATTTAACATCATGAGTCTTTTGCCATTCCTGAAGTGTCTTATTCACTCTTTCTATTAGATAGTACATCATCCCTCTGTTAGTTGAGTCACCTATAAAAAGAATCTTTGGATTGAAAAAAAGATATGACTTAGAAGTTGTACACTCCAAAATCCAAAATCTAAGAAAAGAATACAGCTAGTCTGGAAGCTTTTAAACCCCTTCTCATAATGTTCAAGAAATGCGTCTGTGAGCTGCCAGTTCTCCAGCCCTGACATTTCAATACTAACAGCCTCCTTTAGCAAAATCTGTGTGATCTGATTAACGAAAAGCTATATTACATGCCTCAAAGATGAAAAGTACAGGTTACAGATGGCTAAAGCTGCACAGTTAGCCCTGTGTTTTTGCTTAAGTTTATATTTACTTCCAGTTGCTAGTACAGAGCCTCTTGCGATTACTTGCAGCTTCCTGCTTTCATTCTCCGTTTTTTCATGTGGTTTGTTCCTACACAGCACATCTTGAATAATGGCTGTCTTCCATAAATGTGATTCATTAGAATTTACACCAAAGTAACATACACACATAAACACACACAAATAAATGCATGCAGCTGCTGCATTATTGTAGAGATAGAGTCTTTCTGCAATTTCAGAGGGGGGAAAAAGGTTTGGTTTGGGGTTTTTTTGGTAGTTTTTTGGGTTTGTTTTTTTGTTTTTGTTTTTGTTTTTGTTTTTGGTGAAGACAATCTGAATATATTAGGGTAGACTTGGCATGTGTGATGTGACCACCAGGAAACATCATGGCCTGAAGGGAGTTAGAAGTGCTGTCAAGATGACAGAAGTACTGCTAGTATAGCAGTCTTCACTGGGCTGCTCTGAACTTGGAAATAAATGAAGAAGTCAAATTTGGGCTTGCTCCTACTTCTTTTGAATCCCCTGACAAATCAAACATCTCTGTATGGGGAGATGACAGACCTTAACATGTAGGGGTTTTTAATGTAATTGCCCTATTTTTACTGGCTAGGACTAGCATTTCTTCCTGCTGAAGACAATATGTAAGTAGTGACAAGAGTCCAAAGGGGAGAAGAACCCAGGTTCACTGTGGTATGTCAATGATACTGTGTGTGTAATCATTTATTACCACAGTCACCTCAGCCAGAAATCCACATAGAGGAGCACAAATGTAAAACTGAGAGCCAGAACCCCCTTAGAGTTGTAACAGAGTAAACAGTCCTGTTCCCTGCTCAGCCGTGTGCTTCTCCTACCTTCTCTGCTGCTCAGGGTAGTTGGCACCCTGTAAGGCAGGTTTTTGTTGTTCAGTGTTTTAATTTGATGTGGTTTGATGCTTTACCACTTCCAACTTGAATATTTGGTTATGCGAATTAAATTCAGACTGCATAAGATTACACGTTGAAGAGTACGTTTCCAAAGCTTCTTTTAGAAATTTTATGTGGTGAAAGCATCTCGGACTCCTCTCATCTAATACATGTCTATTTATCTATTCCCTTCAGAGTTTTAGGAACTAATTCCAGTTCCTACTGTGAAACTATTTTGGTTAAAAATAAGGCACAACAGTGTACCAGTGATGGTTCCCACAGAACACAAGCAGTTTCAGGTGAACATACCCTGATCTGGTGGCAGGGCCAAGAATGAGCATGACAATGACTTGACCTTCCCATGCCTCACTCACGGTGAGCTGCAGATAAACCCTTTATAGATTATGTATGGTAAAAAAAAAATTAAAACAAGCACTGAGCACATAGAGGCTCTTTTGCCTCCTGTCCTGGACCTCTCAAAGCTGCTTTAATAGAGTAAATTCTTGAACAGCTGGTTTCATGCTTGTAATGCACAAACACTTCTCTCAGATGCAAGGGGATTTCCAACTCTTTTCACATTGTGTCAGAAGAAACTTCTTTAAACCAAGCATAACATGACTCACAAAGTCAAGGATGCTTGGATCCTTGGAAGGACGGGTTGGAAATTCTCTCTTTCCCTCTATGACAGACACAAACATGCAACATTTACAATTAGGAAGACATGCCATGCTTACAATATGCTCTAATTCTAAAGTAAGTTAACTTGAGGTTTTAAACAACAATTCTTTTAACTTGCGAAATCTGTCGATCTCACCAGTCTGCCTGTATCCCTATCTCTTTAAATCTCCAATTCATAAATTCGTTACTGTAGTATCTAAATTTATATCTATTTAAAAACCAGTTCTCAGATACTAGCAGGCAAGGTTATTAGCTTGGAATGTGGGTTACAAAGAACACATTGTTTTCTGTAAAAACACAAAGCTATATTAGCAGAGTAACAAACAGGCTTTACCGGTTTACACACATAAAGCTGTTGGTAGAACATGCTAGATTATTTATCTTCTAATAACGTGATATCATTTTGTCATCATTACACATGGGGATTTCTAACTGCAAAGGAGCATATTCAGCTATTAATTACACTGATTTGGCAGATGTAGCATTTTTATCTCACTCTTCATTCTACTGTGACTAGGATTCTGATAGATATTTTCTCCTTCTAACTGTATTTGGTCTATTCTCATCTACCAGTGACTCCAAATAGCAGAACTACATCTTTCATGGAAAAGAGGGAGAGAAGAACCATGGCCAAGGCCAATGAATGTGATGCACAGATGTCTTAACTTGCCAACACTGCATTCTCTAGCAATTTAAGTGTGAAGTGTCATTCTAGATATTTCCAAAGTCTCAAACATTGCAGAGCATCATAGATGGAGATCAACTCATCCGTCCCTTCCCCATTTTTTTTGCTATGTCCAAATTAGAGCAAAACATTCCACACACACATACCACCTTTACACCATTAAATACTTTAGGCATTGTAGAACTTCAACATTTCTGCAGCTACACACCCACACAAGCAGGGGATCCATGAATCAGTTTTCAAGTCTACCCTGGGGGTTCTCAATGGCCAGGTCTGCAGATGGGAGGGCACTATACGCAGTCATGGAAAACCAGTACCAGGAGAGACAAGATAGGTACGAACACATCTTAAAGTGGCAATTCTAGTCTGTAAACGCTGTGATGCTGGGCACCATATGAAAACATCAGGTGGGCCTTTAGAATAGTGCTATTGTTGTCCTGTTCTGAAAACATGAAGAGGGTGACAGGAGTCAAAGCAGAGTCCTTTAGAGCTGCCAGTATAACTGGTTGAAAACTGTAACTGTTAGGGCTCAGACATACTTAAATACCATCACAAGACTCATGAGACTGCACACAGCCCGTCTCTGAAGGAGTATGTTCTAAGTCTTAGAACACCTCCAATTTTACTCTTAAGTGGGCTTGTTAGGAGGAGGTAAAGCAGAAGGTCAGGAAATAGATCAGACAGATAATGCTATTGAGTGTCTGAGTGTCCATCTGGGAACATCTACTTATTCCTAGGAGAAAGTGTGGATGGGCAAGGATGAGTCAAAAATGAGACAGATGGCAACATCACACTGTTGAGGAATACAGGTTGTTTCACTCTGGAAATAAACCCGAACACTCAGAAACAGGTCTGCTAAGAGAATCGTCAAGACTTGATGTAAGTGGGGAACAGAGAAATGAGCCAAAGTGGACTTGTGGTTGTACAGAAAGCCAGATCAAAAGTGTAGGTCATCCTCAAAGATGTCAGTCAATTATAGCAACCATATTTGCTTTTAGTCAAGAAGTCTGTTCACGTAGGTATGAGCCATACCAAGACTGTATCACTGAAATCAGGCAATTCTGTTAAAATCCAGATATGTTTATAAAACTAGAACTGCAGTATGTGAAACCTATAATCCCTGCTCTCTAGCTCTGATGCAGAGCTCTGAAGTCTGTTTGCAGTTGTTACAGTAGGGTATCAGCAGTCACACTCTGGAGACTTGTGTGTGCTGGGATTTTGAAGGGAACGTCCTCCCCTAAATCCAGGAGAGATCTCAGATGTAAAGAGAGCTGTGCATTCCTACTAATCCAGTGCATCCCAGCCTGGTGGATGCCTAGCACATCACCAGCAAATCTGCACACATAGAGCATCCATTCATTAAGAACTTGTCTGGATCCCACTTCTAACTATTGGTTCAAATGTGCTGTAAAACGTCTAAATCCTGGAAAAATAAACAAGTTTTTCTTTTTCCTAAAAAAAAGCAAGGTGGAAGAAGAGGACACTTGTAGGTAATCTCACCTGCTTTTCAAACTGCCCTTGTGCAGACCTGGCCAAGCACATTTTCTTTTGGTATGCAGGCAGTCAGAAAGAATCTTGGAGTCCACCTTTCATAAGCCAGCTTCATTTTCAGCAAATGCTTAGAAGATTCAAAGGCTAAAATAATTAGTGTTTAACCCAGGAAAAAAACTTTTATGTCATTCAACTAACCCAAGCGCTTTGATGAATTAGAATAGTCATTCAACGTAATTGAATGTGTGGTTGCTATGGCCACATTTATTTCTGTAGACTTGCGTGAACTTAATGTAGTTGTGTGTGCCATATCGTTTTTAATAAGATTTGAACCAAGGGCTCTAGGGACGATTCTGTATTTAGCTCTATGACAACAATGAGCAAAAATGATGGCTCAGGTGTGCAGATTACGCCATATCTCATTTTCTTTACAGTCTGGTGCAAGGCTTAGTCATGTACTGTTCAGGTCAATGGGGCATTTGTCTGCAGGACGACTAAAGGATCAGACATATGTAAGGTTATAATTTTATCAGACAAAGAACAACACTTTCACATAGACAGATGTTTGCAGTGTCTTCTGTTGCAAAAGTTTTGTGTGAAAAATTCCATTACAGCTTAAAGACTTTAAAAGATTGTGTAAGCATAGTGGAATTCACTTCTTAACCAAACCTATCATTATAAATTAACCACACTTAGGAAATTTAAACACCTGTAAGTCCAAAACACTACTTAACTCTAAAATACTATTAAGAAATTATAAGTTAAAATTCCTGTTTTAACAGCTGAATTTTAAGTACTTCAACAAATATTGCCTTTTCATATTTCCTGTCCTTAATTACACATGACTCAATGGTACTTTATTATAACACTAAACTCTGAGTAGTATTTCTTAATGATACACAAAATACATATTCTCCCCTGCTATTGAGGCCAGCTTTCTACATGCTGCTAATTGGTTAAATAATTGCCTGTTAGAACTCCTTTTTCTTCATCCTTTTTTTAAAGTTCTTGTACAAAAATCAAAGCACCATGTCTTCATGGAATTGTATAAATCTTACAGCAAAAGCTCATTAATTACAGGGGATTTTGTTGATTATTGTTAGCAACACAGATAGGATATTTTTATTATGATTGCTAATTTCTTTGATTCAGTTTTGACATAGATGTAGAGTTCCTTAAGAACAACAGAGCCTGCTGCATCTTGTTACCCTTAGTTAAGAGTTTAAAGCAGAGAAAAAAGACTGCAGATACTAAAAGTGGACTGAATGAAAATCTACACAGCTAAAATCACCTTAGCCTCAACACTTCAGAATTTTCCTGTTTACTGTGTCTGAAATACAAACACATGACTGACTAGTCTTGCTAACACATCATAAAGCAAAATAAGGCCTCATAAACCGTTTTTGTGGATGTATATCCTTTCTCATACCTCCACCAATCTGAATGTTATTGTTTCACTACAGGTGGTCTTATGTTTTTACAAAACAGTGTTCTGGTTTCAGCTGGGATAGAGTTAATTTTCTTCCTAGTAGCTGGTACAGTGCTGTGTTTTGGATTTAGGATGAGAATAATGTTGGTAACACACTGATGTTTTATGTGCTGCTGAGCAGTGCTTATACTAAGCCAAGGACTTTCCAGCTTCTCCCTGCCAGTGAGGAGGCTGGGGGTGCACAAGAAGCTGGGGGAGGGGACAGACACAACCAGGACAGCTGACCCAAACGGGCCAAAGGGACATTCCATACCACATGGCATCAGGCTGAGCAATAAAACTGGGGGGAGTGGGCTGAGGGTGCTGTCCTGCTGCTCGGGGACTGGCTGGGCATCACTTTGTGGGTGGTGAGCAATTGCACTGTGCATCACTTGTTTTGTGTATTCTTTTATCATTATTATTATTTTCCCTTCCTTTTCTGTTCTATTAAACTGTCTTTTTCTCAACCTGTGAGTTTTACTTTTTCTGTCATTCTCTCCCCTGTCCCACTGCAGGGGAGTGAGCAAACGGCTGTGTGGTATTTAGCTGCCTGCCGGGTTAAAGCACAACACACAGAAACAGCTTAGCTCAAACACAGTTTTATATGCACACAAACTAAAATAACAGTTAATGATGATGTGAAATCAATTGGAAGTCATAGCCAGGGAAAATGAAATTGTTACAGAGAAAGGAGATGATAACTTTAGAGATGAGCTCTGAAAAACAAATCAATTTTAATGTAAGACATGAAAGCAGTCTGGAGTTAGAAAACAAATCAGAAAGCGTTTTTGAGGATTATTTATGATGCAGATAGGCAAGAAGTGCTCTGTTTGGGTGACCATAAACATATTTCAGAAACATTGACAAATGGATAAAAGAAATTAATGAGCAAGAGACATATCTGAATACTGCATTTTACTGTTCTATGAAACACGAGGAAAACAGAATAATAGCAGTTAAAGATACAGTTGATCTTGGATGTGCTGCATTTCAGCCAAAATGAGTATTCACTTTACATCTTTCATCAGTTGCTGAAGCACATTCAGATCAGGGACATGGCACAGCAGTGGTTAAATCATTGCATGCTTCCCTTCACATTCATTAAAAGTAGCAAGACAAGTAGGCTTTTTTTCTTTCTCTCTTTTTTTTTTCCCCATATAAAGCGCCTTTTTTTTTTTTTTTTTTTTTTCACATAAAGCTAATAGGGAAGCATAAGAAAACAGCCTGCAGTTAATCATACTTGGAATCCACAGTGGCATAGAGATTAACACCTCCTATTTAAATGAAAAGACATAGTCATGTACATTTATATTGTTTATGATGTCTTATCATAATGCTTTTAATTATAAGAAATAAAGCCAGCAGATCAGAACCCTGAAAACAAATTATATTTTTTCCAGGACAAAAACTAGAGACTTCAGTCTAGTGAAATACAAATGTTGCTACTTGCTTTACCTGTGGCTCCTGGTGAAACCTTGCATGACTGAGTTTTTTATGAAGGTATTCAGAAGTGAAATTGAGTCATAGAGGGATGTTAGTGTTTTGATGAAAGGTATGATGTCATACACTACAGACATACATGTCTCTGCTTTCCTGAGAAAGGATTGGTAGATATGTGAGGTGTATGGAGGTTTTATTGCCTTAGTTCAGAATAAACTTTGAGCAAGAATTCAGATGTAGATCATGATACATGACTTCTTTTGTAAAGGAATTTGAACTCCAGAGAGGACATTTACACAAGCTGAGTATTCAAAGTGTGGTGGCATACGAAAAAATCCCAGAATACAGAGGCACACAGGTTAGTTGAGCCCGTTTTGAGAAGTCATCACACAAGGGAGTTCTGTTGTTAGCTAACTTCAGCAAATGACAATACAAATCTAACAGCATTCCAGATCATCTCAATGCCCTCATTTGGGTTGATGATTTTTGCCCTTGTTCTGCACTCTTGTTTTGTTGTTTTTTTTTTTTGTTGGGTTTTTTTTTCAGTCTTCCTATATTTCCAGCATTGAAATTTTCTGCTTATTTTATTATGGAAACTGTGATGTTGTTAGTTTGAGAAGTTAGTGATCTCTGTAAAGCTTAAAGACAAGATATATAATGGTTTGAAACAAATATCACAAATTAGGAAATATAAATATATATAGATGGCTATCAAAATCTCTTGTGTAGTAAAAATGTATTTGTTCATAAGAATTATATCTTGCTGGTTACTTAATACTCCCTTATAAAAGATTCAGGTTGCTTAAACATATATAATAGCATATAATACAACCGACAAGCAAAAATCTCTTTCAGAATCAGGACCTCATCACCCAAGCAGAGGACTATTTTTGTTCATCTGACTTAGCTATGAAGAAAGTCTGAGCTCTTAAGTTTTACTGACATGAGGGAGTTGTCCATGGTCTATGTTTATTTAGTGAAAGAAGAAAAATGCTATTGCAAAATGCCACAAAAAGTTAAAACCACTGCAAAGTGATGACAAAAATAACATCAGAATGGAAGATATAGGAGAAACATACTGAAAGGGGTACATGTGTTAAGTTATGACTTTAAAAGAATAAACCAGTTACATAGATATCTGTGTAAAAGGAACAGGAGTGATTCAGCAGATTTCTACAGAGCAGTGAAGGTTATCAGGCAATGACAGAAGACTTTTGCGGAAGTTGCAGAATGGGAAACAAGTGCAATTAGTTTTACAGAGATTTTTCTTGCATGGTGTTAATGTAGATCACATAGGATCTGGCTCTCATCTGGCACTAGAACAGATCAGTGACTTCAGAGAGTCAGAACATAGTGGGATTTGAATTAGGAAATCAAGCTCACAAACATTCAATTCGTACGCTTGGTTTTAATGGACCCTTAACACAGTCCTGTTTTTGACACTGGGGAATGTGAGTGATCAGAATGAGGAGGTGGGAATGTCAGCATAATCCTCCCAGCAATACCCTGGAAATCCACTTCCACAGCGGCATACTGTTCCTCTGATATCCATCAACTGTCTGACCAAAGCATGTTTGCTTTTTGCAGCAGCCTGATGTCTATGGAAATTAAAGACCAAAGCAAAACTATGACATTCTTCTGTATTTTTTGCTGTGGTCAATCCAGAAGTGCTTGTTTTGTACATGAGGAGCAAATCAAGCTTCTTCTTTGTCATATAAATGATTTTTTAAAATAAAAATATGTGAGGAGAAACCCACAGCTCTATAGTAATGGAGAAAACCACAGGCAAAAATAAAGCCAAATGGCAATGAAGGATTTTGTGCAGGACAAGAAATCAGCAGAACAGAAAGAGGAAATGATAATCAAAAGACTATTATTTTTGTATTTGCCTATATAGAAATGGTCTCTGATTTTATCAAAATTCTGCTTTTAGTTACTATTTTCTTACCTAGGCAATACACTATAAAAATTTTTAGAACAATTAATTACTTACTTTCTGGATACTTGTATCCTCAGTAAGGTACCTGAGCCTCAGATCAGAGCTCTCTCTCAACAGTTTTACAGTCATAGCATGCTTATTAAGAAGACCTTGTATTTCCAAGCAATCACCTTAGAAGCTTCACTACAAGAAAAGAATGTGCAAGAAGACTTGGTAAGATTAGTGTGCACAAGCAACGCCATGCATTAGGTATGCAGCAGAAGAAACCCAAGTTGCATGTCAGGTGTGAGACAAACTGTGACAGCAATGCGCATCCATCCTCCATTTACAGTTCTTACGTACTCACTGCAGGTCTAACTGGTAACCACATACACCGTAGATCTTGAAACTCCACTGGTGTGACCTATGCGAAATGGCAGCAGACAACTGTGTCTGCATATGAAGCTAAATTATGGATAGTGGTTCTTTTTGTCCCTGTGGATTTTCCATCTGAATCTTTTCCCATTTATAATAAAAGGATTTTTCTTACACATCAATCGTAACAGTGTTTTTAAAGCTTCAGGAGACTAAATACCCAGGTAAATAAAAATCAATAAAAATGTCAAATCTGTTACATACCTTTCTGCCCTCCATACATCGCTGGAGCTCAGGCTTGGAGAGCACCGAGTACTGGCAGCCATGGGGCTGCCACGTGATTTCTCTCCAGTCACAGGTCCTGTTGTCAGAGCAGCTGAGGCAAGGGACGATCCACTGCCCTGGAAAACAGCAACGGGGTGTCAGCACCTCCTCTGTATTTTTGTTAGTAGCTTTATTATACAGCAAGCAAAGTATTTTTGAGCATTTTGTCATGGGGGCTTTCACTAAATTAAATGCCCTCCAACCCTTTGAAGAGATTATCTCCTTCCTCTGTGGCAAGGGGTTAAAGTGAACCGTTATCTAAAGGTGCAAAGTGGATAACCAGGTTCTGGAGTAGGAGGTTCTGTTCCAGCTGAATATTCTGCTCAGGTGGGGAACCAAGGGCTGAATTTAGACAATTCCTCTTTCTTGTAGCCACCAGTGCTGACCACTGTGAAACCCTTCCTCACACTGTCCCTTCCTTTTGCCTCCTGGCCACCCCTGGGGCCAGGCATGCCTTGGCTCTCCAAGATTTCTATTGCCACTTGTGGATCTTGCCCTCAGCTCCATCTGCAGCCCTTTTGCAATCCAGGGCTGAAGGCTGAAGGCTCCTTCCTAGCTTCCTAGCAGTGATATGAAGAGACGGAGAAGTGCAAGGTCTCAGTTAACACAACAGGTGCCATGCAAACACCTTTTATTGCATTGTTCCTTTTGAGTGACAGAGCAGGGACAGAATGGTTGATTGGTTTGAGGTCTGGACTCAGAGACTCCCACTACTGCAGAGTTCTTCATAAATTATGGGAAAGTTGTTTTGGGCAGCGGTAGTTATTTTAAAATTATATGAAAACTGAGCAGTTTTTTTCCCGACATTGTAATTTTTCATTCAATCCAAATACATGAAAGTTCTGGCAATGTCTACAACATCTGAGACCTCTCATTTTATAGAATATTTTCCTGAACATTCCAGACATTTATGAGCTGATCTGGTTTTACATAATAAACTAAAAAAGTAGAACTATATAAAATAAATACTGAGGAGCTGAAACAGCTGAACAATAAAAGTTTAAACTTTGGCAACTGAAAGTGATAAGTACCTTTTGAAAAGCTTCTTTGAAATTGATTTATATTCACCAGCTCTCTCGCTATATTAAGAAAAAAATAGATCCATTTTTGGCATATACTAAAGGTTAGTGGCAAATGTAAAAAAAAATTAGAGGACAATGATATATGAAGATAAACTCATGCTTATAGGAAGCACTGACATTTAATGCTAACAGAATAGTTGCAGTTTTTAAATTTACATAGATGTGTGTAAATTTATGCATTTTTAATCCAGTTACAAACTTTTCCTATTGTAATTTCCCAACCGTCAATGCATTCTTAACCTTCAAAAATAAGATTGTACTAAAAGTTAAAATTAATCTGATATAAAAAGAATAAGACAATTAACACTGAAAAATTGCAATCAATATTACTTTGGAAATACAGCTTATTTTCTATTGCAATTATGAGTTGCTTTCCCCCCATTTATATAAGGTAGCAGTACACAATGCAGTTTTCAGCATCATTTCAATCTGCATTTTGTGGTGCTTCAGCTGAAAGAGTTGGCATTGGCTCTACCAGGCAAAGGAAAATTCACCTGTGATTCAATGAAAGAGAGCAGGAAAGAGCGAGTTGCTGTTAGTTTATTCAACAAATAAAAATTAGTTAAAAAAAAGTATTACGAAAGCCTATAAGTAGAAGGTTTACACAGGAAGAGTGAAAGTAAACCAGATTTTTGGTTCATTAGGCCAGTTTATCAGTTGCATGCATAAATTTTCTGCTTAAGATATGAGATTAAACATTGCCAGTGCTCCCAAAAACTGGTCACCTAAAATGGCATGAAAAGAAATAAACTTTTAAAATAATTCATTAGGACTGTTTATCTTGTATTCAAAAAATATTAACCTAAAGTTAGAAAATTTAACCAATAAAGGCTGTACACTTAATTTGATGGGGTTTTTTATTCTTTCAGCCTCTTTTATTTTGGTTCAACCTTTCCCATTGTCATAGTCACAAATACACATATTCTGCTTTCAAGATCAAAATCAGTTTCTCTACAGTGCTGAACAGTTATCCACATAAAAAGAAAAAAATTCTAAACTGAAAACTCAAAATTTAAATATTTAACCTAACCTGATGCTAAAGATAGTTTATAGTGGATTTATGGCAAGTTTACTGTTATTTTTGGTGTCTATTTGGTACCCTAAGACTAATTTTTTTTTCTCTATGAATGGTCTATATAAATATATTTTCCTTTTGCTTTTAGCTGCATTTATGAAAAACAAAAGTAAAAATATTTTTAAAAGGACACGATTTTTATGCTACAGAATAAATGGCCTTAGACCTATAGACATGTCCAAGCTGAAATATTCTCCTTGTAACTGAAGGAGACACTCATCTTGAACAGCAGAGCCGTTCACGTCTCTGCTGGACCCAAACCTAGATAGCTGTTGAATGCAAAGGGAGAGCTCGTACACAATTATGTTAAATTGGATACAGTTGCAGAAAGTATGGGAAGTGAGATATAACTGAAACACATGTCACAGCAGCTAGGCAGAGCATTAGATGTGAAGCTGTGATCTCTTACCCACCAGATTTTGTAATTGTCTGCAAACCAAATTTCCACAGACTGCAGCATCCCGATTCGCCTGCAGGGATTTAGCACAACTTGGGGTTCTCATGAGGAGTCAAACACACAGGTAATGGTTGCTGACTTCTGTATTATTGATAATACAGCAATACTGAACCAAGAGCTAATCTTCCTATGATAGCCTGGTTTGTTCGAACCCCATTGAATCAAAGGGAATCTTCTGAAGGAAAAACGATTTTTGTTGCTATGAAAATCATAAATTCATTCCATGACCTAAACAAGATGGAAAGAAACTCCCCCTGTTGAATATTCCGGATTATATTGGGGGGGAGAGGAGAGAGAGAAATCATGTAAGTTAAATTCCTATTTGGTAACGTGCTGAGCTTCCTCCAAAGAACAGTGCCATGGTGACTAGGACAGGAAAGTCAGTTCTGCCTTTGGTTAGGACCTGAACTACTGTCTCTGCACTGCATCAAAGGACTGGAAATGAGACATGAAATCCTGGTTGTACTGAACTGCACTATCTCATCTCTATCTCTGCTGCTCTGTCTCAGCCTCTGCCTGTGTATGCACAAACACAAGCTTTTGCCAGCACAGATACTTTTTGCTGGGATAGCACCTCAGCATCACTATACAACTAAGCTGCACCCTGGAGTAAGATCAGTGTATGATGCTGCCTTACTTCTGCAGAAGTTTTGATTATTCTTCTGGAAGGAAATGGCATTGCTTGGCTCCTCTGAAAATTTAACTGAAGTAAAAGAGGTGTTGCTGCTTTAGCTGGGAATGTGCAATTGCTCCCATGTGTTAGGAAAACGTTCACTGCCAGGATTAGGATATCATTAGGTTGTTACAAATTTGGAATGATTTTCCGCAAAAAGCCATGCTTTCCAGTTCCAGTTGGAAGTTGTGACGTGCATTAAAACTATACAGTCACTTGTTGCCAGATACTGCAAACCCCACTTCTAGGCTCATTAGACACCTCTTGGCAAATTCACTTTATAAGCACAAATTATTCTTCCCTGTTTAATATACTTGTCCTTTGAGACTACATCTCCTGAAGTTTGTTTCCATTTTAATAGTGTATATTATTCACAATAAGGCTGTAAAAGATATTTTATATTCAGCTTCACTTAGCTAGATGCAGTTATATATTCAAAAGAAGCATGTTATATTTCAGGAGAAACAGACTGTCTGCCCCAGAAGGACTCTTCTATGGATTTGGTTTGGGCTTTCTAGTCAGGAACTAATACACACATAATGTCCTGATGTAGTAGCTTAGCATAGGTTGTGTTTCTTTATGATTAACAATTTGCTGTGTGATCAAAATACACTGCTAGGCACCACAGTGTCTCCTTTGTGTGTTCACTTCAGATAAAAAAAAATTAATGTGTGCCTCTGTTTCACATGAAGTGATGCATTCAGGCAGTTCTCGCATTCCTTTTACTTTGTATTGATTATCCCATGAATTTGTTGAAATTGACGGTGGTGAGAAGCTGCTCTATCTATGGCAAGATAAAAAATACAGTTGTGTTAGTAGACCATAAAAGAGCGTTGAGTTATTTTTCATTTGTCTAATAAAGAAATGGTCAGAATTATTTATTGTCTAATCCAGCAACAACTTAAACTATGAATAAGGCTGCATACCTGAATAGTCCTGTGGATTATTCAGATTTGTTAAAGTACATTTGCATAAATCTTTATGCAGCTGTAAACTGTAAACCATGTAAACATTAATATCTGTCTGACAGTCTGTTGCAGTCTGGATTCTCACTAAACCAAAAGGATGTCTTGATTGTATCGGTTATTCTATAATGTTTGATTTGTCCATCTTGTTTTTTAAGATGTAAATATATATTAAAAATAGTAACTGTTTGAAACTGTAAATTGTTTTTGTGTTTCCAATATAGAAGAAGAAATATAAAATTCAAATGGATCAGAATGTGTGTTCTTTTTCTAAAACTAATTTTTATTTTGAGTAAATAATCCCTTCCATTTACAATAAAGGATTTTTATGTTAAATTGTTTTGATGGAAATATTTGGGTTCGATGCATTTTAAAGGCTACATGACAATAATTCAATCAGTGGTGGATCACCGATTAGAAACTTCTTAGAGAAAAATTGTCACAAACTAATTAACATGATTTTAAAATCTGTAACTATTATGAGTTATTAGTTACATTTATTGTGAATAGGTTAGTGCATGTTCATAGAAAAGAGGAAACATAATTTTCAGTTTTACTTCGATGAAGTGCATGAGTTAATTTTCAGAATGGGATTAAGTACAAACCTTTTGTGTCCCCAGCTTCACAGGTCTTAAACATCGTCTCTGAAATTGCTAAGAGGTATTCATGAGATAGAGGCTGCAAGCCACAGGACTCCTCTGGACGAATTCGAGATCCACAGTCCTGAATTGAAATGAAATCTGTGAAAGACAGCACTGCACCCATCCATATGACTTTGAAATCCTCTTCAAGGACATTTAAGAGGAAAAAGTTATTTGGGTTTGGTTCTGCGTTCATTCATCCTTTGGTCTTCAATATGTATTTTTAATATGAGAAATAGAATCCTTTCTCCATTCAGACAATGCTTTTATAATAAATTATCCCAATCCACAATGAATGTACAAGATACTGCGTTTGCTAAAGATATAAGAAAATTTGTTAAGGCAAACATACATAACATTCAAATAATGTCATGTTGTCTCTACTCATCATACAATCTCTACCTATTTGCCCTTTGCGATATTGCATGCATATCTGCAGTCATATAGAATACATTTCTGTGATGAAATACCCCAAATTAGCTTGAGGAGATAGAGGTGTATAAACAAAAAGAGAAAGATAACCCCAAAATTTCAAGGGGAAAATGTTTGAACTAGTAGAGCAGTTACGAAGACTTAGTAGGGGTACTGAAGGAAAGGATTTAATATAACTATGAATATAATCTCCTTGTGAGTCTTCATGTGAGATGTAATCCATAGTAAACATTAGACATTACCATAAGATTAACATAAATAATTGAGATATTTATGTTTAAAAACAATAATCTTTTAATTAAGTTTTTTCATGGAAAAGAATCTGACCTTTTTTCCTGTTCTAGTTAGAGAAGAGCTCACTAAGAGTAATAATTAACACATACATGTTTTATCTATGTTTATACTTGGATACAGAAATATGGACTGGATATTAAATCAGCAAAATGTAGTAAATAACATGAAACTGCTAATGCACTGGCTTATACTGTAAAAACACTTCATAAGGCATTTCTCACATTTTTTAATTTCTGATAAATTTTATAGGCATTAGCAAAAACATATATGAAAATTAGTTATTGCCAGATGCCTAAAAAATTAACAGTAACAACCTGGAATACCAATAGATAAATTTTAAATTAACTTTCTTAAAATTTGCAAGTGAAAAGTGTTATTTGCTTTTAGAAAGCTTGAACATTATTCTATATGGAAGGGCAGAGGTGCCCCCAGCTCCCCAAAATTTCAGATGAAATATCCAGATAGTGATTCCTAACCTTAAGTTTTAGCACATATGGATTCTTGCATTTTAAGTAATGGGTTATATCAATTTCGTGCCTTTCAGTTACAGTTTTCAAGCATCCACTGGTAAGATACAAGTAACATCACAGCATTTGTAACATTGGACAATTCTTTTGGTAATTTTAGACATCTACAGTAGATACGGCTGCATGAGCTCCTCACTCTAGTTTGCCTTTCTCATTTCTGCAGAGAAATAGCATTCCTAGGACATTTTTAATCTGTTTTAGAGGTGCACTTCAGGATAAAATGAGTCACATCCCAAAAATGCCTTTCTCCTTCAACTGTAACAAGAGTTTAGAATGATTCAGAGTCCAATATCCACATTAGTTCAGATGAATCTCCTCAAATTACTTTGCAAAAATACTCATCCTCCATAGTGCATTGCCCTAATGGGTGCTATTGCCAATTGTTTCATCAGAAGATAGGAGCATTCTGGAGTACATGTTAGCTTGAGACAGTGTCTGCTACCTCATATTTCATTGTCTTCCCCCTATTTCTGTGTTGTGATAAGCTGACCAGAACACAAGGAGGGTTTTTTTTCACCAAACCTGAAAAGCTATAAACCTGAGACTTAAAACAGTGAAAAAGATAATGTTATGACAAAGGAGAAAATATGAAAAATTACTCTTGGCAATTATTATTTGATGTGCTTTTCTTATAAAATATTGTGTTAAAAATGCAGTTGTGGCCATTACTGGCTAAATGGAATATTTATTAGTCATGGTAATGTTCAATAATTCAAAATTTGCCTTTTTAAAGAATTGCATATACTTAGTACTACTAATTAGTTACAAACAAACTACACAAATGGAAACACACTTTTACTGGAGTGTGTCTGTTTCAAGGAGTATTCTTGTAACCAAAACCAGTAATAAAATGTAATTTCTCCAAAAAGAAAAAAATATTTTGTTGGTCTTTTCTTTACCAAAGCATGCTGATTCCTATTTTTATTTTCTAAAATGATACTAAAATTAATTTGGCGACTGTCATGTAATGTCATTCGCTGTTTCCATGAAACTATGCTACATCTAGGATGCTATGCCTAAATTAGACAAATGAACAAACAACAATTATGTCCTAATATTGGCAAGGTAAAACTTGATAGTAGGGTATGTGCCACTGATACAGATGGAGATATGAATCCATCCTCTGATTTAGTAAATACTGGTGTGTCTTGATTATGAAATCAAAACCCAAAGTGAAATAATTTTCTCACAATTATTCTTATCTCATTAAATTCCATGGTGGGGGGAAAAAATAAAGAAAAAATCTTCCCACTGACTTCAAAGGGTTAAGGTCATTTTTGTGCACAAAAAGTCAGAGAAATGGTAGATATGTATGAATTTTTTTGTACAGTTGTCCTGTTCTCTGCCTAATGCTCTATAACTAGGGAAAGCTGTTATGACAAAATGAATGGTACAGTATCTTCTAGTGTTAAACTGTGATATTGTCTTGGAGTCTGTAGGTCTGGACACACTGTACAGCTATTTGACAGTATTACTTCAACTAACATTAACATCAGAAAGCTCCTACCTTGCAGTAAAACAATTTGCACAGGACTTCACAAGAAAGCCCGAAATTCCTGAACGTGCTGCCATTGCTCTCAACACAGTGCCATAAAATAACTTAACAGGGATTTCCTTGTTCGTACCTCTGCCCAGGGTATGTGTTTAAACAAACACAAATTGATTTTAATTGCATTCCTTGGACAATATCATTAACGACAGTTTCATGTGGCTGGTTTATTACTAATCACAATCAATATGCAGGTCAAACTACATCACTAATTCCCTTTGACTTTGTTGTGCTTTCGAAGTATGCAAACCATGAATTTTAACACTGTGTTTAATATGCAATTCAAATCTGAAACTAAAGGGTCATGAGGGATTGTGAATCACTGAACAAGCCTTATTTGTTTCATCTTTACTTTTGTGGGAGACCAATCCTTTATCATCATTGACACATTTAATATAATGTGCAAAATGAACCTGTGGCAGCTACAGATGTCCCACAGCTCCACCAATGAACGGCACATTAAGGGCTTTTCTAACTGCCTGCGGGTTTTTAAAATTTTCTTCAGGTTCTGCAGTGACATGACGTCCCTCTTGCCTTGCCCAAAGATGAAACATCTAGTGATCTTAAGTATGTTTACAAAAGATCACTCATGGCAAAGATGAGAGCCAGACATGTAAACTTAAATGATAGCTCTTGCTCAGTGTCTGTTGCCCTGCAAACCTTCACTTTTAGAAGGCAGACATAAAAAGGCCCTTGAAATGTCTGGATTAGAATCAAAAGAAAAATTTCCCTGCATTACGTACTTCAATGCACAGTTAGAATCAACTCTTTATAAGACTGGTTTGGCATTTCACTAGTAAAGTCACTTTTATCTTTACCAAAGATTTTCTGGACACTAGCAAATAAAAGAGGAATAAAGCTTTCCTCTGTACATCTAGATAGCTTTCAGTCAGTATCAGTTGATACTTAGAGAGTGATCATTTCTGGAGTCTATCTGCTGTGTGAAATGAGAATTGTTTCTGTTCAGACCACACTACAGTGAACTTGATTCTTCACAAAGTTTTGGCCTTTAAGAGGTCACACAGATTTTTGAACCTGCTAGTTTACAGTTTTCTCAAATTACTAGTTTGGTGTTATTCATGCATATGTAATTTCATTTATTTACAGTCTAGACAGCTGATTTGATAAGAATTTTGTTTGTTTAGCTCAGCTATCAATAACTGCACTGTATTTCCTCTCAACTATATACTTATGCATATGCATATACATATACATATACATACATAGTTTCAGTCAAGTGTACATAAATATAAAAAAACCCCAAAGTTTTAAAATCATATGGATCTGTGTGTGTGAGAGAGATAGCATTATAAGCATTATAAAGCATTATAAAGATGATCTGCACTCATGCAGCTAATACCATGGAATCAATGTCATATACATAATACCATTGTAGTTGCAGTTATGCTTTAGATTAAGAGATCTAACTTAACTATTAATGGATTTTTAATTGCTGTTGTACTTTTCTTACCACCTCCACCATAATAAAAGAATGATTACACTGAAAATGCAGTAATTGGCTATAGATTAACCGCATAAGCCATTAAAAGGAGAGAAGAAGCCCATGACTTTCCTGGGAGAGCTTGTATCGAATAGTGACAAATTGTCCATCTGTGTTTGAACGGTTGGTGCTTCAGGAGTAACAGAGCACCACATAACAACAAAAAAGTTACTTTTAGCATCTACAGATGCTGCTACCTGTCAGCTCAGAAAGGCATTTTAAAATAGGAAGGTAGGATTTTCAGAATTTTCTGGAATAACCCAACTCTGTCCACTCAAAGCTGTTGCTGAAACTGTAATTTTCAGTGGAGCTAGACTTATACTAATTAATTTCATGCTTTGGAAACTTCCACCCAGGATGCCTGTATCCAGGCTCCACACTCAGCTTTGTCAATAAAAGTCATTCTTACATTTGTATTAAAATCCCTAGCGGTCAATGGGAATGGTGGGCTCAACATTTTGAAAACCAGGTGATTTCTGCTTAGGTACTCACATCTGAAATTGGACCCAGCCCAAATCACTGGAAGCCTGTCCCTACCAGACTAATGAAGGATCAGCATGTCAGAATGTTTTAAACTAAAGAACAAGAGAAATATAACTGAGCTCACAGAAATTCATTTCAGCATTGCATAAAACCAACATGTAACCAAAATCCTGCATCTTTTTAACACCCAGAGCCCACGTGTGTCTGGGAACCAGATGAGACAAACCTTGTTCCCTTGGCAAAGAAGGGAGGAAACGTCTCCATCCACTGAGCTCTGACTCTGCAGTCCTTTGGCCAGCATCGCCCGTCAGCCTGGCAGGTCACCCAGCCACCTCCTCCAAGGCACCGCAGCCCTGCCTCATCTTATGGGGCTGCCGGGGCTGCCTTATTTCTTGTGACTGTTTACATTTTTGAGACAACAGAACCAAGCTTGTTGTGAAAGAGGTGATTTTGAATGCTTTTCTGTTGGCCTTTGTAGGCTCGTTGACTTAACCTTATTTAATCTGGTTCTATTTAAGCTGACCCAAGTTTCTCATTAAATCCTTTCGTGTCTCTTTAGTCCATCTTTTTCTACTATTTTACACATAACTAAAACGGGATGAAAAGTGATTGAAAATGATGCTATGGAAGGAATTCTAATAAAATTAGTTGAAGAGTGAGCTCATGAAATAGTGAAATTGTATCTTATTGCTAGGGAATAAATTGGGAGCAGATGGATTAGTTCCACTCTATCAACTTTATTAATATGGCAGTAATAAATGAAGGAACAGTTGGCATATTGACTTCTATTCAACTGTCTCCCTCTGTCTGGCTGCATTATTTAGTGATAGATGAACCTCCAAAGATTCAGAGGTTCAGGCTGGTTCAGTTCAACACCCAAATTAACTAGACTGAACTGAAACTTGTGGACGTATGAAATAGGTCTAGAAAGCTCTCAAAAGGAGAGGGAGAGTCTCCTGAGAAGTTTCAGTTCACTGCTGCTTTTGGCTGGGAAACAATGACTATTATTGTTCATCAAGCACTGTCTAAGACAGAGGTGAAGACATTGTTTATGTCAAAAAACAGACAAATCCATGAAACAGAGAGTATAGTATTAATGGGTTAAACTGATAGAGTAATGGTTCCATGTGCTGCAGCTATGTTTTAAAGGAAAGAAACTGCCACCCTTGTGTTTTATAAGGAACCTAATGTGTTCCATCTGCAAAAATGGGATAATACTGTCACAAAAAACCATTAAGATATGCTCAGTTCCACACGGATCTGCTAGAGGCCATAAAAACACTTTAGAAAAGGAGTCTGGGCACTCAAAGGGTTGGAACATACAGTGCACAGACATCAGTAGGAGACTGGGAATGATATGAAAAGCTGAGATATGGGCCATATTGTCAAGGCATGGTGAAGACATCAGAGAACAGTTTAAAATGTGTACAAAGCGCAGTCATCAGTCTAAATTGCTTTCAAATTCTTACTAGCGCTATTCATGTTGTTGCAATAATTCTTATTATTTTGTCTGAAGAATACCAGCATACTGTGAATTGCAAACTTCTGCATAGAAATTTTTTGGGGGAATAATGTCACATGCTTTAATCAGTAATGGAAGAACGTCATATCTATGCAGTATTTTTACTATCTGCTAAAGAGCATTTGAAAATGCCAGTAGATGCCTCTCTACAAAGACAACTGCCTCAAAGCATGTACAGATTATAGGGACAAACAAATTTTATCTTGACAATAGAGCAGATGCAAAGTGGCTTCCTCTGCACTGAGAATTCTGACCTCACAGAAAGCTAAGAAACTGTTTTGAGAAATAAGATCTACTTATAAAGAGAAAACATTGCAAGTTTCATACCACTATTTTAAATACATTTTATGTGTGTGGAGACTATAAAATAATCCTTTCACTCGATGAAGGATTTTGATTCAATTCCATTTTACATCATGTTTAATGCTGCACACGATGTCAGTTAGATTATCTGCCTTCCTGTTCCCAAATAGTCAATAGTTCAAAGTTCTGCATTTATGAACAACAGAACAAAAATATTCGCATGAAGGCTAAAAAGCATGACTTTTAATCTAGCAGAGACTTGTGAATTATGATTATAAACAGCTTAGAGATGCAGCAGAATTAGTTGAAGCAGAACAACTGAATGTGAGATCCAACTCCATTAAGAATAGAATATTGTAAACCTAAGTTTTGGGAAATGCTTCAAACTGTACCTGAAGATAACTACAGCTTTCTTTTTTTCTTTTTCTTTTTCTTTTTCTTTTTTTTTAATATTTGAAGCTATCATCTGCATGGATTTTTCAACTGCTTTATTAGCAAACATGTTTTCCTAATGTAATTAATGATATTTTTCCCAAGCAAGAACAGTGACCATTTCCAGCTTGTATGCTTGATAAACTAAAACCACTAAGCAAGAAAAAATGGAATGAAAAGAATTTAGTGTTTCTTCCTCCTTCAAAATGAAGATAAAACAGCTATTTTAGGTTCAGGTGTGGTTTTAAAAGGGAGACATTAATGTTGACCTGGAGACTTTAAAGCTGTATCAGTTTTGGATTCCCACTTACTCTTAGTCTGCGGCCCCATTTCCACCCCTGCACCTCCCATCTTTTCCCAGTGCAAGCTCTGACTGTGAATTGCCTTGAATTTTGCCAAGTACACTATTTGAAAATGGGGAATAGCTTGAGATAAACCATATGCTTTGAATGTGCAAGAAGTAAATATTTTATGTGATAACTAAATGAACACAAAAGTGCCAATGTGTCCCTGACTACTTTCCCTGGTAATTAGGTAAAAAATGTACTATATTAGCTGGGAAATCTCACAGCCTTGTGGCTATTTATAAGGAGCATTCTTTCCTACCCTCCCATGCTCACGGTATATGACATTCACAGTTCGTATTGCAGAGATCTATACTCTACAACTTCCTATGTGCAAGAGGTGCTTGAGTTCTAGCCTTGTCCCTTTGATTTTAAACTAAAACCTTTATATCACAGCCATGAAAAACACAGCAAAACTTCTTACACTGAACCGATATCACCATATTCAGAAAGTATGAAAAAGTTTGAAAGAATGAGTTGAAAAGCATTACCGTTCATTCATGAATTCTGAAATTGAAATACTCTGACAGTGAATGCAATGCATTGAAAAAACATGCTAGCCAAGGACTCGGTCCGGTGAGCTGTGTATCTACTAAAGCTCCTGTTAAATCTGCTTTTCACATTAAGCAAGGCTTGCAGATTTGAACTCAATGTTTCAGGGTGTACCATACCAGAAATAGTTCTTTCTTATTTTTAGTACAAAATCCTGTAGACCTTGCAAATACATATATATTAACTTTATTTAGGGCTCGGGGCATACTGAGGTTAAGATTCCAAGGAGAGATTTAGGATATTTGGGTCCAATTCATAACTCTGCTTTTTTTGTTCTGCATCAGCTTGGGCAGATGACTTGAACCTCCATCCAACACTGCTCACGCTTGTAATGTGTCATCTCAAAACCCTCACTCAGTTGCCACCCTCCTCCCGAGTGCCTAAGTTTCTTCTAGTGGGCATAGTCAGCAGAGCTGTGTTAGTCAGACCCTAGCCCTAAGAGAGTTCCAAAATCCCTTTCCCGGCAGTGCTCGAGCTGATGCTGTGTTCTCAGCACATGGCACTGGGAGTGTGCAGTGCACAAAGCACTGACTGGCATCTGCACGGTAGAACATTTCCCTGTGATATAGCAAATAAAGTTTAACTGATTTGCAGCAGAGATTTCAGGTCAAGCTCCCAAGGTCTTCCCTCCAGTCGGTGGGCTATTCTGGGCAGTTTTGTCTCAGTCTCTCCCAAGGAAACCGTTTGCATTGGCTTTGTACATACAATTAAATGCTGACTTGTAAAGAGCCTTGAACCCGATGAACCTGCAGGCTAGATGTGTGTAAAGATTGTGGGGTGAAACTGGAGGGAGGGGGCACCACCATGCTCCCTGTTAACTTTTACGTGAGAAAGGACTGACTGAAGTAGGTACTTAGCTCCCTGAGAGAGCACATGGCAATTCAAATTGGAGGACAGGCTGTTGTGCACCCCAACTGGATGTGTAACTCACAGAGAAAGGTACACTTAAGATACATGCCTTTCCATAAGATTTTCTGAAGGTAATACCTCTGACTCCCTAATAACTGTGCTGACTTGTGAAGAATCTTATTTTTACAAGCTGAACTCTTCACTTCAAATTTAAAGAAAAGGACTTTTTTGTATTTGCTTGCTTGCCCCAGTTGTGTCAGATGTTCTACTAGGAAAAAAAAAAAAAAAAAAGCAGCAAAATTAAACCTTTCTCTGCCAGCTTTACCTCACTAATCCTCCCTACACAATAAATAAGGAGCCTAGTTACGCTGCTTGAATATGGTGTAATTCCCTAGGCCTCAGGATGCTTAAATCTCTCTCTTCCCAAATGATTTTCCTGTCTTCTCCCACACATCCCTTAAACATGAGAAAAGGAATTTAATACTGATTTTTTTCAGCAAATGATTAATGAGGAATAGCTGGTTGCTCTCTGGTGACTGCCAAATAGGATGCAAAAGAACTAAGTTCTGAAAGTCCGGTTCAATAGCAGCACTAATTTTGCTTCTTTTTCTAATTTAAAATAAATAAATAAATAAATGGAATGTCAGGATTTCCTTTCTTAGTCTAAATTGAGATTAAATTGGCCCAAAGGACTGAAAAGATATTACTGAGCCATGGATGGACTGACAGCAAGATTTCAAGAGCATTGTTACCTTGGGGAAAGTAGACAGAAACCAAGCTAAAGAAATAAAACCTGAATGGACTGAATATATTCATAAAAAAAGACAGAAAAGTTTATTTATGTTATGTTGGCTGCAGGGTGAATTAAAATGGTTTTTATTTAAGGAATTAGTGCACATGCTGTTTTATCCAGAAATTGTTCTCTGTGGCATACGAGGTTTTGGAATACACATCAGAGCTATGCATGGTCTGGGGAACACTGAGGAATCCACTACCACAGGCTCAGGAACACCAAGTGGAAGACTTCTGAAACTGTTTTCCCAGACCCAGTGAGTTTGTGCCTTTCATGTAAAGGCAGAGTCCACACATGTGTGGAAGCTTCATTCTAACGGAAAGCACGCTTGTATCTGGTGGACAACGGGAGGTATTTCCCTTTGCATATTTACAGTCTGCACTGACACACGTTTGAAGAGCGCAAGCACACGGCCAGCTTTGTGCAGCCATGTGCTTTGATGTTGGCTGTCTTTAATGGTGTTCCAGTGAACACCCAGGGCCAGATCCTGAGAGCAGTTGTGATGAACACCTGAGTCCTCCAAGTCAACTCCCAAGAGCTGAAACCCTCCTCTTCGAAAAGCAATTCCCCTGGTGAAAGGACCTAAGATTGCTCTCCAGTGAGAGTGGTACAAAGGGTTTCTCTGCTCAATACCCAGTCTGCACTGAAAATACCACCCAGGTATAGACAGTCAGAGGGACACCGGGGGTGCTGCTGGGCGCCTGAGCCTGGGGGTGTTCATTTTGTGGAAGGCCACCTCAGCAACTACTGCTCCTCCCCTGAAAGGTGCCAAGAAGCAAAGAGGCGTGTGAAAGAGATGTGCATTTGTTGCAATGCCCCCATTATGGGCAGGGATGACCCCTAACACCTTGTGCTTTCCCAGCAGCCCAATGGGAGGCAGGTCATAGCGGCCAGCATCCCTGCAAGCAGCAGCCTGAACCTTTTGTATGTGGCTGTGGTTTTGAGGTGGCCTTTGACGAAGGGCCCATGTCTGATAAAGGGTCCATCTCTGAGGCTTTTCTGGCCATATGTCAGACCCTTCTCTTATTAAGACATTAGGCTATTTGTTTAAGGTTCAAAGACCTTGAGAGGGTATATTTTTAGAAAGAGAGCATTTACACAAATCTTTCTAACTGTAACAAGCAAATATTTTATGAAATATCTATTACTGATGTAAAGTTTAGATTCTTGTTGCATACGCAACGAAATGTGAGGGATAAAGCTAAGAATATGTAAATGACACTAGAGAAAGTGTCTGTACAAATGTCCAGGGCAGATGGACAGTGCATGGATAGGTCTCCATTCCACACTATCTGTAACTCAAATTGAAGCCACTTATAAGCAGAAGGTTCTTTATAAACCCACAGAAGTGCAGAAGGGAAGGGAAGACTATGACTTTAACTCCATATGTATGAAAGAAAGTGAGAGAATGTAAAGATTTAAGTGGGGTTTTTGCTCCTTTCTTCCTCTTCAGTTAAAAGCTTTAGTAAAAATACAATACTTAAAAGGAAATCAGACAACATTATCTGAGATTAAAGTTTCTTGGACATTGCACACAATGAAGACTATCAAAACAGAAAAGATAAATGTATTTATAGACAGTATCTGGTTGTCATTTATACTTTCCTTTTACCACACTGTGGCTTACCATGAAAATAATGAAGTAATGAAGGACCAATTTGCCTTTGAAAATCAATACATATTTCATTCAGAAGAACCTTTGAGTTAGAATATTTTCCTTGCTGTGTAACAGCTATGTCCAGCACTAAATTTTACATATCCCCAGATACGCATTTAATATACACAGCTGGGAGACAGGAGTAAGACAGGCAAATTTGTTTCCCTAGAACACCTACAAATCTGGCCATGTAGTAATTTATTTTCTAAACTATAATGGGGTAAAATTGACTCTAATGAATTTGCGGCACACTTGCCACTATAACCACAGAAGTGAATTTCATGGATTTTTATTAATCATGATCTTTTTCAAAAGATACTGATTAAAGGTTTGCCTTCTGGTGCATAGCAGACTGAAAATGCAGCCTTCTTACAGCTTGATGGGTTACTGGACAGCAGACTGCATGCAGGTAGCTTTCACACATGGACAGGAACAGATTGCATGCAGTTAGTTCCAAATGAGCAGATTGAAGCTAGAATTTGCCCCGTTTTCTCCAACAGCCTGCTTGCAGTAATTTACTACTGCATGTCCTTTTCATTCAGCTAAAGTAATCAAGCAGCCACTAGTTGAACAAAGCCCCCCTCATAAAAAGCAACTAATTACTTCTGAAGACTGAATAATGTGCTTAGTGACAATGTTTACTGCACAAGGCATGATAAGCGATGCTGATCTGATGCCTTGCTTTGGTCAATGCTGAGATTACAGCAGCACAGAGATGCAGCACAGTGGAAATAGAAAAAAAAAATATTGAAATTCAGGCTTCATCAACAATGTATTAAGGAAGTTAATTATAGCTTACTAATCACCTAAGTTCCCCTGACCTACACAAATAGTTTTATACAACAAATTGCTCTGCCTAATAGAGATGTCTGGAAGTTTTCTGTGATTCACTTCAGGTCTGGGGAGCAATGAGGAAGCAAATAATGCAGCCAGTGCAGCACTACAAACATAACTGAATCAAAGTGATGCAGGTTGTTCTCCCCCAAATGTCAGAAACATGTTAACTACTGTTTTTCTTGCAAGGTCAGAGGCTAAACTTGGATCTGGGCAATGTTCCAGGCCAAGGTGGTGACCCAACCTACTCTCACCAAGATTCAGCACTTCAAAGAAATAATTCTGTATAGAGCTAAGGACTCCTCCGGCTTTCGTATGGATTGTGAGTCAGCCTATAAGGTGTTTTGTGTTTAACTTTCTTGTGTCCTCTAATAAAATAAATTGCTGTAAATACAGGTTTCTGTAGATGTGGAACATTTCCTTCAGCAAAGTGGGCATTAGTACATCCACATCCCATAGCAAACCCTCCCACATTACAACTCACGTGTTGTTTTTGTGACTGATGGGTTTATTTGATCCCAGGCAATGCCTTCTGAGCAGCTCTAAAACCATGGGTTGAATATGATCTTATTGTTTCAATACTTTTGCCTAGACAGATGAACAATCTGGCTGATTGCCTGCCCTTACTCCTAGTCGTTAACCAGCTATTTTTCACCTTCCTACTCTTCCTCAGTAAGGTACTGGATATCTTGCAATAGGAATTTTACAGTGTTTGCCCGGTAGTAACTCAAAACCACTAAAAATGTTGAATCAAACACACATCTCAGATTCCCTCCAGTACGAGCTCTCTTCTATCTGGCTTTAAAGGCTTGCCAGAACTTACTGTGGACACTGAGACCCTGGCCTTGCAGCAAATTTGGCTGTTGCAGAAAACTAAAATGTTTCCAGTTCAAATGAGGCTCGAGGATGTAAAAGGACTGAGATAATGGAAGAGAGCTATTTCAGCAAATATTAGATTACAGTGTATTGTGACATAGCATATATTAGATACCATTATATACTGTAATCTATGTTAGATACCTGATAGTGATCTAACAAAGGTTAAATCAAGTGTTAGTGCAAGGATGTTGTCATCTTGCTTTTACTTACTTTTAATTCCCTCCTTCCACATCCTTTCTACAGACTTTTATGTTTGACAACAGTTCAGATTGTATAAATTTACAGTCTTTTTTTATAGAAATACACAGATGTGGAGTAATCTTGCTGTGCTGATTCTGATCTTTACCCTTCAGCTGCTAATACCCTTTTCTTTCATAAAAATGCCAGTTCTGCATGACTGAATCAGGGGAGGATACTTCTAGAAAAGTATTCATGTTTGAAAACTTCTTATTTCTTTTCAATTGTTTTTTCATATTACCAATATGAGACAGCAGGAAGGCTGGAGGGAATGTCAGAAAGGGGAAAGGGAATAAAGAAGGATATGGGTTAAATGAACAGTAAACCTTTTTGTTAGGGTATACAGCTGTCTAGATGTGCCATGTTATGGCAATTGAATATAATAGCTTAAATAATTGTTTGCAATTGCTAAAAAATACTTGGAAATACTTTTAAATGCCTCTATCCTGCACTATTAAACCTGCCTTCTATTATGCTGAAAAAATAACATAGGAGGAAACAACTCAAGATTTGCTGCTAGTCTGAAAGCACTGCATTTCTGCAGTGAACTAAGAGGAAAGTATGTAGTAGATAAATTCTAGCTTACCATTTTGCAAAATGTCCATACAAAGACTGATCTTAATAGACCACAACACAGAGATTATGGTGATTAAATAAACTCCTTCTAGGCTGATGAACTTCAGTATCTAGCATAGTGGGGAACAAAAAGGTACACAGGTCCAACAAATGACATTGATGCAGCTATGAAAACCCACACAAGAGCTCCAAATGGCCTTCACCCTGCCAAGTTCAATGGCTTGGGAATGACTCTGCTTTTTCCCGTACAAACCCCTTCACTCTATCAGAGTGCAAAAGCGAAGCTTCATGTAAATGAGACTTGGATGTGCTGTAAGGCATTTCTTGTAAAGCAAGAAAGCTGTCTCAGTCCTCTGCCTTGCTCACCCTCCAGTAACTGACTGAAGTTGTGAAGTTAGTTCTGAGCTGAAGCCAAATGAAAAAGGTGCTATCATTATTTATGAGTGCTGGTGGTCCGCCGGCAGTGTGCCATTCACAACCAGTTCTTACAAGTTGGACATTTCCCAAGATACTTTTTTCCTGTCTTCTGATTGACCTCAGTGGCAGCTGTTGAGTGCAATTATCTCAAAGGTCCACAAGGCTGACGAGCACCTCTCCTCAGCAAATACAGCAAGTTCCAAAAGTAAACTCTATCCTTTCACACTGCTCAATAGTGAATGCCTCAAATGCCAGGAGCTAATGCCAGCTGTAGGTTCCCCAAATACTCATTTTTGTACCCTGCCAGATACAGCTCACATACATAATTATTTTTTCTGACAGAGCAACTCTTCAGATCTGCTTCTCTTTCTTTTCTGAAGTACAAGATCCTTATCCAAAGCTTTCCTCACACAGACACTAGTGGTATCAAAAACCCATAATGTTAAATCACGATATACTGTCAGAAAAATGACAAATGGAGCAAAAACATGCTAATCATAACTTTATGGTGATTTTATCTGGAATAACTTGCCGCTTGCAATATCCACATGTGCAGTGTTTAAGGGGTTGTCTGACCGCATGTTTTTGATCCACATCTGTCAAGTAAGACCAGAGATCTGTTTGCACAGTGTAATGTTCTGGAACATTATGATGCTTCCACAAGTATTTCTGGCTTATAAAGCAAGAAATGGGTTACCTTGAGGCGGTGGTATGTTCATCTGTGTTTTAAATGCTACAGTTGTAACATTCTTCATATTTTGTAATTTGTATTCAGATGTCAAATGATAGAATTTCAAAATGAAAAGGTACTTCCAATCATTTATAGAAACTAACATATATAGCTTTAAATCTTTTGCATCATAATGATTTGCCACAGTCAAAAAGCACATCTGATTTATTTTATATCTCTCAAAAATATTCCCGTTCTATATAGTTCACAGAATCACACAGTCGCGAAATCATTCCTGTTGGAAAGAACCTCAGGAGGTCTCTAATCTAACCTCTTGCTCCACACAGACTCAGCTATGAGATCAGACCAGGTTGCTCAGGTTGCTTTGTCTATTCTGGTCTTGAAAACCTCCAAGGATGGGGCCTGCACAACTCCCCTCTGCAGTCTGCATCACTTGACTGTCCTCAAAGTGAGAAATGTCCCCTTACATGTTCCTAGTCAGAAACTGCCCTGGTTCACTTCGTGACCGTCGGCTTTTATTCTGCTGTGCACATCCTTCATAAAGAGCCTGGCTCCCTCTTCTTGGCAATCTCCTTCTAGATAGGAATGCTGCTATTAACTCTCCCTGAAACCTTTTAACCTGGGTTAAAAATGACCATCTTCCTCAGGCTCTCCTCAGAAGGCAAGTGCTGCAAGACAGTTTGCAAAAACTGTGGAAAGGCAGAGTACAAGCTCAGAGAACATCTTTTCTCTCTTCATCACCTAAACTATACTCTGAGTTTTGAAAGCGATCATGACCTCTGATCCTTGAGGAGGGGAAGAAGAGGGTTGGTATTGACTTTGAGAAAAGCTGTTTTCTGTAACGTCTGGGCAGCATGGGTTATGTTCTCCAACTCACTCCCTGTAGGATTGCCTTTCTCCATTCACTTTACTGAGGGCTCTGAGGGACTAATGCTCTAGCCTAGGCATCTGAGAGAGATGCTCAGATTTGGACAGGGATGAACAACTCTCTCCATTTTGTTCAGGGAATCTTCAAACATGCTACAGATATAGGGAACTGAGATAAATATGGACATATTTAGGGTGACTATGAAATCCAAAGTTGTCTTAAATTTTTTAACTATGTTTTATGACGGAGACTACCTACTGACACAGGAGTATTGTATCATTTATATCCTGGCATGTAAATTGATGCTTTGTCCCATATCCCTATTTAAAGTTGTCCTTTAAGTTATGAGACATCAGATGAAGCCATCTTTAGTCAAAGGATGGAGAGATGCACCTCCAGAAGCTGATCTGTATCGTGCAAAAGTTAATAGCCCTCTGCATGAACCAGAATAGTGCCCATTGGGCACAGAGAGAACTTGTGGTAAGTATCCCCCTAACAAAGGTGATCCCATGAAAAGTTACTGCAAAGTCAGTGCTCCTGTAAAGTGGGATGGAATTACTCCAGGTCCTTATCATGACACAGTTTCTGAGTTTCTTAAAGTTTCTTAAAGACCCTTGGCAAGTGAAAGGGTCAAAACCACATCCAAAATTAAGCGTATGATGTGCTTTTTCCATCTTGACAGACACCTACCCCTAAGACTTAGACACCGTCCATCTTTTTCTTCTTTCCAGGAAGAAGACTTTTCCAGATGGTTTTTACCTCCTTTCAAGCTTAGTATTTACAGGTTAAGGAACACTTTTGAAAAAGTCCAGACTGGGAGGCTGGGACTTGAGAACTCAAAAGAATGAGAAGAAAATCAAAGTGCATTTTTGAACCTCTATACTGTATGTTAATTTGCTGTGCCGTTCATGTTATTGTATTACAATATAATAAAAATAAATATCTACAGATCAGCTTTTATATTTTAATTGTTTTTGAACAAGTAATAATGTCCTTCACACCTAAAGGTAAGGAACAGTCACAAAAGTATGTGACTGGAGCAAAGCTTTATAACTTCATAAGCTGAGGGGTGAACACTTTGAATTTTTATTTCATAAAGACTAAAGGCAGAGCCTTCAGTCCTATAACTAGTGGATTTATTTCTCTATTTTTTATTTAAATTATAAATTGCATTCCTAACATATGATAAAACTCTGGATGAAGGGTAAAGCCTCAAGGCATATAAAGAAAAAGTAAAAAAAGAACCCATAAATTTATACTTTCAAATAAAATTATTATAGGGAAAGTGGTTTTGCTGTTCAATTTCCTTCATGATAAGTCTTCTTCCCCTCCCCCTCCCCTTTTCTCCTCTTTCACTTCCTTTTCCAAAACAAACCTTTGTGCAAAAAATCACATTACCTCTATAAATATTTAACCCTGTATCAGTAAGAGTTTTAGGAATTTTCAGTGGGTAGTCAGATCTGACACAGGTCAAATCGTTTAGGAACATATGCTTTCATTCTGCTGAAATATATGTATACAGCATATCCAGCACACCGCAAGTCTTTAACTTCTGAACAGCATATCCATCTTCAGATACTCAGCAGTCATACAGTGGTACCACAGTTATGACAGCAGATTTGAAGTACATGTATCACGTGCTAGTGGATGCAACCAATGTCCTGCTCAAGGAGTTTGTACCACATTCCCTACCTCCTGTGAACACCAGACTCACAGAACTTTGCATGCATGAGTTGGCACACATATTTTATCAGGATCGCTCAGGACACAAGTTACACAGGATAGGTTTCATCTAATCAAATACTAACAGCTGAAACACAGACACTACATCATAGACAGGCCACTCAGACAACTAAAATAGATATTCAAAACAGATCAGCCGAACTATGCCTTAAAACTGCCGTTTTTTCCCAGCTGTTTGTAAAGGCATCCAAAGGAACAAGCTCAGCTGTAGAACTCTACACTGTTGAAAAGGAAGGTAAGATGGATCCCATCCACAGTGTACAGACTGGGAAAACTACTTGGCTCACAGAAGGCTTTCCCTTCCATCCCACCACCATATTTTCATTTTTGCAGAGTCCAGACTGAGCAAAATATTCAGTACAGAGGGTCAACATAAGCTGTCAATTACCAGAGCACCCTTTAGAAATGAAAACAGTAGCTCTTAGGTTACCGTATCAGCTCTCCGGCAACTCATTGCCAAACAAATTTCTTTTAAGCCTGCTACAAAGCACAGAGGGAATCCACTCTACTGTCCTCATCTTTTCTACTGTCAAAAGAGTAGGTAGCAGAAGATACTGTTAACATTTTTTTCTACAGCATATCAAATATAAAACTTAATGGGCAACAATATACAGCAATTTCTTTCACAACCTGTAGCAGAAGCAAAGAACATAAGAGCTTCAAATGGTCTTTGGAAACAGTTAATAGTGGGCAACAAGCCACAATAATGAAAACCAGAGCTTTGAGGCTAAACTGAAAACTGTACTATTTTCAACGTTTTGCTTTCAAAGAGAACAACAAAATACATTCTGAAGATATGACACTTTTTCATGTTTGTTGGGGGTTTTTTGGGTTTTGTTTTTTTGTTTTTTTTTGGTTTGTTTTTTTTTTTTTGTGGATTTAAATATTTTTCTGGGCTCCTGTATAAAGCTGATGATTATTAATTTAACTTATTTTAAAACTGGAAAAAAATAGCAAATTCCTATTGAGTTTTCCATCTGCTCTTTGCTGAAAATGTCCACAAAACACAGAACTATCAAAGTAGGACAAAACAACTATGATGCTCCATGGTTTTTTTTCTGAAAGATTGTTCTTTCTAGCAGAGGTCTCTGTCTTTATTTTTGAAATTGTCAGACAGAGCCTGGTCTATAATGCCTCACCTTAATTTGGCCTGTCAGGCATTCAAACTCTGTTGAACCTACAGAACAGGGAGTAAAGAGTTTCTTTCCCAACCTAAACCCTAGTGGAAAGAGTTATTAAAGAAGGTGTGGGTGATGCACTGACTTTGTTTTCCTGGGTTTGTGCCTGGAAGAGGTCTCTGAAAATGTCCCTTGTCTAAGGACATCACAATTTCACCTATCTGGACAAAACACCAAAGCTGCATAGTAAAGGCTACTGCTATTTTGGTCTGCCATAGCTTTTGCCAGCAGGACATACCCACAAAAAAGGAGACTTGATATTTTTAGATTCCTATGGTTATTTTTTAAGTCTCATCTAGGCTTAAAATATGATACACAACAATTTTTATCATTAAGAACAACATTTTTTGTGGCTAAATAAACCATATTATCAATAATTGAAACTGTTCTTTTATTTATTACAAATAAGGAAGCCTTGAGCTTTTCATTATTGGATTAAAGGTGGAGTAGAGTATGTGTAGGTAAAATCTGTAACACAGAGTTACAAGAGGAAATAAGGCAGACTAACATACTCCTGCTTAATGATGCACAAGTGTGTATGCAACCACAGTCCAAATTTTATTTTCAGAAACAACCAGGTAGATTCTTCTTCTAATAAATTAACAAACATCTTGACAAGCTATGGTCAGCCCTTCTGGTGCTATGTGTTAATACATGTTGCCAAGATGAAAACTGTAACATCATTAAAATTGAAAAAAGTCATCATTTCAGTTTTTGCATGTGATCACAGGTCTTCTTTTTTGCAGCTGCTTCTTTACTGTTTCATTTCTGTCCTATTCCAGTTCTGCTGTTTCAAAAGAACAGAGCTTTATATACTCTGGCTTTGTTCAGCACACTAGTGCTTAGCATAAGTTTAACATATGTGACACAGCTGATATTAATAGACATAAATGTCCCCTAAAGTAGTTTTCCATGTTTATTTTGGAACAGATGTTATACTTCTTTTTGTGTCCTTGGACACTGGCCATTCTATAGAACTTTAACTGAGATACAATAGGAGCTGTGTGGGTAAAACATGTTTTGTTCAGCTAACGTATCTTCCTTCCAGCTGGAATGATCACCGATATCAGAGGAAAGACTTTATCTGAACAGGAAAAATATTAATAATTTGCTTTCATTGTGCACATTGACCAGAAATGCAGAGAAAATACTAAATGCTTCCTATGACTATGCTGAAAAAATGCAATTATATTAGAACTTTGCCTCTAGTGACAATATATAGCTTTGCATACTTGTACACAGCAATTATCTTCAGATATAAAACAGGATTTCAAATAAACCACTTTTGTCTATCTTCTCAATTTGTTTTTATGAACCGGATATAGAAAAAGATTTCTGGAAAATTTAGTGATTATTGTTTAAATGAAATTTCTGGGAAAATCATTAGAGCAGCAGTGTATAGTCGGAGATCACTTTGCTAGCAAGTAAAATATGTTGTCTGAAAATGTTTTTTTTTTCTACTACATCACAATTCACTGATTTAAACTAGGTAGACATAATTTCTTGCTTTGAATGATGGATTAAAGTAATTGCTATCTTTTTAAATATACTTAGATCACACCATGACAGTTCTGTTGACCTCTAACAACACCATAATTCTTCAGCAATCATAGATGAAGCCTTTATTCTTGAACCCAGCTACGTTTTGAGTTAAAATCTGTATCATGAGTTTGTCTTCAATTCAGTGACTTCCTTTTTCAAACGTTGCCTTCATTTCCCCAGTGTCCATATGTATGGTTACATAGCTCTGTAACAGAATGTTTACTGGATCAAAAACAAGGGAAAAGTCTCATTGTTCTAATGATGGCATCCATCCCAAACCATATCAGCTACAAATAATTGCTTCTTAAATTGCTCAGTTGGCAAAGAACAACCTGGTTTAAAACCCTCTCGACCTTTAATTTAAAGAGCAAAGCTTTTAAGAGCAAGATTTCCGGCAAAAATAAGTCTCTAAATTATACTTCTCCCTTGTTTCACTGCTTTAAAACTAAATGGAAAGAGATGAAGAGCTCAGATGTGTGAAATAGAGATTGAGCAAATCATTAGCAGTTCTATTTTATTTACAGTTTAGGCTAAACTAAATGCAGCATGGCACAACCTTGTACAAAAAGAGTCCAAGTTATAAGACTCACAGACTTGCAAAGCAGGAAAGAAACCCACAAGCAAAGAAATTCATGAGGTCATGTAGTTCATCCTTCCATACTGAGGCAAGATCAAGTCTACCAGCAGTTTTACTAATCTCTTAAAGTCTTTCAGTGAAGGGCATTCCACAGCATAGCTAAAAGACTCTGGGAGAAGCCACATAATCTATTACTCATAAAATACTAAGAAACAGCGATGGGTGAAGGGAACGAGTAATAATGTTCTTTGCCAAATATCTGTTTTCCATTTATTATTTCTTCTTTATAGGCCTTCCTTTGTTTCATAGATGGATCTATAACTAACCATTATCAGAAAGGAATTAATTCACAGTACAAAAAGCAATTCTCTACAGATCTACAACTATAAAGTTAATTAAAAACAGTGCAATAGAGAAGAGACACTGGCATGAATGAATTTTCCTTCAAGCACAATAAGGATTCAGAAAAAAGGGAATCCAGAGTTTTAAACCAAAAAGGATATTTGACCAAGAGACCTGAAAATAGAAGATTCCAGTTTATTTATGCTCATTTAAATTAAAAATGTTAAAAAATATTAATTAGTATAAGATAATGATTACTAATTCCAGTTATTGGTACATTAATATGATACAAATTCTTCTGAGTGGAGTTTTTTATTACATGCGGTATGAAGGCGTATATGGTATCCTTTGAACCTTAATGAACTCTCTCCTTCAAAATATCAGGGTAACAGTAGAGAAGCACCATGCGTTTTTTCTTTGAATGGGATAGAAATAAGTAGTGGTTTACAAAACTGCAAATAAGAATGTTAAAGAAATAAAATGTATAAGAATAGAAAAACAATATAAGCAAATGTCCTCCCTCTTCTCTGCTGAACTAACCTGTGTGAGTGTACAAGGATATATCTTGTCTCATAATTAGCTTCACACTAAGGCAAAGTTGGCACAGCTTCTAGCTTGGTGAACAGGGAGTTGCGGTCTGGCTTGGCAGACAATGCCCCTGCCTTACAGCACCAAAGGTCCGGAGGTTGAAACCTAGCAGCAGTCATCTGTAGTATACATACACAGCAAGTCCAATCCCTGGCTAGAACTAGGGTCCCTGCTAATTGATTATATCTACTTGCACATCTGATCGCCAGCTGGCAGGCACAGAGTATTATTTGTGACATTTAGCAAAGTAGAAGTGCTACAGTCAACTTCAAAACAGGTGAAATTCTGCTAGATGCAGTGGAAGTACTCCCTGCTCTGCACAGTAAGGGCACACTTACAAAGGAGGTGAGAAAAGCCGTGTTCACAGGAATAACAGAAAATCTAATATATTACGAGATGGATTCTGGTTTGAATGGTACCCAATGTCCTTCACCAAATTGTGGAGTGATCCATGCGGCCAAGGTATTCTCAACAGTCTTCTAGACTTCTCAACAGTCTTCCCAACAGACTCTAGACCCACAGATTCACAGAATGATTTAGGTTGAACAGACTTTAGGAAGATCAAAGGAGGCAGAGATGTGACAACTTACTTTTTGAGAACTCCTAAGTATTTTAAATTCCACATACTGCAGTCTAGTAAACATGGTCAATTATTTTTTTTTTGCTATAGTCTAATATATTTGCATTTGTACAAAAGGTGACTGCACCTCTGCTGAAGAGCCACCACCAAACAGCTGACCAGGAACAACTGAAAGCAATATAACAGAGAGCTGGTGCATCCCAGTGCTTGGTTAACACACATCTAGTCAAAGGTGTCCCAGTGAAAGGTTTGAACCTCTTCTGGAATTAGCAAGTTGCAAAACCCTCTCAGCAATCCGGTTTTGCCTGGCTTTCCTTTTAGGAGCCTCCATCTGCAAACAGTATCACAGAATAATAGAATCATAGAATACCAGACTGGAATGGACCTCAAGGATCATCTGGTCCAACCTTTCTTGGCAAAAGCATGGTCTAGACAAGATGGCCCAGCACCCTGTCCACCTGAATCAAGTGTCCAGTGTTGGGGAATCCACACTGGGGAGATTATTCCAATGGCTGATTGTTCTCACTGTGAACAATTTTCCTCTTGTGTGCACTTGGAATCTCCACAGGATTCACTTGTACCCATTACCCCTTGTCTTTTCCATGACTTCTTTTAAATAGGGAGTCTTGTTCTTTGTAGC
Source organism: Falco punctatus (assembly GCF_963210335.1). Classification (NCBI taxonomy): domain Eukaryota; kingdom Metazoa; phylum Chordata; class Aves; order Falconiformes; family Falconidae; genus Falco; species Falco punctatus. The sequence goes on along the minus strand of NC_137585.1, from coordinate 82,027,657 downwards.
CACCCTTTAAACACTGGAACATGGTGATCAAGTCTCACCTAAGCCTTTTCTCAAGGCAGAAGAAACCCAGTTCTGTCAGTCTTTTCCTCACATGGCAGGCTTCCCAATTCTTTGATCATCTTTACACCCCTTCTCTGGACCCTTTCCAGCCTGTCTACATCTTTTTTTGCATAGTGGGCACCAAAACTGGACACGGTATTCCAGGTGTGGCCCGACAAGAACTGAGTAGAGTGGGGTAATAACATCTTTATCTCTGCTGGTGATGCCCTTGTTGATGCAGCCCAGCATCCTGTTGGCTTGCTTGGCCGCAGCAGCACGCTGTTCAATCATACCGAGCTGCTTATCCATCAGGACCCCCAGGTCCCTTTCCACAGAGCTGCTCCCCAGCCAGGTAGATCCCAGCCTGTGCTGCACTCCTGGGTTATGTTTTCCCAGGTGCAAGACCTTACACTGGTCCTTGCTCTGAACTTCATAAGGTTCTCATTAACTTACTCTTCCCTCCAATCCAGGTCTTCCTGCAGGGTGGCTTTGCCTTCAAAAGTGTTCACTTCCCCACTTAATTTGATAACATCAGCAAACTTCATTGGGGCACAATTGATTCCATTATCCAAATCATGTATGAAGACATTACACATCATTGGGCCCAGTATCGATTGGGGGATGCCACTTGTGACAGGTTGCCCATCTGAAAAGGAGCTATTTACCACCAGCCTCTGGGTGCAGCCTGTCAGCCAGTTCCCCACCAACACACAGATCACTTGTCTAGGCTCTAGCGCATCAATTTCTCCCACACATCAATTAACTTCAAAAGGGATTATACATGTTTTATTGTAGAACTTTCCAAGGTGATATATGTCCTTTATGCCTTCCATTGAAACCTTATTTTGCTTCAGTACGTTTGCTTTAATAGAATATTTAGTTATATATGATAATTCAAGTATGAAATTTTGTGGAGTATTTCTGAAAATCCAAGCACCAAAAAATATCTACCAAATAAAAATAATTTATCCTTTCTCAGACCTAAGGTTAATACTGCAAACATTCAAAGCAGCAAATATCTATTAAATTTCTTTATATTCCTAAAGACAGTCAGAGGTATATAAAAAGTTATTCAACTTGTTTCAATCTATTTTTCTGGTGTATTGATTCCAAATGGGAATTCTGAGGTTCCCAGGCAAATTATATTATTAAGGGGAGTACTTCAGTCTTTCAGACAGTGAATGAATAGTTTGGTCCATTTTTTTTTTTTTTTTTTTCTGATTTAAGGTCAGGTGTGTTATGATACCCTCAGTCCTGTTTTGGAAGCTGACTTGAATGCCTGAACTGCTTATGTAATGTGTTAAAAGTTTGTCATAAGCCCTAGATTCAAGTCTAACAAATGCATTTTACCTGGTCTTCAACATAACACCCTTACCCAAGCTAGCAACAAACAAAAGCTCGAGACAGAAATGTATCAGTTCCCAGAGGTTTGCATTTAAAAGACTGCTGTTAAGAAAATGGGATATTATATGTCATAAAATCATCACATAATCAGAGCAATAACAATGAGTTACAGTTTGGCTGTCACCCACCAAAGTTTCCAGATGCGTTGCTTTGCAAAATGCATGAACCTACATTCTGTACTCAGTTACAATAGCTCTAAGTTACTTCAGTGGAGTTACGACAGACTGGCGCAGCAACAGCTGAATGCAAGCTCAGACCTCATTTGCAACAATAAAACAAAAAATCATATAAAAGAGCTTAAGAAAAAGAATGCAGATTTATTACTGATTACAGTAAACTGCTTCAGAATGTCAACATAAAGTATGTAACGTATCTGAAATGAAATGTATGAATATAAGTAAAATAAAGACAGTAAACTGTGCCAAACCCCTCCTGTGTTGCTATCTTCCTAAAACTTTACCTTCTTTGACTTGCAACAATTTCATGCAGTTTAGTGTCAACTTCTCTGCTGAAAGTTTCAAGGCCCTGTGTCTCACGGTCTGAATTTGGCTTCATGTTGTTTGGAATGTGTGCTACTCATCACACATATTTCCAAAATACCCCATCTTTCAAAGTCCTCGGTACGCAGTTCACCAACAGCCCCTAAAAGTCTCAGTGATCTGGTGCAATATTTAAGAGCGCAGTAACCCTGTTTGCAACCAGGGGAAAAGAACAGTGCAGGTGTTCACTCTATTCTGGGCTCCACCATCTGACCTAGATAACCGTCCTTTGTACCCATCTTCCAGTTCTGCTTGGGACACACCTGATTTATCTGCAAGTTTGCAAGTTTTCCTGACACCTGCTTTCCTCTTACAAGCAGGGAACTCAAAAGGTTTGTGAGAGTGAAACCTGTATGTGAACTTTCTCCATGACCGAGCTGACAAACATTGTACTTGCTTCCTAAGAGGAGAGGTGGATGACTGGGAGCATCAGCTCATTCAGAGCAAACTGCAAACTCATTCTCTCAACCTATGAAAGGGTGGTCAAGCACCGGAACAGGCTGCCCAGGGAGGTGGTGGAATTGACACCCCCAGACATGTTTAAAAACCATGTACATGTGGTGCTTAGGGACATGGTTTAGTGGTGGATATGGCAGTGCTGGGTTAACGGTTGGACTTGATGATCTCAAAGGTCTTTTCCAATCTAAATGGTTCTATGATTCTATGATTTTATATACATCCTCCTAACAAGATAAAGCAGAATCCTCAAAGGAAATGAGAAAAGCGAGAAAGTTGAAAGGGAAAAGGAGGGAGAAAGAGAGAAGAAAATTTGAGTTCTATAACATTTTAGACAGGAGGAAGAAAATACCATAATCTTGTATTGTTATTAATTTTAATTTGTTCATTTTGCTCTAGATGTCAGCTTTAGTTTTTCCAACCCTCTATAGCAGTCAAAATATTACAGTGGAATAGTGAATACACAAATGAATAGGAAGCAGCAGTGACAGAGGTTATCACAGACAAGAAACTTTGAATACCAGAAATAAAATACTGAAATACCAGTGTAAGTGCACCTGCCAGGGACTGAGTTGTTCTCACATGGCTATTCTGTTCAGCGAATTTGCTGCTTGTAGAGACAACTGTAGTACTTTCCTTTGGTCACTGTAACCCGTCTAGAGTATCTTGATCTCAAGGTTACTGAAACACAAATAAATTCTTCAGTCATATGTTCCTGCCATTTGTTTAGTGGTATAAAGTATGCATACTGCAGAGACCTATCTTGTATATCCATAGACAGAGACTCTGCTCATGACTGGCCCTGCCTATAGCTTTCCTTTATATTTCAAGTTTTCAGCTACAAGATTTTAATTTTGGCTTAAAAACTCCCCTCCTCTAATTGTTCTACGTTCCTTAAAGAATGGAAAATTGTGTCCTAAGATGTTTATGTGAAGATTAAAAACAGTCCTGCATCATGTATCTGATGTTTTCCTAAGATCAGCCACAGATACAGAATTCTTGCTGTATATTTTTTCTCAGATTCTATTGTGGAATATCAAGATCCTCATGAAGACCACAGTTTAACCTCTGCTCTCATTGCACTACCAGCTAGAGGATTCCAGGTGTTGTGTTTACTCCTAGGTTAGGCTTGTCATCTCTTGCAGTGCAAAGAATATAAAGATTTGGCAGAGGGAAAATTTGAAGTATGTCATTGCAAACAAAAAAGAACAGTAAGGGGAGTGGTTTTTTTGATAACAAAAATTAGTATCTCGCAGATTTCTGACAAACAAAAGCAACCAATGAACTTAGGAAAGGAAGAACATAAAAACATGTTTGCCAAAATACATAATGTGCACCGTGTAATGTTTTAAGGCATTTTACTATTAAAAATAAAAAATGCTTCAATTATAACTTGGTCAGGTAAAGCTTTCATTAAATGTACTTTTTTTGTGTTGAGTAAAACAGCAACCAAATACTTGAAAGCATTTGTTTTAATGCTGGTAGTAAGATATTTTAAAGGAGAAATTGTAAAGGTACATGCAAGGCAACTATAGTTAGTTTAGTACTTTGTTAATTTGTTCCTACATAAGTGGAGAAGCTTGAGGTCTGAATAGTTACCCAAGTATGATGTTTAGAAGATAATAGTTCAGTCACTCCAGCACAAAACAAATTCAATTTTCTCTCTGTCCTTTGATTACTTGTCTGTCTTACCAAGACCCTGGCCTGGTGGGAACTGAGAACACACATTGTAAATCCACTAGAGCTAATTTCTGAAATTACATGTCTTTGACCTGTTTTTCCCAAAAAACATTTATTCAACATTTTTACTTTACCAGCCAACGAAGACTAGCATTTTTTCACTGTCAAAGGGACATCAATGGGGACCTAACACACTTTTTTCACAAAAAAAATTTCCCAAACAAAAAGACCAAATGTTGTTGATGTACATATAGACAGAAAGACAAAAAGAAAGAAAAAGAGGATATATTATTTCTTTGTTAGTTCTGATTATTTTAATAGATTATTATGTTCCACCAATTTGTAAAGACTTCAGGAAATTCCAGTGTAAAACTAGTTCAGAAGAGAGGATTCAGGCCCCATATACGTATAAGCATCTCCTTGATATTTATCAACAGCTCTGTATAATCTATATAATCTGTATAATGTATAATGGATCTGCTTCTCTGAATTACTAATGTAATAATTCACATAAAATTGAAACAGAGCATTTGTGTTTTCCTGTCTAAAGAACAGGGCCATTTTTCATAAATATCAAAGCAGGTCATCATGAAAAAGAGCGAAAAGACAAGAGTCATGAGCACTGATAGGCTCTACAAATATGTTTCTGCTTTAGCAATAAGTACTGCCTGTCCTGTTTTAGTGTTGGACAAATGTGAACATGGATACAATTATACACATCCCAGACTTAATAAACTCTTCTTGAGACTTTGGGCCTGCAAAGATGGAGACATATGGTATTATTCAGAACAAATTATCCCACTGACTTCAGTGGAAATGTCCACAGTGTGTGAAGTTAAGCATGCATACCTCTTTGCAGAAAAATGCACTAAATCTTCATGTTTTCCCCTCTGAAACTTCATCAAGCCATAGGGATTAGAGCTCTCCTCAAGTATTCTCTGTGTCTTTTTTTTGTCACCATATTGTTGTCCAGTTCCTGCATTCTATTAGTGTTCCCTTTTGCCTAGAATTTACTTGGCAGCTCTTAGAGATTTTTGGTAACATCATAACCAATTTCCATCGCATCCACCCTCTCTCCCAGTAAAACTCTGAAGTGTCAAATGTCTGTCTCCGAAAAATAAAAGCAACAGCAACCATTAAACAAAAGTTGTGTAACCTTTCTGTCAAGCATTTGCATCTCTTGATAATATTATTATGGCAAGCTACATAATAATTTTACTTAGGAATGTTTTTATTTTAATTAAAAGAAGATAAATCCTCAAGCAATTTCTTTCCAATCCCTTTTTAAAATTTTCATCTGTAGCTTAATACCATGAAAAACACTAAGCTGTTGGACCAGGAAGGGTATGGCACAATGGAGGCAGATATCAGACAGAGTATCAGTAGGGTTTTTGAGTTGTGAAAACATACTTCATAGAAGAAATTCATATAGCAGAAACAGGCCATGGGAATTACCTTAACCAATCAGGTGTGCAGCCAAAAACATTCAGGGTTTGGTACAAGTACAGAAACACAGGTATGTATCTAGTGCCACTTTGGTGCATTAAGGTGTAAAACTTACATTCAGCATACTAAGCACTTACACAGAACTGGCAAGTATGCACAGTCACAGTCTCTTTGGGATCAGCAGCTTGGGGTGAGATGTAATACTGTAAGTGATGCAACAAGAAGTGCATATGGAGGCAATTGATCCCAGTTCCCTTTCTCTTTGGATCCTTTTCAAATGGCAGCTCCTAGCAAGTTCCTTTATCTTTTGCTAAAGTGATTTCATTGCTAAAGAAAGTTGGGAACTTCTCTGCTGAAGCATTTCCTTTCATTGGAGAAACTCAGTCTAAGAGCTCTGAGTGACTGGAAATAGTCCTAAACACTTCTCTCATCAGAGCACAGTATGGCCAGGAAAGGGCTTGTGCCTTTGTACCTCACCGAGGTCAATAAACAGAGGAGCTGACTAAGAAGCAGGGCTCACCTTGAGATATCAGGATAGCCACTTCTTTAAAATTTTAACCACTTCTGGGGTTCTTCTAAGATTTTTTTTTCTGTTGTACTAGCCATCCATGCTGATAATGGGACAAAAATGAGAAGAAATCCCCAAATCACAAGAGCGATGGTTCCGTAAGAAAGCATAAGCACTGTTTGTATTCCAACCTGTCAGTGGTAAGAACTGAGGGATGTTGCAGCTGTCTCCAAGTATTTTATAAATCAAAGCATCCTGCAGAACGTAGGAGGGGTAGGCATAAATAAACCAGATAATTCTCATGAAAAATAAGCCTGTTTCTTTCCTGGAACAGGGATACATTGAAGGATGTGCTTCATTTTGAGAAACTAAGTAAAAACGCTAGCTTGAACACTGGCCCCAGGCTAAGTGAATTACACAGATTCACAGACACTTTAATCCAAACGACCCAGAGAAGACAACATATCTTCAGCCAGCACTGCACTGCGTGTAAGTGAAGAAGGCCCTTTGAGGAGAAATTTCCCCCTTTTTCAGAGGGGGCAATGCTTATTTAGAGGCAAAGGAATAACAGAATGACAGGGTGAGACATGAGCCCACCTGTACCACATACTACTCAAATTCTTTGCTGAAGCCCAGAGGACTTCTGTGTATGGTGGCTCATTATCATGGCTGTTTCACTTTTCATGCCATGCTCAGACATTAAGCCACTCACAACTGGTCCTTCTTAAATAAACTCCAGAAGCCTTTGATCTGTTTTCTACAAGGCTTCCCAGCAGATATTGGCATCTACTTTATTTTGCAGACAACACCGACGGAATGAGATTTATGAATAACTTCTGTCCTCTGAAGCAGTCTGGTTGCAAGCAGCTGAGCACATGCCACTCAATGGAAGACTCAGGGTCAGCAACAGAAATTTGTTTCCATCCTAAAACTTTTCGGAAAATATGTTTTTCCATGTGAGAACCACTGCCAGCGTGGGGAATGCATGAAGGCTAATGGTTTCAGACTGAAGCTCCCAACTGTGATTGACACTAATGTTGAATACTTTTAACCAGATTAAGGTGCAAGGCAACTTCAGTGTGATCTTACAGTGGACTTTTACAATTGATGCATTTTATTAAAAAGTAAATAAAATTTAATACAGAGTAATAAAATGAAGCAGAATGCTCTGACGCGGAGCATCAGCCTCAGAACAGCAAGTATCTGAGCTTCTAGTATCAGCCACAAAAAAAAATTACTAAAAGCACTGAGAAAAGAAGTCTCAGGTTCTAAAATTAATTGCCCCAGCACTGAATACTGTTCTATTTTTTCCCCACTAGCGTATTGCTGTCTCTGTCGTATAGATTTGTGCATGCAAATTAGAGGACTTTGAGGTGTACAAAGACTCCAGATGGAAAACATGCTTGATGCAACACAATAAAATGAGAAGCAGAACTGTATTTATCATAACTATGTCAACAAAAATCATATAAATAAAGTATAAAAAGTATTGAAAATTAGATCACAATAATTCTTTAAAAAGAGATTTCATATTACAAAACCTAGGGATCCAGACATAGGACTAGTGAAATGTTTTTTTCTTCTTTGCAATGCAGTGAAATATGGCCCCAGCCAATGTTTTTCATCAAGTAGGTTAACTGTGTCTTTAGCAAAAGGGCAAGGTTTTATTCCAAAGGTAGTAGTGTATGCAAAAGCAAGTAATGACCTTCAGACTCCATTTAAAGTTCAAGCTCATTTTCTTCCACTAACTAGTCAGACCCCTGGGACACCCCTACTGAGGTACTCATGTATTCCATCCCATTTTCTGCAATGAATCCCACCTTTTCTCTACAAATTTAGTTTTAATGAGTGACCACTTTTATTGCAATATCCTGTGACTAATTTACACAGATCATATTAAATGTTTATATTTATTTCAATTTGACTAATTGGAAAAAAATAAAGATTAATTGGGTAAGCTTTTAATTGATAAACTTTAAGTTCATAAGTACCTGTAATGGCTGGAGTTTCTTGCTTTAAAGGGAACGAGACTGACCTTGATTCTGACCTGACTGCAACTACTCTGATGCGACTGGTTTGAATTAAGTGCTTCCTTTTTTATATCTACACACTGTAATTCTGAGCAAAACTTAAAAACACTTATACATCAGTGGTTCCATGCTCTTTTACAACATGTTGCATTATGTTCTGTAAACACCTAACTTGACAACATTTATCACATAGGTAGCACATTTTATTTGTGCAGCTAAACAAAATAGGTTGAAAACACACACAAAAAAGCGTATTAAATGCAGACAGCTTGCTTCTCTGTACAGTAACAGTATCTGCTGAGATGATTGTGGTACTGTAGTTCTTTCTCCTTACCAAATACATGCAGTAGGAAGTTTTTCTCTGCTCTTTTGTCATCTTTGCTGCTCTCTTATTTCATGACCTCTGAGTTAATCCTTCTGTTCTTCCTATTAGCAAGTTTAAGCAGGCAAACTTCAAACAGACTAGCAATGGGTCACAAGGTTTAATGGGCATGTAGATAATCATCTAAATTACATTTCTGGAGCTGATGGGCCAGACAGGCTTAGAGAGTAACTTTACCAGCTTTCACTGTTAATCAGCAAGGATTGTGTGTCTCAGTATGTATCTGCCTTTGCCTGCCTCCCGGAGGGGCTGGTCATACCGGCTGATTAACAAAGACAGCTGCATTAGCTTTCTTCTCCCACAAAGTGTGTCATGGAGGCCCAAATGACTTGAAAGGCAAATGTGACCACAGCTCAAACACCAAGCACTCTCTTCTCATCAGTGTGGAATTGCTGGCCCTCCTCTTGCAGATTATGATACTAGGCACAACAGTTGCCAATTTTCATGATCTGTTAACACTTAGGAAGCCTCATGCTGAAGGCTCTTCTTTCACATCTATTGTGGTATCATCAAGGGGAAAATTCAACAGGCTATTTCACATTTTCTGATGAATTTGAGAGCAGTGTATGAGATGAACTGAAAACAATACTGTGATTGAACTGTCAGTAGTGAAAGACCTGGATCAGCTTTGAAACACAAACTATAGAATAACTGTTCTCTGTAGGATACGGACAATTTTACAGTTACAGAAATAGCAATAGATATGTACTGTGAACCTGATTTTGTCAGTGAAGATACCTACAAAGAAAAGTGTATAAAATCTGAAGTCCCTTTTTTGTCTTATAACGGTGATTGTGTGTTATACCTACCTCGATTCCAAAAGGAACAAAAGTAGTGGAGGATTGGCTTCCTAACTTTGGCAGAAGCTTGTCCTTCAGGTGTTAAGCTCATTTTGCATAGCAAATACTTCTCAGTGTTTCATTTTACCACTCTTTAACAAGTTGTTAAATAAACACAAAATCAGAACAATTAAAACAGCTACACAGTAAGTTTTCACTGTCTTACTTAGGTGCAACATAGACCAATACTAGCTCACTTTTTAAAAACAGCAAAAAACTGTTTCATGTATTTATAAGTCTGTACAGAAAAGTATCTGACTATCCAGCCAAGAAGTTAAACAACTGTCTATTTTGGATCTCAAGAACATTCTACAAGAAGAAAGTACTGAGGAACAAAGTAAAATAATCAAGAACACTGTTTTCCTTAAGAAAGGAAGTTGGACTCTGACTTTCCACAAGTTTTCATAGATGAAATTATGAAACATCTCTGGCTCTGTGACTATGTACACCTACATCTGACTCATGTTAGGGAGAGACAAGAATTAGGCTAAATATTTCTATAGTTTCCCAGTCCACAAAGCATACAATTTCTCAAGCTTCTAAACAAGGGTGATCACATATTCCACTTTATCCGGGACAGGCCCAAAATGCAACGACTGCCACATATTGTGATAAAATTTTCAGGTCTCAGTTTTGTTTCAGGTATTCACTGAGACATGGGATTATTCCATTTCCTGGCTTTCATGTGACAACCTAAGTAAACTACCCACTCCCGGTGGCACAGCATCCTTGGCTATTTCAGTGAGAATAAAAATGGTCAAACCTCTATGCCAGATCATGAAACCCACAGTAGGATTTCAGTCATGTCACATCCTCGTCACATCCTCTTTACCAACATAATGCACAGGGAAAACTATCTGAACTTCAAATGTGTTGTGAGCATATAGCTGAAAGAGGTGATAGCCTTTATGCAGTGAAGCAATACATCATCTCAATACCTATTGTTCTATTGTATCATATGGCTGACTTGCAGAACTACCCTTTTTGCTTTTATTTTACCAGATCAGAATTGTAAGATTATCATTAAAAGACCAGACAAATTACTATGAAGAGTTACGGAGTCATTACTATGACTCATTAGTCTTCCCCTTATCTTCATAACAACCTATAACATCTATTTCACATTACAGCTTTCCAATGGCAAAATGTCACCAATAATTTCCACTAGCATCAAAAGCTGAGATGATCAAAGCACAGCTGTTATTTTTGGAGATATGATAGTAGGCATACTTTCTTTTCTGCAGACTCATTTTTTGACCTCGCATGCTAACAAAATAAGCCTACTTAGGTCAGATCCAAAGTGCGTTAAAGTCAATGAGAGTCTTTTCCCTGTTCAAAGGGCTTGGATTTAAGGATATTTTTCTCTTGTTTTACTGTTACACATCACAAACAAGGGTACAGAAGCTGTTACTAAATCCAAATAACAGTCTGCTTGGTGAGTCTCAGAACTGGAAGAGCTGAAATGTACTTGCACAACTGGGCACTAAGCAACATGCAACATGTGCCCTAAACTTGGCTCTAGACAGTTTTACCATTCGTAAATGGCCATTCGCTCATGATATGTCTATGAGCATGACAGAAAGTCTTGCAGACAGAATAAGCTCAGGTAACAAACTGTGGCACCACGTTAACATGGAGCTGGCCCAGCCTGGCCGCCATGCAGCAGTGACACCTCGTTTGTTCCCTGTACTTGCACTAGCTTACTCATAGCCAGCACAAACAGCTCCACAGCACTCTGCTGTCATGTCAGAATTTGACAAATGCCACCATTCACAAAAAAAATGTAACTGAAGCACCACAGGGCCCTGGTGTGTCACACAAAGCTACTGAAGTTTAACCTTATAACAATAATTTTTGCTCCAGTACAAACCGCAATGACTACTTGTAAAAAAAAAAAAAACAACAAACCAACGCACACAGAGATGCATGCGCAACATATATTTTGAGAACACTTTACCCATATGCATGTACTGATTTGCTGCAACCTATAAACTGGCAGTCTGATCACAGTTGTAACACTTTGTGTGCTGTCATACAGTGCAAGTTATTTCTAAATAATGACTTTTCTCTTCATGAACCAGGCACATTGACAGAATGCAAACACTGAGACTAATATTTAAAGCTAAATATTTCAGTGAGGCTTCAGAAACTTCGGATGACCTTTTTTGTCTCCCCACCCCCTTCTATTATTGGACTTTTAAATGTGTCATTGCACTTCCTGGAGCTCATAAAGGAGAACTGCTTAACCCATACTTTGCAGTTCTCACGCATATGTGGCTCATCCAAAGACTTTGTAAGGCTTTACTCTTTACTGGGGAGTTAATTCTTATATCCTGATATTGCACAGTTAGAAATTGGAAGCATGGAAAAATTATGAGCCACACTTTGACTCTCTAACTTAGCACAGTTAATATAGGCAACACAAAGTCTGAAAGCAAGAGCTTGACCCACCATGGTGATTGAGATGGCTAGAGCTAGGTTCCCTGTGGAATCAAGGAAAAAAACCAGCTGTTTGAGGGTGATTGGGAGTCCCCAAGTACATCATCTGTTCCTCTCCAGAGACCTCAGGTGTCTTCAAGAGATGATATCATTAGTACAGTATACAGGGCACATCTCAAGAGCACCCGACTTAGGTCCGCATGCTAGGAACTGCCACTGCCTGCCCAGGGTGTGGGCCCATCCGTGTCCTCCTGTAGTCAGGGGCAGACAGAAAGAAGGAAGCAACTTTCTGTGGTTAGTCAGGCTGGGTCAGGATCTCCCCCAAGCACTCAGCCTCTAGGCTGGCCTTAGGCTGACGTGATTCGAGCATGTGGCTCCCTCTTTTCCCTAAAGAGCTCTAACCATCAGTCCATCAAGCTGTACCTGTACTGCCCAAGCTAGACCACAAGGCAGAAATGCATGGAGGAATCCCTGTGGAGGGCAGGGAGAGGAAACAAGAATAAACACAAAGTAGTCTGGGCTATGTGGAGTCTTCTGCAGAAGTTACTGCTACCAGTTCTCTAGTAATCTAGTAATTGATTCCAGGGGTGTTACTGGGCCTGTATTGTATTGAAATCATCCAAAGTAAAAGCAAAAAAGGAATGTAAGTGAAAATCTATTCTAAATATGTGGGATGATTGCCTGATAACTTAGCACAAACAAACACCCCATAGCTAACAAGAATTACATAAAAACAGCTTTTCTGATAAGCTTTTCCAGAGAACAGTGTTCTCCCAGGAGCTGAATTGCTTACCCAGCATTTGCTGTTGTTTGTCTCCTTTCACAGCCATCCACAATGGTTCAATGCTATTATTTAAAAAGACATTTCAATCCTGTAGTTAAAGTCAAAGAAGCAGAAAAACCTGAGTCTAGTCCAGTCTATACCAGCAATCCTCGATAGGCTCAGAGATATCACTGTGTCTACAGAATGTGCATCCATGGCACTGTATCTGTCTCAGCATCTCCCCATCCTGCAGCACCCTAGGGAGCAGGTATCGCAAGGCTGAAATATCCGATCATACACACCACTATCACCAGTGAGATCCTGTTCACCAGTTGCAATCACATGGGTCATAATCTGACTCCCTTACATTTTTAGTCATGCAGTTACAAGTTTCTGCTTGGCTAGTTCCTGGGCAGATCATCTTCTGTATCTTTAATGTGTCATGCATGCCCATGGGATAACATCACTAATTGTATGAAGGCAGAGAACAGCCTGAACACACAAAAGAGTAGAATTGTTCTGTCAGGTCAATGAGGTTTATCTTTAATGGTTTCATTCCTCACATGATGACATACTAATGACATTTTTCTGTGGCATAATAGCAAAACAATTCATTCAAGTCAGGAGTCACCTAACCGAGTGTCTAGGATGGTGGGATGTTCTTAGTAAGACTGCTAAACTGCAAACACACAGAAGAGGGAAAGGCAGAGGAGAAGACACTAAATTTGCCATTGCTGAGGTAGAAGGTGCTACAAACACTAGCTGGTGTCAATAAATTCAGTGGTGATGAAGAGTGATAAAGTTAAGACGAGTTAAGAAGTTCTTAATTACAAGAGTGCTGCCGAAGGAAAGGGAGCATAGGAAAAATAAGGCTGAAAGCTGCCTAAAAAAATTTCTCTTCAGTGCCTAATTATTATAGCAAGCTAATTGTTCTTCTGGCTAATGATCATAAACAAAATTACTTTGTTGGTGTCATTGCAGTCATTATTGGCTTAAGATTGTTGAATCACTGAATTCACATGGATTTTCTCAAAGTGCTGGTGGCAAATTACCCGTTAGCGATTGTGTAACACACCATTTCCCATGTACAATGCATTGTAATAATGACAAATGTAGCTGCTGCACGGAAACATCCGCTCTCTTCAGTCTCTGCCTGATATTTCTGGAGGTGTTTCCTGGAGGGTATCTGTTATTAATCTTGCATCACATGTTAAACAGGAAACAGCTATATAGAGAAGACTAAGCACAACTAATATGAAATCAGGAATGTAAGCAAAATGCTGTGAACGGGAAGACTATATGCTTTTCCCAAGCAGCTGGACCCAACATGGTCTTGAGCCTCAAAGTTTGGGCTCTGTAATGTGGCATCCCCCAAATGCTGGAGAGTATGATGATAGTCCTAGTCAGGTACAGCCTACTGAATATACAGGATGAAACTGTAAAGCAAATTTTCATTCCACGCTTAAACTCATTCTTTTGCTGATTCTTGCCTCCTTATGCCCTGGTTGTGCCCATTTTGTCTCTATGGCTTATTCAGAGCCTGGCAGATGTCTGACAGTGAACAGTGATTATGGGAACCTGTCCTTACCAGATGATAGTGAAGACTATGAAATCAACTGTGTAGGTAAAAGAGGTGAACATTTGATTTCTAGAGAAATTGCAAAGCATGACATTAACTCCCCCAAAAGGATAGATCTATGATCTGCTGAGCTTTTGAGACCTTTCCTTAAAGCAGCAGATACCAACTGCTGATCAAGATACCAGCCTAACAGCTGTATCTCTTTGGATGCTGAGATCCAAAAGGACTTCAGCATAGAACAGCACAAATGTAAAGCATCAAAGTAAAGAATATCCATCACAATGGTTAATTGTTCCTGTGACTCATTTACAAAGGAGTGCTTTAAATCGTCACAAAAGCCTTTGTTATAATTAAGAAAACATGGCAAGCCGCCTCTCCCCAATGGTATAGAAGTTGACAAAGCCAGAATACGCTGACTCTGCAAAACATTTTGTTCCAAGACACACACAGAAATTAACCCTCTGATTGAAAATTATCTCAGTGCATTTATTATTTACACCTCTACCTTCTGTATCTTCATAAATATACTTTTTAGAAGCACCAAGCTGTGCTATTAGATTTAGATGCTTCTACTTAGTATGAACTGTGATTATACATCCCTTGATCTTTAAATACTTTGAAACACCTTCAAATAGTTTTTAGTTTTTCCTGAGCTGTTGCTTGACCATGAATATTTCAGAAAATTACTAAAAAATTCAGCAGTTTTATGCAAGTGAATTCACTTACTAATATTGCCTGGCATATATAATAGAAGAGAATTTAGCCACATGTTTCTCCCAGGACAGATACTCCATCAGTGTAATTTGGAATTGCTCCCCTGAAATTAATTGAACTATGTTGACATACAGCAGTTGAAGATATAAACCCTCACCTTTTATTTATGGCAGTGTATCTGTGCTAGCCCTTTAATCATTTTGTGGCTTTCACCTGAAATGCCTCCAATTTAACAATGAGTGTATTCAGTTTGCTACATATTTGCTCCTCAAGGTTATGTGAACACTGCTTTGTGTTTCCTGGGGGAGTGGGTTGCAGGCACACAAAACCCAAAATAATTTACACTTTATTTAATAAATTAATAGCAGTGAAAATGTACTTCTAGTGTTTTGTGTGTTGTCAGCCATAAATCACTTCTACAATTTCTGAACATGGAGCTCCTGCTCATTTAAAACCAGGTATCCGTTTTTTTCTGCACAGCTTTCACTCACAACAGCTTTAAAACCAATCTTGATGTGAATTTCTTTCATGAAGAAAGCAAAAGCTGCCTTAAGAAGCACCCACTACCACTCTTCTGTGCTCAATTGGTCATTCTTGCCCCCACACCTACCCCTTTCCTTGTGTTCACATAGTGAGATTGGGACCATATCCTAGAAGTTAGCCCATTTAAATAAACAATAATTCTCCCATCTTGTTCATGAGTAGCTGTAGGCAGGGAAAGGGATGCTTAAGCTGGCATTGCTCGTGGAAAAAATTACTGCCATACTATGCTCTTACCAGTGTTTCTGTAAAAAAATCTAGAGTATAGGCTTGAGTATTTTAGATCTACTAATGAGTGGGTTTTTTACTTTTCCCAGCCACTCCCTCCTAAAAAATAGAGTTAGCATTCTGGACTGCACAATAGCAAAAATCTCTAACTTAAAAGTTATGCCAATATAAATTTCAAATTTCAATCTCTTTTAATCAAATAACCCTCTCTGCATGAAAACATCTTCTTTTGATGAAAGCATATGCTTTTCTTTATATTTTTTTTCCCATAATCAGAATGCTTTCTATTTTTTTTTTTGTTTGGGCATTTTTTGTTTTTTTTCTGAAAAATACGAAACCACTGAAGAAAATTTTCACCAGCTTTAGATGTGAGAAGACTAAAGAATGCAATGCATGATTGCTCCCATAATGGATATTCTTTTATTCTCTGAAAAGGAAGTAAGCTAGCTTTGCAAGTAAGATACAGTCTGGTTGTTGATATAATTAGGCTGTACATTTAGTTCTAAAGGTGCCGTTTCTGTGTGTTTTCATGCAAGACACTCAAACCCAGAACTGCCAAGAAGGTTAGCTGCTGCTACAATAAGCACTGCAAAACCCGAGTCTGCGCATGGCATCCACAATGTCCTAAGGACAGAAGAGGTGAGTGGTTTGTGATGGGGGTCACACTGAATCTAATGCAGATAATGGGAATTACAGAAGAGACTTAATGTGCTTCAAGCCTGTCCTACTACAGGACAAGTTCTTTGTTTCCCTCCTAAGCCTTTTTTTTCCTTTTTATGTTATGGATATCATTTAATATTTGCAAGGTTCTTTGAAATTTTTTGCATTAGAGCACTAGGCAGAGCTTATTCACGTTTCTGTAATTGACAGTGTTTACTTGTACTGTCTAGTATGAAAGGCATTGTAACTGTAATAGCACACAGTTTAAAATTAAGTGAAAATTTTATTTTCCTTGGGAAATTTATAACTTGAACTGAGGAAAAAAAAAAAGTTATTCTCATATCTTACATAACACAAAATTGAAATTAGTTTGATTTTTTTAAGGGTTTCTTCCTTTCTAAAGGGTCTTCTCACGTCTGCCCCTAGAGACTAAAGTAAAGTTAAATATAGTTACTATATTAGGCCTAGGTCTTAATTACTTTTTCGTCAATGGAAGTCTAGTAGACAGAGAAATCAACATCTTGTTGCTGGCATCTTGTTGCCAGCTGCATTGCAGCCATTTGATGTTACACAGTCAGCAATGTTATACCAGTATCTCATTATCAGCTCTGCCGGACTTCTTATGCTATCTGAACTCTAGGAAATTAGTATGATAAAAAGTTTTATAAAAATGTAAGAGATAATAGTATTTAAGAATAAGGTGTTTATAAAAATCAGGAAAGTTTTTGAAGCTGTTCTCCTCTCCTTTCAGACCTAAGAAAACTGTAGGACATCCAGAGCATCAGCCCATTGCACTGCACTGATTCTGGAAAGTACTTCTTTGTGTTTTGTGCAAATGCACAAAATGAATGATACACAGGCTATAAAATACAATAATAGCTATCCATTACTCACAATACCAATGCAAAACAAATAAATAACTGAATTACTAAAACACAAACCCACCACCACCACCAAACAACCCAAAATAACCCAAACCCATAAAATCAAAACATGTGGCAGCAGAACATTATAGGTATCGCTCATTGCAGTATGCAGAGAGAAGAGGGGAGGATTTAGCAGTGCCACTGATATATCGATTAGCTTCTCTTACTTAAATGTTGCCACAGTTTTGAGGCAGTTTTAAATACATTTTAGTTTTATTTATTTGCTTTCAAAGAGACTAAGCAACGAAGCTTTCCAAAGTTCTGCCTTCCCTACACAGCGTAGTGGCAACATGGCCACAGTGTCTCCTGCCATAAAGACAAACTGTTCAGTTATCAAAACCATAGCAAACCAACTGGCAGTTTATGCATTCCTGTTCCCCCTTCACAGTACCCAGAATAGTATACTGCAGAGATAACTGCTCTCTACGTGCCTTTGAGAAGTCATTCTTCAGGTATAGTAAGCTAGAAATGGCCAATAATGTAAATGAAATTGACCTTTTAATGCCAGAACTCCAAACTAAACAAAATTTAACAGCACTGAGGACGATAGTTCAGAGTGTCAAAAATGTTCCCTAAGCACATCACCAGTTACTTTCCAAGATTGCAACTAGGCAAAGATTAACAAAGAGCATCCACACATTTCAGGTGAAGCATAGATAAATCTGTTTGCATTTTAAAGATAAAGGGCAGTGCATGGATGAATAAAACATTTTGTCCTTTATGGCAGTTTCTACGTAGTCTGGGATCTCTCACTTGAGGGTAATGCTGATATCCCTGTTTCAAGAGCTCACTGTTTTTTGTTGCTTGCTTTGTAGTCTGCCTATCTTGGTATCACAGCCTCACAGGTGATAAAGGAACGGCACCACTTCTTTCAAGGACACTTAATTTGAATATTGTCAACAATTGCACAAAATTAAGTTAAAGCACAAACCAATAAGGACTCCATCTGCAGTCCAAGCAATACTGTCAGAATGCAGAACACACAATGAAAGGCAAATAAAGCTGCTGAAGGTGCTATGGTGATGCCACAGTTTGTCCCTTACTAATTTGGTTTTAATGAGGATATTATAGCTGCTATCAAAAAGTCAAGAGGACAATATTTTTTCTCCTTTTAGGGGATGCAAGGCTTGGAATGATACACTTCTTAATTCAATAGCCTTGAAATTAATCCAGGATTATTCAACTGCATGAGAATTGTTAGAAGACTGGAAACAACATCCCACACCCTGTCTTTTTATTGTAACCTTCCTTATAGTATCATCTTGCAGTGAAACCTGAATATCCTAATGGGATTAAACATAAAAGAAAGTCAGGAAAAAAAGTCGCTGGATTAGAATTTTAACTGAAGCCTTCTGTGAGAAAGACCACACCACTGTCAGTGACCTTTGTCTCCCCATGTGTGATCCCAGTTGTGCCTAGTCAAGTGTCCAAAGAAGACTCCATCAGTTCACGCTGTATTTATCCTTTTGCTTCTAAAACAGGTGTCTTGTTACTAAGAGAACAAGCATTCATGCCATTGATCAGGGTGTATTAACGCACCCTGCAAGAGCACATAATGTTCTCTGGTATGAAAAGCAGAATGTAATGATGCTATTTAAGACCTGAGTTTTGTAGTGATAAAAACATCACTCTTAGTAAAAGGGAATAAATTCTATTCCAGAAAATAGGGAAAAGGGGAAAAAAATGCAGGGGTTTGAGTGTTTTAGAATGCCATCTTTATCTCTAGCTCCAGCCTTTGTTTGTTTTTTAAATGCACTCCTTGATAAGTTTGCCTTTAACATATCTACAAAAAATGTTGTTTTGGAATCTCATACTGTATCTTCACAGCCCTCATTAGATACCACAAGAATGCTTTTCATCTAATTTTTGCTCTAAAACTCCTGAAGTCCTCCCTAGCTCTGAACAATTGTATTAATTAGAGAGCAGTTAGTCACAGATGAGCAGAAAACTGTGCTAAATCAAAAGAAACTTCTAAAATTTCATTTTTATCATTCTACATCTCTTTGCCTTTGCGGTGCTTCAAAGACTCATACTCTGTCTCATAAATGCTATAAAAAACCATTAACAGTGTAAACTCTAGTGTGGGAGGATGTGTATGAAGTTGAGTTCCTGTACATGCCCTAAATTGGAGAACACAAGGAGCTTTTCTTACATCTTTCCACCCAGCATGTTCTCCTAGTAATATAACTTCAGCTCAACCTATTGCTGCTCTCTTTTTCATACTAATCCACACCTAAGGTGTCAGGCAAATTGCTGTGTGCATGAATCAAGATCTTATTGTATGTATCTATTCTTATTTGTTTTACTGTAACAACTCCTGGATCTAGTGCTGAGCCAGTACCAGTAGAAAAAGCAAGAAGATGGTTCTTGACCTTTTGAGCTTGTAAGATAAGTGTAAGAGAAGAGACAAAGAATAGGCAGAAGGCCAGACAGCAGCATAATCAGGCATTCAGATCAGAGTCAGTAGGGTATGACTACTACATACATTTTCTCTGACAGTTCTGATTTGAAGATGGAGATAATTATTGTCAACATATAATTTGCTATCAACATTTATAATCTTTTTGGCTCCTTTTTTAAGTCCCAATGTTTATTTCTCTACAAGAACAAAAAGTCCCTCTTGATCTGTCCCATCACATAAAATGCTCTGCCTTCTCCCACCCTTGTCTCCCAACCTCTTCTGCAGTATATAGAAAGAAACCAGAGAAGGGAAGTAAGTTCTATGAAAAGGATATATTCATATATAAAGATCTTCAGAAAGAAGATAAATAAAGGTAGGATTAGACATTTTACATGAACATGGATGGCCATTTCAACACTATGGTTTTGAAGACCCTGTTTCCTGGTTGCAGAATTAATTGTGATTAAATATTTCCTCCTGTACGCTCTAATATTAGAATATGCCCACCAAATCTTTTCATCTGCCTAAAATCCCACAGACAAATGCACTGCCCTTGATTATTATCTACCACGTCACTCCTCTCCTTGCATCAACTGGCTTATCTTTGCCCACCATATCAAGTACCAAAGTTTAGTGCTCAAACTGGAAACCAAACAGCTCTGCTCCAGCCTGTGTTCCAGTTTCTCTTACAAAGAATTTGTCACCTTAGTTTTACTAACTGAAAGTTTCACTGTTCCTTTATTTCATTATCTTTCTTCCAATTTTTTGTCTAATTCAGCCTGAGTTCCCCTTCCCCAGCCCCTTTTTAGCCCTATTAGATAGGCTTTCACCATTTTTTTTCATTCAGGAGATGCACTGCTTCCTAAGGACTGTTAGGAGTAATTTATTAGCATTCCCAAACTTATATTAAGATAAATGTGATGTAAGCAACAATCAACCCTTCATTCAGAACCAGCAGTGGGTTTTTTTCCATTGTGTTTATTTGTCTTCTAGAATAAACACTTTTCATTCATAAATTATATAACAGCGATTGTCTGGAACACTGATAAACATACCTTCATCATAAACATTTTTCCTGCTAAAAGGATCTCCATGGCTCCAATTTCGTAGATAGATAGTTATGAAAACTGCAGTCTGCCGACTGTGCAGTATGGAGTCACTGTTTTCTCACAAGGAAACAGCAGTTCTCTGATGGTTTAGGTTTTGGCTGACCAAAGTAAGGGTTAATTAACCTGCAGCTCTCAAATATATGGTAAGCGTAACAGGTACTCATGCTGGACTTGCTTACCTCATATGTTCAAAATACTGTGTAAATGCTATATTTAATAAAATCACAACATTTAGAACTCAGATTCTAATCTCAACAAAACTGACTCTACACCAACTTTGGCCCATGTACCCTAATTTATACTACTGAATGAACAAAACCCAGTTAAATTCACTATTTGTATAGCAAAGGAATATAGACACAATACCTGCACAAACCCACACATCATATAGTCATCAAACAAAGGCAGACTAGGGCGATCCTCTCGATAAATTGTGATTTTGTAGCTGCTCACAACCTGAGGGCTGGGCTGCGAATCATCGGTTACGAGAACAATGACTTTGTTCAATCCAAGGCCAAGGGGGTAGTTAGCAATGCTGCAAGGCAAAACAGGAAAGAAGTGGAATAAATGCTAAAGAAACAAAGATTTACATTGCTTTATCCAAAACAGCTAAATCATGCTTGCTCCTTGAGGCTTCTAACATTTTCTTTCTCTTACAAAATACATTTGATTTTAAACAAAAGCCAGTGTAAAATAAGATTTGTAACAATTTACAGTTCTTTCAGGAAGACAAAATACTGACAGCGAAACTTAGTGAAAACACCTTCAGTAGCAGTGGCAGCAGTTCTGACATGAAAACTGTGAATGAAGTCACCAGGGCCAATAATTCCTGGTATGTCCAAGTTCATGGTGAAGTCAGCAGGGAGGCAAATGAGATCAGAGGTGTCAGCTAGCCATTGAAATTTTCCACTAGCCAAATGTGATGGAATCCCAGACAAACTGCTCAGTGACAGACAAGATCAAAGCTGGACTGTGCTCTTCTTCCCTTAGCAGGGAAATAATAAATGCTGAAAAACACAGAACCTGGACATGCAGAACTTTTACTTTTCAGTGCAAAGGACATACTGCTGTTCTCTTTACCTTTTACAAGGAAGAAATCTCTTCAAGTTTTTTGCATGTATTTATGTTGACTGCCATGGTAGTTAACATTAAAACACTAAAAAGCTGGGTGAAAGCATTTTATGGGAACTTGTTAAAATGATAAATCAAGACTAATTTCTTATTGAAAATACAAGAAGCATGTTAAGTATTAGACCTGTACAGACTGTACAGACTGTCTGGCTACTAGCAGACATTCTAGTTCAAAGCATCTGCTTCATAGTTATCCAAAAGATGGTGTGTTGCATAGGCACTTCATGCCATGAAGTCAAGCTCGCTTTGTAATGGTTAACAATTCTTCCTCCCAAGCAAATCATTGTCCAGGCTCTCTCTTTTATCCACTCACTAATGGATAGTATATAAATAGGCCATTTCTCTGGTTCTGAGGTACCTGGCACAGATAAATAAAGACTTTTTGTCTCTCACAACATCCAAAAACAGGTGACGTCCAAAATGCGTATTGGGATTGTCCCTGACACATGCTGTTGTGTCAGAGAGAGCTGGTTGGGAAAGTCAAAATGGTGCCAGGGATCATAGTAGCAATTAAACATCACGGATGATTGTGGGTCAATGCTCAGACTTGATGTTTACGGATGATTGTTCTCTTCCCTTTCCTCCAGACTTATACTTCTCTAAAAGATCAGATAAGCCAGGACTCTCACTAATGAGAACATGACCCACTGAAGTGGATGAGGGAAAGGCTGTAAATGTTTACCTGAACTTTAGTAAAGTTTTGTACTGTTTCCCACAGCATTCTCCTGGAGAAACTGGCTGCTCATGGCTTGAATGGGTGTCTCCTTCGCTGGGTAAAAAACTGACTGGATGGCTGAGCCCAGATGATCCCAGCTCCCTACTCTGATCCATGTAAGCAGACTGCTGGCTGAGGGACCAAGACCAGCAGGGCAGTAGCTCAGACCACAGTACAAAATCAAGGCGTAGACATGAAAGCTCAAATTATTTGCTGTCTACTGTGTGTAGTGTAATCATGATCTGTTTCCACCCAGCTTTGATGCTGTCAGTGACTGGAGAAGCTGGGGGAGATGCTAGCAACTGTGCACTCCATAAAGCTAGAGTTAATTATGGCTTGACAACATATTACCATTGCCTTCAGGATACTGACAAATAAATACAAATTTCTGGGTGTTGAACTCCCTCTGACCTTCTCATAACTAATCTATAGGCATTCTGTGCTTTTGGAAATACAAACCAATTCTGTAGTATTCTGACATATATCCAAAAGGTAAGGACACTTCTAGTTTTTACACTCTTATTTTGTTGCTCATACCTTGGCCCTTTCTTCTCATCAAGGTGTACTTGGCATTGACAGTTAGAGGGTTCTGCTCCTATCTTCACTGTCACCATGTCGAATGGGACTTCTGCATAGTATTCTTTGATCTTTGGGTTAAACTGAGGATTCAGGTCCAGCTGTGGACTGGTGAAGATCTGCCTGATATGAGATAGGGTATCTTTATCTGTTCCAAGAAGGCATCAAAGAAAAAACTGTGAAATGTATGAACATTTTTAAGTAACACACAACTTCTGGCAGATTGATAACATGTACAGTGGCAAGATTTTTAATGCCTAGTCACTCTGAGACTGATAATCCTGCTGCAAGGTCTTAATGGACTTTATATTGGCACGTGAGATAAATTTTTAGACCCTGGAGGGATTTTAATCTTTCAGTCCCCATGACTCTAGCCAGAGTCACAAAACTCAAAGTCTGAGTAAGCCTTTGAAAATACAAGGATTAGGTCTGGGAGATCATGTCTCCAGTTGGTTAACTGAAACTTAAAGAAGAGTTAGGCCAAAATTCATAACCTACTTAGGTACCAGCCTGTGTACAGGGTTTATGTACATGTGTAATTACCAATAAAAATCAAAATAAGTTAGACATACTCTTGCTGTTCATAAGAACGAGTCACATGGAGATATCTAGACCCATGGGGTCATTTGCAGTACAGTTGGAAGAATGTTTTATTAAAATTCCTAAATCAACATATTCGAGCTCCTACCCTGTGTATGAAATCTCCACAATCAAATCCTATTTGCTCAAACGTATCCTTTATTTTGTAGTGTTTGCCAAATGACTCATGAGAACAATTATTTTCTGGCAACCCACTTATGACAAATATTTTAATCCAACCTGTTGGGTTCAGATTTACAGTATAATTGCATGTTCCAAACTTTCTTTCCACTTATATTCTCCAGTACATGTTTAAAACTGGGTACTTCAGAAAATATGCCAGCCAGGAAACTCTTACTATAATATCTGAAAAAAATTGTGGCTTAAAACTTGGCTTGAAAGGGTCATAAGGGATGCAAGCAGTTTTATGTGGGCCTTTTCTACCCCAAAATATCTGCCTTGAGAAAAAAACAGGGCAATTTCAGCACTCTTTTGCATGTGTTAAAATGTAAAGGAAGTTGTTCCAGTGGAAGAGCAGAATTTGGGCTAGAACTGAAGCTTGTAAGTTGACACACAGAAAGTATTTTTAAAAATTCTACAGATTATTATAAACAGTTCTCCAGATCCTGTGCACCTTGCATAGAAAGTTTTCTCACTACTAGTTCAAAAATGAGGAGGAATTTTCAAAATAAAATAAATCGAGGTATTTTCAAATTAATTTTCTTGCAGTTGGAATGGTGATGCCAGTCAGCCAGCCCAGGAGCATTTCTGGTTTCTGACTGACAGTTCCTGGTTCCTGGTGGCACCATGACATCAGTAACAAAGGGGAAATGAGGCTCAATGGGTAGAAAAGTCTTTCTACCACAGAGCAATTGTTTCATATTTATAAAGTGATCCCTCAGAAAAAGTGTTACTGAGGAAGGCAGCAGAAAGCATTGCTCCCACCAAAGACAAATATACTTTAAATATCTTTAAACATACTTTAAATATTTCTACAAGCAGATATTTTAGAAAACTCTTCATCTCTTAACCAGCTCTTCAAAACTCCACTTCTGAGCTGAAGACTGTCCTTATATAAGGCTGATTAAACTCCATAGAAGTTTAAAGGTTATTTCACAAGAACAAATGTGTGCTAAAGTTCTTGGAAATAAGGGGCAAAAGTCTACTAAGTGCAGCAAGGGATCAATGAGTGCTGGAATATTCACATTAATATGCACGTATAGCAATGCTTAATGTTGTTTGAGGCTTATTTAACACAATAGCCCAATCACTGAGTGATTCATAAACATTCTTGCTACTTAAAAATTCTTTTCTTTTTTTTATGTTACAGCCCGTAGGCACTCAATTCACTGAAAGGTTACATAGAAAATCCCAATAAATTTATTCAAGCAATCTCTCTTCTTCCCCTTCAGTGGTCTAGAAAGACCTTGACTTACCATAACTGCATTGTCTTTCTGTAGTCTGACTGGAATAATGCAATGCTGAAAGGGAAACAGAAACAATTGATAATTTTCTGATCTAAGCCTGATTCGCAGTCCTATCAAAGAAGGAATTTTCATTGTGTTAATTATAAAAAAACAGTGTACTTTTATTCTTTTCAGTGTGAGATCTTTGCTTTAGGCTCATGAACACTGCTCACGGGTACAGCAGAACTTACACAGATAAAGAAGAAGCTGGTCTTTTACATGTAATGAGCCGAGACCTTCCAGCTGGAATACAAAACAATGTAATCTAAATCATACCAGTTATCAGAAGTAGTACAAAAAGGGAAAACATACCATATTTAAAAGATGTTACTCCAGTTTCTTACCTTTATGATTCTTCCTAAAGTCAGAAGGAACATTCTTCTTAGGACTCACATTTTCTTGAGAATTCCTGTCAATTCAATAGCAGACATGTTTCTACATAAATAGAAGGAACAGAAACCATGGAAAATTTTTCAAAAATTTCTATATGGCATCCCAGGCCACATGGTATTTTAATATTCCCCATTGAAAGATGAACCTTTTGGATTCATGTTCCCAGCATTAGCAGTATTACCTTAATGAAAGTGACAGAAAACACACGTTCCATAGTAAATGGTAGCATATCACATGAGAAAAAAAAACCCAAAACCCAGAAATAAATTTCAGTTGTTGAATTGCTGGGAAAAAGAAGAGTGGATATAGCCAAGAATAAAATAACACAAACTGTATCTCTTAACTGTTTGCATAATGCTTTTTTTGTATATAATTGAGGTTAAAGTTAGACATTGTTCAAAAATAATTAAATATAAATGAAGATCTGTGTCAAGGTAAGTATCGGTACCGACAATAACATGAATTGATATAATGGAATATCTTGATTCGTTTGCTAATTCAAAACAAATCACATAATCAACATCCAGAGTATATATATAAATCCTCAGTGAAAAAAGACAATCACAGCAATTCATTAACATGTTAGTAGCACCCATATTGCTAACTCTGCAGATTTTTTCATTCATATAGCATTTTGGGAGCATAGTAGAAGAAAGGCAGTAGGCTTCTCTGCAATCCATGTACTGGACCTCTGGGTAACAGACCTTTTCAGAGGTCTGTTAGTATTTCTTAAAGCTTTCACGTGTTTTCCTCACAGTGTTTTCCATAGAAGTTCTCATAAAGCAGCTTCTTCCCCAGTACTGCTGCACATTCAGTTTGGATTTTAAAAGACACAAAGTCACTGTCTGTGCCAAGGAAGGGAGGTGGCAATATTGTTCTGTGCAATCAGCCATCACTTAATGTTTCACAGGAGCTGCTGGAAGCAGCATCGAGGTTAGTAACAGTAAAAGGTTAACTGTCCGATAATAAAACAGAGATTTCTGAATCATCTCAATGAGATAAGGAAAGAAGTAGCTGGCAGATCTGTGTGTCTCTGTGCGCATGAAAATGTAGTTCTGAGCTTGCAGTGTCTAGACACCACCCTAATTTCATGCACATTCATAACCTACTTCAGAGGAGGCACTTAAACTATTAGAGAGTTTGTTTTCCAAGTTATAAGTCATTTTGCACCTCTCTTTCTGCTTGCCAAGGATGTCGTGGCTAACACACATCAAACATATCCTTTCTTTCTACTGTTCCTGTTTGATTGCCCAGTCCCAAACTTTATTGTAAGGTGAAAGCACAATGTCTTAATTCTATAAAATGTCACTTTGGTTTAGCCAGAGAACACCTCAGGAGTGTGGCAACCACCACCACTGCAAGGCCCCTGCTCCCAGAGGAACGGCCTGACCTCTACGTATCGACTCTGTGAAGAGATTGTAGTTATCATCAGACAACATTAAGAGATATATAATAACTTTATCTAATTACCACAGGGTATCAAAATGTAATATTTAGAAATGATATTACAGAAAGATATTCAGATCACTGTATTTACAAAAAGATACTCAGATTTCAGCGTGGCCAGCAGGACAAGGGAGGTGATCGTCCCCCTGTACTGGGCACTGGTGATGCCGCACCTCAAACCCTGTGTTCAGCTCTGGGCCCCTCACTGCAAGAGGGAGCAGAGGGGCTGCAGCGTGTCCAGAGATGGTCAACGGGGCTGGGGAAGGGTCTGGAGCACAAGTGTTACGGGGAGCAGCTGAGGGAACTGGGGGTGTTTAGTCTGGAGAGATGGAGGCTCAGGGGAGGCCTTACCTCTCCCTACAGCTGCCTGACAGGAGGCTTGGTCAGTCTTCTCCCAAGTAACAAGTGACAGGACAAGAGGAAACAGCCTCAAGTTGCACCAGGGGAGGTTTAGTTTGGATATTAGGAAATATGTTTTCACTGAAAGGGCTGCCAAGCATTGGAACAGGCTGCCCAGGGACGTGGTGGAATCACCATCCCTGGAGGTATTTAAAAGACAGGTAGATATGGTGCTAAGGGACATGATTAGTGATGGACTTGGCAGTGCTGGGTTAACAGTTGGACTCCATGATCTTAAAGGTCCTTTCCAACCTAAATGATTCTATGATTCCATGATTTATCTTTGCTGAAGACTGGGATTTTTAATCATCAGAGCCATAAGTTTTCCTTTGTTCAAGCTCCTTGCAGTTCAGCAGGCTGAGGAACGATGCAGTTATGAAGCATTCCCTTGGGAAGGGAGTGGCTGGGATCCTGGGCTCTGCAGAGTCCTTTCCTTCACATGCTGATACTCAAGAAGGGTCCTTTATTTGTTTCAGTGGCCCTTTGTTAGTATCTCAGAGGAGCTATCAAGCACAGATGTGCACATTGCCTACACACTTTGCAATTAGCTCTAATGAAACTAATGACTGCACGTCAGGTACCCTAGGTGAGCCCATGCTTATGAATGTACCTTTTGAAAGATCCCAAACTGTTGACAGTGAACCTGTCCTTTGGGAATCTCTCTGATGCAGCAAATGAGAAATCTAGAGGATTGACAGCAGCAATGGTAATGTAGTCTGATGGTCTGAGCAATCAGAGACATCAGCAATGAAGGATGTATAGAAATAGGGGATATCTTTCATAAGATTAAAATACAAAAAGGAAAAAATCTAGTCACTTTTGGGGCCTCCAACGGATGTGTTAGCTGTGGATAGTGCAATTTTTAATTGGTTGTAAAGTCAACATTGAGACCATATTTCAGTATTCAGTAGAGTTATGAATTTTATTTCTTTAGATGATGTTTTGTAGGTATCTCTTGAGGAGGCACTGGAGGTAATTTTGTGAGATGTGATCATGAGCAATTTGTTTCTGTTTGATTAAATGGCAGTGTGAACTTTCTAGTTTGTAGTGTCTGCTTGGTTTCAGTCACAAAGTTTCCACGAAGGTGTTTGGTTCACCATACTATATTGTGCCTATCTTCAAAAGAGAAATACAAAATTGCAGACTCAAGAGTCGGATTTGTTTTCTGGCACTTAATCTCAACTGACTCTCTCCTTTCCTCCTTTCCTTTCTTATTCCTCCCATTGCAGATCGGTGATCTTATCCAAACTTCCTTGCTGCCCCATAGACCAAACCATGTTTGTTTCTTAAAGTGCCCAGGTGAAAAGCATGACCAAGTTAAACTCCAATAAATTATTTTCAGTCCAAATTCATTTTGACAGCTACTGCTTCTATTTTGACTTTGCACACGAGAGGCTAGTAACACTTTTCCAAATTTGATTTCATAAAAGCATTTGCAACCTTATTAATCTGCTTAAGAATTTGTCTTATGCAAAAACAGAAGGGTTAGCTTTTCTCACTAATCTGATTCTCCCATGCTACCCTGCTGTCTGGCACAGTCAAACATACTTGCCATGATACTTCATAGCCACTATTCTGAAAGGCAATAATGATGTATGTCTTAAGTCATATCACAAATTGAAACTGAATAGAGTTGAAAAACAGTGCACAAACAATGCAGAAAATTGATTTCAGTGCATATGTTAAAAAGTACCACTCCATCACTTTCAAAGAACTTTCTCATATGTTTTTCCAATACATTGGAGATAGTCTTTCTAACCTAGGCTCTAACCATTTCATTATAGTTTGAGATGAGTTTCTACAGTTCTTGCTTCTCCTGTGGAAGGAATTCACAGAATAAACTAGTACCATTTAAGATTTCATTACTAGTCATGTAGATGAAATAGGTTAAGAATAGTAGACCAAGAAACTTTTTTAAATCCTGTCTCCATCCTATGGATTCATAAC
Organism: Falco punctatus; assembly: GCF_963210335.1. Taxonomy (NCBI): domain Eukaryota; kingdom Metazoa; phylum Chordata; class Aves; order Falconiformes; family Falconidae; genus Falco; species Falco punctatus. The sequence goes on along the minus strand of NC_137585.1, from coordinate 81,998,323 downwards.
CAGTGAGCAGAATAAGATGACCTAATTCAGAAGTCATTATTTTTCCCATAAGTATCTTGTCTGGTTGGACAATTAGCTATGCAAATCACTGGATTTTGTAAATGGAAATACCAATTTTGCATAGTCAGAGAAATAAGAACTGTTAAAAAAACCAACAAAACAACCTCACTTTAACTGAAGAAACTCAGGAAAAGTGTTTTGATATACAAACTCATCAAAGTTGGGAATCTCAAAAGAGATTAATCAAAGCTCAAAGAGAATGCATACCTGAGTTATCTGGGGAGTAAGCTCTACTAAACTCTTTCTTCCTTGCAATTAAGTACAATTACGTGCATATCTGACACATGCATCACCATCACATGCATGTAGGTATAGGAGTGGAAGATTACAATTTAGCAATGTCAAAACACATGGTTTTTTTACAGTGAATAGACAGAATAGCATTGTTAGCTTAGCCATTTTGGAAAAATACAGTGCAAAGCAGCAGATTGGCCCATGCCTTGGAGAAAGGTAATGGCACTTCTACATATTTATACACATACAATAATATTCAACTTGAAGAAAAAGAGGCCAAGGGGCTTGCTCAAAGTGAGTGAGTGGCACAGCTTAGAACAGAAAACTGCCAAAGGTTGGTATGCTTTGATATGCAAACCTAAATATTTCGGCAAAAGGGCAAGGGCTCACACATGAATGCAAGCAGCTGCATCTTTGAGTTACTTTTCATGGAGTGGCCAGCAGTAACAACAATACTTAGCACATTCATGGAGCTATGTATTTTCAAAACACTAATAAACAGTTACCTAGCACAGTGGTAAAGTATAAGCTCTACTTCATAGCTAAACAACCATATAGATAACTACTGACTTGCTGAAAGCCGCACCCAATTCAATAAGGAACAAAATTAAAACTTAAAAAATATTACAGATGCCTTATATAGTCACTACAGCATTCTCCAAGCAAAATGCAAAAAATACTGTCATTCACACGTTTAACTTGAGATTCAGTGGAATGGAGCACACATTCTGTCTAACGTGCCTCTGTTCCAAAGCCCTTGTTTGTGTAATCAGTAAAGTATGGCATATATGCATATGAAATATCATTAGCCAAAAGATAATGAGCCCCAAACCCACTTTTTTACAAATTTTAGACTAAACATATGTATACTACAACTTTTCCTCTTCTTTCCATTAATTCCATACTCCTCCTTTTCTTCCCTCCCTCCTTTTCTTCCTTCTTTTCTCCCTCCCTCCTATTGAATGTTAAATTTTCTCGCCAGAAGCTCAATGGATCTAACCTTGTCATTACAATATTTTTCCAGCTTTTTAAAAAAAGTTAAAATTACATTCTCAGACTATTATGCTCTTCAGCCTGTCACTTGTTGGACAGAAAATTTAGAGCCACAGGAAATTATTAGTCCCTTTTGGAAAAATCTTCACCTGAAATTTTATATTTTCTTCACGATTTTGCTTTTGATTGGTGAATAAATTAAAAGACAGTCTTAACCCTGGTAAGCAATCCTAAGTTTTAGTTCACTATTGTTCAGAAACAACCTACTTAATTTACTTCATATTTCTTAAAAAAACATTTATTGTAGCTCTAATTAATTTTTTAACCCAGAGTCCTCTGTATCAGAAAGAGAGGAAAAGGGACAAAACTGTCCTATGTAGAAATCTAGCTACAACTCTAACAGCAGAATGGCTGACACTGCTCCATGATGGACCTTCATCTCAAGTGTTGTAAGTCCACCTACATCTACTTTTTTTTAAATTTTGTGATTCTCACTGGAGCTACTGTAATTAATATAATTTAAGGAACTACCCTCAATGGATCATGTAATAGCTATCTTACCATTCTGAAAGATTTGTATTTGCCTCTTTAGTCATGAACTGGAATTGTTCAAGTAAACTGGAAAGCAACCAATGCACAGTCAGGACTGAACCGAGCCGCCTCATTGGGTCTACCATGTGATAAAGGTCACGCAGGAAAGTTTGAATCTTGGGTGCAGCAGAAGGGAAAAGCTGAAAAGAGAGACACTGATTAGAGACTGCACATTATAATATTTGTAAAATGCAAAGTAGTGCAATTATTAGAAGACAGTGTATATAGCATATGCATGGATATATATTTTAGTGTTCTTTCCCCCACATGTAGAAAAGGACTGTCTAGCCCAGCCTTGCAAATCAGGATTACTACTATTGACATGGAAGTCTAACTCCTTTGCCTCTGATTCGACTTCCAGATCTATTAGACTCAATCCCTCTTCAGAAAGCCTCATCATTTCCCAGCCCTGATACCCAGCAGGAGATCTAGAAGGAATCCTTATATTATGCAGGCTTTCTGAATAACAGACCCAGTTACAGATTTTTGTTTCCTCAATTCTTGCCACTTCCCTCATTAACTGCCTTGCCTATTCACAGGCACTGATGGTTATTCCTCCATCTCTGTTCTCCAAAAACGAACTCACTTGAAGTTTGAAAAAGATGCCACATTATATATTCCACTTGCTGTTTTCACCACTTCTTCACCTATATCAATTCTCTTGGCATGATCTCAGTGCTGTACTGTCTCCAGTTCTTCCATTCACACCTGCTTTGCTTCATTGTAATTCTATTTTCTTACCAACTCATCAGTCATTTACATGTTTTCTTCCTTTTCCTTTCCTTCTCTTTTCTGGTCTCTGTTTCTGCTTTAGCTGTTCTTTTCAATAAATCTTCAATTCAAATTCTCTGCTCTATTTCTTTATCTCTTTTAATTTAAATCCCCTAAATCCTCCAAAATAAGATCAGCATAACCTCTATTTCCCTGCTTCCCTGTCCATCCAGCCTAATGCATGGGCCAGAGACAGCAAAGAATGGTAATGAAGGAAAAAAAGTTAAGATTTATATTAAAAAAGTATCCAATACAACAAAACTCTGTTTATTTGTTTATTTATTTACCAGCTCAAATTGTCCAAGACTCTTCAGCTCCTTTATGAAAGTAATCATTGAATTTATCTCTTCTAAAGACAAACATTGCTCATCTTCTCTGTGGTAAGTTCCATCCTATGAAGGAAAGGGTAGCACAGTCTGGTGAAATCACATGGAAAGCCATGTGCTTTCATTAGACCCCAATCCCTTTGGTGATCAAAGGAACAAGTTACAGCGGCTCCCAACTTGCCCTAACCTCATCCAAAGTCATGTCAAGCCCGCTCCTTGATAGCTCTTCCCATTTTTTATTCTAGTTTATTCTAGACTAGACTGTGCATTAGCTTTGTGGAGAAAAGTACTCACAGAAACTACCACGGGAAGAGACTGCAAGCACAGACAATGAAGTGGACAGTTTGAAATGTGGCATGGTCTCCTATGGAACACAGACTTAGGTAACCGTGTCATACATGTGCATGTCTGCAGCTTCCCACTTTATTCTATCACAAATTTAGAACCCATGACCCTCTTCTAGTCAACAGCTGTCTGAAAGGCAGAAGTCACATGGATAATTCAGTCCCTGTAAGTCTTGCAAGCAGGGATCTCCTCAGAAATGCACCAGACGGAGAAATACTGTTAGTGATCCCAGCTTGTCAGAAATAGTTTTCACTAGTGATGAAAACTTTATACAGATCCTATAAATGCAAAAAAAAAAAAATGCAATTGGATCTTGCATCTAAAATAAGACACAAAACTGTGGGAATCAAAATTTAATTGTGATGCTCATGAATCTATATGAATCTACAGTTCTAGGTCTATGAAACACACAAACCTGTATATTAAAAAAGACCGTTTAAAAAAATGGTGGGGAAATTACTTTGTTAAAATTTTAAATACATAATTAAAGTACTGTACTTTGAGAAATTACATAATTTGAGAGTGGAATTTTTATAAAAGAAAATTAGATTGTTTAATATAATTGCGGTTTTATTCCCCAGAATTCAGTAACAGATAGTTTTGATTAAATAAATACTTAATTCTGTAAGTTGGCACTTATGATTTCAGAAAGGCACACAACTTAGAATGAAATATTTTCACATATTAATAATAAGGAAAAGGTGGAATGAACTACCTTGCTCACAGTTGATCCATATATTTTTTGTAAAGCTTCTATGAAACTGAATGTTGAGGATTTATTAGATAAGAGAAATTTAAAGGTATCTTCAAAAAGAAATTCTTTGAAAGTTTGGTCCTGAGTATTTGATTCATCATCTTGAAAGTCGAAGTTTTCGTGCACCTGTTGGAAACAATGCAAGAATTTATAGTTTGGATATCAAGTCCAGTCTTCTCATAACCACATATACCAAACTGGAACTATTTATTAAGAAAAAAGTGATAATAACACCAATAAAACAGACAGGATTATAACAAATGCTGTACCACGTTTTCTGTCAGAACTACGCACCACAATGTTTGCTGACCTCCAGTGGCTAGAGTACAATATCACATTCCCATGTGAGAGCTTTTATTCATGTGCTTGATTTGAATTTTCATAAACAGTTATTATTTATAAGTATTGTAAATAATTATTAATAAATTGATAAGAAACTATTAAACCCTACTGATTTACTGTACATGTATGGATTATGGCTGATGGTTGAGACTACTATGCAGGCAGGTAAACACTATGCTTTATTTTTAGTTTTTTAAGCAGCTCCTGGGAGAATTTTTTCACAGGCTGGTATACAATTATTAAATTGTTATGACAGGTCACATTTCTTACACTAGCTAAACAATTATTGTCAGACTAATTAAGGATATTAATAAAGTCTTCATGGATCTTTTAGATTATGCAAACTTTCTTTCTTATGTCCATTTTTCCTTTGTGTTTAAAGGAATTATTTTTTATTTATTTATTTATTTTGTGAAGGATGGAGATATTGACTGCACTGTTGTTACTAGAAACTTGAGCAGATTTTAACTGAGGATGAATTTTAAAAGTATTCTCCTGTAATTTCCCAGGATATATTTATTCATTGGGGGTTTTTTGTATCATATGGACAAAGATTTTATATACCTTGGTATGTACAATTAGTGTGTATATATAGGGGTAATGAGAAGCAGCTGGAAAGCAGTACAATTTTCATTTCTAAACAGGCTGCTCTGAGGCAGGAGTGGTACAAAACTGGCACAGGAAGTTTATGCCACCAGTCACATTTCTCTGTTGTTGAGGGCCAGAGGATGGTCCAGGAAGAAGACAGCACAGTGGAGGTTAAAGCACTTCATGAACTGAAGAAGTACAATATAATTCATTGAGAACTTTAATTTGTATTAAAAGCCAACTGTGGTATTTTAACTTCTTCCCTTCACCTTTGTTCTGACACAGTTAATACCTAACTCTACTTTCATGCAGTGCATCCCATGGATATTGTTTTGCTGATATTCACATTGGCGTGATAGTCCTTTAATGCCAAACCTGAAAGTTTTTCACATTTTAATGGTGTGGTGAACTTCATCACAGGAAATCTGTCCCTTAAAAACTGGTTTCTTCCACAGCAACACTCCACTTTTAGGCAAAATTAATATTAATGTATTTGTATATTTCTCAGAGATTTGAGGGTACCTATCAAAGAAGGTTCCCTCCTCTGTTCTTTTTGGTGTAAATTTTTTGGGTCAAGCAATAATCTGTAATTTTCTCACCTCAAGAACTACTGGGTATATGGAGGTGCCAAATCCAATGTCAAAGGTTAGCATCTGAAAACATTGGCTGCATCTGAAATACAATATAACAGGAATCACATTCAGTGAGGTTAGTTAGGTACTGCTGTGAAATGTAGAATTGTGGAATCATTTATGCTGGAAAAGACCTTTAAGACCATCAAGTCCAACATAACACTGCTAAGTTCACTACTAATCTGTATCCCTATATATGCTGCAATGACATACACACAGGTCCAGAGAACACACACAAGCATGTACACACATAGGTCAAGAGAGAGCATGCAATGCAGATTAAATGAAATTTCTAAGAAGAGACAGCAGCATTAAACATACATTGAGTCAGACTGTGAGCTGACAAAACCAGTGCTACATTAAAGTGTATTCACAGGGTTGACTTTTAAACCAGCGAGGGAGGTGAACTACGCTGGAGGATGAAATGCCTTTTGATGAAAATTAGGTCCTGCAAAAGTCTTGAAGACATCTGGGGGGCAAGAGATGGTGAAACTAACTCTCTGGGCTTATTGAAGCCTAAGAGTTGTGCTGCACCTACGGGGACATTTAAAGGCATGGGCCAGAAGCTCTAAGCAAGTCTTGGGTTACACAAACAAGAGATATCCACCCCATTGGTAAAAAAATGTTAGCATTTCAACCACTGTAAAAATAGTTCCACCCCTGTTACACTCTTTCCCTCCTCACTACCCTCTCCACTCACAATGTAGGCTTTATTCCCAACTTGCATAAGTCAAATAATGTGCTTTATAGTACTGCTACTAAAACATCTGGGTTCTCAAATAGCTTTATAAAACATATAAATGTAATAAACAGTAACTTATTTAGTATTTATCATAAAAATGTCAGGGATATGACATATGTCAAACAAATTAATTTTAATTAATAAAAATATTACATAATAAAGGTTGAGTTATGTGTAAGAACTGTAACACTCTAATAGAAGTGACTACAATGATATAACACCCACAGTAATGTGACTGTTGCTCCCTAGGTGTATCTCATAAGGTACATTTCATGAAGTATTCTACACTGTTTTTTGTTCAGATTGCCTGCTGCAGCCAGCTCTAAACCATCTGGGCTACTCTAACATTAAATATTTGACATATGACCAAAGGCTCACTGAAGGGAAATACAGCTTTATATATGTTACGACTAGCCCAACCGTGAGTAATTTCTGTTCATTTGTGCTGCCTGAAATGCTTCATCAGGACATAGCAGCTGGTCCTAAGTATTCATCATAACCTTTGCACAAACCGGAAACACTGTAGATATTGCAGTTTTACTCCTTAAATGCAGCATGTCCTCACTTTATAAGGAAGAATGAAATAGCAGGGGATTGTTTTATTTTAGGAGTCATGTTTCTTGTATAATTTCTATTCTTTTCTAAGAAGCTAAGTTATCTTGACAATAACATAGTAATGATCACTGCAAGTCACTTACTGATTGAAAGAATTTGGTCCTGAGGCAGATGATTCACTGAAGACCTCAGTTATAAGTAGAAGTTTGCTTATAGCTTCCTTCATGTTGTTGAAGGCTTGTTGAGGAGAACTGCTTTTGAAGAATATCTCAAAAAACCTTTGTAGCTGTGAATAAGATTACATATATTTTTGAACATTTATAGTATCAGTGTTTAAGATCATAAATTAAAAGGCTGGTAGAAGTAAAACTTGCCTTAGAATGTCAACTCCAGTTCTTATTCATTCACACAGTAAAGTGGCATGAAAAGCTCTACACAGCATACTAGCAAGAATGATTTTTTTGTTTACAAATAAGTACATCAGAAACAAACTCTGTATTGATGTTTTAAAAAATATTGCTCACAGTCTAAGCTTACTTCACTAAAACCTTGTGCTGTCACTGGTTATAGGCAATGGAAACCACAAACACTTATTTCTTCAGCAATAAGTAATAGCACACTCACAGTAAAAGCCTTTTCTCTTTTTAACATACTGTGCCAAGGGTTATCCCACTTGAACTTGAGTAAAAATCCACACACCAGGTTAACAAGCTTTAAATCAAACATAGAAGAAAGATGTTGAAAAAAATATCAGCCACCGCAACCTGTGTTTTGACTGAACTCTTGCACATCCTGAGGTTTCTGGATTTGTGAATCCTCCCAGTGGCATATTCACTGGCCTGCACAACACTGTCCTCAGCTGCTTTCATCACTCATGTGAATTAACCCATCTTGTCACTTCAGATGACTCAGGGAAAGAACTGGAGCAACACAGAGCCCCAGTGATGAGTGGGACACAGTCAGGTTTTGTTGCAAGAGTCCTCTGCACTAAAAAATGGGCTGCCTTTGAACTATATTTCCATTAGAGTTATCACACAGCACAGAACTCAAATAATGTCTGAACTATGTAAAACTATCAGATAATTTAGTAGTAGTATATTAAGAAACAGATGCATTTATATAGTAAAAAAGTGTTATCTTCTGAGATAAGGCACATAAAGTACACATAGAACATGTTCTGTATTGATATTCTTGAAAGAAAAATTTCTGGTTATCTCCAGAAATTTCTCTACTAAATTGACTTAGAAATTTCATTATATATTTTCTGTTATCACCCACTTATACATGTCCCACTGGGGTAACATGATGGAAGCGTGCAGGCTTCTGTAGACAACCCCACTGGGGATGAATGTGGTTGGTGTCTCTCTAGCTGCCTTTGATTACTACAGTCACAACTGAGTATCCACAGTGGATGGGTTAACCAAGCCTGACCTTTAGCAGAAGTCTGCAACAATGTTTAATGTGGTATTTTGGCTCTAACCGAGAATTACAGAAGCACAGAATGGTTGAGGTTAGAAGGGATGTCTGGAGGTTATCTTGTCCAACCCCACTGCTCAAACAGGGTCATCTACAGCCAGGTGGCCAGGACTGTGTCCAGATACCTTTAGAATACCTCCAAGGATAAAGACTTGCACATAGGATATAGCTCACATGACTGGAATGGTGTCATGGATGGCTACATACATTTTAGAAAAGACAGGCCAGCGAAGAGGGGTGGTGGAGTAGCTCTTCACATGAGAGAGCAAATAGAATGTATCAAGCTCTGCCTAGGGGTCGATGCAGAACGAGTCAAGAGCTTATGAGTAAAGATTAAGGGGCAGGACAACACGGGTGACACTGTTGTGGGTGCTTGCTACAGGCCACCTGATCACGGAGAGGAAGCCAGTGGGGCCCTGTACAGTCACTCGGAGGTAGCCTCATGATCACAGGCCCTGGTTCTCATGGGGGACTTGATAACCTCCCTGATATCTGTTGAAAGGACAACACAGCTAGGTGCACGCAGTCCAGGAGGTTCCTGCAGAGCATTGATGATAACTTTTTTTGGCACGGGTGGTGGAGAGGCCAGCAACGTGAGGTGTGCTACTGGACCTTGTACTAACAAAGGACGGGCTGGGGACAAGAAGGCTGGGGGCAGCCTTGGCTGCAGTGACCATGAGATGGTGGAATTCAGAGAATGGAGAAAGCAGGGCAACAAGCAGGATTGCAGCCCTGGACTTCAGGAGAGCTAACTCTGGCCTCTTCAAGTACCTGTTTGGAGGAATTCCATGGATCAGGTCTCTAGAATGCAGGGGGGTCCAAGAGAGCTGGCTAATATTCAAGCATCACTTCCTCTAGGCTCAAGATTGGTGCATCCTTATGAGTAGGAAATCAAGCAAAGAAGGCAGAAGGCCTGCCTGGGTAAGCAAAGAGCTTCTGGCAAACCTCAAACAGAAGGACATTTATGGGATGTGGAAAAAGGGACAGGCCACTTGGGAGTAATATAGGAACATTGTCAGAACATGCAGGGAGGCAATGAGGAAGACTTAGGTCCATTTGGAATTAAATCTGGTGAGGGAGGTCAAGGATAACAAGAAGTACTTGTTCAAGTACATCAGCCGCAATAGGATGGCTAGAGAAAATGTGAGCCTGCTGCTGAATGAGGTGGGTACCCTGGCAATGATGGACACTACTAAGTGCTGCCTTTGCTTCAGTATTTACTGCTAAGGCCAGCCCTCCCAGACCCTGGAGGCAAGAGAAACCTGGAGAAAGGAAGACTCTCCCTTGGTCAATCAGGATCATGTTAGAGATTACTTTAAGCAAACTTGACACCCACAGATCCATGGGCCCCAACGGGATGCACCTCTGAGTGTTGAGGGAGCTGGCAGATGTTATTGCTAAGCCACTCTCCATCATCTTTGAAAGGTCATGGAGAACAGGAGAGCTGTCTGAGGACTGGAGGAAAGCCAGTGTCACTCCTGTCTTCAAAAAGGGCAAGAAGGACAACCCAGGAAACTACAGGTTGGTCAGCCTCACTTCCATCCCTGGAAAGGTGATGAAACAGCTCATCCTGGAGGTCACCTCGAAGCGTGAGGAGGAAAAGAAGGTCATTAGGAACGGTGAACATGGCTTCACCAAGAGGCAATGATGCCTGATGAACCTGGTAGTCTTCTATGATGGAATGACTGGATAGGTAGACAAGGGGAGAGTGGTGGATGTGGTCTGCCTTGACCTCAGCAAGGCTTTGACGCTGTCTCCCATAACATCCTCATAGGTAAGCTCAGGAAATGTGGGTAAGATGGGTGGATGGTGAGGTGGACTGAGAACTGGCTGAATGGCAGAGATCAGAGGGTCAGCAGCAGCAGTGTAGAGTCCAGCTGGAGGCCTGTAGCCAGCGGTGTTCCCCAGGGGTCAGTATGGGGTCCAGGCTTGTTCAATCTATTCATCAATGACCTGGATGAGGGGACAGAGCCACCCTCAGCAATTTACTGATGATACAGAACCGGGAGGCTCCGCTGATCCCTCAGGAGGCCGCGCTGCCATTCAATGAGATGTGGACAGGCTGGAGAGTTGGGAAGATGAACTGATGAATTTCAACAAAGGCAAGTGTAGGGTCCTGCACCTGGGGAGGGACAACCTCATGCACCAGTACAGGCTGGGGCTGACCTGCTGGAAGGCAGCTCTGCAGAGAAAGGCCTGGGAGTGCTGGTGGACAGCAAGGTGCCCATGAACCAGCAGTGTGCCTTTGTGGCCAAGAAGGCCAACGGGATCTTGGAGTGCATTAGGAGGATCATGGCCAGCAGGCCAAGAGAGTATATCCACATCTGGAGCATTGTGTCCAGTTCTGGGCTTCCCCATTCAAGAGAGACAGGGAACTACTGGAGAGGGCCCAGCGGAGGCTACAGGGATGGTGGGGGGACTGGAGCATCTCCCCTGTGAGGGAAGGCTGAGGGAGCTGGGCCTGTGTAGCCTGGGGAAGAGATGGCTGAGGGGGGATCTTGTCAATGCCTACAAATATCGTTAAAATCGAGTGTCAAGAGGATGAGGCCAGGCTCTTTTCAGTGGTGCCCAGCTACAGGACAAGGGGGAATGGGCACAAATTGCAACACAAGAAGTTCCACCTGTATATGAGGAAGAACTTCTTTACTTTGAGGGTGGCAGATCACTGGAACAGGCTGCCCAGAGAGGCTGTGGAGTCTCCTTCTCTGGAGACATTCAAAGCCCACCTGGACATGTCTCTGTGCAACCTGCTGTAGGTGAAGCTGCTTTAGCAGGGGGTTGGCCTAGGTGGTCTCCAGAGGTCCCTTCCAACCCTGATCATTCTGTGACTCCACAGTGTCTCTGGGCAACTTGTACCAGTGCTCAATCACCTTCAGAGTAAAAAAGTGTTTCCTGACCTTCGGAAGGAAACTGCTGTGTTTCAGTTTGTGCCTATGGCCTCTTGTGCTGTCACTGGGCACCACTAAAAAGAGCCTGACCTTCTTTTCTTTACAGCCTCCCTTCAGGTATTCATACCTGATGAGATCCCCCTAAGCCCCTGAAAAGCTTCTCCAGGCTAAACAGTCCCAGCTCTCTCAGACTTTCATCACATAAGAAATGCTCCAGTCCCTTAGTCGTCTTAGCGGCCCTCCTCTGAACTCTCTCCACATCCCTCTTGCACTGGAGAGTCCAGAACTGGGCACAGTACTCCAGATGTGCCACAAGGGCAGACTGCTGGCTGATGACCGACTTAGTGTCCACCAAGATTCCTAAGTCCTTTTCTGCAAAGCTGCTTTCCCGTGGGTTGGCCTCCAGCAAGTACTGGTGTCTTTGTGGTTCCTTCGTTGTTCCTTCCCAGGTACAGGACTTTGCACTTCCCCTTGCTGAACTCCATGAGGTTCCTGTCAGCCTATTTTTCCAGCCTGTTGAGGTCCCTCTGGGTGGCAGCATGACCCTTTGTTGTATCATCCACTCCTCCTAGTTTTGTTTCATTAAAGGGTACACTCTCTCCCATCATCCAGACATTTAACAAAGATGTTGAACAAGAATGGACCCACTAAGGATCCCTGGGGTACACCGTTAGTTACGGGTGACGTGTTGTGATGTATTCACTGTGCAAACACCAGATCTTGCCACATACTTCTGTGCACTCTAGGCCACAGAATTTTCTAGGCAGTGTTGGAGCCTCCCCTCATGAGCATGAATACTGCCAAGCATGCTGGTGTGCATCAGCATGGATGAATTGCTTTCAGTTTCTTCAGGCAGCATATTGCACTTAAGTGTAATAAGCACCCTCCACTTTCCTTTTCAAAAAACCTACTGCCAGCCATGGGAAATCCTCAAGTACGCAGCTAACAATGGTTGTCCTTTGCTATTTGCTCTCTTCAGTTCTAGTAGCTCCATTCCGTTTTGCTGGTAAATAACTTGTGGGTAGGAAGTTGGTCGGCCTGTCTTCCAGTTCTTATCACCTCTGGCTTTATTTTAACAAGTGGTTCCCTTCCCAGGCTTTACTGGCTAAAAGGAAGTGTCCCCATGCGCAGATCTGGGCTGACGGCATGCAGTGCCTAGGACATTTCCCCCTCTTTCTGATAAAGCTACTTGAAATGCCAGTAGGAACAACAGTATACATAGTAAAGTTATAAAATTAAACCTCTGACTGCCAGGCAATTGCAAAGTAAAAGTTGCACACATAGCCTCAACTCTTCCCTTTAGATATTTGCGTGATATTGAAATCTTGAATTACATCACACTGTATTTTTATGCTGTAGAAAGTTTTCCCTATGTACTGCAATTCCATGAGTGTTTAGGGCAAAACAGCCCTGGAACTGCTATTTAGAAAGATTATGCAAATCCTCAGATCACACGCCATTTCATTGCCACAACAGACTGAAAGGGAGTCCACGTTTCCCAAAGTTTAAGATCACGAAAGCTGTGTTTCTCCCAGAGAGTAGTACAAAGGTTAAGAACAAGAAGCTGCACATTTTTCAAATCAGTTGTTCTGCTTTAGATTCATATCTCAGTGAAATTGTCCCGTTTCAGTTCCTTGGCCAGGCCAAACCAGTTAAATGATTATTCAAGCAAAATAAAAAAATAAAATGAAGACTCATTGCACCAAGGTGGAACTACATGGTAGTTCTTCAGCTGAGTTTGAGAACAATTTCCAGCATCTCTGCCAGATCCTGTATAGCACTCACATTCCTCCTACAGTGACTTGCACCTTTTCTCTAATTTTCTAAATCTGCAGTAGGTAATGGGGGCTAAGTGAGAAGCTCTGTTGTTTTGCTGCACAGGAAACATAAGGAGTTGCAGTATTTTATAAGGAGAGGTGTAGATTATTGGAAGGAAGTGTGAGAGGAACAGAAAAAGCCCCATTAGCTCATTTGCTCCTCACCATGAATCAATTCCTAAGCACTTCAACACAAAAGACACGCAATGATTATATTTCTAGTGAGAATTGATGAAAGACAGAGTTATTTGCCCTACTTGCACTCAGAGGAGGCCGTTGGCTATAATAGCCAACTCTTTCCAACACAACAGGCATTAAAATAAAATTGGCTTATCCCAGGATCTGCATTTTGCTTACATCCCTCCTTAGCCAGACCAGAAAAGCAGCATTGCACAACAGGTTCTCATTAGGGGTTATCAGGTTTCAGGACAATGTTTATTCTAAACCAGGCACAGAAAATAAATATTTAGTCAGGCTGGTTCAGGACCAACAGAGACAAGAGACAAACACTTCAGATTCAATTCCAATTAATGAAAAAAATCCCATTTGTTTAAATTCACGTTAGGTTTGAGTCCTGCAGATTCTACAGGATTCTCAGCAACTGGTAGGGAAAATGTAATCTGTATGGATTAGTGGTGATTAAGTGTGAAAACCTGCAGCAACCTCATGTTCTTCTGAGTGTGCCCAACAAAGATACGTGAATACCTGTGTTCAGCTGCAAAATACTAAAGTCACCGAGTTGAAGGTTTCTTCAGATGATCACCACTGATGCTGGTTCTCTCACCTTCAAAGGAAACAGACCACCTGTCCAGCAAGATTCAATCTCATAATTCATTGAGTGTAATTAAAAGCAGTATTGAATAGTACAAAGGGTACAGAATGGGAGAAACTGCTGGCAGTCACAGGAACTAGTGTGAGAGAAAGCTGACCTCTGGCTGGCAGTTTTTTAAGCAGCGGAATAGGGATTAAATTTTAGTAGACTGCAAAACTTAATGCAGACATGCACGCATATTTTGTACAATGACACCATTGTATACAGAATTGCAAGACCTCTCAGAAATTTGAAGACATTCATCCACATGCTGGATGCATACAGTTGGAGGTATAGTCCACATACTTATGTAATGAAATGTGTAAATGCAGCCAAATTACATGGATCAAACACACATTCTCTGTAAAGGCAGAAAGAACTAGGAATACTCTTAAAATTAATTTTAACTCATTGACTTTCACTCACTGATAACTACTTTTGCTTTAGGATAAGCCAGTGGGAAAAAAAAATTGGCTAACTCAGTATTATTTCTACAATGCTTTTTCTCTGAACACTTTGATATCTACTTTCTAAAGTCTGCAGTCATTAAAATAAGGTTTATGATCTCAGTGACACAGATCTCTTTGGCTTCTCAAAAATACACTGAACCATCAGTTAAAGGCCTGACATATTGAAAAAATGCAATTTAATTGACAAAGGAATTCCTATTTGCAAGCTTCGTGCACAGTTCATAGGGACTCAAGGAGAGTGGAAGAGCGTGGCACCTGCAGGGCTGGATGTTATGGTGACTGTAGTAATTCCCTTGAGAGGATTTTCCTCTGGCAGTTTTTCTGCAAATGAATTTCTTAGGAGACCTGCTGGGGCAGCCTGGGGCTGAATGGTCAGCTGAGGATTGCCCTGAGAAAGTATAAAAGCAAACGGTGACAGTCTTTCTGAGCTTTTAGCTCAGTTCTAGCACAGTCTTGCCTTCTCTGAGACAAACAAGAAGGATTTTCCTTAACTAACCTTACGAATGGCAAGAAATGCAAATTGAAAACACTTGCCTTCACTGACTGCAACGGTTAGCTTTCTGTTGGTTGTAATAGGTGTTCAGAGACACAGCTCATGTGAAGATGATTCACTCAGGTGTCAAAATCTGTAGAGGAGTCCCACCCTACAAGACTACATGGCTTAGCCTATGCACAAGTTAAACGTCTAGGTTACCTTTATATCTCACTGCAGAGCACAGATGCTTGAAGAGCATGATTTATGCCATCCCAAGGGAGACACCTCAAAACAGTGACATTAATTGCAGTCTAAAACTGCTCTGTTCCTCCAGTGACTGTACAGGGAATCTAAATGAGACACTGAAGACAGGGAGGAGATACACTGTGGGAGTGCTCACACAGCCCACCCACAGACAACAAAACCTGTGTACCTGGAATGTACAGAACTGTCTGGGAGGATGTTTGTCCCAGACTTATCATGATAAAGAAGGTGATTATCAGTCAGATTAAAGAGTAGCAGGAAATTATAAAGTGGCTTTTGGAACAAGGAAGGAGTCAGCTTGGGAAATAGTATAAAAGCAACATGGCAATTTGTGGTGGGGGGAGAGACTTTGAGGTGAAAGCAGCAGTCAAAACCCGATCAGGCACCTCCAGAAGTCAGCCTGGCTGGCATCACAGCTTCTGTCTAGACTGCAGGGAATACTAGTGTGTAAGGATGGGCAAAGGTCCCATGTGGGTTCATGTGAAACAGGAACACACAGAGCTGGACCCCCCCACTTCTCCAAGCAGAGGTGCATGCAAGAAGAGAAGCTGCATCCTAGGAGTGCGAGGCTGTGCTTTTAACCTGTGCTGCCTGTGAGACAGGGTCTGGGTAAATGTGGGTGAGTGGGTGGTTGTGACTGCAGCTTCAGAGGGTATGTATAGAAGGATGTTTAGAAATGTGAAATGTTTATTAACGTTTTTGAAGTGTCTGCTGTCATGCTTTACCTGTTCTGTTACTGAAATTGATAGTAAATCTATTATTTTTATTACTGGTTGCCAGTTAATTACATACCATCAGTTAGCCACTTTTATCCTGGTTTTGGTTAAACAATGTGAACTTATCAATTTTTTCCTGCAAGACTCTTTCTCTTTTGGAGGTGTAGTTGAGCTCTAAACTTACCCAAGAGGCAAGGAAATAGAAGATAAGAGGCCGTTGGGGTTACTGAGTAATTCAGTGTAATTTTGAGGTTTACATTTTGAGATTTGGTGCATCTTACTTTACAGGATTTATATGAATAGATTTTGAAAGGACCTTGCTGGTTCCTAACTGTATCCTTCAAAACTAGATGGTGGACAAAGTTACCACAATCATATCTGAAAGCAAGGTATACTTCTGAGAAGCCAAAGCATGACCTTTGTTTTCAAGAAATTACCCTTTTTGAAGTAACAAAGGGTGTCCTCTCCAGGTGGTTCTGCTATGAATTGGAGCTATTCCCTTCTCTCTGATCAATTGGATCTGCAGGGTCTCAAAAGACTTAAGGTAATTGCCTCTCCTTTAAAACAGCTGAGGATATTTTCACTTGAATCAACTCAGTCTCTGATAATTTTCAGTATAGACTCTGTACTCTCAGTTCATTTTTGTACATTCATTCTTCTTACTCCATCTATGTTTGGTGAAACTTCTTCACCAAGGCCAAATACTTTTGCGTGTAAGTAATCATTCATAGATACAAAAATATTCTTCTACATGCAAACAAGAATCTCTTTGACTATATGTATGAAGGTATCTAAATATCTAAGATGCCTGGAAGAATACAGACTGATAGAAGTCCAGAAAAGACATATTTTACAATGAAGCTATCTCCTATATTGCCTGCTAGTACAGGTAGACCTCTCCACTGATCAGAGTGTATAGAAAAAGTCATAAGAATTGTAATGGGAGAAAAATGTACCCAAAATCAAAACAATCATTCCTGAATACATCACAGAGAAAACAGTGCGGTAATTTATCATAAATCATAGTATTAGCTTTAGGTAAATCTGTTTATTCCACCCCTGATTTATTATTACGATGTGCCATTTCTCTGCAGCTTTAGCATGTCGCTTGATGAAGGGGAAAACCACGGTATTATTCAGTTATTTTATACAGTAGATTTCCCATGTATACGTATTTTTCTTTACATAAGATTTTTTTAGGGAGATGTTATTTAATAGTTCAGGACAGAAAAAAAAACAACAAAACAAACCACAAACAAAACACCTTGTCCCTCAACACTTTTATAGCTTATTTACATAGAGGAGAAAAGGCCATCTGAGACAGGTTTCCTCTAAACATGCTTACTGTTATGAATAAGTCCAAAGACAAAGAGCTGCTTACTAGCTTCAGCAACCACTAAATTATGTCCTTTGACTGAGACTGAACTAAGAACTGTTTCCCAATCCAGCATTGACTTCTTAGTGAAAAAGTAAAGGTGATTTACTAACAGCATTTCCCAGCTCGCTGTGAAAGCAAAAGTGGATCAGCTTGATTAAGGGAAGCTGGAAAGCTTCCTTTAGGTAGCTTTAGGTAGGTCTGGGAAAGCTGGGAGTCACAGAGGGGCATGCTTACAGAGCCACCTGGATTGACAGCCAGAGCAAGAGGATCTGTAGGCCAGGAGAAAAGCAGAGAGCTAAGGGCCTGGATAACAGTGTAAAGACTTACTTGTGAGATATACACATGTTATAATCAGTCTAGAGCTCTCACTAGCTAAACTGCGATGTTCATAATGAGAACAGCAGAAAAGAATGCCAGGAAGAACTTTATTTGTGCACTGCATGACACATTGGCACAGACATAGAGAAGGTAAAGAAGGAAAGATAACTCGTTCTTTCTCTTAATACAAGAATTAGGGATATGAAATTAAGTAATCAGGTAGAAGTTTTAAAGCAAACGAATACTCTTTGTCAAGCAATACCTAAATAATCTGTAGAGCCTCATTGCTGTAAGATGTTGGGGAGACCAAAGGCATTAATGGATTAAAAAAATCTAGTAGAGAATTGCATGGCAGAGAAGTCCTCTGAGGCTTATTAAACATAAAGATATATATCCCACTTCCAGTTTTGTGTTTCTAACCTTGCAGGTTATGAGAAATAGCTATAGCCTGCCTAGGGATGAGTACCAATTCATGCTTGTCCTGTTACACAGCTTCGTGATGTTTTCTTGCCTGGTTGTTGCCAGAAACAGAATGTCAGACTAAGCACGTCTTTGATCATCCCAGTCCAGACAGACTTTTGCTCTTATATCAGTGAAAAGAGAAATGATAGGGCTCTAGATACTATGAGGACAGAAAACAGAGATGGCATTTATGTTATGCTCAGTCTCCCAGGAAGAGAAGCATTACAATATTTGATTCTCTACACAGGCTACTTGCAAGAACAGTGAAATGCGTATGCTAAGTCCTTACAGAACCTAATGAACAAATTTAATTTTATTCCCAAATAATCCTGCAATGTAATTGAATAAGAGTTGGTGGTAATTGTCTATTGTATTTGCTCCTGCTAAATGATAGGGCAATAATAGGGAATTCAAGCATAAAACAAAGTGAAAAACTCATAAGACTTTCAGCCGTTTCTAAGTATTTTGCTCTTTATCTGCATACGTGTTTGCATTCTGTCTCACATTAAATATCTACTACTTGAAGTTGTATCAAAACTGGCCACTTGAGGGCAATACTACAACCTAATTTTAACTGTTTGGCTCTAAGCCAGACCTCCATGTCATATTAAAAGATGTATTTCCTGGGTAGGTGAGGGTTCAGTTTTATTTGCATATATGTTAAGTATAAAAAAAATATATCTTTATTCAAGCTTCCAAATGCTTAATGCACAGAGAAAGAATTTCAGCGACTTACACCACAGCAAGCTTAACAGCAAACTGCTTTAATAAATTATGTTTACTTCACTGCGCAACCGGAAAATCACTTAAGAGCATAGTTTCATCTGAGTGTATCAAGAGTTACACAAGAACACCAGTCAAGGAATTTAAATCCAGGAAGCACCTGATTATCTATTTTGGATGAACGAAGGGATGGTGAGCCAGAGCAGGGGCCATGGGAAGCTGCTGACAGCAAAGAGCCTTCCCAGGTGCCACAGGATGGCACCACTATGGGCTACAAAAGTGCATCCCTTCATTAAGAACTGCGACCAGGCTGGGAAAGGTTAATGGCAGGGCAAAGGAAGCACTTCACAGTATGTTAAACCTTGAGATAATTAATCATAAATTACTGTTTCATATACCAGCTTCTATAAAACAGAAAATTATTCAGGGGTCAGCCTCCTGCTCCATACACATGCGTAATGTCGATTAACACAAAGAGAATTATTGCATGTATTGACAGAGACACATCCCTTAATTGGTACCATATGCAAAACAGAAAGCTTCTATTTTATTATTAATTTTCCAGTGCACAGATGGTCTAAATAAGGGGTTTCCAAATTTCCTCAAGGAAATAAGGTAATTACGCATGTCTCATATAAAAACATTTGTGTAGCCAAAAGCCATTCTCTCCCCTGCACCTCCTGCATCTTCCCAACCAGTGCCCAAATCTAGAGACACATTTTTGCCACCTCGTGACTACACACAAGATCCTCATGTCAGCTCAGGATTTACCTTCTTTTGCTTTCTGAACTGAGATACTAAAACATGTATAATCCAAAGAAAACCTGGCAGCTGGTGAGAAAAACACACTTGAACTCTTCCTGAACCGCCATTTCACCAACGCTTATTCAAGGAGTTGTGCTGAAGCCTTGCCACTATGATCAGGATAAGTAAATCTGAGTTGTAAAAACCATTTACAATAGTTTACTCACAAAGGAGCAGTGGGGAATACAGTATTATTTAATTCATTAAACTCCTGATTTTTCTTCAGACAGTTTCTCTTGATCATTTGAAATCCTCTGGTACCCCATCTCCAGTCTTTTTAAAACTCTCTCTTTCATATATAGCATATTCTGGTTACTTCCAGCAACCATAAACTGCTGTTGTACATAGGAGATCAAATTTTAAACTTAAAATTGTCATAGTAATGTTGTAACCAGGTTAACCACAATTGTGGATTAATTTCTCATTGATAATACTTTAATTATACTGGTATGAGAAAACTGGCTGACCAGAGACCTGTATACACTGTGGAGGTCTCTAAATTATTGTGCAACATTACTGAAAGCAGCACATCTATGATAGCAATGCAGCAGATTAAAATTATTCTCATCTCTGCATTAAAAAAAAAAAAAAATAAAAAAATCTGGCAGCTGCTTTTGGGGAAATAACACATCAAACTAGCAAATTTTTCCAGGTCAAAGTCTTCTCTATAGGCATGTTCAGTCCCGGTAACAGTGATGGGTATTCTGTCAATCAGCGGAAGAACAGGTCTTAGAGATCTTTTCTGTCTTTATCGAGTATTAACATGTTAGATCTCCATAACATAACAAGCCATTTTCCTTCCTACACAATAGAGTTGTCCTAAGCTTAGCAGCTTTCTGGACCAGGTTGCTTGGCTTGTTGCAAACGTGGTAGCTCCACTGACTAATTTGGGAGGCGATCAGTCTGCTGGCATTGTACATCCCACTGGCAACAAGTCATGGCTCCATGAAGTTTATGAGAAACTCGAGGTAATCTCATCCTGAAGGATATCAGTGGATGAATTCAAACCTTCTCCTAAGTGTTGTTTTCTGACTGATAATCTCCTACCTGATGCCTCTGCACCAAGAACAGAAGCCTCTCTATGATATTCCCAGTAGTGCTTTCTGGCCAGTCCATGAATTCCCAGTGTCTCACTTCTCCTGGAGACTCCCTGACTCCTCCTGGGTTCTTTATAGGGCACATTGTTTATGCTGAGACAGTCTTATATACCCCACTTTCCATCATTTTGTTGATTTGCATTTCAGTCTATACATCACTACAAATGTGCTTTCTGTGGTGCCTATTTTTCGTTTATTTCTTGCCATTTTGATAAATCTGCCTGAAGGTGTGGAAGATATAACACCACAGCAGCAGTAAGCAGATTGGAACTACTGTAATGTACTTTTGCTTCTATCCATCATTCTTATTGCTTCCTCAGCTGCCAAAGTGCTCTGTAAATGGTGACTGGCACCCCATTCAGCAGACCTCCTTCAGTGGGAATTATTTTACAGAGCCATATCACAGTTACTAATAACTACTAGCCTTTAAAGTAGTCCCTACTTCAGCTGTGATAGTCATGAGGCTGGACATTCTGCTATTTTAATAAACATAAAACAAAACTGAACTCCAAGGTTTGAAAGTGAGTGACCATTAGTCTTCCTAAATGTAAACAGAGGAAAAGAGATGGCAAAATAATGTAACTCCGTGGGCTTCCATAGCTTCCAAGGCGGGAAAGAAAGAGAAGTAGGTTCATCTCACCTGATTTTGGCAATCTAGAATTCGACATGTTCTCTAAGAATGTCATAGCCCATGGAAGGAAGCAGACACTTTTAACAGGAAACTTGTCTCATTCCAAAATCAGCGTCTAAATTGGGTGGGATGATTTGTTCTTTAGAGGTGTTTGTTTCTCCAGTAACTAGAATTAGATAATGAGCTTAGACCAGGCACTTAACTTAAAGAGTGCTAAAACTGTAGAACATACCAAATGGCTGGCATCATCAAGAGCCCTGACAGTGACACCACAGCATTCAGACTGATCCAAAGCCACGACCTGCTCCTACCCCAAGAGGTCAACGTGGGCAAAGTGCACCCATCCTCAGATGGCTGCTGCAGGAGCTGATCTATGTGACCTCAAGAAATAATGCTACTTTTTGACCTTATTCCTTCAAAAGGAAAGGAGCAGCTGCAGAATTGTCGTTCCTTCACAAAAAGCTGCCGTATTGCAAGAACAGTTTCTTGCTGAAAGAACAGTTTCTTGCTGAAAGAACAAAGGAATGGGAAGACAAGTTTGGAAATGCATGGGACTGCTGAGTGACCTAGAGGCAGAGAGGGATCTCTGCAGGCACTTGGAGATGTTCAGAGTTAATCCAATTAAGGCACATGTGAAACATCCTTCTTCATAAAACCAAGACCATGGGAGGCCCAACCTCTCCATGGTATACTTCCTTCCCCTTATTTAGAAGTGCCCTGACCCTCTTCCATTCTGTTTTACTGCACCTAAAAAAGAAATCAAAAGTATTTTAAATATTTACTTTCCCTTTTTACAACATTGTCAATATCCGGGCAAAAGATGTTACTGCATGACAGCACCCCCACTGCTGTGCTTTAGAGAAAACTTTGTTGGAACTATTGTCAAATGTCACCAATGAAAATGGGCTCTGAGGCAAGCAAACCCCAGGCCACGCTGCACAGGGCAGCTCTTCCCAGCTTCATAAAGCAAACCCCACTTGTTCCGAGAAATGAAAGCAGTACTTTAGGAGAATATTCACTGCCAGTTGTGGACTGCAAATAAAGGAGAAGCAAAAGAGAATAAAGATATTAGCTGTTTTTCTGCCTCTGTACTTCGCCTGAAAGATGGAAAAATTAGGAAATGAAATATTTTACCTTTATGGAAAAGTGCTTCTTCTTGGGCGGATGCCAGACAGTGGTGGTTGAATGAATGAATGCCCGCAGAGGTGTTAAGGATGTCACAAGCACATAGGCTTTGATGATGACAGAAATGTCTTGAGCTTTAAGGATGTCCTTGTGGTCTGGTGAAGCTGATACTTGATTCCTGGAAAGTAATAAAAATACATAGCATTAATGAAGTGATTTTACAAGCTAAGGAAATGAGCTAGAAGAAAATAGTGAAATAGTGAAATAGTGAAATTAGAAGAAATAGGAAATTAGCCTTTTTTCCCCTGAGTTAAGCAACACTACAGATGAAACCAAGCAAGCTGGAACCAAGCTCTACACCAAGCCTTTTTATTGCTTTCAGTATTTTAAAATCTTAATTTCCATACATAGAAAGTAACTATGTTAGGAGGGAATTACCTTTGAGAATACATATGGGTAAATGCATTGTGGGCATATTGTAATTGCTGCAAACCCAGGATATTCAGAGTGAAGGTAAAAACTTCAAAGAAATCCAAGCATCTTAAATAACAGAAGTGCATAGTCAAGGTACCCAGATTTAACACTGATTTGTAGTGAATTCAGAAAAACAACAAAAAAAAACCTCTATGGAAAGGTTACACTGTTGTTAGCACTTTCTTCAATGTAAAGGGACAAAACATGTGGTACCGCATGCTTTCCCTAATGAAAGCCATAAACTATAATTCCAAATATCATGAAAGACTATGACACCTAGAAATAACTTATAACAAATCAGCTAAACATAAAAGAATTATGCAAGCTAACTTTGTCTAGGAAGTGACATCACTCTCTAAATACTGGCTTTCAACTCCCATAGTCCACACAGAAAGAATGAGCCATAGAAACAGGACAGAAAAAAACAAACCCAAGGGAAAAATCTGTTATTTAAAAGCTCATTGCTTGGGGAAATCTGAGCTATACTTGGGCTTATTCACAAATACGGTTATTATTCTGCCTGTTAAAATCTCTGAGTATCAATCTACCTCATAGCAAATGCAATAAGATGACTGTACCGATTATGGGTCTCTAAGACTGATTACTGGTGAAAGACACAGAGCTTTCCTCCCATTTCTGTGTAATCTTTGGCAATATGTGGCCTTTCCAGCCCTCAATTTTGCTATCTGTTAAGGGAGTCTAGTAATACCTACCTTAAAGGGACCTTTTTCTCCCCTCTGCAAAATGGTAGGACCTCAGAGCATAAAATTTGTGAGATAACATAACAGAGGAAATAGCACTTGGACAGCCAGTTCTCAAGTACTTTTGGTTCTTCACTTCAGGGAGAGTCTCTGTGCAAAGGACTATGTTCGTGTGTCAGTGGTAGGGGCAAGGCAGGGATGGGAGGGAAATAGCTCAGCCACCAGGACACTTAAACATTCGGGGGTGTCTCTGGGTCTGTATTTACCTATCTAGGTATTTCAACAGCCTCAACATAAAGACTTAGCTGTTCACATGCAAAACATGCAAATTATTGGTAGTACAGAAGCAAGCACTAAGGAAGTATAAGAGATGCAATCCATCTTCTGTGGTCCCCTCTGTTGCTGCCTTCTGCCTCCCTGCCTCCCAATTAACTGCACAATAAAGCACTTGCAGTGTCTGAGGAGGGGGTATCATTAGCTTACAGCTGTGCGCTCCTGCTCTGCTTCCACCAGTAGGGCAGGTGGGCAGCATGCGTCTCATCGGTGCTTTCACTGCCCTGGGATATGTTGCTTGCGGTGTTGGCCCTTGGCAGCCCAGGCTGGTCAGAGCACTCTGGCGTGACAACTGGGAGCTGCAAGTCTGAAAAAGTACCAAGAGAATGAGAAAGAAAGTCAGCAGAGCACTGAAAACAGTGGTTGACTCCTGCTGTTCAGAGTAAAATATATAAAACACAATAGGTAGAAAGGAGATACCAGCATCAGCCAACAATGTAAAGTAACAAATGCCAAGACTATAATTCTTTTTGGATCAGCTAGCAGAGTGCTTTACACCCACAAAGCACCCCCTTCCAGCTGCAAACTCAGAGGCTTAGCTGCAACTCCCACTTTATAGGTGGCTGCATGAGTGGTACATACAAAAGCATCCCATTCCCCCTTCCTCTAAATAGAAATCCTTTATTTCTAGATACAGAATGCCAAAACTTTGTTTCTTATGTAGCCCTAATTACAATTAATGGGGATAAGAAATTTATTTGACTAAGGGGCTTTGCCACTGTAATCACACAGACAGCTCAGTAAATAGCCATGTATCCTTTTTTCCAAGTTCACCATTTAAGACTACATTTTGTAGTTACTGAAATCTATGGGAGACCTAGTTCTGCCGCTGAACGCAGTGGGACCAGACTGATGTACCAGAGTCCTCAAGATTACTGAGGCATGTGGCTATTAATAGTAACCAACATATTGTGATGTGAGTTCAGTCAACGGGTCATATGTATTTTCTGCTTTTACTGTGCTGATAAAAAGGCACAGAGCCCTTATATGAGGTCATTATTTCATGTAGGGTGGTTTTCATTAACTTTAACACATTTCGCGTTTCAGGTTCTAAAGTAATAGTCAGGGAAAAGTCAAGCGGTTCGCATTATTCCCAGACCTTATCACTTGTCTTTTTAATGACATACTGCACCGTGCTAATATTATGAATTTATTTGTGTAACTTCTCTTTTAAGGCACGCACTCTCAACTTTGGTACATGAAATGAAAAATAAAACTGAAGTTTTTGGTGATAAGCTGCGAACAACCATTCAAGGAAAAGAACTATTCATTTTCTTCTAGATCCTGTTAAAATGACGTTGTAATTGTCTATGTTTATCAGCTGTTCATCAGGTCAGTTAAGTTCAGCCTTCCAAGCTCAACTGGGATCTAAAATGAATCTGGTCTTCTGCCTTACCTGCGCCATTTAGCAGGATTAAAGGCTTTACTAATAAAAAAGAGGTACTTATTAATACAGACCTCATGTTCAGATTATACTTTCATTGGCATCTTTGTGTTGTGTTATTTATTATAACTGATTTGGGCTTTGTAAGTGACTGTTGATGGTACAGAGACAAAATGGGCTACTGTCTGCCTACTCAGCTGTGCAGTGACAACAGGAATAAGCCAGTAAACTCCCATTAAGTCATTTATTTAGCAGGCTTGCTTCTGAATATGTACAGGGAGCAGATCTGCTAAATCATGTGCTATTTTTTCCATATCTGCCTTGTAAACACACAAAAGCATTTTACTATGGCAATTTCAACCTTTAAAGTGACAATGGCATTTCACAATGGCAATTTGCAATGGTCCTACAGCAACTACTCCTATGCATCATTTTAGTTACCTAACTGAAATGCTCATATTAGCAGAATAGTATTCTTAGGCTTTGTCTTTACGCAATGGAGAGAGAGAGACCAGTCCTTGGAACACTAAGAGAAACACTGGTTCTGAACTGTTCTCTGAAAGTGCTTTCACTGAGTATGCAAGAAAATTAAGCTACTTGCAGCTGCAAATAATTCTCAGTGTAAAGTTTGATCATACAGCTTTGGTGTTCAGGCAAAACCAGAATTATTAAAACACAAAAAGGCCCTCCGCAGTGCACAGACATTGGTAAAAAAACCAAGACACAGTCCCCTGCAGCTGAAACTGTCTATGGAGTTACGGAGCCAAGCCTTGTACCACTGTTACCTTGGTACCGTAGCACATCCATCAGGAGCAGCCCAGTATCATCAGACTCTGCCGTTCAAATCTCATAGCCAAGATCTTCAAACAGCAAGGTACTGATCTGTCCACCGTGAGTGGGATCAGTGTTACACAAACCCCAGTGAAACCCATGACAGCAATCCAAGCTACCCCCTTGCTGAGGGTGCCTAGGGGGTCAGACGAGAGAGAGTCAGGTTGCCCTACCTAGATGGCTACAGCACTTAGCTGAAAGGAGGCAGAACTGTGCTTTCAGACCAAGCTCCCTATAACATACACATACACCTGTTACATTAGACCATAGCTACGTGACAACACTAACAGAACCACACAAAAGACGAGAATGACAGTTCTTCTTAGCTGATCATCTGAAAGCCAAATTATGTCAAAGGTGCACATTTTTCAGCAATTGTTTTAGTTAAAATGACCATAATATTGAGAAAAGGGAAATGCACAAAACATACTTTTCTTATTTAAAAAAAAGCAGATTATTTCACTGAAAATAAGAACAGGGAAGGAGAGAAAGGCTGTTCATCTCACTACTCAAGAGAAAGTAGAGTTTCTTTTCTTTTTTAAAATATAGTTTTAATTGTATTGTTAAGGCAACAAGTAACCAATGTGGTTAGACAGAGTTAGGAAAGAATGAGATGAGGTTTGCACCTATATTTACCCCTGTTAAGCAAGAATTTTAGCTGTTTTAGGGAAATGATTACTTTGACATTAATTCATCACTATGCAGTGGACCATTTACGGGTGTTGGATACAACAACAACAACAACAACAAAAAGAAAAATGTGTAGAGACAGATGAAAAAGAAAAGTGTCCTGAAATTCTCAAACTACTGGGTGGAAAATCCTTAGTATTGCCCTAAGTTATTACAAAATGTTTCAACATAAAATAAATTGAAATCTACCATTTCTTAAAGAAGAGGTTAAACAAATTCAGGGTCTCGGGGATTAGCATTGAGAACTAAAAAAAGTACTAGGCCTGTGAACTCTTCCTCATGCTACAGAGCATCCTGCTTGTACGGTGCTTTATATACCTCTGTTGGTTTTGTGTTAGCATCCACCTGGGAAAGAGCCCATTGCAAGGTGGCTAGAAGAAGGAGAAGGGGGAGTGAGACTGCCACAAAGTGCTTGCTCCTTTGAGATGACACACAGCATGTACACCATCAGGCAGAGTTAATAGGGAGTGACAGTCCCTCAGTTGGGTAAATCTGCTCCTAGTAATCAACGAATGCAATTATCATAATAATAAAGAGTGCTGAACTGCAGAACACTCGGCTGTGTCAGTTCTCATAGCAACTCTTCACCTGCTCTTGCACTCAGAAGCAGTAACAATGTTTATTAGAGCTGTAAATTTGTTGATCAACATTATCATCAATGAAAATCAGCCTGCAGTGTCTTTACTGTTTGCAGTAATTGCCATGGTTTTCCATCTTGAAATCACTCTACAAGCTGTTGTTAATTAAACAGTCCTTTTGAAGTACGTAAATAACATCAATATTTTATAACAGAAGAGGTGAGGCAGGCTTAGCAGTTGATAGGTGTCAGGCAACTTGGGAAACCAAGTTAGAAACTGTCCCAGTATCCTTGTGTCATGTCCAGATTACTCCCTGTCTTTCAAAAATACACATCTTATTATCAGTAAATTTTGTAGCACACTCTAAAGATCAAAAGAGGAAAAAAAAAGTAAACTAAAAAAGAACATTTTCCCTTTTAAAGTGGTTAAAGGCAGTAATTTAAATGCTATAAAATGCTGCTTTTCCTGAGGAGCTTTGCCACAAGTACCTTTTGATGCTGCCATTTGTGGTGATTCAGTGTTAAGCAAAGGACCTGAGGCCGAATATCTGCTTTCACTTAAGAAAAAAAAATGTTTCGCTTCCTTGAAATTTTGACTTGAAGAAGGTTTCTTATGCTGACATTTCTGAAAGGGTACTATTGAAAACACTAACAAACAGCACCACTTTGTCTTCGCTGAGGCTGTTGTCCATGATTCCATTTTGATGGGTAAGGAAGCCACTACAAATTCTCAGCAGAATTCACACATTAGCCCTTTAACCACAGCAATGGGTAAAACAGAGATCTGAGACACAGGAACAGCTGGGGGACACATGTGAAAGGGAGGTATAAGATCCACCAAAGCAAGTCAACACGTCTAGATCAAAAAAATTAAGCACCTCTTTGTCACATGAGCTGGTGGCAGCTATTCTGTCAACTGCAATCTCTCAAAGTACCAGAGTCAAACAGATCAGTTGACAGCGACAACTGATATTTAATGCAGCAGCTACACTGATGTCTAATGAGGCCTTTCAAGTATTTTACACAGCTATGACTTCTTGCTCCCTCTCTCCCCATCTCTGGCTCCCAAGTTATTTACTTGTCTTTGGCTTAGAGTTCTGAAGTGTAACATGAGATTCAACACATACACAATAAAGAATAGCTGATTTAAGAGTTATAACATGTGGCTGAGCAAAAGTTTTACCAATAGCTAGAAGTGCATTTGGATAAATTAAGACTTCCTGGAGCAGAGCCAGGTCAGTGTTGACACAGCAGCGGCTGCATGGACGGGTGGTAAATGGAACACTTAGGTTAACATGAACATCTGGTGATCCACAAAAGAATTCAGCAGAAGACCCTTCTGATTAAACTGAGTAACAATTGAAAGAAAAGGAAACAGAAAATGAATGAGAACGTGTCCTCTTCTTTATTCTTCCTTTTATAGTACCTTTTGATGTTACAAGGAGGGTTATGATATGGTTTTGTTTGTTAATGTTTTTTTTACTCTGTTCAAGATCAAATAGGCTATATTTTATACACCTCAAACATGGAGCAAGGAACAACTAAGCCTACTGTCTGAGAGGAAAAGGTCGTGTTGTTTCTAAAGTGCCCATCAACTGTCAAATCTGTTAGAAACATGTCAAAAGCATTTGAGTCACCTTGGGAGCTCCTGGTTGTTTAATGAAGCACAAAGCTAGAGATGAGATGAAACACAACTAAGGTGTTGTGCTTTGTTCTAAGCCTAGGAAATTGTTCATGTCTTTCATAATGGACACCATAAGCTCAGCATGTTTGTACTTGCAGAGTCTTCATCCAACTGCTTTTCTTTTTAGCAGGAAAAACATCACTTTAGAACATAAAAGTGCATTCATCCTGAAAGTATATGGGAGACTTTCCACCTGCATAGAAGTCTTCTGAACTTTTTTCCTCGATTTTCATAGTGGTAGTCTGTTTCTAGCAGAAGCATGAACCCTCTCACACAGGAAAAAAGGAGGATAGTCACCTCACATCATTCCTTAGCAGTTTCTGCAGCGCAATATTCAGGAAGGACTGGTAACAGGTCCCTTCTGTCAGTCTTGCAGGTCTGCTCTCTGACAGGGCATTTCAGTGAGTTAGAAGAATTTCATATTGCATCCTGTGCTGGGATCATGCATCTGCCTTACTGGTGTGGGCTGCTGGAGCACAAAGAGCTTATTTCTGATACAGACCAGGCAAGCTGCATTGCTACAACCTGGTCCTCTTCTATTATTTACAGCTGGGCAATTTTCCAGCCTTTGTAGGTTGGAAAGGTGTGTTAAACAGCTGCAAAGATTGCTTTACATCAGGAGATGCTTAAAAAGTTTTCATGGAGTCTTAGGTGGACTTCCGAGCACCTCCAGGACCAGGGGATTTTGATAAAAATAAAACCTACTACTATCAACTACCTTTTGCTCAGTCATGTCTAGCAACCCGCTCTAAGCTGCATGACCATGAAAGTAATGAGCATTAAAAGTGCATTCTTGTCATTTTTCAGTGTTGATTTTGGAGGATGGATGATTTCAACTGAACTACTGCCACTACATGCCTTGAGGCTTGTCACAGAAAGCAGACCCATTCCATTTAATTGCCTCCTGTTATCCATTTGACCTATCAGATGAAAAGACTGAAACAAAGATTAGTACTCTCCTATGGCTTACACATTATGCCTTGAGGTTGCTGAAGAAAGAGAGACAACCTATAACAGTCTGTTTTATAACCTATGCATTCAGAAAAGGATGGCTGTGAAACTCAAAGCAGATGCTGAGTATGTGAAGGCAGCTAGGAACACTAGGGGCAATCCTGGTCCCCAGTGAAGTCCTCGCAAAATTTCCATTGATTTCACAGGAATATGATTTCTTGCTTGGTACTTAACACTCCTGTGATGGTTATGATGTGTTAAAAGCTTCATTTGCAACGTGCACATTACTGCAGGTTTAAGATCCCACCCACTGCTGACCATTGATCTAGCTGTCCTTAAATGGTTTTCATATTCAAAAAATAGTGATCTCTCCCTCTGTAATACAGTTAAATTAAAAGCAACCCACCCTGAATGTTTAGAATAAAGAAATGTCAAACTACAAATAATTTCTGGAAATGTAAACTATCTAAAATATCCTGAGTATTAAAAAAAAAGTTTATGGTAAAGGAGATCTAGAGGGAAAGGAATTTGAACTGTGGGTTGGACTGCACTGAAAATCACGCTAAAAAAACACCTATGAAGTCTCAGTTAAAAAGACAAAATGATGGTAGCGCATCATTTTGAAATGTATGCTTTTTATTTTCCCCTTTAAAAGCATCAGCAAATACAGCTTCACTTTAGGTTAACCATTTACTGTGATTTTTGCTTCTCTGTTTTGGCAGGTGCATGAAGAACAGTATTTATTAAATGCAGTGTGTGCTTCTTTGTTCCTAAAGCATCCTTACAGTTAAGACAGAGAGGGTTTTTTTCAATATTTTCCAGAGGGGGTGCTTCTTCTATGCATACCCTTCATACTAGAACTTAAATTTACAGATAAACTATAAAACTCTGGAAAAAGTAACTCAGTGAATATGCTGTCTCACTGCTACGTGATTAGAGCCACAGCTACAATTCTGTACTAGTAGCAGCGTAGAATACAAAATAGTGTAGGCCAAGTAATTAAATTCCATTAGCTGCTTTACTCCTTTTCAGTCTACTCCTATTTGTTTTTATTACAGAAGTATGGTTTTGTCCTAGCTGAAATCTGACCGCGTTGTCAAACAAAGAAAATCCTGCCCCACGTAGTTCACTCGAAAGGCTGAGATGCTGATTTTATTGGCCGTTGTTGAGTAGCAGAAAGGTAACAGGCACAAAACTGATCATAACTGGTATGCAGACATTTATAAGGGTCAGCTAGCAAAAGAAGTGCATCCCCCTATAAAGAAGCATGTTCCTGTTACAGAGATGTTGAATTATATCAACAGAAAAGTAATTTAATCTGTAATTTCTTTCTTACATAGATGGCCCCATTGGGCCTTGCTTCCTCCCCTCATCTCATCACCCTTCCCACTGACTCCAGGGATGCTAGGGACAGGCAAAGCAGCTTTGCTAGGCAGGAGGAGAGGAAAGCTGACATGGGGTTAGCACCAGACAGTGAACATATCACATAGTGAGAGCACAGTCACGCAGCTGGACTACCCCAGCTCTCCCTCCCACCTGATTTCATCAGGGTCATGCCTATCTCAAGACATTTTGTGTGATTAATGCTGTGGGCCAGCCCTGCAGGTGAGCACGTGAGCACACCAGGTTGGTAGACACTTATAAAGTCTCTGCACTCATACTGCATACACTCTGCACACTAATAAAAAGAAATGCAGAAGGAAGATGTGCAGCAAAAGTATTACTTTAGAAAAAATCAGTGATCTGGATGAGTAGAGAAAACAGCTATGCATGGCACAGGCTGGGCTGTGGAAGTGGTAAGCAAGACAAATGCTTATGTGGAGAGACAAGTCTGAATTGCTTAGGGAACCGGAAAATCATGGAGGCAATGCTATAAGCATTTCCACTACTTTCCCAGACAAAACTTGACAAAGAGAGTATTTGCAGGATGCCTCCCCTGTGCCATAAAGTGAGACTGGGCAATTCTGCTCATATTGTGGACCTTAGTCCTCTCCATCTGTCAGCTGAGAGTAGTTCCAAAAGGCAGCCAAGACCAGTTCTCAGCCCACCTGAGGTGGTGGGATACCAAGTATGAACACCTGAAATCTCTTTGCCAGTCATTCTCCAACCTCAGAGAGTTTCTAGGTTTGGGTTGTTTGCAGGAATATTTCATTTACAGATCACTGCAACAGCTGCAGCTTTTGCTGACCTGAGCAATAAATGCCAGGAACTTTCCTTAGTTATTCAATAGCCATATCAGTACCTTCTCTTGGCCTAAGACTCACACAGTAAGCAGATATCAGGCGTTTGATTAAAAACTGGGCTAAATGCCCTGCAAAAGCAGGAGTCAAACCAGTCTTCTCAGAACGAGCAGCAAGCACTTACTGGTGTCTTCCACACTGAATTTTAAGATCCACTACAATTCTTGTGTTTTATCAGAAACCCGCTGCCACATGTGTCCAACCTCCAGCACCTAACTCCTTCTCTTACTCAATCCAATTTATCCACACATATAATGCATTTTTTGCCTTCTGGCTCCTCTCAGCTCATTCCAATGAAATTTTCCTAACTTTTTTTTCTTTTTGCAGCTTCTCTCCTGTCTCCCAAAAAGCAGTCATCACTGGTATGTACAGTTTCCTCCCCCATACAGATACAATGAATCTGAATCTTCAGACTGACTTTCCATTAAAAAGAAAAAGCAAAGAAACAAGCACCAACCCAATATTTTCTACAACTAATTTTCTCTCCTATATTGATACAACAGGGCTGTGGGAAGGGGCATGCTCTCTTAAACACAAAACCCAGCAGCTTAAGAGTTGCACGACAACATACAGAACAACATTTTTTAAAAAAATAACCTTTAGCCTTGTACCCACTGCTTATCAATATTAACACTGTCATACAGTAAATTCAGTAATCCCATCCTCTCAGCCTTGCTGCCTAATATTTCCTTCTACGACTTAGTTTGTCTTTAATTGGATCACACAATTCTTAGAGCAGCAACTTTGTGTTTTCACTTTTACAGGAAATTGCTTGGCTCCTTGGGGGGCTGACTAAATGAAAAACACAGTAATAACAAACCAACTGATCCTCTTCAACAGGAATTGCAGAGAAGCCCTGTTGACTGAAACACACAAGAGTGAAAGTATGTGACTGATTTGAAAGGAAACAAACTCTTTTGTGGAGGAAATACTGATGAAAACCGTTCTTTCCATGAATAATTTTAAAATTGAGGATCAAACAAACCCTAATAATTGGCAACTTTGCTGTTGGAAAGAAAGGTCTGTCAAAGGATGCAAGCAGAAGAAAGATGTGGAAAGAGCTGGCTTTATCAGATGAATAGAAGGGGAGGAGAGTATCTGAAATCTTGGCTCTAGAAGTTTGCTTCAACTTATGCATTTTTGTCTGCTTAATCTGACATCAAATGATTTACCCTTCTGATCTAGTTTCACCTTCTATGGGTGGATTTCACTTACAGTAAATTAGATGTCGCTTATCCAGTGATACTGAATGTGATTAATTTCTGGGTTAAGACACTCTGAGGTCTGGTCTACACAAAGATGACTCTCTGTGTGCCACAATCTAAGTTCCTATTCCTGGATGTCAGTGTAGTCTACACAGTCAGTCTGGAGCAATTCAGCTAACCCAAAATTATGCTGAAAGCAAATGCTCTTTTGGGCTTGCTCACTCTAAACTGTACTTCTGTTCATTTTGAGAATTTAGATAAAATTCAGGTATCCACACACAGACTTCTATTGCCATCTAGGACGCCATAGGATATACCTCTGAGCCTCCAGCTGCTAGACCAAAAAGATCACTGTTCCAAATCTGCCCATCCTACTGGGCATCCTGGACCCTCCATGGGACCCTTGCAATGAAACAGCTAGCTCAGCCACTAGGCCACATGGTGATGTGGGGACATCTACAATTAAGAAATGGATTATTCTTTTTACTTTAAACACCACAGCTAATTTAGGTTAAAACACTTTTTAACGGATTGCTGAAAGGTGAGGGCTGGGCCTTTTTCTATCTGACAGTCCTTCAGCAACTGCTAGAATTAGCCTCCATAACTGGGTGGGTAGGACACAGACCCCTGCTGCCAAGCACAAATACTACCTTGATTTCAATAGGATTTTGGCATCAGTCAGAACAGCTTTTCTCCTTGCCAGGAAAGCACTAATAATATAAGAATGGAATAAGATATTCACAAACAGCCCTTCCCTAAGGAGGAGATATGGTGGGTTGACCCTGGCTGGATGCAGGTGCCCACCAAAATCACTCTGTCACTCCCTCCGCAGCTGCGCAGGGGACAGAAGATACAAGGAAAGGCTCCTGGGCTCAGATAAGGGCAGGGAGAGATCACTCACCAGTTACTGTTCATGGGCAAAACAGACTCGACTTGGGGAAAATTAATTAATTACCAATCAAATCAGAGTAGGAAGTAAAAACTAAAACTTAAAACACCTTCCCTGCATCCCTCCCTTCTTCCCAGGCTCAGCTTCACTCCCAGTTTCTCTACCTCCATCCCCTGAGTGATGCAGGGGGACAGGGAACAAGGGCTGTGGACAGTTCCTCACACATTGTCTCTGCTGCTCCCTCCTCTGTAGGGAGGGGAGGACTCCTCAGATTCTTTCCCTGCTCCAGTGTGGGGTCCCTCCCATGGGAGACAGTCCTCCATGAACTTCTCCAGTGTGGGCCCTTCCCACAGGCTGCAGTTCTTCATGAACTGCTCCAGCACGGGTCCCTTCCACAGCGTGCAGTCCTTCAGGAACAGACAGATCCAGCGTGGGCTTCCCACAGGGTCACAGCCTCCTTTGGGCATCCACCTGCTCCAGCATGAGGTCCTCCACAGGCTGCAGGTGGATATCTGCTCCACCATTAACTTCCATGGGCTGCAGGGGAACCTCTTCTCTGGTGCCTGGAGCACCTCCTCCCCCTTCTCCTTCACTGACATTGGTGTCTGCAGAGTTCTTCCTCTTACATGTTCTCACTCTTCTCTCTGAATGCAGTTGTGCAGGTTTTGGGTTTTTTGTTTTTTTTTTTTAATTATTATTATTTTTAGATATGTTTTTCCAGAGGTGCTATCACCATCACTCTATCTTTGAGCCAGTTGGCATTGGCTCCATCAGACATAGGGCAAGCTTCTAGCAGCTTCTCGTAGAAGCCACCCCTGTAGCCCCACCATCACCAAAACCTTGCTGTTCAAACCCAATACAGGAGAAAACACTGAACGGTTTAACAGACCCCTTAAAGAGAGTGGCTTATACCACAGCTTATGGACACCAGTGAAAATGTGCATATTTTACAGAGAAAGTTCTGTGTGTGGTGAGTGCCTCCTGTGTTTGTGGTTTTGTGGTAGCAAAATAGTAAAACCACTGCAACTGGCCTTTCTCCAAGTATCAGGGCAAACTAACGTTTTTTAAAGGCAATCTGTTACCACATGAGAAGGACCTACCCATTCCTGAACTCCTTGAAATTTTAGAAATCTACTCATTTTTTTCCTGAAACTGGTACTATATCAGAATATTTTCTAATTCACTTTCCAGTGCAAGGGAACCAAGGCACTCATCATCACTGAAGACATACTTAAAACTCAGCCACAACCGAATATATCACCTACCTGAAGTAATATGACTTCATGATAATGGACTCTCATGGGACCTGGATAGATGTTGATTATGCTACATGTTCCTTATGATCAGTTTTGACAATGTACTGCACCAGGAAAATGGAAATGTCCAATTTAAACTGACCCTTAACATACAGTTCTTTAAGGAAACACTTCACATAAGTTTTAAATATCGATTAATCTTTAAATGAAACAGTACAAAAATCAAAGGGGAAAATATAGCATGCTTAGGTTAGGAACCACCTAACTTCAACTTTAGTCAGGCATCCAAATTCAGGTATTTAATCTAAGCTACTTTTCTATGCCCCATTCAGTGGTGAAAGGTAATTGGGTAGTAAGTACCTGCAGAGGGTAATTCAACACACCTATTTTAAACAGATAGTTTACAATAAAGTAGTTCTGTAGGTGTCTCTCTCTCTCCCCTGATTTAAGGGAAGACTAGAATACTGCTGCAGAAGATACCTTACTTCCAAATGGTTAAATGAGATGTAAGGAATCCTTTCCTTATGTGCTAAAATATAGCATCTATATAAAAAGTGAAAAGAGAAACAGAAAAAGAGATAGAGAAAAAGAAAAAGAAAGAGAAGAAAAGAGAAAAGAGAAAAGAGAAGAGAAGAGAAGAGAAGAGAAGAGAAGAGAAGAGAAGAGAAGAGAAGAGAAGAGAAGAGAAATTAAAACTGATCAATCTTGTATATTTGCAAACAAAGCAAATACTAATGGAATAAATGTGAGGTTGGTTGTTACTGGATTATTAAAAAAAAAAGACAAAATTTCTTATAAGCAAAGTTTATGATGTGAAGATAGATCATCAATCCAAAATAGCACTGGTGCTGGATATTTAGAAGTGTAACTGAGATCATGATGTGTTCCTATGTAGTTTAAATAGACCTCATATGGTGCACAACAGTTTTTTCCAGTTTCTATTCAAAGTGAATTTCACCCATAGTAAATTAGAATTCTCTGGCAGCTTGCCCATAACCTTTAAAGTTTTCTGCTTGATGATCTTAATACACAAAGGCTTTTTATCAGTAAACTATGTCTGGATGGGAACCAAACCCCGACTCCTACTCCTTCTCCATGCCACAACATTTTTGTAAAGCTGAACAAACATATTACACCAAACCCAGGGCTTTGAAGTGTAAACACTGATACACTATATTGATACAAAACAGTCCAAAAATAAGACACTTATAGCCAAATTATTTCTGCTGTATGCAATAGCTAAATAGTGCAATATCTTTACCTGAAAAGATACTGCATAACTATAATCTGTATTTAAATGGTGTCTGAAAAGGTTTATCATTCTTGTTTCATTTTTTCCTCCTATGCATTCATGACTAAAATTGAAAAGGAACTGTAAGCCTGTCAGTCTTATTTCAGAGACTTCCTGTGACAACTATTAAAAGACCATCATCACATATGCATATTTAAATTAAATAGGTTACCTGAAAAGGCTTTTTTTATCTGGCATAATCCCTCTTTTCTGCAAAGGAATTGCTGGACTTCTGGGAGTAGGTTTACCTGTACATAAAAAAAAGAAGCTTTAATGATTTCATTCAGAAAAATGCTCTTTTTCTGGAGCCTTCAATGGGCTTGTGTTTAATTTATCAGAGGCACCTCATGTGCAGATTTGCTGTCAATGTCAAAAGGAAATTGCAACTTTGCCATCCCTGCAACGTGGGATAATGAGTTAAGGTGTGGGCTATTCATCCGTGGCCATCATAAAACACAATTTTAGACTTATGGCTCTCCACGTGGCTGCTGAGTTTTCATCCTTTCTGTCCTGTTTTTGGCTGGGATAGTTAGTTTTCTTAGTAGCTGGTACAGTCCTGTACTTTGGATTTAGTATGAGAATAATGTTGATAAAACACTGATGTTTTAGTTGTTGCTAAGTAATGCTTACTCTAAATCAAGGACTTTTCAAGTTTCCCATGCTCTGCCAGTGAGGAGGTGGACAAGAAACTGGAAAGGAGCAGAGCCAGGACAGCCTACCTGAACTAGCCAAAGGGATATTTCATACCTTAGAATGTCATGCTGAATTTATAAACTGGGGGAAGTTGGCCAATGCCTGCCGATTGCTGCTCAGGGACTGGCTGAGTATCACTTAGTGGGTGGTGAGCAATTGTATCATGCATCACTTGGGGTCTTTTTTCCTTTGGGTTTTATTCCTCTCTCCCTTTCTTTCCTTTTTATTACTATTACTGTTACTGTTACTATTACTATTACTATTATATTACTGTTACTGTTACTATTATTGTTGTTTTTTGTTGTTGTTATAATATTTCAATTATTAAATTGTTTCTACCTCAGCCCATGATTTTTACCTTTTTCTGATACTCCTCCCCATCCCACTGCAGGGGTGAAAGAGTGAGCAAGCAGCTATGTGGTACCTGGCTGCTGGCTGGGATTGAACCATACCTTCCCTGCCCCCTTTTCAGTTTCTGCAGCTTCTCTGTTCTCTGTCAGCTATCAATCACTCTCTCTTCCTGCATGGAAATAGCTTATGCCTCTTGAATTGCTGTGCTTAGGAAAAGTGGCAAGCTAACACAGCTAAACCACACTCAGGCTCTGGAACAAAGCAGCATGTTGCACCATGGCATGCACCATGGTATGCCAGCAGTGAGTAATGTTAGGCCAATATTTAAAGTTATCTGGAGATACAGGCCATCTGGTTTAAGACCCTGCTGTGCTGCAGACTTCCTGAGAGAACTTGGACAATCCCTTTGATCACCTTGTGTCTCAGTTATTCATGTGTGAAACTTCTGGACATTGCAGAATGCTGTAAGGGTTATTATATTGCCCAGTATTAAAGGCTCAGATATGATAATATGGGTAGAATGAGCAAAATGGAGTTTGCAGAAGCCTGGGGTGTTTTATGATCTGTGACCTGAACCCAAAGCATGTATATTTCTAGCAAACTGGAACTGCTATAAAAATTTCAGTTTGGATACACTTAGGTAAGTCATCCTGTCCCAGGGAACCTCAGTGTACATGCTTCTGGCTCTGAATTCTGTGGACATGCTATCTTTTTTTTTTATCTTTTTTTTTTTTTTTTTTTTTTTTTTTGTATCCTCATGAATTTCATAGCTGAACTAAATACCGTTTAAAAGCAACTCTATTTCTCCCAGTCCCTCAAGTTGGAGTGTATACTTTTGGGTCTTGCTATTATTATCTGTGCCATTTTACTTGAAATACAAACCAAACTGTATCCCTGGTTTGGTCACATTTTTTCAAAGACCTCAGTTTAAGTCGCTTACATATTATTACCAACAGGTCAGGTACTTATTTAGACATTTGCCTAAGTAACCTAAATTCTGCCTGCAACACGCTGAAGTGAAAAAAAAAAAAAAAAAAACCAAACCAAAAAAACCCAAAACCAATCCTGAAAATACCAAGGAATATTGGCACCACTGATGGTTTGGACTGCGAGCAAGCAGATTGCAGTGCCAGAGCGAGGACAGCCCTGGAGGAGGACACTGGTCCAGCTCACACATTATCAATTGTAGGAGCTCTGTCACTGTTTGGAAAGGTGCCTAAATTATGTTTACAAAGGAGCAATTATATTAGATGAAACTCAACAGTGATGTAAATCATGAAGCCTAAATTAGTCCAGCTTTATCTTCAGCCTATGCTATTATTCTGAAATACTACATGCATTTGCTATTTTTTTTCTCCCCATTTCTAAATTCACTTTTCCAATGGGGTAAATTGCTTAAATTTCCCTTGATTTCTGTAGATGCTTTTGCTGCCTAACATATTGGTTGAGGGTGGCCAAGAACACAAAAGTTCAAGCTAAAGAAAAGGAAAACTTGGCACTCAGTTGTAACAATTTTGAGTATTTACACTAAAACACTCACATCCAAAATAACATACTATGTCCAAATGAGAAATTGCTTTTGATCATTGGGTGTGATATAAAGAATGAAATGTTGGTATCTGACAAATATTTCTCAGTAGATAGGAAACCTGAACAAAACTTTTAAATTGGTGCTATACCACACTGCTGAAGTATAAAATGAGCATTAGAAACCTTTTTTCTTTATGAGTAAGTACTGAAAATTTGAGCTAGCCCTGTCCTTCCCACAAAGCATAACACAGTAATCTCATACCTTCTGGAATAACTCTAGATGATGCAAGTCTTCTATTTGAATGCAGTCAGTACCATCATTTTTTCTCGAAGATAAGCA
This sequence comes from Falco punctatus, assembly GCF_963210335.1. Classification (NCBI taxonomy): domain Eukaryota; kingdom Metazoa; phylum Chordata; class Aves; order Falconiformes; family Falconidae; genus Falco; species Falco punctatus. Next base: position 81,958,515 of record NC_137585.1, on the reverse strand, counting down.
GATCAAAAGATCCCAAGGGCTTATGCCACCTATCAGGAAAGAAAAAAAAAAAAACAAACCCAAACCAAACCATATTAAGAAAGAAAATATCATGCAATTCCTATTCGAATAAAAAGTACTCAGGGCCAAATCCTGGGCAATAGCAAACTGTTGGAGTGTTCTGTACATGAACAGATACAGGTGGCAGAAGGGAAAAAGACATATGCACTACTAAGTTCAAGCTTTGGAACACTAATTAGGTATTTCACAGTTGGCACCTCTTGTTTTACTTGCCTACTGATGTCCAGTCCCCTGATGTTTGACCTGTTTAGCATTTTCAGAAATGAAAAAGTTCAAAAACATGCTGCTGCTTTAATTTGTTCTTTCTTCTGAATTCAATGCTTTCAACACATATCTACTATATGCAGTGTGATCTTCTTAGGTCTTTCATTATTGGGAAGTAAATTTTACAGGAAGTAATATTGGTCATGCTATTGCAAACAGCAGGAATTTTAGCCTGAATTTTGGTGTAGTGCTTTCCTAAATATTAGACATCAGCTCGCCTAAATATTAGACATCTAGAAATGGTATACAAGGTGGGAATTAAGTTGCACTAAGCAAGTTAGCTAGCTTCTGAGCTGGCTCTGATGCTTACTTTCTAGGGCAAAGCTGACCTGAGGGACCATGGGGTTCTATTATCAGGTAACAAGCAACACCAGAGTCAGAGATGACTGACTGAAGAGACAAACTAAATTGCACCAATTAAACACCATTATGGATTAGAAGATACAAACAGGTCTTGGAGTCTGTCCATATCGCAGCATGTAACGTGGTATAGAAATGGCAATGTAGCTTCAAATGAGCTTGCTCAGCTCCCTCAAGTGATTATTTGTTTTCTTCTATGTACAGCCTACGTAACTGGGACTAGTTAGAGATAGCGGCATCTCTCAAAAGGTTAACAGTATCACTATGTCTGTTGAGGGCACAACAAATATGTTCAATAAAAGGTAAACCATTTCAGTGACAGAATGACAATCAGAAATAAAGAACTTCCAAACAGAAAGGGCAGCAGGAGAAGCTGTACCGCGTCCAAGTCAGGATACAGCATTAGGTCAAAGCTCTCTGCAGGACAGCTATTTCAGTGACTGGTTGGTTAGTTCTTTTTCCCAAGGCTGGAAAGATTACATGCATTTTATTCCATTTTGTTCTATCCATCTGTGATAGCTTCCTAATTTTTTTAGATAACACCCTAAATTTGGTTCCACTGATGGCCCACAGAGATACTTATTTTGGCTGATTTCACTTCCAAAAATGTAGTTTTTTCATATCCCGATCACAAATGCCAAGCAGAGTGAAGATTTCACTACAGGGGATTCAACACTCAATTTACATTAAGTACAGTAACGAACTGATTGTGCAGAATGGGCCCAAGACTATGAAACTAACTATTGTCTTTTTTATGTTTTTAAGCAATGTGACAAAGCTGAAAAGATCAATTTTCAGTTATGCTACATCCATTACTGTAAAGAATTCTTCAATTTCACATTACAAGAATCAGTATTATGGTATTCAAATAATTAAGGCATATGAAATTTAGGCAACATAGATTCACTACATGCTCCTTTGTAAAAGAAACAAACAGAAAAGTGCAGGTAGATAAAAATGGCACAGATAGCAAATAAATGAAACATTAAAGAAGCATACAAACAAATGCTTCATTTTAGTGCAAAAGATTGACAGTGTTAAGAACCTACTCAATGACCTCAGCAGCTATGTAATTATCAGATAAGCAAGATGTTATGCCTTTGACTAGTAAATACCTTCGAATAAATCATTATAATTACATATAAACCACAATGCCTAGCTGTGTGCAATTTGAAAGGGAGCAGAGGGAACTCCATTTCTCAGAAGCAGTTAATTTCCTTCCTTTGTTTATTCTTACACATCCTGGCCAGGGATGAATGTGATCCTTGACTCCAAAGAATATGCTGCACTGTGAATCATTTGCCTTTAGGACACAGCAGAGTGATCAATATGAATGTACTGAAGAGCAGAAAAGGTGAAAGGGCTTCAGACCTAACATGTTTGCGAGCCAGTGCCCAGGAAGTAGAACAGTTAACTGCTAGGAACAATTTTTTTCAGGAGTGGTTGAACGCCTGCCACTATTTGTGTTTTCTCTTTAGGGTAATTAGACATCTAGCCAGTTAGTTCAGTACAGAACAATCAGAACTGAAACATGTCTATTTATAGAGAACAGGAGACTTCCTATTAGAAAAACAGCATACACCTAGTGCTCTCTCAGATTCAGGCTGACAGAGCGCTATGACTACTATTTAATTTATCAATATATTCCTCACCAGCTACACCTGAAAAAATGTTCTTGGAAAACAAAAATAAGACGCATGTGTTAGAACAGTTATTTAGTCCTGGAACGAACTCCTCTGTGAATATTGCCCATGTCATTCCTCTCACAGCTTAACATTTTGTGGAAAATTAACATCTATGATCATGAGACCATGAGTCAGTCTCCCTTCTGCAAATGTAATAATTATAACACTGTATTTCATCGAAAAAGTGATGGTGTTATTAATACTGCAGTAAAACCAAATGGCCCAGGCAAAGGACCCCAAACTCTCAGACACTGTATTTTAACGCAGAAGACTCCTTTCATGGAAATTATTTCTAAAGGAAAGCAAGATACAACATGAGAGCTAAAACTTTCTACAATAAAAGAGAAAGGAAAAATAAAAGTGACAATAATCACACAAGTCATCTACATGGAAGAACTCGTTTCAAAATGTTTTTAGAGATGTTTAATGAAGCAGCATTAATAATGTCTATGTTATTCCATCTACAATGGAATAAATAGTAGACACTGGTTTGCTGGTTTCCTGCAGACTTCAAACCAGAAGCAGGCTTTGACAGGGCATTTGAAGTGGAAGGATAAAATGGATACTTCATACCTCAACAATTTAACTACTAGAAATTTGCATGAAGCTTTTTCCACATAAAGGGATTTGTCTGCAGTTACAGAAATCTTGTTCACTTTATTGAGCAAACCAGTGGAGCTCAGCATGCAGAAGCAGAAGACAGTATGAAATCCCACCTGATGGAGATAGACTTTACTGTTTTGTAGTACTTTGCATTTGGAGAAGCAGAGGAGTGGTAACTTAAGATGAGAATATGCAATTGTATTTTCAACCCCTCTCTGAGCATCTTTTCAAACCAAGATTTTTTAGTTCAGCCTGTTAATTAAAACCTTGCCCACACAAGTAATATTCATCTGCAGAACTACGTCGTCCTATGCAGGCAAAGTGAGCTTAATGTGGATACAGCTTGTGCTGGCAACACGATGCTTTTATTCGTCTATCTTTTTTTTTGCCAGCTCTTTTGCCCTCCTCTCCTCCAGTCTTTGTAGCCCTGTCTTGCAGTTCTGTCTTAAAAAGTGTTTGTGAACCTGAGATGTGTATTTCACGTTTACCTAAGAATATCTACCCAAGTTGCTAATCCAAGAAGCAGTAGTACAGCATACATGGATACCAATCCACTGTGACCACCTTCAGTTACTCTTACTCAGAATGAGTCAAAGTACATGCTATTCAATTCAGAGAGCAATAGATTTCAATTGAAAATTGATATAATGAACAAACTATAATTTTCAGCAAGATACCACTGGTTTTATTGGCTTTGACTCTTTGCCATTTGGAATAATTAAAATGGTTAATGTGGAAAAATAATTTAAAAGATAACAATCTAGGGAGAAAAGCAAAGATGTTTTTTTAACAGCAGTGAAAATAGCAATGCAGAGTCCAATAAAAACATTTAACTTTTTCTATAAAAATATTCTGCAGAGAGTTTTTGTATTCTGATATCATAGATCAAAGTGAACAGGAACAACATGAGAAATGTAGGATATTGTGGGGCTTGAAGCTTACAGGGTATACATTTTATAGATGAACTTCAAGAATCTCTGAAAGTGATTTCTAAATGAAGTGATCTTATTCCAACCTTTTAAATTACAATGTTGCCCCATTACCTATGGCATTTGAGGCTAGATTTTGCAGGAAAACAGTTAGATGCATGCGGATCCATGGAATTTTTAATCTTTTATGAGTATATACAGAAGAATATTATTTGATTTAACCAAATAAGTAAGGTTCATCTTAATATTATAGTTTTCAATTTCATTTTTCAGTGTTAAAGTCTTCATCCTGAATTTTGAAATGAAAGAACTTTGAAAATAAAATACCATTTTCAGCTTTTATGTTCATCTTGTATTTCATTCATTCTGGGAAATGAAAAGCCTGGTTGGAATTAATTTTATCTTAATTTCTATTCAATTTGCAATTTTATACTTGCTCACACCATCACCCTAAGATTAATTGATTTACAAGTACTAGAGTTTAAGAAGATGACAAAAAACAGCCAACATTTCTTTGTCAAGAACATACCATGTAACACTTGTCTAATTTCTTCTGACAGAGTAACTGATCTAGTGAAGAAAGGAGATAGTAGTGATGAAAAAGTTTGACTTTAGTAAGCCTTTAGACACTGTTGCCACATAACATACCTACAAGAGGAGTGCACAGCTATCTGAAAAAATGAAATCTACGCTATCAAAGTGGGGGGGGGGGTTGAGGCATAACCTCAAAGGATACCCCACCGTATATTCAGTTCTGTTCAAATTTTTCAGTAACAAGTTGAATGATGGACTAGCAAGTGCATTTATAAATAGAAAATGACAACAAGCTGAGGGAAAGTATAAGCACTTTGGAAGACATGATCAGAATTCAAAATAATTTTGATAAATGTTCCAAATTCAACCTGAGGAAATTCAAAACAAGTTAAAAGTGTCGTAATTCAGAAGGAGAAATCAGATGGACAGATACAATTGGCTAGAGAGCACTACTGCAGAAAAGGACCAGATTCATAAATTGTGTATGAATTAACAATATAATACTGTTGAGAAAAGAAAAAAAAAAAAAGAAAAAAAGAAAAAACCCCACAAATATAAATTACTTTTGAGTTGTTGGCAAAGATATATTGGTCCTGAAAGAGTTGAATTTGGAATTCCAGTTTGAAATTATTCCATGTCAATTCCCCACAGAATTCTAAATAGTAGGGTCTATTTCATTATAATCATAACCCTGCAGAAATTAAGAACTGTAACCAAACCTGTTGATGAGTGTTACATATAAGGAACAGGGGACAATCCTTCTGCTGCAGCTGGTGGTGGTCATACCTCACCAGTAACACGGTTTCCCAGTTTTAGAAAACAAAGTTTCAGTACAGGGTTACAAGGAAGTGAGTTTTGGAAGACCTTGTACTGGGTCTGACTGGGATGGAGTTAATCCTCTTCCTAGTAGCCTGCACAGTGCTGTCTTCCTGATCTGTTACCAAGCCAGTGTTTGTAACACATGAACGTTTTAGCTGTCACACAGTGTCAGCGCCTTCTCTGTGTCTAACTCGGCCCTGCAGCCAGCAGTCTAAGGTGGGCAAGAGGCTGGGAGGGGACACACCTGGGACAGCCAACCCAAACTGGCCAAAGAGAGATTCATAATCATATGAGGTCATGCTCAGCAATAAAAGCTTGGGAAAAAGGATGAAGGGGTGTTGTTCAGAGCGATGGTGTTTGTCTTCCCAAGTAACCCTTACACGTTATAGAGCCCCGGGGTCCTGGGGATGGCTGAATGCCTGCCTGCCCGTGGGAAGTAGGAATACCTTATTTTACTTTGCATGCATGCATGGCTTTTGCTTTACCCATTGACCTGTCTTTATCTCAACCCACGAGTTTTCTCACTTTTATTCTTCTGATTCTCTCCCCTATCCCACCACATGAGCGAGTGGCTGGCTGGTGCTTAGCTGCTGGCTGGGGTTAAACCACAACACCAAAAAAATGGATCTTTACCCATCCAAAATCACTTGTCCTCTTCAATCACTGGAGGCAGAACACAAAGTAAACATTTTAATTTGCAGCAAAGAGTACATAAAGAAATGTTTCTAACCACAAGGATGAAGTGCTACTTTCAGGAAGCCACAGAACTGCTGCCAAGGGAGATCCTGAGATTTGTACCTGATCTTTTTTTTTTTTTAAAGAAATTCCCCTCAGCTCTACTGGAAACCTATTTCCAGGCATCTCTGAGCTGCATGGCTGTGAAGAGAATATTTTCAGGAAAAGGTATTGTTTAGGTACTGATGCATTAAACTGTATTCAAATATAATTTTGGCATGTTGCAATCCTGATCTGTAAAAAGAATAAATATGATGAATGTAAGTTTTAGCTTCATGAATCGTGAATCCTCATAGGCTATGGGGTGGGAGTGGGTGGGGGGGAAGTCAAACTCCTCTGCCTCTGCAGGGTGATGGAGTGAGCACAGATTGAACCGTTTGGTGAAGAGGTACATATTTATGGAAGTAGCTGCACAATTCCAACTCTAAACAAGACAGAAAGCATTCTTCATCCCTGCAAAGTAGTCATTTTATAGGAGCCAATAGTTTGGTAGTCAAGAGATTAGAGTGGAAGAACTACCAGATGTCTGAAAGACCAAACTACTGTCTCACTGCCTGGCTTTGGACTCTGGCCTGGATTTTATGCCCCTCAGCATCTCAGAGCGCAGCAGCAGCAGACAGGCTGTGTGACAGGGTTTGGGGACGTGGGAATTCTACACCTCTGAAGATGTGAGCTTCACTGATAATGCTCCAGGGAAAAATATCTTTTGAAGCCTATTTCTGGTTACAGCAGCTCAGCTGTCTCACTTGTGCACAGATCAGAATGCCACTTGTTGGACTGAATGCTTTCTCTTTGCCAATGACAAGGCCTTTTACAAGCTTTTGGTATCACTGTTCATTTATAGGGCTTTCCCTAAAGCAGTGTCTCATACCTAGGTGCAGGAATTTTTCCCTTAAAGAAGTATTTATTGGAAGTTTTTTAGTTTTTCTTTTGACAAGGTTCTTGGTAGTCATGAGCTACCACCAATTTGAACTCACTACGACAACAGTGAAAGAATTATCACTCTGCTGAGTGAAGACAGTGTAGGAAAAGATGGAGAGGCTTCTGCTGTTTTCTGAACTGTTCTGGAAAGCAGCTGTTCACCTGTCCATGTGCAAACCTTTCACTGTTTCATACAGCGTGCTCCATGCTGCTTGTTAAGATTGACTGTACTCTGCCATAGCGCACAGTCCAGTCCAGTAACCACATGCTTAACTAGACAAATTAGGTTGAAATCTCTTGGCACATTAATTGCAGTGTAGTATTATAAGTGTAAACCTCTCCCTCCTCCATGTCTGAGGCTGACATTGTTGAACACAGTCAATCCATTCACAAAATTCTTTGTACAGTTGCTGTATAGCTGCCAGGGAAAGGCTTCAGGAATCTTGAGGACAGTCACTATCCAACTCCCTTGAGGATGATCAGGGTTTTATTTTGGTTCAGCTACCCCCTAACTAAGAGGATCTGAAGCACCAAGGGAAGCATTCTTTGTGGAGGAGAGGCTGGAGTGAACCAAGTGGAACCAGTCTAATTCCAAGGACAGCTCACCTGTCCCTGAAGAGTTTAGCACAAAACATTGCCCTGTGCTCAAGACTTAATGCACAGTCACATCTGCATTCGGCATTTGGGTAGTGAAATAACCATTTGAAGTCCTATTGCAGTGCCTCACCCATAAAAACAGGGTAATGCTTGGCTATTCTGTATATCTTTTGCAAATACTGTGAAGAGGTGTTAGGTTTAACTACAAATGAGGAGGAATAATGCTTCCATTCTTGTCTGAAAAAAAAAAGAGTTGTTTTATTACTTTTTCCTCATAGCAGGAAGGGCTAGGCTGCAAGCCTGCTTTTCTTGTGAATCCAAAGCAGAATTTCAAAATTACAAAAAGAAATTAGTGTAACAGGCCAAGAGCTACCTGTTTCTTCCAGAACTCTTCTCAGATTTGGCAAGATGTTCTTTTTCCACCTGTTCTCGGACTCTAAAACTGCCTTGGACCTACCTACCAAGTCAATCAGTTACCGTCTTCCTTACTGGAGTAATTGATAACACAAGGCAAATGAATGTCTCTAAAAGAAACAAAAGAAAACTCTTGCAGGCATAAATATGAGGATGGAGAAGAGTCAGGATAATCCTTTCTCCATTTATATCACATTCAGTCATGGAATAGATTAACAATCCTTTCTTCAATCAACAAATTACCCTACTACAAGAGACAAGCACAAAAGAAGTTGCAGAGTTGCAGGAAATGATGTGAGGCAGTGTTTTTCAATTTGCAAATAACTGTCTGTAAGACAACAAAAGGTAGTGCACTAAAAAATTGCAGTATTATTAATCTAGATCCATATATCTTTCTTTGCAATTAAAGAACGAGCAGAATACTGGAAATAAAAGTAACTACAGTACATTAAAAAATTATATTAGTCTGACATGGGGAGAAGAGTACTGCAGTGTAAAACAGGTACATTAGGTGGCTCTCAGTTTATCCGTGAGAGACTGTTTCAGGCTAAAAATAATTACTCAGAATTACAATTTGTAACTCTAACAACCTATAGTTTTTATCATGGCATAATCTGTGAACTCAAGCTATGCAAATATATTGTCAAAATACTTTCTGAGCTACAGCAGAGTTCGATAGCAAACAAAAGGAAAAATATGTAGTCCTGACCCAATGGCAAACACATCAGGCCAATTCAAACACTTAAGCCTGTTATTCCACTTCTGTGCTTACACAGCTTTGGATAAATATTCAGATTACTCTGGTATGCTCTCCACACATGGCTACTTTCTGCATAGCAAGCCTCAGTGAAACCAAAAGCATCTATTAATCCAATATGGTACTCTACTTTTATGCAAGCTAAAAAGGTTTACATCCCTAGTTGCTCCCAAATGCTGGAATTCTTACTCTATATGTATTTAATAACCAGGTAGGCTAGCACAGTCAAAGCTGTTAGATGTGTTTCTCACTCATGCAAGAAAGCATTGTGGGACTAAGACCTAACTTTCTCTGTGATGGAAGTACTTGGTACCTAGTCAAAGCACATAGCCATCAGAGATCTTCCAAAGCTCGGCTAATCCATCTGGGCTTCCTTACCTGCTGTGAAGGTGGAGAAGGAAACTGACAGAAAACCCAGACTGAGATATATTAGAGACAGGCTAATGACAGTTGAGTAGGATGAAGAACCAGGTGAAAACTGGAAAGAGAGGATGTGCATGTGGGAGGTGGAAGGTCATGTGGTTGAGATGTGTAGGAATCAGACTGACATGAAGAAGCTCATGGGGAAGGCAACTCTACAGTTAAGGAAGTTATCGTCCATATGCTGCATCTGTTACAGGCATTGGAAAATTTGCAATGACATCCCTGTCCTGGTAGCAGAGTCTGGGGCTCAGCATGAGAAGTGGCAGTGTGCCATGCATGGACCAAAGAAAATAAATGAAAATATTACCATTTTCACACATGCAACCCACTAAGAGAGGAAAATCTCATTTTTTTCTTCTTGCAATGATGAGAGGGCACTCAGCTCTCCAAGTCTCAGCAGAGAGGGAAGGATAACCCCACCCTGCTCTGTGCCGAGGAAGAAGACTCTGCCTGACACAATTGCCTTTGGACAACTATCACTGCACATGATCCAAGTTATTCTAATAGATAACACTTAGGACTATATTCAGGAAAGAACTTCATATCCCTGTTCTGTGCACCCTGAGGCAAAGTCATGTGAAAAAGCAGCATGCAGTCATGAAGTGGGAAGATGTATCATGAGTGAGTGAGTCAAATCAAAGTCACTCTTTTCAGAGTGCACGTCACAGCTTATGAGTACATAACTGTGCACTGCTTGTGTGCATATATGCCCACTCTGGTCTGATATTCACAAGGTTCCTTAGCTCTCCCACTGTTTATTATTAAGTTATTTTATTTAAACTTCAGATAACATAAAGTAGCAGTTTAAATAGGTAAGGTAGATACCTCTGTCACTCACAGAGCAGAGGTCAAAAGAAGGGAAACAAGCATATACAGCAAAGAAGCACACAGAGATGTAAGATGAAAAAAACAACAGAATCAATTGATGCAAAATTACCAGGATTCAAAAATCCTATTACAGAAACTTTTACTAAAACTCCAATTATTTTTTTGGGGGGTGGTGGGGGAAGAAAATTGAAGCATGAAGCTCTGTTATTTTACTGAGAAACTCAGAGGAACACCAGTTACAGTTTTCAGACTTATGTCTTTGTTGCTGAATAAGCAGAGTGGGAGTGCTGTGTTCACTGCTTCTGTGATAAAAAGCTCACCTACAGACAAGCCCAATGGAGCCCAGAGGAACTGCATCAGGTGGGGGGAACCCAAGTAGCACCCTGGCCCAACTGCTTCCAGGGACATCACAGGAGAGGGATCTTCCCACTAAACACTCTTCTGTCTTATGCATGTGCACATGTATGTGTGTACACACACATAAAGGAACACAGAGGCATGATGCTGGGTGGGGAACCCCAGTAACCCTGCAAGAGAGACACAGGCCCCTGACCTGCTCCCACCCAGCTGCCCCAGGGGAGACTCAGCCCCAGCACCAGTCATGATGAGTGAATGAACTGGAGCTCTGGGACACCTTATGGACCTGGGGAGTGGTGAAAGCACATTGCCTAAGGGTTTGGAACTCGTTATGAGGTACAAAGTAAAGAGCATTTCCCAATTGCTTCTTATGGGTTGTTTAATGGAGGAACCAAAGGTGGGAGTAAAGGATATCAACGAGGTTTGAAGAGGAACAAGCATGCGAAAAAGAGGAATAAAGGGATAAAAAGGGCTTGCCAATCTCTAAGCGGTGGGCTGGTTGCTACTTTTGGCTGACCATGTCCTGTACCTGGCCCATTTTCAAATCTTTGCAGCAGGGCTCTTTCACATGTGCATGGGGGGGTGGGCTCTAAATGCAGCCCCTGGAGGGGGACCAGGGCTTGGAGGTCCATGTGTCCCTGATGGCAGCAGCTGGAGCAGATATGCAAGTGCATGTGTGGGTGCTGGCTGGTGGATGAAGCCATGGGCGCTGTTCATGTTTGTGTGAGTGCTGAGTGTGTTGATCTGTGTGGCTGGCCATCTGTTTGCACGTATGCCGGCTGGGAGCATGCTCAGGCTCATTGCTGGTTGGGGCACGGATCGGCATCAGCTTCACCTCTGTCAGGCTGCTGGATCTGGCAGTTTCTAATTTGGATGAGTGTGTTCATAGGAGCTACAACAAAAACAAGAGGTACTGAGACATCTTCCCCACTAGACTATTAACAAGCCTGCTGATCCTGCTGCTCATACAAGGAAGAGTCTGAATATTCAGAGGGGCACATGCAAGAAATGGAAAGAGCTGGAGAGCTGAAAAAAGATTCGGTGTGTGATTCAATGGGAAAGTAGCAACTGGGGAGGAGGAGTTCTGCCCCAGGAAACCAAACTGTTGGCTTGAGTGTACTTTCCATCCTGCCCTTCACCCTGATCTTTCTCTCTGCAGCAGGTCATGAGGAACCTGAGCTGAGAAGCCCTCCAAATGATGGCACTAATAAGAATTCATTATTGACTCAAAAAGGCAGAAACTGTGCTAGAGCTTAGGAAACAGCCTCTTCCCTTCTATGGGTATAGAGAAGCCTCAGGAAAAGCAGCTAAGGAGTAGATGGATTTATTTGTCTTAATGTCCTGCTCATTCTAATTATAATGGATTAGGATAACAATTACAATGATAAAAGTAGTAGTAGTGGTCTTACCTGTTTGATCACCTATGCAAGAAACAAAGACACATAATTTAAAGTCCAAATGGCAGCCCTTGATTACTGCATTTACAGCACTCGGACATCCTCTGCCAACCCTCATTAATGTGTCAGATTCCTTAATACCCAAAAGGCAGGAAACAATCAGAATACTGAAAAAGAGAAGCTTGGGAATACAGGCAGTGGCAAAACTAAACAGTGTCAGGACACAGACTCAACCATTGGCCTTCAATCATCTACTGCGCTTGTTTTCTTCTCCCTGGGTGGCCATGCACTGCCCCAGGAGACAGCTTAAGCCAGTGACAGTTTCTAAAAGTCAGCAAAGAGCAGGCCACCCTCATTCAGGGAAAAATAATTTAGATACATGAACATGAGCCATACTGCATCACTCGTCCTCAGAACTAGGGAACTGACCCAATTTCTTTATGATTTAGGCAAAACACCATAGAAGACAGTGATGCAACAATTAAGTCATGGCTAAAGGGAGATCTCCAACTGTACCCCACAGATACTGTTTTCTATGCAGCACCCTATGCTGCCTTTTGGCTCTACTCACCTAGCATGCCATGGGGTTGTGAAAGTTGGTGATACAGACATGATCATCACTAACATGTAGAGCACCCATGGAACATGGACTCTAACATAGACATTAAAATTATCTCTCCAAACATTTTAAACAAACATAGGGTCTCTGGCTTTCAAAGGTTGGCAGACACCCTCACATTGTTAGACTTGCAAAAAATGTGTACTGTAATGTCTGGGATGTAAATCAGATGTGTCATGGAGCTGAGTAGGAAACAAAAAAGCCTGCTGCCTTCTACTTCACAGATTATCCTGTCATTAAAGAGGGCAACCTAACTAGTCTACAGTTACCTTCTGTGCTATTACTTTCTTGAATATTTCTTTCTTTCTATTCTTAAGAGTTTTCTCCAAAGGTACTCTAATCTTTTTCTAAAGCTGTAACACTTCACTTCCAAGTGAAGATGGGGTTAACGTGCCAAACTCTATGCATTTAAAGTCCTTATCTTCAGCCTACTCTTTACAGAAAACTAGCCCATTTTTTTTTGTTGAAGACTGACTTCTAGACAGGCTAGCCTCACTGTGCTTGTGAAAACTGGAGTGAGGTTTTTTTCTGAAAGAGAAAGTTGGTGAAGCCAGATGGGGGGGAAATATATTTAAATGCCTAATTCCCATTTAGACAGACAAATACTTCTTGCTTTGGGTCAAAACAGATAGTTCTTGTTCTTATTTTATCAGCCTGTTTAACAAAGTACTTCAGTATGCTGATAGGTTTTCTATTTTATCTCTTGTAAAAAAATAAAAATTACGAATTGTAGCAAACAGTGGTTTTCTTCCAAATAAAGAAAAAATGTTGGGTTTTTTTTATTTTACCATTTTACACAAAAATTCTTCAACTGAGCTCTATTCTAACTGCCAGATCTAAAATAACTGTGGTTCTGCCAGATTCATCTTGTATTTGCACAATGCAGAAGAAGTTTCACTGTATTCTATGTACACATACACTTTTAGTAGTTGCCATAAATTAAAAATGAAACTCCTTTTTATAGCTAAATATTTAATTTGGAAAGCATTACCGAAAATGTCAGAAACAAAGTCATTACAACAACGAGCTTGTTACAGAAACACTTTATGCCTTGAATCATTTGCTTCAAACTTTCCAAAATGCACACCACTCAGCTCTTCTGTCCTTCTCTCTATCACAGACTGAATATATTTTACTTATGTAAAGCACCATGAAGGAAATATGTTAATACTATATTTTTTAATCTTGCTACCAGTTAAGGTTGCTCAAATCCTATTCCTTTGTTACTTTTTAATTCAAAACCCTTTCATATTTTGCCATATTCTTCTGTTGTGACAAACAGACTGCTTTGTAAGGAAACACGTGTGCCAAAAATGATTGAAAATAATTATATGTGGGTTTTTCCTTTTTAAAGAAAGCACAGGTGTCACTTTTAGTAATAATTTTCTGTATGAAACTTCTTCAGAATTCTGAAAGCTCTCATGACTAACTTCAAACTGATGGACAGTTAGTTTTAATTTCTGAGTACATCAGAGAAGCTTTCTTTATTTTCAGCATCTGTGCAAGCTAGGATTACCCCCAATGGACAACCTCAGGGTCCAAATAAAAGAATATTCAATAGCACATTGAAAAATCAACTTTTGAACATCAGAAGGGTAGAAAAATTCTGCTCATGAAGGAAAGCTTCCCATTTGATGTAAAATAAGCCAGTGTAACGACAGTATGGTGCATGAAATTTTCAGAAACATGTTCTAACCCATGGGTGGCTACTGTACTTTTGATGTCTGGGGCATTTGAGATGCAGCATTCAAAAGAGCTGTCAGCTGAAAGTGGATGCAGCTGGAGAAAGTTGGAATCTGAACTTAGGAATGGAGTGGGCTGGCTGCAAATTACAATGAAGGCCCACACAGCGTATAAGCTTTTTGCTACAAACCAATAACAGTCATGGTAGCTAAAGAAAAAGAAAAAAAAAAAAAAAAAGATTTGGTTTCAGTGGTATATAATGCCTCTACCTCAAATGGGTGCACAGTGATGAAAGACACCGCACTTCTCACAGCTGATCAGGGCTCAGAGCCAGTGAGTGCATCAAAAAGGCTGCACAGCTTCCAATAGCCAAAACACTGGGCAACACTAACGCAACAATCCCTTGGAGAGAGTGCTCTGGCGGGACTGCTACAGGCTTCTGGCTAGACTTACTGTCATTCTCCCAGCACCTATATTAGTAGACAATCATCTGACATTTAGGAACAGAAAGGTATTTATAAACCAGAGGCTCTGCTCGAATCCTATCAGAGCCAGGATTCATTTCTTAAAGGGAAGCATTTTAAAAAGACTTAACTATCTGCTGTTACTTTCTTATCCCATAGGCTACAGTTACAAAACATTGCCTTGAACTCTTTTACAGGATTTGCACATTACTAGCATATTATAAAGCTTGTATACTTACACTTTAATCCCTTGTATTTTGTTTAATTTCAGTAGACTCACACATTGTTGCTTTCCTTTGGTCAACGTGTGTGTCTGCCTGGTCACTGGTGTTTTTCGGATACTATTAATATGACATAATTTATTCCAGCAGTGTTTTAATTTTAGCTCACTGTGTAATCAGTGTGTAATATTTTAATTATTGTAAATTCTAAGTCAGCCCAATAAATACCAGTCTCCACTGGACTGTATTTTCTGGTTATATAACTAAAAACAACATTCAAAGAAAGGTAGATTTTGCAACTTTATGACTAAATGCCATATTTTGGTTTTAACTTGACAAAGTTCAATGTCCTTATACCTCTGTTATGAAAAAATGAAGAATTTCCCTTTCTCAAGGAAAACAGTACATCTGAAACAGGGTTTTTAGTACAATTCTACAGAGGGTTTATTTTAGTGATACAAAGAAATAGTTTGTGTGCTCTTCTGCTAGAAAACACAATTATGTTCTGCTTATAATTAGGAAGGAGAATACATACTGTTCAGAAAACTACATGATGCATTTAGATTTTCTAACAATAAAGCACAGCATTGCAATAGAGAGCAGCATTTATGTTGGTATGTCAGAAACTCCTCTGTCTTGTACTGAAATCAATGTCTGAAACATGAGATTAAGCATCAGCTTTCAACTAGGGGCAAACAGCCAGGCTTAATCGCTAAAAGCAAAATTTAAAGATGATCAAGACAGTGCATGTTTCTGATATACATTTTGTTCCTAAAACTATATGAACTTTCATTTTAATGAAACAGAACAAACAACAAACATTAAGTATGCTTGTAACTCAGTATGCTCTGAGAATCACATTTCTACCTATTTTGCTTGTTTAGAAAGTTCCTTGCTTAACAACTTACAAAAAGAATGCTTCTCAAATATATGTTTTACTTATCAAAACTTTGCCCAGGACTCATATGACATATATTTTGCATTAGGAAACCAACCAGTTTTATATAATGTCAGCTATATAATTGTACCAACAGTTAACCAAAATGATCTTTAGAAGAGAAGTTACATCTGCTAGATTTGAAGATATACATGTATTTGTATGGTAACCCACAAAATACTTCTGTGGTTAGCCTCACCATTATTATTTTGCACAATATTTTAAATGACTGACTTATGATAGAATGATCTTGTGCTTTTGCTGGCATGCCAGGATCTCCAGTCCTGCTTATTTAACCTTACCTCCACAGCCTTGTTTACACGTTTGGAACCTGATTTCAATTTACTTAATTTTCTCAGAGACTTTTGTATTTATAAAAGCTGAGCATCTAGTGACCTCTCTATTCCTGACATTTCCTTTACTCTCCACTATAAAAAAAAAAAAGAACAAAAACCCCAGTGTCCCGTTTCTGTTCCAAAAAAACTAAACTGCTTCCTTCAGTGGGTTGGTCCTTGTAATTGAAAATGGCAACCAGATGTTTACAGAACACACCAGCAATTTTCCTTGAGGCCTTTAGTCTTTATAATTGTTTGCTAAAGTTAGTTTGGTTTCATGGAAACTTGTCTGAGACTGTAACAAACAGCAAGTAGGGTCTCCTAACAGTACTCTGGGCAATCAAAAATAAAAAAAATGAAATAAAAGTAAAGTTAGAACTAATGCTACCTACTCCTGTTAATGTATTTCAAACTCCATAGAAAACTATTCACTAAGGGAGAAGATTTGGTTCTCTTAGTACTGATTTTTACATGCCACCCCATGAAAACCATCCCTATTTCAGACTGTGTTATTTACTTTCTACCTTCTCTAACTTCAGCTGACTATACTCTAAACACCACTGATTTTGTGCTCCCATTACTTTTCCCCATTTCTGTCAGGAATCTATTCTCATAGGTTTGGGGTTTTTTGATAATATTTTGCATTTCAAGAAGATGCTGTAAACTACATATTGCTTGTTCCTCAGTTTGAGCCCTGAGTCACTTCAATCAGCTGATTCACACCTGAAATTGGTCCATCTGCTTTAGAAATCCCTGTTTTCTTTCTTCAATTTCTTGTCTGCCTCATCCTCTCAAGGCTAGTCATAGACTTCAAGAAGTCTGTGAGTCCATCTTATTACCCCACAAGGGGACACACTACACCCAATATAATCTCTTTACCTAATATTTCAAGTTCCCTGAGACTGTATCCTCCACAGCTCCAGGGGATCTATTTGATTACTTCATTAGCCTTACCCCCAGAACAGCTTTCCTAATATCTAGCACAACTTTTGTGGTGTCATTGTAGCACTTCATGTCCTATTTACTATAGGATTGTTCTTTTTCCTTTGGCAGCAGACTTTTAAAATATTTTATGTTAACAAACACCTCTGTTCTCCTAGTCATACCAATTTTTACATTCACTGAAGAAAGACCATCACTGTGTCCTCCTGTCTCTACCACCTCCTCTCATTCTCACTACTTTATCTGATTTATTATGTCTTGGAAAATGAAAAGCAAACGTCTGACAGTCATCAGACACAGCCCTGGGGGTCTCCAAAACCCAAGGCTGTAGTTTATCCTCTAGACTAATTAGCAGCCCTGAGGTAACTATTACTGGATGCACTTATGAAGTAGTACTTCTGCAGGTTCCTACCTTGCTCCTGGCCAGATGTCAGCAATTAAGCTGATTCTTTTGCTGATTTAGCCTCTGGTCAAAATTATGAATAGTGAGGTGATATAATACACTGAAGGAATAACATCAAGACATACAGCAAGGAGCATGCATTTCATCCTAGGTCTGACTGTGACTCATGATTTTTATCCTAGTTTCTCCATCTCTAACTCTGGTGTGGCAACATTTCTCTGCCTCCTAGTCCTACTGTGAGTAGAAGTGAACAGGCAGACATTTTCTTCCCATGGAAAATGCAGATTTTCTTTAAAAAGCATTTTTTACAAAGGATGCCAAACAAACCAGAATGAAAAAATTCATGAAGACTAACTTGAAAATTTGCTTTTTAGGAGAATTAAAGAATAAAGAAAAAAAAGAATTCTTTTATCTGTCCCCAACTTCTTCTTCAGTCATGCGCCATCCAAAGAGAGACAGAAACCTGCAGCTAGTGTTGCTCCACATCTGCGAACACCCATGCTTGCTCCTGCAGGCTCACGCTTCCTAACATTCCCCAAGCAGCAGCTTTTACAAGGAGTGACCACTGGATACAAGGAAGCAACACAGTGTTCTACAGAGAGACAAGGAGGGAGGTAGCTAAGGCCGTATCTGAATAACAACACAATTCTCAAATCAGCATTTTACAGCAAAATTAGTTATGTCTGAATATATTAAGATTGCCTTAATGAGGAGTTATTCATTCCTTGCTGCAATATCTAAGTAATGCTGTGAGACGCCACCTTAAATGCCAGACAGATCTCTTGACCTCAGTACATAGAAGGGCCAAGATTCCCTCAGATTTGCTCTCATGGGTCTGTTGTTTTACTCATCCCTTCCTGTTCTTGGAGCAGCTCCACCCAAGCACCACTCCCACATCTGCAAAAAGTCAGATCATCCTCATAGTTGCTGGAACCAGGGCTTAATTTACACAGCCAAGTACTTAGACATAGCATGCTCTTAAAATGGCAGGAAACAGAACAGAATTCAGTGCATATTGATAAAGCCAGCAAAGTGGAAATAACTTCATATCTAATATTCTTTGTAATATATGTAAATTTAAGGTACATATTGTATATGATCTCCACTTAACAATCTCAGGTGAATGAATAGGACATGAAGCTGGTATTGATTTCAATGGAAATAAATATCAAGACTTACTGACCCAAGAAGTAAATATTGACCAAAGGTAAGACAAGTTCAATACTTATCTTATGGAACAATAAATCACAAAAAAAAACCCATCACTCAAAACAAACCAATATAGGTACTCTAACAATCTTTGTAATGGCATGGATAAAGCTTCATCTTCAGTGGATGTCACTCAAACTGCAAACAGAAGCCACAGTAAAGTTTAAATACTTAACCAAAGTGTTCTAAAAATAGGAAATGAATATGTAAAATCAATACTATGAAAATGGTTTATGATTCTTTTTTTGAAGCCACTCATTGCAATTGCAAAAAACTTCCATGAAATTACTAAAATGAGCATTCTAAGGCAGCAGGGAGCACATAATGTTACGCTGCACTCAGCTTGCCAGCAGCCTGAATAGATGTGCTTTTTTCCATGGCCAGACTGACTGGTTATCATTAAGGTTAATCAGAATCTTCTCCATTCCAAAAGCTAGTGGTAACAACAGAATTTTGCATGTTATTGCAGAATGAATTATAAACTGACTGGTCAGATTTATAGCATAAAACTGCACACATTTTTCAGAGCCTGCAGTTTTCTGAGAATTGCATTAACTATTAGTAAAGGTGAAGAACTGAGAAATGAAGGAAATGCCTACTAAGGGAGAGTCACCATTGACTAATGAGGCAGGCACACTGAGCCAAGGACAGAAAAACTGATGGCTTCAGAAAGAACAATATAAGTAGTTTGTTTATTTTAGAAGATGTCATCTGAGGAAAGTATGGAATTCAGGAAAGGTTAAGGCAGAAGACAGTAACGAGGGAATGTTATTTTTGGAGGGCAGAAATGCATTTTAGTGCAACAAATTTCTGAGATAGAACTTTCTTAGTAAAAAAATGTTGGCAAGGCATCACACAGCCATAGGGACCCACAGATCTTTACTGTAGCCCCAGAGATGAGAGGTTCTTGGAATGGAAGGGAAGAAGGCAGAGACTCTGGAAAGTATTTGGTAAGTTCTTCTCTGGTGTTTGCCACTCTGGGAGGACCTAAGCATAGTCTGAAGCCAGGCGGCTCATCCCACTCACCTGACAGAGAAGAACAGCTCTGTGCTGGGCTGAGGGAAAAAAGGCCTGTGGCTTGCGTAGCTCAGCACAGTAAACATCCCAGGAAAAAGCCAGGAGGTGTCACTCCTCCTTCTGATCCTTTTATTATTTTCCATGAGGATGTGATGCCAGTTTCAACACTCCAAGGCTGCAGCAAAAGCAGAACTGGAACCAGAGGCTATACCTCTATGAGCAGGGTCTCATATTTTAAGAAAACAGTGAGGAAGGAAGGAACAACACACCAATCACACCTTCTGCCTAGCTGGCAGACAAAAGTAGTGTACAATGGTAAAGATGTGTTGGCCAATACAACCTGATAACTTCCTCAGCAGCTGTTATCCAACTTCTTTTGAACTGCTTGCTACATGACAGACTTACCACAGGTATTGGAGATACTGACCATGCTAAACCAATTCTACCCTAACAGGAGTGGCATGCCCAAGGTGGCAATCCCAGCTCTCTTCAAAACCTGACTATCCCATCATCTGCCACTAACACAGTACCACTATTTCCATCCTGGCAGCAGATTCAGACATGTTAAACCTTACAGCAACAGTGGCTCATTTAGTGCTGCCACAAAAGCAAGATGCAGAACTCAGAGCAGGCACAGGCATTATCAGTCCATGGGCTTTTCCCTCCATGTGGGTTTAATTGTTAAAGAGTGGTGAAAGCAGAGTTACATTTCATTCAAGCAAAGCTGCTTCAGAATTTACTGACAAAGCTATTTTTCAGTGAAAAATTAGGAGTTTGAATAATTTATGTTTTGCTGCAGAATGCATCTGTATGGCTTTTTCATAGGAAACCCATAAACCACAGTCTCTTTGGCACAGAAAAAAAAAAAAAAAAAAAAAAAAAAAAGAATAAAGGTATGCTTTTCTTTTTTAGCCAACTACTTTCTGGTTACCAAAACTCAATATGTTTTGGATGGTCTTTAAGAAGTGAAAAATTTCCACTGAAGGAAATGGTTCTCTTGAAGTTTCTGACAGCCATGAACTCAACACAGTGCTGCAGCCCAGGTGTGGAGGATCTCTCTGTAAGTGTGCAGAGCTGTGACTTTTGGGTTTCAAACAGGAGTAGAACTGGTCCCAAAATTAATAGCAGGCCAGCACAAAAAAGTTAGGAATGTTTTGTAGTGAATTTTTTTCCATATATGACTTCAGCTAGACTTTTGGCTCTCAGCCTTTCTAAACAAAAAATCCTTTCAAAATTAGAGTGAACTTTGAAAGATACACTAGTAAGACAGATTGCACAAAAATAAAAAGCACTGGATAGAGCTGTTAAATAATACCAAGTAAGAAGGAATTACTCTTTTAATAGATTTTTCACAACACTCATGATCTGTGCTTCTCAGTCCATTATCTATATCCTTTTAATAGAGGCTTCAAGAAGCATATTTTTTAATAATTTATTACTGTCCTATTGGGAAAATATTATGACAAAACATAGCTCAAAATACCCTTCTTCAAAATAAGGAGTACTATCCCATCCAGAACAGTAACCCCCATCATCTACTGGCAAAGAAAAATAACTTTGAGCATACCTTGTTTAGTTCTAAGAAAAGATCATTGGTTTGGTATGCAGACATGTTCTTTTACTTCTTGTTTTTAAAATAGAACTTTAAAGCTAGGAACTTATGTAACAGAGGGAATAGTTAAAGGCAGACGTATGTTGCCATGAAATGGAATTAGTAGTATCTTACTCTTTACCTTAAATTGGCAAGCATTTGACTTTTCTACATACTCTAACATCTGCTGGAAGCTGTAGGATGTTCCTGGAAAATACCTAAACCCTTTTCATTTTATTTTTTTCTTTCATTACTGGAAAAATAGTGCAGGAAGTACTGGTGCTAGCCTGTAAAATATAAATACCCACAACTAAGCTGATTTCTGCAGAGGCAGTGTTCGGAAGGTAAAAACCTGTATTGGAGAACTTCAGGCTGAACTGAGCAAAATCTAGTACAGTCATTTTTTTTTTTCTAGGTGATAACTGAATTTGGCATACCCACTTCTTTGGCCATTTATAACAATTGTATGTCACAGAGATGGAGTGCACAGCCCCCAGAGATGCCATCTTTTCTCTGCAGCCCATCTGACATTAGTAAAGCTTGCGGATATGCTGTCTTGTCACTCTGAGATGGAAAGTACTCAAGGCAAGGAGTGGCTGAAAGGTGCCTATGAAACCAGGTTAAAATGAAAGAGTGAGGTAAAGATAATTTATATTTCTTGGTACAGCCTGCCAAGAAACCTGCATGTACCTCATTTTCAAGAAAGTTTCTTAAAGAAACTTGAAATTCATGGTGGAATTTTAAGCAGCAGCCTCAAGCATGCTAAGTAATTGTTTTTCAGCTGTGAAACTACTCTGATTGGTTAAAGCACAAAGCAAAACTGAGCTCTTTGCTAACCCCAGGAATGTATTGCAAGCCTGAATGATGCAAGCAGCACTCCCTTCAGCATCAGAAATCACCAACCACACAATTTTTCTTACTGACAGAATGGTGGACTGTGTATTTTTTTCAAAGCCTTCCAGTTCCGAATTGACTTCCAACAGAAGACCAAACTAAGATTACAGTTTCAGTTCATACCTCTAAGGTGTCCAAAAGCACTTAAACATTGTCAGCATATATATAGCTGGTGTCCAAAGCTCTTCTGTTAAGTACAATATAACTAAATAACAAAGCTACAGCCCCTGTACAAGAAATAAGCTTCTTCAGTAGCTTGCTTTAACTGTGGAACAAATTTCAACAGGACCTAAGAACCAACAGTAATTTAACCCAGTTTCTCCTGCAATTGCAAAATGTAATTCTGTATTGTGTTCTTTAACAAGCTTTCAGAGCAAACAAAACACTACCGGAGAAAAAAGTGTACCTTCATGCATACAGCTTTTCTTTAAGAAAGAAAATTACAAAGAACCAAATGTAGCAAGTATTTGCTTTGTTATGAAATGTTCTACCGAAAAACATTCAGTTATATTGATGAAGTTGGTCATCAGGAAAAAAAACTGATCTGATTTGGTTGTCAAGACTATGACGAATCACTGCTGCATTTTTTTCACAGAAGGATATATCTAATGGAAGAATCATCTATTTGTGGAAAATCATCTGCACAACTGGGAAGGGCTAGAATTTGGCTTCTATCCTTACATCGAGAGTTTATAAGCTCTTCCTCTGTGGAAGAACTTGGATCAATAGCTGATATTTAGTAATTAATGAATTAACTAAGTCAAATTTTTCTTACTGTGATAAGGGCCCTCATGCCTGGGGTCTTCCATCAGCCTCCTGTTTTCAAGGACTGTGACTGTATATCCATGTTTTGTCAGGATCCGCTGACAGAGCTGACGGTCACTTTCACGGTGGGCAGGAGGTGCATATACAACTGCTCTTCTCGTATGGCTTCCAAAGTACTGGAGAATGGAGTCATCAATCTACAGCAAACAATGCAAATACAATGGTTGTAAGATAGGACACTCCTCAGCAGTCTAATACACAGCTGTTATTTTTCACAAAAAGAAACTAGTAACTTACTGTGACAATCCAGGAAAATTTCATGGTATAATTAAGAATTTTCTTTATATCAGGGACTTCTGAGTGCAAATTTCATTTTGTTTGCCTCTCAATTTTTTCTGCCTTCATTTTTGACCGATATTGTAAGGGTTCAAAAGCAATGGAGGATCTTTAAACCATGGTCTTCCCTTCATCGAAACACCTTTGGCTGAAATCTGGGCTGCTCTGATGAGCTGGTAACAGTACTTGCCAGCTGACTTTGACTGTGGCTTCAGGCCGAGCTGTGGGTGATCTAGCAGAAAGGACTTGATGGGTCCCATGTAAACTGTTCCAAGGAATGTGGGTCCTATGCATATGGTAGGGGCAGGGGTCAGAGTTCTGCTGTGCAGCATGATTAAAGAAAAAGTAAGAAGAGTACTGAGGTAGAAGCAAGCAGAGGAATACTAAATAGTACTGTAGATTCCTCTGCTCTAGAAAATTAAAAGTGACCTTGTCAGTACCTTATTGCCTTACTAGTCCGACACGATCCAGCTCATAGAGAGACTTGTATATAGCAGCAAGTGGAAAGGTGTATGATGTCTCCAGTGAATCCCAAGGAACTTTTGAGTTTTCTACCATTAACTGTCTTCCTATGTACATAGCGAGTAGGGACAACGGCATCTAGACAAAACCCTGCCTCTGTATAATAGGCTGGGATACGAGCTTCTTGCAAGAAAAAATGTCAAAGAGACACCAGAAACACACAGAGATAGTGTGAGCTTGACATTATCTGAAAAGAGCAAATTACTGGGAAACTGTCATTGGGTCTTCAGAAAAGGGGGATATCTTATGCCTTACGTAAGTGTGGTGGGCTGACCCTGGCTGGATGCAGGTGCCCACCAAAATCACTCTGTCACTCCCTCCGCAGCTGCACAGGGGACAGAAGATACAAGGAAAGGCTCCTGGGCTCAGATAAGGGCAGGGAGAGATCACTCACCAGTTTCTGTTCATGGGCAAAACAGACTCGACTTGGGGAAAATTAACTCAATTAATTACCAATCAAATCCGAGTAGGAAGTAAAAACTAAAACTTAAAACACCTTCCCTGCATCCCTCCCTTCTTCCCAGGCTCAGCTTCACTCCCAGTTTCTCTACCTCCATCCCCAGAGTGATGCAGGGGGACAGGGAACAAGGGCTGTGGACAGTTCCTCACACATTGTCTCTGCTGCTCCCTCCTCTGTAGGGAGGGGAGGACTCCTCAGATTCTTTCCCTGCTCCAGCGTGGGGTCCCTCCCATGGGAGACAGTCCTCCATGAACTTCTCCTGTGTGGGCCCTTCCCACAGGCTGCAGTTCTTCATGAACTGCTCCAGCACGGGTCCCTTCCACAGCGTGCAGTCCTTCAGGAACAGACAGATCCAGCGTGGGCTTCCCACAGGGTCACAGCCTCCTTTGGGCATCCACCTGCTCCAGCATGAGGTCCTCCACAGGCTGCAGGTGGATATCTGCTCCACCATTAACTTCCATGGGCTGCAGGGGAACCTCTTCTCTGGTGCCTGGAGCACCTCCTCCCCCTTCTCCTTCACTGATATTGGTGTCTGCAGAGTTCTTCCTCTTACATGTTCTCACTCTTCTCTCTGAATGCAGTTGTGCAGGTTTGGGTTTGTTTGTTTTTTTTTTTTTTTTTTAATATGTTATTCCAGAGGCGTTATCACCATCACTGATGGGCTCAGCCTTGGCCAGCAGCGGGTCTGTCTTGGAGCTGGCTGGCATTGGCTCCATCAGACATAGGTCAAGCTTTTAGCAGCTTCCCACAGAAGCCACCCCTGTAGCTCCCTGTTACCAAAACTTTTCCACAGAAACCTGATAAAATAAGGCATAAAACCAGGATGCTCCATGTCGGACTATATGGAATAGTCTAGCTGTTCTTTTGCAATAAGAACACCCTTAACAGACAAGATTTTCTTTTGGTGAAAAGTATTTGTCTTTAGCATTGAAACATATGTGCCTGTAAGGGATTAAATTCAGGACATAAAATCAGTTGTTGGCAAGTTCATGAATTTCAGCCTAGCAGTAGTTAACAGTAAAAACTAAGTTATTCCATAAATTCTAATTTTAGTAAGCTTATCATTGGAGATAGGAAGTGCTACACAAACAAGGCACCACCATTTCGTGCATAGTAGACCACACTGAAAAGAGATAGATGTGTTGATATAAACAAATGTCATTCAAGATGTGTCCAGTTGTTTATAGGCCTGGGATCTAGTGATAAAGTCCCTCTTCTCAGCAGTCTGTTCCCCAACTGCAGGATGCAGTTGTAGATTATGTTTGGCTGAAGCATAAGCTTCTCTGCAGCAGTGAGGAGCACAAATTATTTCAGAGCCCTGAGCCTCTAATGCCACATTTGCTTATGCTCTCAGAGCAGATATCCTTCATGGAAAGGGTTAGCATCATCAATGTGGGGACCCTGAAAAATACCTTAATATAATGCTGTCAGTCTTCCGTATATATTTGCTAAATGTTCAACCCAAAACCACTTTAGACCCTAGGACATTCAAGTAAAGGTTGATCACATGCTGGCTGGAAGAAGCACAAATAGCACAGGGTGAAGTCACAGGAACCGTGTTAGGTAACCTGCCAGGTGTCCTTCCCGGTGTCCCAGTGTTTTTAAAACACATCAATCAGGCAGCAAGCACAGTGTCAGAGTGTCTCTGATCGCTCTTCCCCAACACGGGACCCACCATTTTTTCCCTTTCTGCTTTCGCCCCTCCTTTGTCTCCTCTTATCTTTGCTCTTTCCTGCTCTCCTGCAGCGCCAGCAGCTGCTGGCAGCCCTTCCTCTCCATTTCCCTCCCTCCCTCCCTGTTCCTAAAGCCAGCCCTTGCCACAGCCCCCTTCCTGTTCTCCCTCTCCCTCCTCTTCCAAGCAGTCCAGCCAGATGCTTCCCACTTTCACTTGCATCAGGAAAGAAACTTGGAAGATAGATAGAGACCTCTCTCACTTTGTTTTGTGAGGAAATCCAATTTTCCATCCCACATGTGCTGCAAGGCCCAGTGTCATGGGGTGAACTGAGGACATGTAAGGAGCACAGAGGGGCTGCAGCCCAGGACACACTCCTGTTTGGTTTTAGATGGCTTGTCCCTCTCCCATTCCTCCCAGCGAGGCTGAGGGCACTTGCTGCCTGCTGTGAGGGTCCTGCCCCAGACCTGGTGGCACTTTGTGCGTGCCCTTCCTCACTAGCAGTTACCACACTTTCGTCGTGCTACCAAAATACACCTTCACAAAAGCAAAGCCTCCTGCAGTGTCACTCCTTAAGTGTTTTGCTTCAAACAAACCTTGAAAGCTTCTGTCTCAAATGCCCAGCAGTGACTTTATTTCCCGCTGTGGGCAGTACTCCAAGGACAGCTCTCCCAGGGCTCACCCCGGCCTGGCCGCCGCCGCCTCACAGCCCACGCCTGGCGCAACTGGCCTCGGCGGCCCTGGGTGCCAGCTGAGCCTGAGGGCCGAGCTGTGCCCCCCGACGCTCTTTCTGCCTGGCTGGGAATGCACAGGGGGACAGGAACCACCTGGCCTTGTGGTGTCCCAAGGACCCCAAGCACCCCACGGGGTCAGCCTGTGCCAGCCTGTCTGCAACAGGGTTTCCCAGGGGGAAAGAAGCTCTCCCTCCCGCCTCCACGTGAACGTGAACACCGATGCAGATGGCATCTTCCCCAGTTCCCCAGGAATTAGCAGAAATGTTTACAATGCTTTAGTTTGGCAATGGCAAATATTCAAGAGTACACTGATAACAGCACAACAAACAAAAAGAAACAGGAAGTTCAAGTGGTGGCAGTAACCTAGGTCACTTCCACAAAGTTAAACAGCCCTGGGAGATTCCACGGGGCCCTTGCAGCAGCTGTCTCCCACTGGGTGACTTGCACAGGCTTGCGATGGCCCTCACACGCAGAGCACACCACCAGCTGCTCCAGAGGCCTTTCCTTGGGACACACAGCCCAGAGACACCTAAAAATCCTTCAGGCTGCCAGTGTCCAAGGCCTCCTGGCACAGGCCTGGCTAGGGACACAATCGCCTGATCCCACCACCCAGGCGCTAGACGTGAGGCGATTTTAGCCACAGCTTATCCCAAAAAGCCACGATGGGAACTCTGGGACACGGAGACAATTCAGAGTCCTAAATTTAACAGCTTGACCTGATGTCTAATCTGGTACTATTAAATAATATGAAGTAGCTCAAAACCTTTTACGGTGCTTGCTTGAGATCCATGTGTTCTGTTGCCAGATTTATTTCTTCTGCCCTTTCCTTTCAGAGCTATTTGCAGTACAGGTTACAAGATGCAATGTGTCCTCTCTGTTTTCTTGCCAAGCCAGTGCACTGGAGGGTGGGTTTGGTTTTTTTTGTTTGTTTTAAACTACACATTAACTACACAGAATTTTTAAAAATTCTGGCCCACTGCAAACTTGCAGCAAGTGATTCCATAATTTTTTCCAAAGCTCTATATAAAATGCCTTACATCACTGGCCATGCTGATCTAGTTACTACTGGATGTTTTTCAGAATTTCCAATATTATAGCAATAGCAGCCATGTTTATACACTTGAAGAGTCTGCTGGCTTTAATAAAATGTTTCTCAATCATAAAAATGCAGTCTGAGCAGAGAGCCAGTATAAAAGAAGCAGAGTGCAATAGCTGAAAATAAGCTGTTCACATATTTTGATGTTTTATGGTTCTGATTGTATTTTTGCATTCCTATAACTTTAATGTACAGCAGTCTTAGATAAAAAAAAAAAAGGATCCATGAGACTTTGACTCTGTGAATAATTGTTAAATGGTCAAATGTTTTCATGTCCCAACTATTTTTTTAGCTCTTCCCCTGTCTGAAGTTTCAGGCTGTTTGTTAGCAGGTCAGTTTATTAGAGATTCAATACACCTTACGTGAAAGGGATTAGTAAAGAACATCTGTGGCCCATGTCTTACCTAGAGATTAGTGTGACTGTTTCCACAGAAATTAATGAGGCTTTACAGCAGAGCTGAGATTTCCCATAAGATTTAGGATGAGGCCTATGTCAGCTTTGACATGGTATACCTGCTCTTACAGCTTGCAAACAATTGCACTTAGCTAAGTCATTGACCTTATTTTAGAGCAACAGGCAGTTACACTGATGATCCACAGCCTTAACAACTGGTCTAAACAAACCACAGTGGGCTGAAAACTGAATAAAACTGCATAAAAATGATTTTTTTTTAAGTTTTGTTTTCCATTTATAAAATAATATGCAAAATGACAACAAATCAAGACTCAAAAAATTATGGATTTTTTTAAAAAATTATCAAATCAAATGTATATTCCTCTGGGGTTTTAACAAACAAGATAAGCAACCCAGTTTATATATGAAAGCTCGAGAATTACGTAACCATCCTTGTCCAACTGAAAATAGATATCTATTATCTGAGTTGCAATTCTTAGTTCTGTCGGTCTACAAGTTCCACATAGCTGTGAAGTTCTCTGTTACAGAGAAAATGTGTTGACATTTTCCTAATTTTCTAATCAGTTATCTAATTCTAGGTTATGAATGCCTAAGATATAACTGATTGTATTAGTCTCTGAAACTTTCCTCTGATGTATGGAATTTCTGGGTTGTTTCAAAAATCCAAAACTTGGTCAGTAACTGAATTTTATAATATATAATTACTGTTGTTTTGGCCATGAAGAAAATAGCAAAGATATTTCAAGCTGAGGAGAGAAAAACAGTTCTTTGGCATTTTTTCAGATTCCAAGAAGATTGCATAATTCCATAAATATTGATGCATTGTCTCTGCCTGGCAAGGAAGCAAATATACAGTTTGAACTGTTGCCATAGAATTTCATTGACCATCACTTCAACTGCAGAAATAAAATTCTTCTTTCTAACATAATGGCCCGACTCATGTCTGCCTAAGCTCCTCTCAGGAAAGAACTCAAAACCTGTGAATAATCTTTTCAGCTACCCAGTTCTGGTGGTGTTAGTCCCTTCGTTGCTTCGTTGTTACTCTTTTATAGCAAGTTAGCCAAGACTGTTAGCGTCTTGCCCAATAGCTTCAGTAACTTGACTGCAGCTTACTTCAACCCCACTGCTTTCTGCAGGTACTGGGCTGCTGCAAAAGAGATATATGAACCTCTGTGCAAACCGAAAGGCCTTTGTATGAAAGGAGAGTGCAACAGAAATACCATGAAAGAGCACCAGCCTTATACAAACAACACTGGCACTACTAGCAGTATTCACAGGCACTGAACTGCCTAAACTCCCATTTAGCCCGCAAAGAAAGTGTCGATCTACCTTTGCTGCTGGATACCACCTTGCACAATAACATTACAAAAAATCCTTGAGTGGGACTCCTAAAAACTACCACACTAATATTAAACAGCATTCATAAGAAAAGGGAAAATAAAAATATAGCATGTGGTTCTAATGTCCCAAGTCGTTCATTTACAGGACTGTGCAGGCCTTTATTAATTCCAAATGTGACTTTTAAATTCGTTTTCATGTTTGCATAAAATTTCATAGAAATAGTAAGTTGTTCATACTACAGTTATATTTGAAGTACACATAGCTCCTGTATCAAGAAGTAACAGAGAAGTTAATTTCCTGTTTCACTTTCTGGAGTATATTTAAATGTGTTGGCTTTATGTTTATTTGCTAATCAGAAAAGACTGTGTTGTAGACTGAAATGGTTGGAATGTAATTCTGCATCCAATTGTTTGCTGAATAAGTACAGAACAAGCAACTAGATTATTGGCACTACTTTGATGGCTGGTTTCTGATGACTTCATAAATGCAAGAGCAAAACTGGAGTTATTTGCATAGTCATCACCAGCACTCTGAGCTGGAAGTACAGACCTGTTTTATCAAAATGCCTTTGCTTTATGTTTGCATGTAGTTCACAGTACCAACTGCCTTGTCTCGAGAACAGACGATAAGCCAATCCTAGCATCTTATCAAAACAGCTACTTTTGAGGAAAGGGTTCCAATGAAGTGCATGAGTTACATTCTGCCTCCATTTCCCATTTGCTGCTGATGCACCCTTCTCAAATTCCTTTCCTGCAAAGTCTCCACCCAGCCCCCTTTTCCTGATTGCTACCACAGTAGCCTTGCCCTTTATCACCAAAATATCTCTAGCTATCTGTGCAGTAAAAATAGCCATTTCCTCACTGCCTTTTGCATTTTACATTGAAAAGGAGAAAAAAATTGTCCCGCTTTCATAGGGTGCAATGTGAATGTGGTATCATTCCAAGGAAACCAGTTGCTGATACCATACCATCTGTCGATTGCTTTCTATTGACAGAGGTTTCATACTAGCAAACTTCTTTGTTCTTTTGTGAGAAGAGTGCTCATCGCCCTACTGTATTCTATAAAATAAATATCCTTTGAAGATTAAATTTACTTTTAAAAGTATCAAACCTTCTTATGCATAATGTAATCTTTTTTTAATCCAGAGCTCTCACCACACTCCATTTCTGCGTAATAGCAAAAATCACCCCTTCTCATTCTATCACCTAGCTTAATTTCTCCCTTTTCACATATTTGCATTTCAAAAGTTCCCACTAGCTTTGTCTTTTTTTCTCTCCATTTCCATTCCCATATCCCTTTCTCTTCCCCTGCACAAATCCAGCCCTCTCTGTACACAATCTCTTCTGTACCTTCTGAGGATACCATACTTTGTAGCCATAGCTCTCCCACTCTACTTTGCACATCTGCCTCTTTTCCCTGTGCCTTCTTCCATGATACTCCTCTCCTGCCCACTTCATTCCCTGCTTATTCTGCCTGAAAGTACATTCCATCCAAAAAAAAACACCACCAACACCACCACCACCCCCCCCAATATATGCCTACAGAGGGTGAGGTTAATCAGATTTGTTTTAAATGTCTGCATTAAGTCATGATGAATTTTGTGTTATTTCCATTGACTATGAAGTCCAGCTTTCTGGCTCTGACTAGATACAGTGGAGCACTCAAGTAAAGAGAGAATGATTCCACTCTGGATGTCCAGAGTCCTAAAGTTCTAGTTACAATTTCTCAGCTTTTCAGTAATTTTACTCCCAATTTTCAAATAGAGGTACCTGGGCCTGTAACCTGTGCAAGATGTTCAACTGGACCTTCCTCCAGATTTTAGGATTAAAACATGGTATTTCTCTTAAATTTTTTTTCTTCCCTTCCCCCCCCCCCCCCCCCCCCCCCCCCGCCTTTTTTCTTTTTCTGTATGGTATCACAGGTATGGCCACATCAAGGTCTCATTATCTTGCATCTTTCATACTGTCCACTCCCAGTAAATTATATCCTATCCTAATTGTTAGAATGAAATCATAAAAAAAAACTTTTCTCATTCTTCCTGTTTGCTCACCTCATTATACCTCCTTTTGGAGATACAACTTTTATACCAAAGATAAGTGACAGATTGAGGACCCTGGGATTTAAGACAGCTTTTTTCACCATAACTGTTATACTTCATTTATTAAGATGCCAGCCTCACCCACTCGTTAAATTCTCATATAATCAGCTGCACATCTTGTTGATTTTCTTTTCCCAGCTGGCCTTAAGTGGACAGGAGATGTGAAGCATGGCTTTTGTGATTATACAGGAAATCTCCTTCAAGACCCATTTTAACATTTAAAAACCTAAAATTTTTTATACATTGGCCATCATTAAAGAGCTAGTATGCTGAAACAGTGCCTACCACATGAACAATACTGTATCACTGCTTCTTCCCAACAGCAGAGGTACTATGGCTACCTGAGCAAAATGCACTGCTGCGCAGACACACCTAAGCTGGCTCTGGCAAAACTAATTCAGAGAGTGGAAACAAAGCGTAACCAGCTAATTAGCTCTTCTCAAAACTGGCTGAGAAGCAGGGAAAGATTATTTCAGATGAGTGTAACAGTTTTACATCTGGCTGGTACCAAAGTATTTCTGTCACAAAACCATGCCAGGAAAACATACACACAGGGCTTGTACGGGCTTTTTTTGTGATACCTATTCCAGTTTTGATGCTACAGTACCAACTCCTTACTATACATATTTGCAAATATTTCATTATGCAGGAGGTAACCATGCTTGGCTAAACCTGAAGACAGCCTGCTGCTGGATGTGATATCACCCTCTAATGCCTTTAATGTTGGAGATTCAGAAATAAGCCTTCTATTTTTCATGCTACGGATACTAACATTTAATTTTATATTAGAAAACGTTGACCTTTGTTCATGTGAAAATAAGTCTATAGGACCAGCTCTCCAAAAGCTTCTAAAACTCCTCTAACGTGTGATACCTGAGAGAGAAGTACTATGAGCTCTGTCAAGTTTTCCAGGCTATGAAATCTGCAATTTTGCAATTTAAAAAAAAAAGACAGTTTGTACTATGTGCCTGACAGTAATGGCTCTGTCCCAGGGAAAACTGGCAACTTCCAGCCCCATGCTTTTACTGCATTTGTCTGGAACTTTCCCTTCCGAAATGAGACAAATTTTGCAATCAAAGATGCAGTGGCAAAGCTGCACTTTTCCTCAGATCTCTCCCTGTGCTTCTCCCAATGGCTCATAAAAGGTGCCAGCTTTTTTTAGGCACATTGTGTTATGCATACTCTAAACGAAGAAATTATCAGACTTTGCAAGGGCATTTTGCTTACGCAATAACAATCATAACCAAATTCTCACTGCAGGCTCAACACAATACTGATTGTTTCTCTGAAGGAAGCAAGAATTAAACTGCCCCTACCCAGTCAGAAGAGGTTCTGCATTGTGACAGATACTATGGCTTTAAACCCAGGAACACTGGGTGTTATCTAAAGAATATTATCACCAGCAGGGTCTACTTTTCCTTAAAATTTATTCATGAACTTTGATTTCATAAGTCATGTTGCAGTGTTTGCTTTAAGTCACTAAGTGCACAATAGATGCTTTTTAATAAATTTGCTTGCTGGACTATTTATAGAATAAGAATACATGTATGACTAGTTAATTAAAATGTTAATAATTTGGACTATATTTTGAAGTATTTTTCTATATTCATATGTGAAGATTTAAATCAGAGCTTTAATGAAAACTTGTTTCCAAACTAGCTACTGTGGGTGGGCACGTGACTATAAAATAAAACGGTGGAAAGTTTCAGCCATGGCATCTGTCTTAGGTGTTACTGGGTACCCAATAAAATCAAGCAAGATAACATCCAGCTATCTGAATAAGCAGTGGGTGAAAACACACAGTCCAAGAACACACTTTCAAAGCAAAGCGGTAGAGATTTTTGGAGAAGTTTGTCTTTACTGTCCCCTGAAATTATTTTTCAGCCCACACAACCAGCGGAGTATTCTCTGGAAACAGAGAGCAACTTAAAAGTAACATCCCAACATGTGCAAGACATTTTGTTCAGCACGCTTTAGAGGAAACTTTCAAGACAAACAGTGAACCAGCTATGGGTGGTCTTCAGAACTTGAAGAGGAATGTGTTGGGGTAGCACAGCCCTGGAAAACATACCTATAAGGGTTAACATATGCATTTACATCTGTACTATAGGTTCAGCATGTGTGTGTGACAGTCACATCCAACCATGTATGGTGGTGGGTAGTAAGTACAGCATATTGTAAAAACAGAAGCTTCCTTCTCATTTCAAACACCCAGCACACCAAGTTCAATGTCAATCTGCATTTCTCTCAAGAAAATTGGGAAAGAAATTACAGACATTTTCAGCCTAACAGCATACTAGCGAAACTTTGCCATTATTTCACCAGTTCTTACAGACTTTAAGTAGCCCAAGGTAAGATACGAGATGTTCTTTGCCATTACAATAGCAATGAGTAAAAAGGAATGGGCTGTAAGTGTTGAAAGCTGTAACACAATGCAACCTGCATCTGTCAGCTATGCTTATTTTCCTCTAAATTGTAATTACACAGGTCACATTGTGGAACAAATCCAAATCTGGGTACCTAGTGTACTAAAAGGTCATTAAAATATAAAATTATGACGAATGTGGCATGGGGTAGATTTCTGTAACTGATAAGAAATCTCTGACTTTCACAAGAAAAAAACCCATTTTTTAAGACTTAAGGTTAAAGAGCTCATGCTGAAGTTACTTCACATACCTGTTTTTGATTGTTGCAGAAGATGCACTTTACAACTGCTCTCCTAAAATCAATATTGCTGACCTTTCAGACTGTGAACCCTGTCTAATCAAAGAAGCAGCCTTCTAAATTTATTTTTTATATTTAAACTGCTTTATGTGGATGC
This sequence comes from Falco punctatus, assembly GCF_963210335.1. Taxonomy (NCBI): domain Eukaryota; kingdom Metazoa; phylum Chordata; class Aves; order Falconiformes; family Falconidae; genus Falco; species Falco punctatus. The sequence continues at coordinate 81,924,257 of NC_137585.1, read as the reverse complement.
TGTCCATAATCCCTGAAGTCACAGATTAATGTTTATTGTTGTTTATATACAGTAGTATATAAAATGCCAGCATAATGACGATTGCATAGTGCAATGTCTGCTGCATTATTAGCAGCCTTCTATAGAACTGAAGAAAACCTGAAACATTTGTGCTAGTGCTGATCACATTTCAGAGCAAAAATAACTACCTCATTCCGGACCATTTAATAAACCACATTTTCCAACTAACGGTGTCTACATTTGTTAGGTTTTAACACCCAGACTAGGAAACTTACACAAAATAAACATGAGGTCAGGTAACCTAAGGACAAAGTAAAAACTGTGGGACAAAGATTCCAAAGTAAATAGTGTGATTTGAAAATGTGAAAAGTGTTGGGTTTTTTTTTAAAGTAAATGCAGTCAAATTCAGCTTCTCAGCAGAATCCCAGCAAAATTCAAAACTGACCAGCAGATAACTAAAATAGGGCAGCTGCAGTCCTGGCGCTAAATTAACAGCCTCAGTCACTTCCATGAAACCCCACTGGCTCCTGATTTATGTGCCTGTACTGTAAAGCCTCTGAACTGATTCCTAAAGCCAAAATAAAATATGGTCTGTGCAACAAACTGAAATCTCCCTGGAGTCACAAAGCAATGCCATGTTACAGTCAGATTTCAGGATTCCTGTGTTAATAACACCACACTGAGGAGCTGGTAATGGAGATGCGCTTGCACATATGCCACTGTCATTAGATCATCCATTTGTTTGTATACAGATCTCAGACTTCCAAGCTTCAGCTAATTTTAGCTGGACTCAGATGATCCTGCCAGACTCGCTACCCCTTGCTTTGCTAATTATTGCTCAGCACTCTGCTCCAGCTGACTTACCTTTTTCACTGTCTGTGAATTAATGCCAGGGAGGAAGCAGTGAGTGTTGCTTGGGGAGACCTTGTATCTTCCTTGCTGTGTTTTAGTCAGTTTGTTGGGTGCAACCCCATTAACCACTGCCGAAAGGATGCTGCTGGTCATGAGAGGAGTCAGGGTCTGGCAGAACAGACAGATGGCCACCACTAAGGCCAGAAGGAAGGGACGAGGGCGACAAAGCCTGCGGCACCTGGGGACTTGCCCACAAACCATGGCCTCTTTGCCGTCCTCACTTCGCCCTTCGCCACATTGCAGGTGCAGTCCAAGGAGCCACGTCTTGCCAGGCTAAAACAGTCAAAGGCACGCTTTACCCAAAATTAGCGAGACGTTTCCCCATTTCTGCTGCTGAACACTTTCCTGGTGCCTGGCAAGAAGTCACGAGTTCCAGAGGAGCAAAGATTTGGGAAGTAACCTCCCATGGGGCTACAGGAACCACCTGTGAAAAAACAAGAAGTGAGAAATGGCAACCAGCAGCATGCCATGGGGCGTTCTGCAAGGAGCCGTGGCGAGCTCTTCCACACCGTGCTCTCAGGAGAACAGACCTGCCAGCAGACAGGTGAGGAGCAGAAATCTTCACTCCTTTTTCAGAAGGAACTACTCAGTCGCAAAACAGCATTCAAGAAAGCAAGAGGTTAAAGTTTAACACGTCCTGTCCACAGCTGAAAAGAATAAGAGAGTGTACCAACTTCGTGAACAATCATTTGCTATTTTTTTCTCTCTTGCATTCTCAATTCCCACTTTGTTTTTACAGTTTCCTTCATTCCAGTCCTTTTAAATTGCCTCCTTCCTGTCAGCATGCACAGCTTTCTCTCTGAAAGTGATCATTTATCTGAAAACTGACAGACTATGAAGATTTTCATTTGCATTTGTTTTGTCCAGATTGCAAGTTCAAAGTTAGGTTTACTTACTCGGTTCTTATCCTGTTAGAAGTTTTCCATTCTCCTCTAATGGGCTGCTGATTAAAACCACTTGGAACAACCCTGGCTCATGATCCCAGCTCGTCTCGCACACTCAGAAGGCAGGCACACGCACATACACACGCCATCTGAAGCCAGTTGGACCACAGATTTCATATAAATAAAGGCTGGACTGCTCAGAGGGTGGGGCTAAACTAGCTCTGCTCTGAGCAGGCACGGCGTTTGGAGACAGCCTGAGGTCTGGATGGGGAACAAGAGTTGTCCTTGCTCACACCGCATGCCTTGAAGCCACCATCACTGCAATTTTTAGAAAACTGCTGTTACAGCAATCAGTCTAATTGAAACAATATTAATAGCTTCCAGGCAGTAGAAATCTGAGCAGCCCCTGCAATATTTTAATCCAGATTAACAAAAATGTTGTAAAAGGAAGCAAATTTTCTTGGACATCAGCGTCACTGACAAAGCAGTTGTCAGTAATTTTCCGTAGTAGATATCTCATAGCAGTGTATAAATAAAACTTCCTACTGATGTCAAAAAGGGAAAGAAAGGAGGGCGGACAAAAATACTCCAATGAAAGCACTTAGCATCTAAGCCACAGAAGGTCTTAGTTACTACTTCCCCCTGCTGACACAGGACAGGGACGAGACAGATGGGAACAGTTGACAAACTCTGTTACCTTTATAGACTAAAACTTCTCCTATAATCAAGTTCTTTTAGCTAAAAATATCTGTATACAAAGTCATCTATTTCATCCTCAATCCTCTGTGATTTTTTGAAAAGAGTTCTTCCTACACTGCCTCATATATAGGAAATGAGTGTTGTTATGATAACTTTGAGGCAATCTGCACAATTCAACAGCAGCATTAGCAAGTTAGAGGCCTATATACAACAATGAAGAACAGAGTATATATTTGTCTGAACTGCTGGTGTTTAGTCAGCTTTCAAATCTTTTTTTTTTCCCCCGAAACTAAACCCTTCAATTTGCACACATAGAAAAATTCCATAGAAGTGATTCAATACCTCTTGCAAAACCTCAGCTGTCACATGCACTGCATCTTAATTTTCTGTTCTGGGGCTGTAGTTGTCTAAATTCAATTCCTAATTTATCCCATGCAGGAAAGGAGTACCACACTTGCCTGTACCCCACCATGATAGATGTTTGCCGTCCACACAAACTCCCATCTCCACTCTCTGGAGACATGCTGCTCATGCTCCCTCATTCCCAGTACACCAGTTCATGTCCTCAGGCATCGCTCCTGTCAGCCCGTACTGCAAAGCTTCTCGCAAGCCAACAACTAGCTAGTGGAAACTGGAAACCCATGGGTTCCTTGCCGCTGGCTGTGGGGTAGGTCTCTGCCATGCAACAGAGAGGGGTACCCAGGGAGCCAGCGCATTCAAAGGAGGATTGCAGAGACACTACAGCCAGCTCGGGAACCACACTAACCCCATCGGCAGAGGAGGGCAGCATAGCAGAGGCGCTTTATTGTTTAAGATATTGTCCTGTGGTTTTTGGCATGCCCCGATTTCTGGGCCCATAACCACCAGCTGCGTGGGTGGCATTTGCATGGTTGTTAACTTCTCTGAGATTCTTAGTGAGGGGATTTTAGTCAGAGCTTTACTTGCTATTGCTAGAAGACTTGATTAAAACCAGTTTATAAAGATTTGGATTAATTGTCATTTCATGATGTGGAAGATCGTACCCCCTTGGAGAGTCCCACACTAGAATAAACTGATCCTCTCTGTCCCCACCCCCTGCTCCCTCCGTTACCTTCCGCACAGCAAGTAACCATGCTCTCCCTCCAGCCCAACATAATTTTCCCCTTTCCAAGCCCATAAGTGAGGTCTTTATCCTCACATTTTCCCCAATGTCTCAGAGCCAATTCATCCTTTCTGCAATCTCAAAATCACTCATGGGCCCCAAGTCTTCAGGACAAGCAGACTACTTTCTCATTTACTGTAGCAAGACTGATTCTGCAAAAACAGAGATGAAGGGATATCAGCAGAGGGCAGGCAGATTGCTCATTCTGCCTTCTGTATACTCCTGGGGATCAGCCTTCTGTTTGTCTGCTTTTCCCAGATGTTCCAAGGAGTGAGATTGTTTTTTCATGACAATAGCATGTAATGCATATTTCTTAAGCTGTAAATACTTTTCTCAATCCCAGACAGAGTACAACGAACATGATTCCTGTCATCTTTTGAATCACAATTCCACCACATCTCTGGGCTTACATGTCTACTGACTTATCTGGTCACATTCTGACACTTTAAAAATTAAACCAGGACTATTGCAAATGGGGACTAATTCCCCTGGTATTAATTAAATAGTCACTTCGGAAAAGGATATAAATTGGATAAAAAGTCAGGCCTCCTGGGTCCCAGACTCACAAGAAAGATTCTTCAGTGCATAATACTCAAATAACTGCAGAACACAATTATCTGTAAGATTAGAAATATCCAGCTAAGTATTTATATTCAGAGGTATATACACCTATTTCAGAATTTTTAGCAGAAAGCTGAAAACGTCCTCTTTCTGACATACAACAGAAATTTAGTATTCGTTTCCTATTTGGGATTCCCAGACCAGTTCCTTCCAGTGGCCGCTCCCACTGCATGGATTAAGGACTCTCTAGCCCATTTACCCCTCCCTACTCCTCCAACTCACCCAGGCCTGCTTGTCTGGATGCTCCCTAGGGCAGCCAGCTGCTGTCCTGCTCTGCATGAGGCAAGGTCCTGCAGGGATTGCTTCTGCCAAAACCAACCAGCCATGGCTGTCAAGAGTGATCTCCAGTGCTTGCAGCCAGAATCCCAGTTCCATCTGCATCATCTAGAATAGACTGTAAGTGTTTAAAGATACACTGACACAGAAAAGGTGAGAGAAAAGCCACAAGATTTGCTAAAAATTACCAGGGACTAGGATTTGAAAGGACTTAGCCAATATGCCAAACAGGCATGTAATGTGCACCATTCATCATCTCACTGGGGTTTTACGCAGCCTGGCTCATATTCGCACAGCTTCAACTTTACACAAGCCTCTGTGTTTGTTCAGTGGTGAAAGCTAGCGACCACTGAAGAACGATTTCCATGGTCAAAGTAGTGACCTGGACAGATAACTGTCAGGAGCTAACCAAGAAGAAAATATTAGGCACAGAAACTTAGCAGGAATTTAAGGCCAGCTGAATAGATCCATTTTATGCATGCTTAACTTCAGTCAGAGATCTAACATGAATCGTTCTGCAACTCTGAATACAGAGAAGTCCAGATATAAGGGCTTGTAAGATCAGATCTTGATATAATAAAACCACTTTGCAGCAATAATTTCACTATATAGAGGCTGCCAAGGAGAAAATATGTTTAAAAACTTTTCACAATTGCTCTTTTCTAGAGCAAGTTTCAAATTTCAAAGCACAGTGTCCTAGCAACGATTTCAGTGATAAACGAGCTCACAGTTTTTCAAGCTCAAACAGTTCATTTCTAAATTAACTGATAGTCAAGTCCTTGTAATCATGTCTGTCATCTTCACAGTGCAAACATATCCAATTGTCATTGTTTATGGTCAACTCTTTAATTTCTTTTTTATTTTCTAGCATACTAAAAACTATGCCAAAGGCCATAAGTTCTCACCAACTTCAAAAATTGGATAAAAGCTTTATGAACAATAGGCATTAATAACACTGTAAATATTCAGGCAAAACATCTAGTTAAACTGTGCTGGAGAAAGACTACTCAGCCACACCCTCCAGTTTTCTACTTCACCCTGAATTCAATCCAGATTGCAGTTGAGTTTGCAGTGTCTTCAGTCCTGTGTGTGGTCCTGTTATAAGCAGTGAATGGGGAAGATGGCACAGAGTGAAGAAAACAGGAGAAATACATTTCATTACTGCTCTGCACATTGGAAGATTTGATAATACTGATGTTTAAATTAATCCCAGCATAGTAAAAACCCAGACTGTCTCCTCTTTTCCCATTCATAGAACACTGTAAACCTTAATGATACTGTGATTTTGTTACACAGAGCACTCCAGAGAACAAAGATTCACGTCTTAATCCCACTTTGGCTCAGCTTTCTGATCTTGGCTCACAGTGAAGGCAGGCTAGCACAGAAGATTCTGAAAATCCTTGGAAAGCAAAACAGCTGATGTTAACAGGAGAAGAATTTTATGGGGGACTCCTCTTTTGGTTTTGCTTCTCATTATCTTTCAATTTCTTTACTATTTCGCTCTTATGTAAGAAGCAATAAATGATCTTGACTATACAAGCAGTGTATTTACTTCTTCTATCACAGGATTTGCAGTCCATATATGTGTACAGTCGATATATAGTCCATTTTAGGTCCTTAGTCTATAAAATTTATCAGTGTGTTAAGAGCTGTCTTTGCTGGACATTTTATCCCAAGAGAGCTGCTCCTAGACCTGCAGTTCCAAGAACAGATCAACCAGTCTAGTAAGTCCCTGCCATGGAAAGGGGGAGGTCTTGCTTGCTCCCCTCTTCCCTCCCTCTAGAGTCTCCCCCTTACCCCTACACCTCCTCTTTGCCTTTTTCTCTTCCTACCTTGTGGTGGTGCTTCTTAGATTCTTTCTGAGCTGAGTCCTTGCAGAGGTCCAATAGGTCCTAATGCTGGTAAACAAGTGAGAGAGGATGTAAAGAGAGGAAGGGAACAGGACCTTTTAGGTAGTGGCAAAGCTTGATACTCAGCTCGCCAGACTACTGAGCCTACCCCAGCCTCCCTAAAGTTTTAACTAGGATCTGGGCCAACTGAGCTATTTGTCCAGAGGCATCTCTTAGTATCTTAAGCATATGAAACACAATGAACCAAAAGTATCTATTTATGTTAATAATAAACAAAAAGTTGCTTCAGATGAGAGTAAGAGAAAGCAGCTGAAAACAAAAGTCTTAATGAAGATACTGGTTCCTGCTTAGAAGGCAAATTTGCATGTCAGGAGAAAGAAATAGACCAGTAAATTCTTTGCTGCTTCTTGTCTACAGTTGTTCAGTGACTCTTGACATAACCCCCTTGCAGCAGTTATTCTGAGATTACACAGAGATTTATGGATTCTGTGGCCAATTTGATTACTCGGACTCATTGGTTACTGCTCAGGGCTGAATAAGAATCAGTCATAAAAAAAATGCCCAGAGAGGCTGCAAGAACTTGGAAATTTATCTTTGGGAATGCAGAACAGAAACATTCTGCAATGAAAGTGAAATATCTCATGACCACTGACAGCATTTGTGTTTTTTATTTTAAGTAAATATTTTATTTTGGCATGGTCCCCCTCTTCACACCTCAGATGAAAACATTCAAACTTCCATTCTCAAGTCTTCCTCTCTCTTCTTACAAACTTTTTTTAACAGGCCCATCTTCTCGCAGAATCGTTCTTGTCTTTTAATACAGTGACTATTCTCTTAGGTGATCCGGCTCCTTCTTACTGTCTTTTTCAGTTAAATTATCTGGGCTTGTCATATGAAAGGTATTTGCATAAATACTTTTCTACTTGCTCACATACTCCTTCTCTCTAAAGTGCAGAGGCATGGATTTGACAGATGGGCCACTGGGTGTATAAGGAATCAGCTGGATGGTCATACTCAGAGTTTCAGTCAACAGCTCAATGTCCACGTAGGGACCTGTGACATACCTCAGTTGTCTGTACTGGGACAGGAACTGTTTAACATCTTTTTTGGTGACACGGATGCTGGGACTGAGTGCACCTTCAGCAGGTTTGCCAACGACACTAAGCTGTGTGGTGCAGTGACACACTGGAGGGAAGGGAGGCCATCCAGAGGGACCATTACAGGCAGGAGAGGTGGGCCTATGTGGACCTCGTGAAGTTCAACAAGACCAATTGCAAGGTCCTGCACATGGGTGAGGGCAACTCCAAGCACAAACGCAGGCTGGGCTGAGAGCAGCCCTGAGGAGATGAGCTTCTTATCATCCAACACCCCCAAGCCTAACATGGCTAGGCAACATGCACCTGCAGCCTAGAAAGCCAATCTTATCCTGGGCTGCATCAAAAGTGTAACCAGCAGGTCAAGGGAGGCGATTGTTCCCCTCTACTCTGCTCTCACAAGACCCCACCTGCAGTACTGTGTCAGCTTTGGGGCCCCCAACAGAAGAAGGACAGAGACCTGTTGGAGCAAGGCCAGAGGAGAGTCACAACCTAAAGGGGGCCTACAAGAAAGCTGGGGGGGGCTTTTGACAAGAGCATGAAGTGATAGGACAAGGGGCAAGGGCCTTAAACTGAAAAAGGCTAGATTTAGCTTAGCTATTAGGAAGAAATTCTTTACTATAAGGGTGATGAGACACTGGAACAGGTTGCTCAGAGAAGTTGTGGCTGCCCTGTCCCTGCAAGTGTCCAAGGCCAGGTTGGATAGGGCTTGGAGCAACTTGGTCTAGTGGAAGGTGTCTGTCACAGCGCTATCAAAACTAGCCAGCTGCCATAAGGCTTTTACCATCCCATACCAGGTTAACTTCAGTAAGTAGTTCCCACAGCTCGCCCCAGCACAGCCACCCATCCCCCACAAGGTTCCAAAAGTTCATCTACCATCTGTGCCGTCTCTTCATCATCTTCAGACGAGCCCACCCTGCTTCTTGCCTCTGCTTAGTCTTCTTTCTCCAGGCTCCTCATCCAGGTCCCCTTCTTCTCCCTGGGCCATCTCCTTGACTGTCCTACATCGAGGGCACTCTCTCCCTTTTCCCAGGTCTCTCTTCATCCAGAGCTTTCCTTCCATGCCCCTTAGAGCTATTTAACTACTTAGCAGGAACCAGCCACAGCTGCACCTTATCCACGTCAGCCAACCCACCGCCCCTGAAACCAGCCCACAGCTGTATGTTATCAATGCTAATTAACCCAGCTTCATTCCTCTATGATCCCTCTACAGGTGTCCATCTTTATGGGGGGTGGGGTCGAAATTAGATGATTCCCATTCTACAAGTCTGCTGAAGGGCTCTGAATGTGCTTTATGTGCTGCATAGTACTATTTTACTAGCAGTTCTTCCTAGCTGTTTATATTCAGGTGAAGGTGTATTGAAATGACCAGTGGGAGTGGGAAGAAGTTGAGAATACAAGTGTCATTGACTCCATCCTACCCACTCCGTGCCTGCTCAAATGATGTTTGCAATGGAGGGTATCTGTACTGCTCACCAACTGTTCCACACGCTGGGACACCCTCCCCATGCAAGGCCCTTCCCCTCCACCCCCAGCACCAGGTCAGAGAAGTTTCCACCAGAAGGAAACATGGCAGAGAGGGACAGCGCGTGGGAAGCACGCTGGTTGGGAGGACAGCGCAAAGAGGAAGGAGCGATCCCTCAGCCAGGCCGCCAGGGCCAGTAGGATGTATCCTAAATAGCTTCCTATGCAGTGGGAATGTATGAAGCTTGCAAGCCAGTCCAGAGTTGCTGGAATGTGAGCAACAAATATGCAGGACCAGTCTGTAAGGGCATGTAGCGGGGGCGAGAGAAGCATTTACAAACCCTTTTATTTCTAACATCTAGCATTCTGCGTTTTCTCTGGTTTTTTGGTTGCTTGGTCGGTTTGATTTGGTTTGGTTTGGTTCTTTAAAGTTAATTATTCTCGTTTCTGTTCCAATAAACCTCAAATATAGAACCGGCATGTCACAGTCCTCCCAGGTCTTTTCACAAGGTCTTTCCTCCTATTTTGTGTAAATTAATTATTCCATTGCCATGTTCCCTTTCACTTTAGCCTGGCCTCATTATGTAGGTAGCAAAGACTAGTACTGATTTTATTTTTTCTCCTGTTCTATACCACAAGTGAACCCAAAACAGTCCAAAAAATGAGAAAGGCCAACGTAATCAGAAAATTTGTTACAGTCATCCCCAAGCACTGGGATTTTTTATACTTGTCTCCAAGTTCAGAAGCAAAATCTGTTTCAAATAAACCAACTTGCAGAAGCTGAAAGAGCAAAATAGAACTAGACTCATTCCATAAACACTTATCTTCCAATTCACCCCCTAAATTCCTTAAGCCATGTTTTCTCCTATCCCGTCACCTTTCTTTCTCGCTACTCTCTTTAGCAGAGTGGTTTCTTTGCTGAGACCACCCACAGACTTTTGAATGACTGTTCCAGTGTCTCCTAGGTTCAGCAGTCCCCTGATGCTCTTTGGAAGCAGGGAAACAAATGGAGGTCTCCTACAAACAAGAAATATTTTCACCTCTATTGTACACATATAAAGCAAGAGTGCAATGCTCTCGGGTACCTACAGCTGTCTCTGTGTTGCCCTGTAGATGATTTAGTCTGTGCTGCTGCAGATGGCGTACCCGCCACAACTGGCAAACAAGCTTTATAATTTTGGATGAAGTTTTCTAGGTGCCAATCATTTCAGACATTTTGGTCATTAAATTTTGATTAGCCCCAGTACAGTAAATATCTCTGCAAACATACAACTTAAACACCACCATGGCCTCCACTGACTTCACTTCATACATGTGGGTGTTTTAGCAACAAGGGATCAAGAACTTTATTTTTTCCTATCCAAAGGCTTTGTACTGATGGATATGTTTAATAGAGCTCCTCTGTTAGCAAGGAGAGCTTTAAGACAACCACATCAGACAGAAATGTAAAATAAATCCTCACCTGTGCCTCTCAAGGCACCCAATGCTTCTAACCAGTTCCATCAAGACCAGCCGTTATTCTAGACACGAGGGTATATAACAGTTTATTCCAGTTTGTTGCATTCGTGTGGTGCTGCCAGAATATACAATGAGCCAGTACAGAAATCGGTTACCTGGAGCACTTCACATGTCGTGCACGTATATGAGAAATCATTGTACAAGCCAACAGAGTACGTGGAGGTGCAAGACATGCTATTTTGTTGTTCTTACAGACAAGCAGAAAAAGATAACAGTGTACTTCTGAACTTATCGATCTGATTGTAACTATACAGTTTTTCTCATGAGTCCAGCTGCCACAGCATGATTGCTGCAGAACAAGATAACAGCAAACACTGTGGCACAGAAGTTACTTTAGAAATACCCTGAAGTACGTTACATCTTTTAAGCACTGACTTTCGACAGGCTGCCGCACACTGGGTTGGAAGGAAGTGGCTTGGAAGCTGCAGCTGAGGGAGGGACATCATGCTGAATGGATGCGATATGGCTGGGAGGAAGTCAAACAGCATTCTGTCAGTGGGTGATCTTAACCATCCTGATTAAACGGGTTGTGTTTAAAGCTAACATTCCAGGCAAGGGTCTGTTGAAAAAGCAAGGTTTAAGGAAGACATTTCTCAGGTCTGAGAAATCTAAAATGTTTTGCTGTCATTTTGTACACTTCACACCTAATTTGAATTGTGCAGAGGGGTTGAAAAGTGAATAGAAGCATTTTTGGTCATTGTCTGATTACTGGGTTGTCAGGGACTGTCTCTTTTGTGGGTTGTTTTGTTACTAATTTTTAATTATGGAGGTATGTTCTATGACTAGAGGCAGATGCAGGTGTTCTTAGGATTTGATTTTGCAAAATTAAAATATAATAAAATCAGAATCTCTCTGAAATACAGCATGAGGTATTTAAATACGCTCTTACTAATTTTTTAAATCAATCACTGTTTCCACATGACTACGTTTTGATGCACTTTTAAAAAGAAAGCATGTTGAATAGACTATTTATTTTGGAAAATAATGTAAAACCACGTAGCACCAACACAGAAAATTAATAAAACATATATAAGGCTGATAGCTAATTTGCTTGTTTTAAAACAAACTTCAAAAAGCATTACAGAGAATATTTGGTGTTGATTTAAAAACATGCCATCATTAGCCAAATATTAAATGAAGTTTATAATGTGCTGATGTAATTATGAACAATATATTTAGATGATTCCTTACCTCATGAGTTTAAATATTACTGCTTAAGATTCAAACAACAGGGAAAAGGGAAACTTAGAATCTTTTCCATTAAAAGGCTTGTCAGCCTCCACAGAAAGACATTCCCAGTACATTCCTTTCACCTTCTTAACAGAAGTCTTTAAGTAAATAGCTGTAGGTGAGTGTTTGGAAAGCACTTTCAAAATGAAAAGTCCTTTAGAGTTGGTAAATCTTGAACATTAAGGGAGATACTAATGAAAACACACAAAGGTTAGATCTTTTTTCTCTTTTTGTTTTTGAGATTCATCTTTATTTTTGCTGTCCTGGGCTAAAACTTTACTGAGATGATTTCCCAGTACGTATTTCAGATTGTATTTACGTCTTACAAGAGCAACCAACAATATTATAGAAGAGGCAGGCAGAACCGTTCTGATGTACGTGACTCTCTCAAAGATTTCCTTTCTTCTGAAATCAGCACTTCTGTGTGAAAAAGCATGCTTTAAGTCAGTGTCTAAGAAAATTTCTACTTTGGATTAGAATGATTAACACAATTTTAATTTTTGAGGATAATTTCAAAATAACTCATAGCTTAACTTCTGTTTATTGCTCAGTTCCTTAGCCATTCTAAGTGTATCACGCTATCAGGAAAACCCCTGGGAAATATATGGCATACCTTCCTAAATTAAAATAAGGGGTTGGTCAATACTACTGACTGTAGAACCATTTAATTTTTCAGACCTGACTAAGGAACACATCTTTATTGTCAGTTCATTCATCTATTGACTAATCTATCCATCTATAAAATGGGCTTTCTCTAAAAGCCCAAGATTAATTCAGGCCCAAATAACACAACAGAGAAATTAAACACATTCTAAAATAAATACCATATCCAGATGAATTCATCACAGTAAAAACACTGCAACTTGTCACCATTTCAAGCAAACTACATATCTGAACATTTATTAAAACAATTTTTAAATATAACGAGCACTTATTTTCACCCACACACAGTAATAATGTCATTTTAGCTTCACCAAAATAAAAGAAAACAGAGCTGTAAAAACCCCGTTTTCTTTATCAACACAGGGAAACATATTCCTGTACTTCAGAACAGAAAGGATACTCCAGTTCCTTAGCATTCCCCTGACTGGCCCCTTCCAGCACTTAACTACACTCACGCTTGCAGTTTATCCAAACATCTACCCCAATGTGTCTTTTTCTAAAAAGAAATAGTACAACTTGCTTTGAAATTAAGGTCACCGTTCTGCGGGTGGAGGCAACATAAAACTGTCTTCACATTGCTCCCCTATTTCTGTGTCACCAATTCCCTCACTGTAGTCTTAAACTTCAGTAAAACTTTTCTTAATTGGCAGTAGCCAGTATCAGAAATGCGGGCATACACGTTTGATTCCATGTATATGGTGATGCTGAAGAAATATTTAGCAAGGAACTGAACAGTCACAACAGTCAGAAGTTTCCCTAACATAAGATACAAGGTATAAACAAGTATTAGGGCATAAAAAATGTTAGAACAGCTGTGGATCCTAACATTGTTCATTATTTTCTACTGCATTAGGAAGATTTCTTGTACAGCCATGAGGCAACTATTTCTCTACTCTAGTTATAAAATGCTAGGTCTTTTTTCAATGTCTGTAGGAATTTTTGTTTTGTTTCAGTAGAGGAAGGAGGTACAGTTAGCAAACAGTTATGTTTATGATAAAGACTTTTAATCTATTGCAAAACACTGTAGGAAAGTTGTTTTTTTCTAAAATAGAAGATGTGATGTATGCACACGCAAGTCCATAAGTAATCATGCAACCCGTTGACAACTTCTGCATGCTTAAATAGCTCTTAAATACAAGATTCAGCTAGAGGAAAAAGCTGCCGTTTGTCTTTATAGAATAACATGTAAGTATAAAAGCAAGGTATGGATTTGAAAGTGCTAGAGTAATATTACTGTAAATTGGTATAGATATACTGAAGTGTGGCATTTTTTTTCTTTTAGTTACATTATTCTCAGAGCATTTTAGGCAATTTTGGGAAGAGTAACAAACTGCAGAGACTGCATTCATGCGGTGTGGCCTAATTTTAGTCATTCATGTATACCCCTAAGAGCATGTAAAAAGTCAGACCCTTATCCCTCTTGCAGTTCTGATTCTCAGAGACTTTGAGTGTAGAAGTGTAAAACTGAACCGTCTGCTGTCAAGGTGAAGGCCACCTGGGTTCTCCTTCTCTCACCTGTCACATCTATTGAACATGGGAAATGCATGGTCCAGGCGTTCCAGCAGGATGAGGTGGGACATGAAAAAACTTTCCAGGAAAAGCCAGCTGGCAGTGCGAAGTACCCCCCTGGTGAGGGGGAACAAAAAATGGAAACAAGCCTCTGAATTTCTCATCTTTACTGTGTGTGGTTAAACAACGTTTTGCAAAGTTCAGTAAAGAGGATAAGAATGCAAATTGTCCTGTGCTATTCAGAGAGACAACCTAGCGGGATTTTCAGAGCAGGAAACATAGATGTATTTCTTCTTTCTTCTTTATTTCAGACCTAGAATAAATAAAACCTACAGCTGAGGAAAAAACGTTACTTCATAACGCAAACAGACAATACAGTTTACAAGGCATAGACCACTTTTTATTATTTTTTATTACAGTGCTTAGCACATTGGTTCTCAGTTTGTGGTAATACAAATACCTCCTCACCCTAAAAATTCATGCAAATGCTGGAGCATTGAGATGAAACTAAAAGCAGTGGCACTGCATAATGCAGAAGGGTTGCCTAACCTAGTGTCTTGTATCAAACTGCATTCAGTGGTGTATGCCCGGGGATTGTAGGACTGTCACAGGCAGCCAGGAACACTTCCCTGGTTACAAACTCTTAATTTCTAGTGATCAGCCTTCAGCGAGTTTTCTACTCAGGTGTGTTACTTCTGCATTTTACGCCTCCACAGGCTTTGCTTCCATTAATTTCTCAGTCACTTCTTACACCATGTAAGCTATATGGGCAGTTTTGCAATTTAAGCATGGCATGTGTGAAAAAATGCTCTTCATTTTGGACTGGCTATCTCCCTACTACTTCTTCTAACAAAAAGACATACCTTTTCCACAGCACTCCTGAATTTGCAGATTACATCCTCACTAAACTTCCTCTTTCCCATCCAGAAGGGTCCCAGACAATTCAGCTCCTTCTCAAATGTGTTGTCATTACACAGCTTTGACTACTTTAATCCTCCCATTTGAGCCTTTCCTAGTTTTGCTACCTTTTTACAGCAGAATGGACTGGAATTTTACACTACGTTAAGACCTAAGTGAAACCACCAGTTCACAGTGTTGAACTGTTTTCCGTTCTGTTCTTTATCTCCTAATGAGTCGTTCTTCGCACTTGTCTGACCTGCTGCTGAGCAGTGAGCTGATGTTTCCATAGCATTACCGAGAGAACTCCAAATCACTTTCCTACCCTGCAAGAGCTCCTTCAGAGGCCCCAGCTGCAGGTAAATTGAGTCTGAAGCATTATATTATACCTTATTTTATATTTACAGTATTTTAGTAAATCTTGAATTACATCTTCCGTACAATCACACTCAGTATCATGAGATTGTTCTGCTATTTCTAACACTTTACATTTTTGTGGTAGTTGAGAACCTGCCGTAAGTGCAAACACTGTTACTATTCACTCCTCTTTAACTGATCTGTTATGTATCCATTGAGCAGCAGAGCCCTACTGGACTCCTCCAGCAGCCTCTCTGGGTTGGGAATACTGGTGATTTATTCCTTTACTATTTACTGTTCTATTTTGCAAATAGTCATGTAACATTAAGGGACCTTCACTCTTCAGCCAGTGCATCACTGGTTTTTAAAGAAACTTTGCTAAGAGACACTCTAAACGCCTTTACGTGGACTGCATCGACCTGGCCTTACCTACTTGGTGAAGCTTCCAAGAACTCAAATGACCATGAGGCAAGGACTCTGCCAATATGTAACTACTCAGCTTTCACACTGTAATTACCTGCTGACCTATAAGCTTTTCTCACAGGCTTCCTGTTTAAAAGAAAACAAAACAAAAGCATGCACAGGTTTTATTATTCTACATCTTTGACTTATGTATTGCATTTTTTTTTTCATGTTTTCACATTGGTCCATTTCTATTTTCTTAACTCTGACAGAAAACATTAATGTACTAATGAGGACAGAGGCAGGGGGTTTTCCTCTTGAGAGTTCTCCAAGTAGCTCCTTCATGAAAAAAATAATTTATATTGCAATGAATTAGCAAACAAATGCTCGCACTAAAAATTGAAGTTATTTGGAGTTGCAGCCTCTGCACCACCTTAGTTACGGTTACCAGCAGAGTGAGGGATTTTGCTATATATGGCCTCAGTTCTCAGAGGACTTACTTCTTAGCCCTAGAGACATAGACATTCAGTCCAAGTGGAGTCTAGATTACCTGTTGCTTAACTTCAGTTCACAACATGGCACCAGTTTCCAACGGAACAGACTTTGTTATCTCTGTTGTCTCAATATTGTATGTTACTTTAAGCCAGATATTCTAGTCCTCAAGTGTTTTTTTAAACAGAGATTTCCACAGGACTACATACAGCGGGTTCAGTTCCCAGTTTTAATGCAGCCTCAGTTACACTGCTCTTTGTTGTTTATTTTCTCCAACTTCTCCCCTATTCTTTTACCAAAGTCTGTTTACCATCCATAATCACATTTCCTTTCTTACGCATCCACTTACCCCAGCTTCATGGATTTAAAATGCCTACTATTCTCCTCTTTAAATAAATGTTGTGCCAGAATCCCAGTTTCATTTCGGTTTGGGTAAAGCCTGCATTTTCTGCACATACTCCTATTACTAATAAGTCTCTTTTTATTTCCTTGACAGTATTTGCACAGCTATGCAATGAAACACTGCTTCTCTCCCTCACTTCTCTGTGTGGGTTTGGAAAGCTACCACACCAACACCATGGTCTTCCAGCTTGACAGCCTGAAGAGCAACCCAGTGCTAAAGTAAAATCTTTATACAAAAGGGAAAGTGTACTTTTTCAGTAGTGGAAGGAAGTAGGAAGGAAAAAAAAAGGAGTAAAAATCTTAATTCTCTTCAATGCTGCTGCATGAAAGAGCCATACAAAAACAACAAAAGGAAATTGTCAGTGAAAGGAAATCTACAAACTATGGCCAAAATAAGCAAGCGGGGAAGAAAGTACAGAAAACCTTTCCATTCTATTCATGGTCGAGGTCTGATTTAAAGATCAGTTTTCTGATCCTGCACTACAACATGTACAACTCACAGATCCAACCATTCACAGGCCTGCGTTTGGGCTTCCCGTTATGCTACTCCCCGTTACGCCAGGGATTCTACAAGCAAGATGAACTAACTGCCTTTTTTGTTTCCTGAAGTGTGTGTTGGTTTATACATGAAAACCACTCTCCAGGAAGGAATACGGTCACTGCAAGACACTCTTACTATGGTTCTCTTCTCCCCTTCCCATTTCCATACATGCCATTTCCATACATACCATGCAGACAGGAAGGCAATCCTGTCTGTAGGTATCTCTTGACATGGTAGGAACCCCTTTTTTTTTTTTAATCACATGGAAAACAGAACTTTTGTGCCCATTTAAGCAGGTGTCACTGATTGCTCGGAGACAGACACATCAAAGCAAATACGTTTCAGCATTTGCCTACGTATGTATTAGTTACCCACCCATGAGAGAAATGTCCTCCTGTGCAACCATCCTCCACATGGGTCACGTACAGGAATTTCTTATGCAAACTCAGCTGTGTTCCTCTGATATCATTTCAGGGACAAACCTTTTTTTGACAAATGTACAGAAAACATTATTTCAGGAGTTGAGGTTGTTTTATTGTAACACCTAATACAATTCAAATTTAAAGGATTACTTGCACAAAAAAATAAACACATTTGGTATAAAAATTTATCATCACTTTAACACCTTTTTTTCCTCTTATGGCCTGCACCTTCTCTGGAGCAGAAACATATAAAGACTAATGGCACAAGTTTGTTTTATTCTACAGCATTTTTTTTGCTTTTACATACTCAAGTACCCTAGAGGACAACAGCCCGCTGTATACAAGAACCATTTTCTTCAGCCTGCTGAATTAAGTTTCATAAAGAACCAAAGCTATAAAGGCATTTTAAAAACCATTGTCTCTTTTTTTTTTTCAGAAGCACTGACTTTTTGCACCATTTATATACATAGTGTTACATAACAGCTCTTGAGTACAGTACATGCAGCAGAATATATCTGTTGTATATAAAACATACATTTAAAATCTTGATTTATCGGAATTTTTGGAAGATTGAGTAATTGTAGAATGCCCACTGCTTAGAGAAAATGGTTTGATAGTACAAATGTCTGCATATGCTGGCCACTGGAACAATCCAAGGCTCACTGGAATAGTATCCGTAGCACATCAATGTGCATAAATAATTTACTTACAATATTAAAACACAACTAGCAAAATCAATAGTTCAAGATCTTACGACTGCTATGTTAACCCTTAAGTGGTTGCAAGGAAGTGTGGTGGGATTCCTCCCCCTCCCAAGTCCTCTATAAAACCTTTAGTATGTAATTTGTTTTCCAGATGAAGAAACTTATTTATGTCTACTGCCTCTTCTCTTCATTGCAGCCGTACACTGTGGACAGAACCATTTCCCTTTCGGTGCTTCTGTCAGTCCAACACATCCATAGTGGAACCACTCAATAGGGCACTATAAAAGCAGAATTAAAGAGAAGGTTTGGGATCTGGGTTTTTTTCAAAATACAATACTGTGAAAATGAAGTATTAGTAAAAAGCAGAGATTTTACTATTCACACAAAGTCACAGGGCAAACAAGAAGAGAGGAGGATTTAAGACCCGAAAATATATTCAACGGACTAAGGAAAGTTACAATTCTAGGAGTCACATACGGACTCATTAACAGCAAAAAAAGTATGTTGTGCTTTGAAATACTCAGTTTGTCAACACTAAGTGACACAAAAGTCATCGCTTACTCCTGCTTAAATGTAGTATCTCAGTAAATACATGATTACATTCAACTGTTTTTTTACAACTATTTTACTTGAAGGGGACAACTGAGATCAGTAGTGACATAGCTACAAATTCTCAGAAATAAAGGGCATTTTAAAGATATCAAACGTTCCCAGTAAAGGGTGAAGCCTTCTAAAAGAACCTGAACAGTGGGGACAGATGAGAAGTTTCCTGAAGAACAGTTCAACGCATGTGCACGTCACTCTAAAGCTGTACTCCAACACTAACTCTAAAGAAAAGTAACTCCTGCAACCAATAGTTACATGCACAAGCCTCCCATGAGCCTTTTGAACGTTGTTACTTACATCTTGGTTATCACAGCCTACCATTTCACCATAGGACACCTAGCAAATAAGAAAAAAAAACCTTATTAATAGTTATATTAGTAACGAAAAGCAATCGATGTTTTCAAAAGGCTAAAGTTCAAGTTTCTTCCTTTGAGAAGTTTTTCCATTAAACAGCAGCAACAATATTTTGATTTTTCTTTTGTTACACAACCCAAAGAACCCAAAGTTCATAGAAAACTGATTTTCAAAAATTTTTTATGCAAAAAAGAAAAGCAAAGATACTTCCTGCATATTTTAGGTTGGATAAAAAAAGGTCAGTATTCAAAACCTGAATGAAGCCCATTTTGCTCTAAATAGTACTCGGCACACTATCAGCCCAGTTTTCCAGATTATATTGATGTTTCCCTTGTATACATGACAATTTCAAGCACTTTATTTGAAACAATCAAATGTTTTCAAGACAATTACAGAATTCTATAAACTCTGAAAAATGCCAACACTCTTAAAAGTCTTTAAAATAAGAACAGGCATTTTTACATCAAAGTTTCTCATGTTGTCATTCAGTCTCAAAAGTTTCTGGATAGCTTTTGTTTCGGGATCATTTGCTGGTTTTTTTTAAAGGAAAGTAAGGGAGATCAGGCCAATTCCTCACTAACTTTAATATTTTAACTACATTCACTGTGAACCTATTCAATTTTTAATTGAGTTATTCCTGAATTCATTGAAAGATTTAAAACTCTCTAAGCATGTCACATCACCAGAAAACTTCCTTGGTTTTAGCTTCAACAGTTGAATTTATTATTCATATCAGCAGTAAGTAAATAAAAACGTATCAGAATTTCAAGACTGCAACAGAATGTTTTTAAATTAGCCATCAGAAAAGGAAGTTCAGCTGCAACGAAATAGCAGCTGTAGCTGTGTTTCGGGTTGGAAGCCATTCTTACCTGATTACAAATGCAGTAACGTGGCTCATTTGGATCATAGGTCCAGTCAACCTGGCTATTAGAATCGGTCTCTGGTATTACTGCTGTTTGCTGAGAGAGTTCTTGTGCCAGTGCAGATGAAGAAGAACACGATGATAGAGAGGAAGAAGAGGAAGATGATGAGGACTGCTGACTTGAAGATTTGTTGTTGTTTCTGGGGAAGGGTAAAAAAAAAGAAGAAAAAAATAGCATACATCATTTCATTTCCTGCCAAGTGAAAGAATCACTAAGCAAGTACTTTGTTGACTCTGAAATACTGCAGTATGTAAATCCCAAAGCATCATTCCCCAACAGATTTCATTCAACAATTGCAATAACTGAAATGGACACACTGAATGTTCTTTGGAAAAGAAAATAAGTTGTACCAGCTTACAAATGTGAGCCATGCTATTCTAATCAATTGAATCTAACAGCTTTAAAGTGCCAAATACCTTTAATGAATCTTTTTCTTCACAAAATTTTCCAACAACAGCCTTGGTGTCAGGTCCCCATAAAAATTATATTACCAATAAAAGAGGAATTTACATATAAAAAATGTCATATGTCATGTACAATAGATAACTGTTTTGAAGATGACTGATCCTATGTTAATCTCCACTCAAGCATCACTAATCTCTCCATAGAACAGTGACAGAATACAAATTCTAGCTTTTGCTTATAGGTCAGATCTGACACCCAAGATAGAAGCATTTTTCATGTATGGGTAAGATAAAATTACTAACTGAGCTGTGAACACACACAAATTTCTATGAAGAAAAAACCCACAAGTCAGTTTAAAAGGATGGGCATTTTGACACAGACGCTCTCAAGTACAACTTGTGTGGATTGCTGTCACAATGTGTTGTGACACTGTGTTGTTTAAAATGTTTTTAAACTTCATTTTAATCAGAAATAAAATTCATTCTGTTTCCTGTCCTAGATGGGCAGCACCAGAAACCAGTTTGTGATTATTTGAGAAGTGGCATGAAGCAGATCTCCACATTATTTCAAAATCATCTAAGCCACTACATGGTAATTCCCCAAATTTGCTTTTAGGGCAAATCTTCTCTCCAGAACACAGAAGAACAAAGGAAGAAACTAGACTATATCACAGAATACAAAGCAAAGCAAGACATTTATTTAAAACCCTGAAGTGAATTTGCTTAAAGAAAAAAAAGACATGAAATAACAAAAGAAGAAAGCCCTGAACTAAAAAAAAAAAAAAAAAAAAAAAAAGGCCAGCAGGCAATCACTATTTCTGCTGATCCCCCTTCCCACATATATGGCCCATGACCTTTAAAGAAAAGCTTAGTTGTCTTAAAAGCTGTAATTGCATTCAACAAGAAAACCTACTTGCTTTTTCTGCCACTTCGTGAATCTGTGGTTGATGAACTTAATGTCTGTGTTAATGTAGATGCCAGAGCTGATGATGAATATCCAGTTGAATCTCTGGATAATGAAAATTCTCTTCCAAGCTGAAAATCATTGTTCTTAAATGCTTCATAGCTGGCTTTTAGACTGGATGTTCGTCTTCCTTCCTTCATCTAAAGGAATACTGATATTGTATCAGATTACACAGTAGAGCTCTTACAGAAGACATACCAGGCTGCTAACTGCTAATTATCTGCACAGGTTCATTAGTTACCCTGCTAACAAAATGATGTAAATGGTAAAAAGGTGTAAGAATGTCCCACAAGAAAAGCTAGAAAATAAGCTGTCCCTTTATGCAAGTTTTATAGGATGAAACTGTAGCATATGAACCAAAATGGTAATATGAGAACTGAATCACACTGCTGAAAGTGATCATGGGAACTCAGATTAAAAAAAAAAATAAAAAAAACCACTACTCTTTCTTCTTAATTGATAGCAGATGCAGAATGACAAGAATGTTTTGACATTACCTGTGCTGTGGCTTGCACTGCTTGAGCTGCTGCCATGGTAATTGCACCAGCCCCAGATCCTGAAGATAATGAGCCCAGGTTATATGATGCCAATGGTTGAGAAGAGTTTGTATTGTATGCATTGTTTGAAGAGGATGATGAATTACTGTTTCGACACCCTTGATGAACAGAACACATTTATGAAATTCAAAATGAAACTAAATACCTTTGCATTTTAAGAAGAGTTATACATGACAACCAGTGAAAGAGTCGGAACTCCGTTTATGCGTCAGAGCAGTCTGATCATTTGGAAAAAAGTGTAAGACGTTATTTGACACAGCCAGTATTGGCTTAAGAAAAAAAGTTTGTTGCCCACCTACCCTCACGTGCAAGGACTCCTTTTAGAAAGACAGTACTCACGATCATATTCAGTTATCAAGGAACAGATGCAGCTGCCATGTCTATAAACCCAACCTCTACTGAAATGATGCTGACTACCGTAACCATTAAGAAGAGTAAAAATGCGACTGTACACCTATCCTGCCTCCGAAGTAAAACTGTTAATAAACTTAAATTCTAAAAACCATAAATCACAGTTGTAATGCAAGATTTCCATGACCATCTACAGACTGCTCAAACAGTTACATTTTATGCACCATCTCATGTGCAGTTCCTTCAAAAGAGAAGTAAAATGGGTATGAGGGAGACTACTGAAACTGATCAACAGCACTAAATTCCAAAGCGTAAGGTAATTTACTTACTGTAACCTCTCACCATCTTTTATTTTCAGAAAAGAAACTATGAAACACCCTAATTTTGAAAATGGGCAGAAAGTCGTGGCTTTTTTTTTTCATATTACTCAAAAAGACTTCTCACCTCTTTTGAAATAGACAACACATGAAAGAATTTTATTTTATTGTAGCCAAATGCTGTGTTAGACCAACTCTTAAAAAAAAAGTGTGAAAATTCTTTTCCCTTGCTTTGGAAAATGTTGCATGTGTTTCTTTTTCCCGAAATAATCATGCATTGATCTCTTATACTTCTGCTACTGGCTGAATGAAACTGTACTGCGACCTTCTTCCAAGCAGTGTAAATAAAAGGAAAGACGCAGCATGCTTCTGTTAAATGACAACAAAGCTGTTGTGCTCCATGGACAACACAGATGAGTAACAATGTTTGCAAATTCTCACATTTCAAATGACCAAAAAATCCCAAAGGAAAGGGTATAAGCCTCTGATTTCAAAATACAGTAACTCACAAATACAATAGTTTCTCATCTTCCGATTAAAAAGCAGTAAAATCCGTGACAATTAAGATTACCTGGTGTATTTTCTTTAGAAGCATCTGAAGTCAGGGTAGATAGAAGAGCTTCAGATTTAAACTTCTTTTCAGGAGCGTGATCTGTTGCACCATGGTGCGAAGATGGATTGTTTCTCCTTTCTAAATGAAACAAATGAAGGGAACTTAAATGTAAAAACTTTCCAGCTTGAAAGTCAAACTATAACTGAAGACCTTAAAACAGCACTTCCAACTAATTTCCACCAGCAGAACTTTATTATTTCATTCTTGCACTTCTTCTGAATAGGCACGATTATCATTGAATTATGCCTTCCCCCCCCCATGTCTGGAGAAAAAGAAAAAAACTGCAAACATTTTTTTTCCCTAACACTACTCAACTACTCAAAATAAGCAAACATAAAGAGTGGACATGTTCTTAAGTCTCAAATACTTACTCTCTACTGGAGTGTGAGAATGGGCGTGATGGTTATTCACAGGCTGTGATGGTGTATCCAGCTCCAGAGACCCTATGAGGGAGGTAAAAAGGATAGGTTTTGACTTTTAGATACTAAATGGATCTTTTTAATATTAACCAAATCACTATGCAGTTGTATTTATTTTAATAGAATAGAAAAACAGAAGGGGTTTTGCTAGAGTTGAAACCCTTCCTTTGTACAACCAGGAGGCAGTGAGAATAACAGTTTTAAAATAAAAACTGGTGACTACTGCTGTTCAACTGTTGAAATAGGAAGTTAAAATCAAGGCCAATATGGAGAACAAATAACATTGTTCTCAACATGCCACTTATTCAAATGAGCTGCACACAAGCTGCTGATAGTTTGAGAATGCTGCACCAAAAATACTGACAATCTATACCAACACGAATTGAAAAGACAATTGTTAACAGGTAAACTATATTAACGAGGTATCTTGTCTCACTGAGTCCGTCTTGTCAGATGGAGTCAAAGCACACAAGCACTGGCAATGTTTGTCAAGATGATCTAACATTCAACAGGAAGGGATCTCGATCATTACCCAAATTTTCTTAGTATGCAAAATACACAGAGCAACAACTCAATGAAGGCGGGGGTTGGAGGGGGAAGGCAGCGGGGCACAAATTCAAGTCCATGTCTAAGACTAATATTTCTTCTAATGTGAGGCTAAACAATCACAGCATGGGAGAGACTCTGACCATAAATTTCCATTAGCACAATACACAACAATTTGTGTATGAATCTTTGACAAAAAGATTTTGAACTAGCTGCAAAACCTACCAACTTACATTTATACAAAAGACAATTCAAGAAAGTAATTATTCATTTTTCAAAATCTGTAGCTTTGACATTTCTTCACCTCTTTCAGTGCTTTCAAAAAGTACACGAATGTATTGACAAAAGTTTAAAGAAAATTATTCTAAAAGAGGTTCAAAGCATAAGGAGACATTTTGGCTGAGCTGACATTAACTGTTATGAACTAGTCCAAAGGTTGCCCTCTGGCGGAACCTCAACTGCATGGATTTACTCTGAAAGCCAAAAATGTTAAGACGCTTCTACTTTTCACTTAATTAAAAAAAAAAAAAAAAACAACAACAAAACAAAACCAACCAACCTTAAAGATGCAACATGCAATCTGGTACCTTTCTGTTTTGAATTCTTGAAACTCTACCTACCTTACCAAACACACAGCTCAACTGAAGGCAGTATCACATCTTAAAACTGCAGCTGGGAGTCCTTTTCTGTAGTTGCTAGTTCAATAAAAGCACTTACTTTGCAGTTCTCTTTTTGTGCCTGTTATTTGTAATAGCAATTACAAAAAATATCCAAAAACTCCCAGCTTTTTGACAAAGCCGCACAAAGTTCAAAGAAAGACTAGTTATTCCTAATCTCAAGTGATTTAGATCACCTTTCACTACCCTTGGATATGAGAACAGTCACTGCCTCTTAGCTCTGTAATCACAGCAGTTAAATCAATTTTTAAATTAATCATGATTACGTTTGAACTTGATATCTAGATGTTTTGCTGTATTTGTTAAGCATGCAGGTTTCTTACCCAAAATGCTTCTCCCTCGCTACCCTATTACAAAACAACCCATTCTCTCCCCTTCGGAAAAAGAAAACCACTGAGTACCGAACTTTACTTGACATTCCACACCTGTAACTAAAATAATGACCCTCCTCAACTTGGTGGCAATCAATTCAAGTAAGAAATGGTACACTTTTAACTAGGTAGGTGGCAAGCTTAGGCTGAAGTACTTGTCTGAATACCTACAGTCATTAAAAACAGGTTCAAAGAATTATGTACCTTACTGTAACAATACATAAGTGCAACAGTTGTGCAAAAAAAAATAAATTCTAATTGCTCAGTTGTATTTTGACTTCACCGATAAAAATTGCGGTTGAAACTAAAATTTCAGAATCGGTGACTGATGAAAAGCATGCAGGTTAAAACACAATTCTGAAACAAGTGGAAATACTGCTGGCCACAAACAAGTGGTACGGTATTTCAATTTTGTAAATTGACAGAAAAATCTGTCAAGTCCTTAAAGAAAATAATGTATACTTACGTCTCTCTAATATTTCTGTAATTCCAGCATTATCTGCTTCAAGTTCCATTTTAAATTTAGCAAGTTCCTGGTCCAATTTTCTCAAATGACGGTCTACCTGTTTTTGAGACAAAGCACCAATAAATACCATCCAGTTCCGTAACATGAGTATGAACATCCTTAATCTCAGGATCACTAAATATTTCCTATCCAGCAACTCTATGCCGTGCTGTACTAAGCATGTATAAGACCGCTAAGAAGCATAACTACTCAGTCACCTACATTTCCCTAACTCAGCTGAGATACTAGAGTTAACACCAAAATAGCACTGTTGCTCCCAAGCTGTGAAGTCAATCACAGGATACAAGAAGGCTACATATTGGCTCAGCAGCTAGAAGCCCTCCTCTTACTGCAGCTGACATTCCAAGGCACGGTGTTAAAAGTTTGAGAAAAAAAAAGGCGAAGAGGACTTGGGGATACTGTGGGTATGCTACAGAAAGGGGAAGAGAAAGAACATGCGCTTTAGAAGAGGCTGGGCAGCGTTGGGGAAATTGCAAGTTCACTGAGTTGCAATCTGTATGCCATGCCACTATACACACCAGTAAACCTAAGTATTGAGTAAAGGGGTCTCTAAACTGGAAGTGTAAAGACTCCTGTGCGTTTGAGTAAACTATGACTTGCTCTTGGGTACTGAAAATTAACAGTAACAAAAAAACCCTGTACTTCATTTCATGGGAAGAGACACTATGTTCCAATGCTTTCTTCATCTAAAGTCATACAGCAGAATGTACCTGTCCCTAAACTATTAAAAACTGAGCAATTTTTTGCAGTTACCAACCTAACCAAGAGAGAGGGTAAGTTCCAATTTTTTGAACTTCTGGTTATCTGAAGTGAAATTAAAGCAGACAAGAAATAATTGGTTTATGTTTACTATGTCCTAGTGCAGTCTAACTTGCAGGTTCTATTCTCTAAGAAAATGTAAATTAAAGATACTTAAAATTCAAAACACACATGCTATAAGGAAGTGAAACCTGCTTGCAGTATCTTTGAAAAAAATAATAAATGAAACTAAAACAAAACCAACATGCACAAAAACCTTATGATTTCTAAAATTATTCCTGTATGTTTTGTATTTAAGTGACACTACTCATAGCAACAAATATGAAATGCTTCTTTCACCAACAAAAACATCTGTATGTAGCTGGCATAACAATACAGGCAGCACTGTTGTAGTGCTTATCAAAATGTTTGTAAGTCCTTAGGGCACAAATTTAGGTAGTTCACCACAAGCCTTCTGTCCACTTACCAAATCATATATTTGATTAGCCAATTGCACTTTTTCATCTGCGTCTTCCAAAGCCTTGTAATAATCCTGTTATAAAGAGAATTTTTTTCAAATTATGAATGTAACTGAATTAATTTTGTTAAGCTTTGTTATTCAGCGCAAAATGTAAGTTACAAGGAGAAATGCAAGTCAGTTTTCAGAAAGAGTATGAAACTCTACTGTAAACAACAATCAGCTGAATTTAGATGAGAGATATAATACGTATCAATTTACTGGCTTTTTCTAAGGCACAGACAAACTACAAGATGTGGACACTTCCTCCTTAGATTTCTGCAAGAAATGCTACAAGAAAAGAAACAATCTATACAGCATAAGGTTACAGACTCAAAATGAGACTGTCTTTCACGTCATATGGAACTTTAGGACCACCACAGATACTATCACCCTTCAAAATTATGCTAACAAGTACTGTGAGGGGAGGCCTTTCCAACACTGTAGTTAAACAGACATAATGATGTACATAATTTAAATTATTTTAAAATACATAATTCATAAATGTATAATAATTTGACTAAAGCAATCCAATTTTAAACTCTGCTCTAACTAATGAAAATCCACAAACAAACCTTTTTTTATAAGTATGTCTGCACATGTTTTTACTCTAGATTTAAACAGGTTTATGTGCCTTTTTATTCTCAATTTCCACTAAAGAGTATCTTGCTTAGGTGAAAACTTGAAATTTTGGTAAAACTAAAGTCAAAAGCAAATTTTTCATTTATGCCAGGGAAGTCAGAGCTTTGACTTTTTCTTTTTTTAAATATATCAATCTGTTTGTATTAACTAAAGAAAAAAACACCTTGGCCAAATAAGGGACTGAAGTAGCAAGTAGAAGACTACAGAGAAGTTTCTCCTGAAAAAATGATGGACTGCCTTGCTAACAATACCATGACCAATGCCCAAGTGTTGAAGGATAAAACAGAACACATTCACCTTCTTATTTCTCCCCTGCTAAAGCTACATATACCATATGTATAACACATACAAGGACATAGGCAGAATCACAGGAAATGCTGAAGCTAAGCTTGAAAAATATCACCTAAAAGAAAGCTAATTAGCTTACACAACTCCATGTCACACAAGCAGAAACAAAACATCCGAGCTAAAATTTAGTACCTGGTTTCCTCACCATTTCAGGATCATAATTTTTAAAATGCTAGCAAATACTGGGTAAAACTTGAGAGAAATGCTTGATCAAAGAAACTTTTCAGTAATTTTTCCCCTCCTAGGTAGTTTTATCCATCTCTGTGAAAGCCCAAGGGAAGTCACAGTTCTGAACACTTAAGTCTCCATCAATCATAAGCTATTTTTTTCTAAGGTTCTTTTTGTTTGCAAAATAAAAGTGTGATCCACTCCTGTGATATCCTTACTTTTTTGATTGATGTCATTTGTTCTTCTCTCCATTCAGGTTTGTTTTTCTTTGCATTCATAAAAAATTCATTTACCCTCTGCTCAAGCTGATCCATTGCATCTGTAGCACAGGAAAAAATTAAGATAAACGTTATCTTCTCATGTACATGAACATTATGAAATAAGGTGGAATTTTTTTCTTAAACAAAGTTGACAGGACTGAGGTGCAAACTATCAGAGGAAAAAAAAACAAAACCAAAACAACCAAGTGACAGTGGACTGAGAAGGGAAATACTTACCTTAATTTCCAAGAAGCAGAATTGCATTCTGGTAGGATTCTCATCAAGGTTCTTGTGCTCTCCAGCATGGGACAGGCAGGACTCCAAGTTCTAAAGGTTTTTTGTCCCTAAGAGCAGTGGTAGTGACTTAAAGCACGACCCAAACTCCTCACCCAGGGCTCTAGACTGCTGATTTTGGAACATTCTAGCCAGTTACAAACTGAGCAGGAAACAAAATGTTCTCCTAAGAGAAACAGTCAAATACAAAACCAAATAATTGAAAAAATTAGTGCCTCAAAAAGGTAGAGCAACTGAAGAGTCAAGTCACTGCCTTTAATTCAAGGCCCTCTCCACTGTATGTAATGCTAGGAAGGGCGAGGGCAAATTGGAAGCACTCACAAAGTTATTCCCCCCACCCCCACAGGGTAGCACTAAGGGATATATGCACTGATGAAACACTATTTAGACAGGATTCTCACTTGCATGAAGTTGAGAAGTATCGTAAGGGAAAAAATAAAATCACTAATTCTCTAACATTAACTATTGTAAGAAAGGAAAATGTCAGCCACAAGTTATTTGTTTCATTGTTTACTGAGATGGGAACAGGGATTCCCTTTCCTTTCCTTCCTTCAAAAAAAAAACCCAAAAACAAACCAAGAAACTCAACACTGAGTTTAATATTTCAACAGCTGGACACCTGTGCATGCAACAGCTTGCATATTTTTCCAAACGCACACAGCTCCCTCAGTCAAACTGGCTTTGATAGCCTTGCTAGTCTCAGGACAGATGACAGTACTGAAAATGTTTTTCACAGCACTCTCAGTGATACTGTCCAGATAGCAGTTTCAAATCAAATATGACAATGCACCAGCTACCTACAGACTTCAGGCTCTGGGTGTAAAACACGTAAGATACTTTCAGAAACCACCATTAAAACCGGATCACACGATGGGCATCATCCTTTACAAAAAAAACCAAACAAACAAACAAAAAAAACCCCCAAAAACTAACTAGTTCAAGAAACTCATGAATAACCGGGTATGATCAACTCTTCAAATCCAGTGGAGCCCAAAGATTTTCACAATCTGTGAAAATTCAAAGCTAGAAATAACTGTTCATGTAAAGAACCAACAATCATTCATACTAAATGATAAAAAACATTAATTGGGTTTCCCTGTGCTGAGAATGTCCAGCATCAAAACCAAGAGCAATCTAACAACTGACCAGCCAGAGCTCAATTAATCCCAAGGCAAACCGTTTTGACATAGGCTCACATCAACTTTACTTAGACTCAGACAAACAAAGTAGTCAAACAGTTTTGGCATAAAAAAAGGTTAAAGATGAGAGAACCTGTACAATGAGCACTTTCTTCAGAGCAAAGTTTAGAAAGCCTGAACATCAAGGAAGCCTGCGCACACTTCACGTGGAGGCTGCTAAAAGCTTTGTTCTTTGACCAAATGACTTTAATTTGGTCCATAAAGCCAAGAGACATAAATGTTCCATCTCTGATTCCCAGAGAGCAGTTAGGTGATAGCTATTCTAATAGCTCCAAAGATGTGAAAAGAAAAAAAAAATAAAATCCATCTTACATCTTCATTTTTTACTGAGTATACCTATATCAGTCTGTGTAAGACTGCCCAAGGGAAAACTTCCACAGAAACCTGGTCTCTCCTGGAAAGGCAGAAACAGCAAAAGGGAATGCAGGTCAGATCTATTATGAATTCTTATTATCTATATGAAAAGTTCTCTCTGGTATGTTCAGGTTCCTTCACCTTTTCTCCTCCCCTACCTTTTTAATCCAACTGTGATACTATATTCTGAGACACTGATCTCTTAGATAAGATTTCCCAAGAGAGTTGCCAGAAATTCTATTAGGAGAGAGGCCTTTTTCCAGACCTTGACATTTTACCATGCAGGTCTGATAATCCATAATCTGAATTTAGAGAAACATATTTTATCCTCCATGTGGAACTCAGTTAAAGCTCAAGAGTCAAATCGCAGCTCAGATGGTCTTTACTTTTCCCACAGCAGTCTTAATCAGGACATACAACAGGTACAGCTGGTTTATTATTTCTTCTAACAGCAAACAGCAGCACCTGCCCCTTTAGATGTCCATGTGGTCCAAACAGGCCAGACTATAACATCAACATTGACTCTAAAACCCAGCAGCACAGTTATCTCTTAATTACAACTCATACAGGTTTCTGGGACAGCATCACTCATCAAAGTGCTGTTTTCAAGTACTTCAGAGATACTGAATATTCACAGCAAGTCACTGTCACAGCATGAGAACAACTTCCACCTTTGTATGTAGTATTCAAAGGGCAGTTTGGCAACTGATGTTGAAGAGATGCTAGTCCAGAAGTTTCATAAATGCCTTTGGATGCCTTATCACTCATTGTGCAAGAATTGCAGAAGTACCAAGCTCCAAGAGAACTTTTCTCTGGGCCTAAGGTTGACCTTAGTATACAATATCCAGTGCTATTTGCTACTTCCAGTAATATAATGTGGAGTGTTATTTGCCGCTTCCAGTTAAAGCAGAGGAATTTATGCTGCTGCAACTCTGGCGGTGCTAGTTGGCTCAGTTCTGAAACACACTTCAAAAAAAGTAATAGCTTTTTTGCCTCCCTACCACACAAAAGTAACGTTTGTGAACTTGCTCTGAACTACCTAAGCCAGTGAGCTGCTCGCTCCCTCTCCTGGTGCGCCTCAGCAACTGTTGGTTCAGAGGTGCTACCTCCCAAGAGGAGCCATTGCTCTGTTCCCACAGCTTCAAGTGCGGAATCCAAGACAGCGCTTGGGCCATAGTATACAAAAACATCCTACAGCCAGCTAAACACGTTTCAATAGCCTGTTAAACAGACCTGCTGGGTCCACTGAAGTAAACAGCCAAGGGAAAGCCTGAGCCCACACTTCGATGTATTGCAGGTTAAACTATCATTTTCAAGAATTCCTGTACGGCATTCACTTGTTATTTCAATCCTTGCTCCTTCTCTCATTCTTCTTTACAGTGGTCTGACCCTCCTGTATTGGTGATTCCTCTCATCTTTTGTGCAGTAAGTTTCATGAACAGAGACCTTTGTACCACAGTTAGAGATAAACGTATTAATCAAACATCAAACGACAGCAACACCTAACCAGGTGTTACAGGACACCTATGTCCCAGACAAGATCGCATCAGAAAAGAAGAAAACGCAATGCGTCCTTAAAACAGCATAAGGCAGTGGATTATATGAGGATATAAGCAGAGATATTCCCTGGAGGCATTTAGAAGATGTGTAGATGTGGCACTTAAGATGACACAGGTGAACTTCGCAGTATTAAGTTTACGATTGGAATGGATGATTGTGAAGGTCCTTCCCAAACTGAATAATTCTACGGTCCCATACACAGTGATCTACAAAGAAACCTAAAGCAGACTGCGTATGAGGTTACTTGTCAGCTAGGGCACACGCGGCTAAGCAAGAAGCACCTTCACGCATGCTATTACCAGGGGAGCTGGCCAGGAAGTTTCAGAGACAGCACGCCGCTACCCGCCAAAGGAGTGGGACATAACTCACGCTCCAAACCACCATCACTGCTCTTAGGGATCAAAAATCTAAAGAGTTTGGGACGTGCCACCGAAAATGCCTCTGGGAGCAGCACAAGCCCAGGAGCGAAACTCCTGCCAGGCCCTACTCGCGCCGAGGCGCGGCTGCGGGCCGGGGCCGGGCTGGGAGCGGGCGGCTCGGCAAGGCCGCGGCTCGGCACCGCCGGCGGACACGGCGCCAGCCCAGCGCGCCCCGCCCCTCGCCGCGTGCCGGCGGCTCCCCGCGCGGCGCCGGGCCTCCGCAGCGCCGCCTCCCGCCGCCGCTGCACCGCGCCGTCGGCCCGCAGGAGACGACGCCAGGCGCCCGGTGCCGACGAGGCGCGCCCGACCTTCCGCTCCGCAGCGGCGCTGCCGGAGCGCCGGGCGCGGGGTGGGAAAGGGGCGCGGACGCCCCGGGCCGGCCCGCGGGGCGGTGGCGGGGAGCGGAGCTGCCCGCACGAGTCGGAGCGCCCCGGCGGCGCCACCTCGCCCCCGGCTTCCCTCCTCCGCCTCCGCCTCCTACTTCGCCTCCTCCTCCTCCTCCTCCTCCCGCCTCCCCACACCGCGGGCCCGCGGCGGGGCGCGGCGATGGAGCCGGTGCCCGCGGCCGCCCCCCGCTGGCGGGGCGGGGCGGGCGCGCGCGGGGCGCGGGGAGGGGAGGGGGCGGGCAGAGCGGAGGGGGCGGGACTCACGTACTCTGCACCTGCAGGTCCATCTCGCGCATCTCGGTGAACCTGTCGCGCAGATCCATGGGAAGCTGCTCGATCACTGCAGGGACACGGGGGAGCGGGGAGAGAAGGAGGGAGGGAGGGAGGAAGACAGTCAGTCAGTCACTCACCGCCGTGGGGGAGGGGGGGCGCCGCCTCTTCGCCGCGGCTTCCCCCCGGCTCCCCTCCACCGGCCGTGCCCGGCCGCCCGGCACCCCCGTCCCGCACACACTCACTCTCCAGATAGTCCTCCAGATACAGCATGGCGGCGGCCGGGCCAGCGCCAAGGGGCTTCTCGCTAACGGGGGCTCGTCCCTTCCAATATGGCGCCGCCGCCGCCAACAACAGCAGCTCGACTCAGCGAAAACAACATTGGCGGCTGACGGCGCTCGCCCCGGCCGCGCCGCGATTGGCTGCCCGCGCCGCTGACGCACACCGTGGCTCGCGCTCCCCCGCACGGCTTCACGGGAAACGCAGTCTGGGCGCGGGCAGGCGGCGGGAAACTGCATGTGCCGGCATGCACCGCGGCGGCCGCGCCTCCCTCCCGCCCTGCCCGCGAGGCCCCGGGGGGGCTGAGGCGGCGCCCGTGGACGGCTCCGGCGCGCTCGGTGCTTCCCGGCCCTGGTCGCTTCGGCCAGGCAGGGGTCCTGGAGGCGCACCCGCTCTGCGGGATCCGTGCGGTTTTCCCCTGGGAGCGCCCTCCCTCCCTGCCGACCGCCGCCTTGCCAGGCGAAGTCGGGCCGTGCGGCTGCCGGCCCCGGCCGAGGGTCGCCCGCCTCGGGCAGCCGCGCCGCACCTCTGGCGGAGAGAAGGGAGAAGCTCGCAGCTTTTGCATCAGACTTTATGCTCTCGTTTATTTATCCGTTATTTTTGTGTGCTCATAGCTGGTAATAGTGCATTAAAAAAAAACAAAGAAAATTACCCAGCTAATGAAATTACTCTTTACTCTGTGTCTTCTTGTGAGTGACCCAAAGCAAAAAAGCTGCTCTGTTCGAGATACACCAGTAGTATATACCTACCTATCTATCTATCTATCTATATATGTACACTACACGGGTAGTAACAACAGTACAGGCACACGAGAGCATAACCAGCTGCGGGCTTTGGAACTACTGTTCAGGAGTAGGAAAAAATAATTATCAGGTAGTAATGATTGCAATCCATTTGCAATACTTCTTAGTGTAATTTATTTTTTAAATGTTTGAGGCTGAGGTTTTTCACGCAGTTTCAATCCCCCAAATAGTTTATTTCATCCTTTTATCACTATCTTATATTCCTTGTTCTAATCATGGACTGGTGCTTTTACCCAGATTTGGTTCTTGACTGGGAGAAGGAGTTTGTGTGATGTCAGGTGTAGGTACAGGAGCATAAGAATTGCAGTAGGACAGGCTAGCTTCCCACCATGCTTTTTATAGCCTTTTCATGTTCTCATCTGTGCCATATACATCCAAACAAGGAAAGAAAGTATATGTTTACGTCAAGCCTAAGTAAAAATCTGTGTGGGATGTTTTTGAGTGTCAGGGTCAATGGAGCATGGCGTTCTTTTCTCATTTTTTAAGTTTGTATGTTGTGAACAGTTAACTAGCTAAGGATGACTGAACTTTGGGAACTGAAGCATACATTTTGTGTGTAGCATTTATGAAGACTGATGTTAGCTATGGCTCAAATACATAGGGTCTAGATGGATTTTTTGTGGGTTTTTTTGTTGGTTTTTTTATTCCTGTGTCATTACAGAGGAAAAAAAAAAGGTATAGCAATAACTATTAACTTTGCAAAAGAAGTGCTGTGCCAAAGTGATTACTTTCCACACTCGCTCCATCATTAGCTATGTAGCCTCTACTGCCAAAACAGAAATATCAACTAGTCTCATACATACCAATGAACAGTTTTTATATCGCCATTAAGCTCAGTTAGCCTTGGTTGAAAGAATCTGTGTATTATTGCTCATACAGATCACTCTTTAATGTAGAACTTTTGACACACTGGTGTAGGAATGATAATATTTTTGGAGTTTTGTGTGAGAAATTGCTTGGCCCCATTTTGTTATGCAGAATACAAGACTGACCCTTCCTGGGAAGATAAATGCCTGCACTTTTATTAAAGTGAAAGGGTTGATGCAGCAAGAGAACTTAGACCATGCAAAAGCACAGCAAAGTAATGACATCCTATATTAATGTAGCAGAAAAGTTAGGTGAATTTAGGGAAATCTGAATTGATGGGGTCACCTTTTATGCTTAGTGGTGTCTTTAATGCTTTTAAAACAACAAAAGAAATTGTCGTAGACATGTTTGGGAGCACATTTCATGCAGCCGGATTTTAAGAGAACAGTATTGTACACAAATACCATACAAAGACCCCATTGTTAGAACCGCAACTGGAAAACAGTCATACTGTAAGTTCTTAACATTTGCTTCATGACCAAAATCCTAAGACAACTAGGACATTGGGACCTTGTGACTTCTTCCATGCTCCAGTTTTCATGCATGAGTTTGCCACATCCTCATCATTGCAAGTTTGGGAATAGCCAGCAAAATCCACACTGAGGGCTATTGTGCAAGGGTATTTTTATCTAGATCTTGTGTGTTGTGGTGCCCAGATGATGTAAACCAAGAAAAACAGCTCCTGTCTCAGTCATTCCCTGTAGTAATAGTATGTGCACTGTCTGCATTAGCGGAAAGGGAAGGTGAAACTCAGGCATACCAAAAGAATGACAAAGACAAAACACTATGGGCCTGGTTGCTGTCTTCAAGGTATGAGTGACCCCATTTATACTTCTTGGTTTATTGGAACATGTGAGAGGCTTTTATAAAAATAGGAAGCTGCTTCAAAAATTGTTCATTTTTACAGCAGGGGATTGGAGGGGATTACATAGTAGAATACAAATGAAAATATGATTCAACTTTATTCAGTGTGTATTGGAAAGCAAGCAGGAACTTATTTATCTGTCTGTAGTCTTCAGTATTTTTTTTTTTTAGACAAGTGGAGATACTGTCACATTTTTCATTTCTGCCAATATTAATTCATATTTTATAGTCTAAATGAGTAACCACACCAACTTCAGTGGAGTTGTGTGTGTAAATGCTGCTTATCATGACATATGGATGGAACTGAGTATAAACTGACATTTAAGAAGTGATTATCCACTCAGACCATAAAAAATAAACTATTTTTACAATGGAAAACTTCCTGTTGTGTATAAATGTAAAGAATTAACACTATTTAGTGATTAACTTGACTTTTATAACAGCCTAATTAGAACAACTCCTGATAAGGAAGCATGGATTAATGACAGTATTTATTGGGATACAAATACAGTGAAAAAGAACTAAACACCAACTGTGAACTCAAGGTAAAAAGAAACTCAATTTGTGAATTACAATCGACATTGCTCAAAACACTTCGTACAACAACAGAACTGCTTAGCACAGGGAAAGAAAGGGAGGCCACAGGAGCTGCTGTTTTCTCCTGTTGATATAATGTTATTAATTTTGATGGCATTTCTCCAGCAAATGTTTCACATAAATCATGTATCATCACTTGAGGCAGAATGATGGCACAAAGGAATATTACAGTTGCCCTGTGATCTACCTAAAGCTAATTGTTTGCATCGGTTTCACTAGTTTTCAACTGGCAGGAAAAAAACTGATTAAAAATATGATTTATGTTCTATTTTACACTTCTCAGATGGGTTTAAGACACTTAAATCATCTGTCTTCTGTCCTTACCCATTCCAGATCTCTGTAACGTCCTTTTTCTATTATTTGATTTCTTCTATCTCTTTGCATGTGTAGGGTTGTTTGACACATCTCTACGTCCATTCTTTCCATCTTTGTATTCCACGTGCTATGACTCTGCTGGTCCTTCCCTTCCCTTGTTTCTTCCAGATCCATTTTGTCTTCTAAGCTGTATGATTTCCAGGGCTTTCTGTACCCATTTAGCACTTTCACAGTTGCATATTTTCTTCAGTACTCTGTTTTTCAACTTCGTCTAATCCAGTGTTTCCAGACCTATAGTCCTTATGTTTTGTTTCTTTGATTTCAAGAAGAAATGTTTCTAATGCTTTGCTTCAAAAAAATCAGGAAAGACCTACCTGGCCCATCCTTACACTGACGCTCCAGGTCTCAGCCACTACTGGTAGGTTCCTGTGCTTCAGTTTCTCGTATGGGAGCCTCATTGCCTGTTGCACACAAAGATGGCTGATGCATGCGGTGCAGAAAGGAAACCCTGTCTGTTACGGAGGGCTAGCCTGCTCTCACACAGAACTTTAAGACAGAGTGACAGCAAAGTGGCATCTACCAGTGGCACAATGGAGCCTCTGCACAACTACAAGCCTGGGTAGCTCTTAAACTACTGGAGAGGAGCAGTTCGCTTTTCTTTGGCACCCACTACTGCCGCACTACAGCAGTCCTGTCTGGCGGGCCAGAATCCATTCACCACAGCGCACTGCTGCGAGCATGTGTTGTCGATCGCAGCATTCCTAGCAGTTTTGTCTGCCAGTGTCAGCATCAGGCCTGCTGGTCTCCTCGCATGCTTTCAACTATTTTATTGTAATTCCTCCCCATTTCCTGTTTGTTGCCTGCTATTTTTCTGCGGTTGCTGCTGTTTTTCCATTCTTTCCAGTCCTCCCAGTCTCGCAGGCCAGCTGTCACTCCCAGCTGCCATGGAGCCCACCGTCTCCCATATTCCACCCCTCCTGCTGCTGTAGGGGCATCACCCACAGCCTCTCTCTCCCTCTGCAGGAAATAGCTATCATTCCTGCTGTACTACACACCATGGCTATTGGAGGACATTAGTTAAATAACTAAATTGTCTTGAGACTGAGCACCATGTAAGGGTTACAGCATGATCATATTTGTTCTGGGCAATCAACTTTATGTAATGGGAAACTCCATCCAAAGCTGAATCCTAGGAAAAAGCTGGGTGAGACTATCAAATACATAATGTTACCCTTATCTAGTGCAGCACTATGCAGAAACTTCACACTTCAATGAAATTATCCTCAAAAGAGCAAGTTTGGCCCAGAAGTATTGTGGCTGGATGGTAATCTGAGAAATTGCTTTGCTTTTCTACTTATTACAAACTCTTTCTAATTCTGAGATTCACATTCCTATTTCTGGAAACAAATCCATGACCCTAGATAATTAATTTGCTTTAACAGTCAACAGGAAAATGGAACTGCCATTTATCTTTCAGCTTGACTTTGTATACAGACTCAGGCAATTACATCTTCATCTTTTAGTTAATTTTATCTGCTACAGACTCAGTTAAATGTACTTGCAGATTTCAGTTATTTCCTGAAAGTCTGCAGGATATGAGCAATTGCTGTTTATATATTAATCACTGAAATGTTTTATCCTGACTAACTAAGGAAATAAAGCTTATATGAGCAATGCACATGTTTGTGTGCACACTTCTTTATCTGTCCTTTCACTCTGTCCTGTATCGAATTGACTAATTTCAACCTATCTGAAGGACAGTCGTTCTTTTAGAGATGAATCATGTACTCCTTAAATGCTCTGTTGTCCTTAATAGTTATGGGAGGGGTTTTTTTTCCTTTCACAGAGGAAAAGGTTGCAATATGAACCTTCCACCTATTAGACTCAAGAAAATCCACACTCAAGAGCAATGAGTGCCCCAACCATGGAAGAAGCTTCAATTGGGCAACTTAACTTACTAGGCACTGTTGGAAGCCACAAATGGACAAGGAACCAACTTCAGCAGTTTTGCTGCTTGCACAAGGTCTGGGTTTGTTCACTCGATTTTCTTAAAATCCTGAATGCCGGGTCACATGGCATGCATGGGAATAAAGTATGAAAATAATTATTTTAATAACTAGACACTTCTAGTAAAAATTTTAAGTTTCAAATGCCTTTAGTCATTTATCTGTAATGATTTTTTGCCTTTTAATAATTGTCAGATTTACAACCATATTTTTTTCAATGAGGTCAGCACATTCTTGTGGCTGGGAGAGGTCCATATCTGCTAGCTTTCCACTAAGAAATGCAATAAATGGCTGCTATGTCATCGTCAGTGGCACAGAAGAATGTGGGATATGATACCATCTCTCCCCTGCGCTGCTCAGAAGATGTGTCCTCTGAGACCTCAGGTTTGCAGATGGGGCAGGTAAAAAAATAAAAAGCTGAAAGTTAGGGGATGGCAATGCAGTTGTATTGCCCTCCACCCAAATTGATGTTCTTGTAGCCTCCTTTGTCTCTGGACCAAATTCAAAAAAGTTGAAAGCGGCAGCAGGGGAAGGAAATACTCCGAGAAATTTGCCAAAATAGTGACATTATGATTGAGTGAAGGAGCACAGCTGCCGCAGAAGGGGATGCAGACTTTGCAGGGCAGGCATGAATCTTCACTGCTCCTGGGCATTCACTGTCAGATACATGAGGATAACCCAGAAATCACCTTCTCCCTCATGATCATTAAGCACAAGCTGTGCAGAGATTAGGGCACTTGAGAAACTGGAGTTCAGACTCAGAGGAGTTGCAGGAGAGGCTAGATCCTTGTGACAGAATGGAAATACCGTAACTTCTTAACAAAGGAGAGAAGTTCTACTGGAATTTAGTGTAAAACAGAGGTCTGCCTCTTTGCTGTGATAATGTTTGGCAAAACTTGGGGAAAAAAAGAGGAACAACTGACTTTCTTGAAATCTTATTACTGCATGTATTGGAGATGGTAATAACATTGTAGCTGTGAAGCTCTAAAGATACAATCAAGTGATCTTTCTGGGGAAGCTAATTTACATGATAATTATTTTATTAGAGATGTATACCACTGATGAACATACAGACAATTTTTAGAGCACATAAGCTGTTCTCCAGCTGTCCTATTGACATTTTTTTGTGTGATGTTTTTAACTTTTACGAATATTTCACATACCTGTTTTACATACCCTTGGTCAAGTTTGCATCACAATTAAAAATATATCTGCTGAGCTTACAAATGAACTAATATTATTCCCTACTGACTTGTATCAGCTTACTTTAAGGCTATTATTGTTTATCATTTTTGTTCTGAAATGCAAATTCATGGTCCCACATGTGGTGAGACCGGTCATGTTGGTTACTACAGAAATAAAGCATAAAAGGTGGCCACAGGCTGAGTTAATACCTTATTTGTTTTTATCTCATGCATTGGTAGAGTAACCTTACCGTATTTTTTAGGTAACTTCTAAAGGTTTGCAATCAGCACATACCATAATTGTAACAAATTACCTAATGTTTGCATGAATGCAAAACCCCTTAATGTAAGTATGCCCGAGGTCATTTGAAATCGCACTGCTAAAACAAAACAGGCAGTAAGTGCCATTGCAATCCATTTTAGAAGGACTGATCTTGTGTCAGGTTTTCAGACATGTTGATAATTCTTATGTATTTCAAGGCCAATTCTTTCCAAAAAAGAAATCTAAATCTTAAGTGTGCAATATTCTTTTCTTTTAGTGCATGTGGAGAGTTTGCCTGTTAGACATCCGCCTTGCGTCAGTACTGTACTTCAGCATGTACGAAGAGAGTTACATAGTCACTTTGGACTTAACTGGCATATTAGTTGGCATTCATCGCAATGAACAGCATGTTTCCAGTGTAGCAAGTGGCAGGAATGCTACTTCAAAAACAACTTTTCTACCATGAGCAGGAGATCTTACTCACAAAAGAGTTAATTTTGGCAAAAAGGTTCTAACTGAGAGATTTTCCAGCTCTCATTTTCATGCATGTTGGTTGCAGGGCTGTCCGGTCTTTTATATTTGCATGTGTTTTGCCTATTAAATTTGTTGGTATCACAGAAGTTATAAAAATTAAGGGCTTTACCAGAACAAAGAGCTACTTCATAGGAGGCTACAAATTAAATTTACAGGATGTCAGCAACTCTAAGCTAATGTGAAAAGGCGACATACTTTTATTAAGAAACAAGCTCCTTAGTGTTAATTAACTGTCAATAATTTATAAGGAAACAAATAAAATTACTACACTTTTTAACCACAATTCAATTTGGAAACAAAAAGTATTTTTTCCCTAGTAATAAGAAATCATGTATTCCACTTAGTTACAAGCTCGGATCTTCTCTGAATCTCTGCCCTTAAAGATTAACGCAGAACGCTTGGGATTGCACCTGACTAGGAATTCTTCAATTAAACTTTTTTTTTTTTTTTTTAGTTGGAAAATACTCATTGACTATATACTAAGGCATTTGCAAGAACCTAGGTGCTTCAGCAGGACTTTTACTGAAATGCAAAACTCAGAGAGTGAGGGGTATAATGGGTAATGGCTTTGTGATTGTGAAACTCTCTTGGGAGATAAGCAGCAAATTCAGCAGTCTTCTCTGCCTCAGTTAGGTGTTGGGCAGACTTAACTTAGTCCCCTGACTGCTAGGTGTGAGAGAAACCGCTACAGAGCTAATCCAATGATTATTCTGGCTATCTGGGATGTTAGGTACCGGAGTACTTTGTTACTTCATGGCTTTGTTGCAGAGAATTTAAACGAAATGTACAGATACAAAAAGTCATACTCCATCTCTTGCTTAGGAAAACCACTGCAAAGTTGATTTCCTGGTGGTTGGCACAGATTTCTGGGACAGTGAGGAATGGCAGACCTGCAGACTGAACCTGAACCTTTGACAGCCTAGGTAAATCCCTGCCTCTCACTGCCGGACTGTATCTGTGCATCCGTAACACTGAAAGGGTTTAGTGTCATTTTATAAGGAAAAAGAATATTTAGGAAGCTTTAAGATGTTTTACACAACCAAAAAACCATTTCCTGATCTAACCTGGTATTGAGCATCTTCCATTAGCAGGGGACATATTTAATTAAAAATATTTATGATTATATATGGCTATAAACTCATATTATTTCAGTTTTACTCTGATTATATTTATATCCTGATATCATTAACATTAAGGATTACTTCTGTTAGCCATGAAATCTGGTACTTTATGATTGACAATGTTCAGTATATAGAAAGGGAGGATCTAATTTGAAAAAATTGACAGAAAACTTGAAGAACTTTATATAACTTCCAAGACAGTGTTTTATAAATTTTTGAGGAAAATCCAATGGCCCCTAAACTCTTTGCCTAAGGTATACTCTTAAAACTATCAGGTAACACGATGTTGTAGTTTTATAACAACATTTAGCTGCTAATTAACATAGTAACAGATAAGTATTTGGTAAAAATAGGAACAGTTCTTAATTCTTTTTTATCACAGATGTCAACATTTCTTTGCTGTGATTACATCTGGGCTATTTTTCCATTTTGAAGCTAAACATAAATTCAGATTACAAATGTTTGCTTCTAAAGAATATTTACTGGAAGAAGAAAAGCCTAAAACAGTATGTCTGAGCAGGTCTCTTCTTTTGTAAACAGGATTAACACAAATGCTGCTGCCAGAAGATGATGATTAATGGTTCTAAACACTATGGATCTGCATTATGTAATGCATCTCATATCCTTGAAATGAGGACTGTAATTTGTCATTGTTGTCTAGAGCTAAAATTACAACAGGTAATTTCCAAGAATAGATTGTAGTGTTTTATAATTGCATTTTTTTAAAATTCATATGGTCTTGTATTTGAATAAAAGTTAGATCTCAAAGCAATGCATTCATTTCCTGTGTAGTGACGTGCAATGGCTGGGTAATCAATTATACATTTGTTTAGCTAAAATGACCTCTACGAAATTTCTTATACAGTGTGGTACCCATTAAGTAGCAGCACAGGATAAACCCTTCCCACCAAGCACCGTTTTTCTACTTTTATTTTCCTCATGCCTACTCAACCAGAGGACTGGCAGGGTTTGCAGCTAACCCTTGAGGTGGGAACCTATTCTGCCTGCTCATGAGAATCGCCTTCTGGTCCCTTGTCACCATGCCCTTACGGAGGGCTGCTTTCTCACGGGCCCTCCCTGGCACCTCTCCTTGCCCTTGCTGTGTCCCTCTGTTTTAGACAATGATCAAATTCTCTGACTGGCCTTGGCTCATACCAGGTATATGGCTCATTGTGTGCTGCAGAGTTCATTAAAAGGCACACCGTATTTCGTAGTCAGAGGTCTCTCTGAACCTCTCTGTACTCTTGCTCAGAATTACAAAACAATTATGTAAGAGATGCCAGACAGAGAAACCTGATTCATGTTTTTTTGGGGGTTGTTTTTTTTTTGTTGTTTTTTTTTTTTTTTTTAGGAATGCATTAAGAATCCAATATTTTGGCTTGTGATATGTTCTAATGTGCCCTACTGATGTGAATAGGAAATTCCATTAAATTGCTGACTCATAATTCTGGAATTGCTCAGTGACCTCAAGTGCTGGAGGACAGCTGTAGCTTGCCTACTTTATTTACTGATGCCGGCTCATAAATGTATCTTGCTAGCTTGGAAACAGAGACAGCTCCCTTGTGGGCCACTTAGTTGAACTTGACTGGAGAATGTCTGCCCCTGGAAAGAAAAATATTTAGTTTTTGACAAAAAGCTGGAAGTTTCTGTGCCAAATGGGACAGTGTTTGGAACAAGCTAGAACAGAATGGAAAGAAGATTAAATTATCATGCTAGAACTGAAAGTTATTCTATAGATGCCTAAAACCAAAATACACCTATGTGGGTATGTGTCTGCTGCGAATGTTCTTCCTTTTCTATTTTCAGTCAGTGTCAACTGCATAAAGC
Source organism: Falco punctatus (assembly GCF_963210335.1). Taxonomy (NCBI): domain Eukaryota; kingdom Metazoa; phylum Chordata; class Aves; order Falconiformes; family Falconidae; genus Falco; species Falco punctatus. Next base: position 81,880,737 of record NC_137585.1, on the reverse strand, counting down.
TAATGTGTAATCATTCCTATGATTTTCATACAATGAAAAATTGTAAATATTTCAAAAATATAGGCACGTTTTGTTAAATGTATAACATCGGCAGCAAGCCATATGGTCACTTCAAGCTGTTTAGGAGAAGAAAATGCAGGTCCTATCGGTCTTCAAAGACTTTACAGGGCCCTGCAAAATTCATAGTACCCAGAGTTAAATGCCTTTGCATCTAGAATCACATTTAATTGAAGTACAGTCTGGAGGTGCTCTGTGTCTGCTGCCTGTCTCAGAGATGTAAGAATTTATGCGCTATTAAGAATCAATATATTATACAGATTTTTAGTTCAGAACGAGCATATTTAAATTGAGGTCAAATATTGTCATCTGGTGAACATTTCCGCTTTAATCACCCACTCAGACTGGAATCTTTATCACCCCCTTCCAAACACACATCCACTCCATATAAGTACATGCGTATGCGTGTGAATGCATATGTATACATACATGTGTTATTTTGGCAATGGTACTCAGACCTTGTTCATAAAACTATTTTCCGTTGCCTGTCCTTGTACATCTCATTTCAGTTTGCACAATATATACTTATAGATTCAGAATTTGAAAGTGATAGGAAAAGAATGCATATTTCCAATGAAGGCATCTGTGTGGTTTTATGTAAGATTTCTGTTATGACTGAATTGAAAAAGGGCAAAGAGAATGCTATAAAGGTAAACCTAGAGAATTTATTGGAATGCTATACTTTTGTTTATTTTTTATTTATCTTACAGATTTCATGAGAAAGTAATAATGACATTATAGAATTCTGTAAGATAATGTCAAAAATTAAAAGGACACATACTCAGATAAGTTCTGTAAGTATTAAAGTAATTTCTGTAGAATCCTGTCAGCCTCCTCACCTCTGGAGAGTTCTAAAGGATTTTCTGTAGATACTCTCCAGTCTGTTCACAGGAGGGCTGAAGGAATGGATACAGCTGGATGATACACGTGCCTTACTCAGTGAATTACTAGTAGCTATCATTTGCTGCCTTGCTGCAGCAGTAACAAAATAGTAACAGAGAGCAGAACTCCCATATCGGGTAACACACACGCACCAGCTGTCCCTTTAACCCACTGCTCTCCTCCTTTCCCATAAAACCCATTCCAAAAATCTTTAAACGTTACATATTTCTCACGTATGAATAATACTTTGTTTACAATATCGCATCTTAAGTATGCAGTGAATTATGAAAAATTCTGTTTGTAATGGACATAAAAGGCTCACTTCACACTGATAAAAGAAACCCAGAAGTTTGTCCTTCCTGTTGGTATTTGTGTAACTTTAAGAAATGCTTTTGCATCATGTACACAGGTGCCACCGATGCAGGAGTTACCATGGAAACAACACTATTGAATGGCGAAATCAGGCTTCAGAATAGCTTTATCTTAATCACCTTCAATTTTTCCATATGTTCCAAGTATTTTCTCTGTTCAACATGGAGTGAATGTGAAACATAACAAATCTGTGGGCTGAAGGACGATACGCTTCACTGGCAGAACTTTTCAGGCATTGCCATCCTCTTTCAGTAATGAATTCCTTTTGTTCCTATTATTACTTGTGTAAAAAAAAGACCACTAATGGACAAAGCATATATATATATTGTGTACATATTTTCAGAAGATACTGTAAAGCAGACATCTTCTAGTGGAGACTTTAATAATTTAAGCACTGCCTAAGTAATAGTGATCCCACGAAAAGTCCATCAATGATGCCACACTGTTTTATGGAATAAAGGAGAATGGTTAGTTTGAGAGGGGACCCAAGATACCACTGAACCTGCACATAATGGTCAATTGAGCATAGCCGCTATTCTCTTGCATTAAAACCTCTATCAAACAATGCTTCCTTCTTTGACTATAAATTCCATCATATGAAAGAGCTTTTATTATATTTTTGTATTATAAGATGTTCTCAAAGGAAACAGAAAATGTACCTGGTATAATGCTCTACATAAAGAAGAGCTCTTTTCTAATAGTGATGACTGGGCAAATGTGTCAAACGTACTTATATAATACAATCCCAATCAAAACTTTTTTTATCATAACGGTCAAGTTTATTGACTATCTAGCAGACCTAATAAAACATTCTTAAACTTTTATGCTCTTTGATAGAGAAAAACGGGGGGGAAAACAGGTCAAAGAGTACAACAAATAGTTGCTAAGTATATGTTATATTTAAGACCGACAATAGCATGAAGAAACACCAACACAACTTGTAAGTATACAGATACATATTTAAACTATGATCCTGTCACACATAGCTCCATCTTTGTTGTTCAGCCACCTAAACTTTTGTTTCCTTCTTTGAACAGAGGGGAAGGTTTCTTTTTTCTTGGGTAGCTGAGTAAAGTACGTTCTTAACACATCGTACGTGATGATATGGAAAATCCTGCTGAATCCCAGCTGCAAATGAATCATCTCGTGATGTCAGAGAAGGAAGGAACCAGTGTGGACTGTGAACAGCCAGATACAGAAAAGGAGGAATTTCCAAGAGATTGATTTCACTTATATCAGCTGGTAGAAGCAAAGTTCTGCTGAGGAATGCTTACAAGAAAATTAAATAATTAGCTAACCTGCTGAGAAAGTAAAGACAGAGCATGTGAGAAATGTCAATATCAGAAATAAAGAATGGAAAAGCGTATAGTGAGGACCTCTAAGTAACCATAAGATTTTTCTAGAAGAATTAAAGATATAGAAAATGAAAAGAAATTGCTGTTGATAGTGTGGGGGAGAAGAACAAGAAAAAATATGGGTAAGAAAGAGAAGAGAGGAAACACAGCAGATTAATAACTTCAGAACTAGAAATTAGAGACGACTGTCAAGGAGAGTACTGCAAAGTCATGGTCATTCAACATACAGCCAGTAAGCATGTAGAAAACAATGGTGGCTGGTCAAAAACAGTTTGGATGGCCATCTCCTAAATGGATCAATATTCAATGAAGAGAAAGCTAAAGTGAATGGACATTTTGGTAAGAAGACCAATCACTTTAGAGAAGAAAATAAAATAAAAAAAACCCATGTCAAAACTAGGAGGAGGGAAGAGGTCAAATGAGTGGTCAAAATCAGAAATGCAGCTTCCTTCATACATAAGAAATTAAAATGTTTTACTCTAGCGTTGAAATTGTACTTCCACACAGTCACTTCCCTTTACCTCTGGCCTTCTCAAAATCTGTTGCTGCTGCAGCTTTCCCCTCTCAATAAAAACGTTCTGTGCTTCTCTTGGCTTCTTTATAAGTCAAACATAACATCTGGCATCAGATTTTGACATGGGTGTGGACTCAGTTCCTAGGGCCGTATAAATAAAAAGGATGAAATACACAGAAATTTCATTGTCATTTTAGTTAGTTATTAGTTAAGACAGGGATTTTATAGCCTATAGAGAAATTTTTTATGAAAACAGTCAAACACTCTGCAATGAAAACTGCCATCCCAAGTACCAGAAACTGGTGAAGGAGGAGAGCATGCCCTTGCTGCTGCATAGCTGTGCACAGTGTGAGGCTGTGGCTAGCCCTGACCATTTGAGCATCAGTACCAAGAAGTTGTTGTTATAATGTGGCACAGATGAAAATTCTTTTCGCTCCTTTCCCAGATCCAGTAGCTCCTTACAATTTAAGACATTCCCAGAAGAGGGTTTATTAGTATTTTAGTTTAATCAGTTTTGTGTATAAAATACTGATGTGTGTATAATTTATTCTGCTTCCATTTGTAAAGTCTTACTGGATTGAACTAAGTATTCTTCAATAATTATGAAGCATGAATAACAGTCTGGGTATTTAGCTGCTGATAAAATTGAAAATTAATTCTAACTTCAAAACCAGATTGACTTCTTTTTCATTATTTAAAAAAAAATTAAAAAAAAATCACAGGCTAAAAAAGTTATCTGAGGCAAGTCCCATTTGCAAAAGTAGCATCAATATAAGCATATATTACATAAAAGCCAAAGCAACTAATATCTGTACACAAAGTGCATAAAGAAGTAGTTCATACACAATGAGAAATATGGCTATTAAAGTGGCCTATTAATCTATAAAGCAAACTTCGTAATCAGTCCAGCAATTTTTCAGTCTCAAATAAGCCATTTAATGGGAGTCTAATTAGATTTGGTTTCTGTTATGGAAAGACTATTGTGTGTACTTTTTCTGCTGCTTTATAGGCCATAACAAGTTGTTCCCAGGACACGTAACAGACAAGTCACATTGTCATCATGCACTGGAGCCTCGAGTACGTTTAGGACACATTCTGCAGAGCTGTTCGCTGTAGTAGTTCAAGGACACCTTGTGCTGTTGAACAAATACTTTATTTACAAATATAGATTTAATGAGTTTATGACATGCAGTAAGGTACCCTTTGATCCTGAAAAAGAAGAGCTGATACATACTAGTGTGATGCAAACCGAACAATTTAAACTAAGGCATGTCATAGCTACCAAAAGCATCCCAGTGCTGTAATACTGAGTAAAAGTTCTTTGAATAACAATCCACTGGGACTATAATGTCATTTTAACACCTTCCATGGCAAATCAGTCACTGATGTGATAGCTCAGAGCAGACAATTCTCTTCAATAATAGTGTTTCAGTGCTGGACAAAATTGAGCTTTATGGCATTTTGGTTCCTACTGTGTTTTTCAGAATGGCTTACAAAGTCTATTTATAATCACTCTGGTATCACTAGGATGTTATGCTAAAGTTGTATAGCATTTCTGTACCTCTGTTTGTGCCCAGTTTACCTTACCTGCTTGATCCCGTAGCCGCGTTCTGTCATGTCAGTGCCAACGGGTAGTGGCACAAGAACTGATGATCTTCAGCACCACTGAGTGGCAGTCCAGTTCTGCGTGCTTACCTCTGCATCGCAAATCCAGCACCCCTCCTCACCAGGGTGTTTGGTCCATGGGAGTAATGCATCAACGTTTCAATAACACATTGTTTACATGACAAGCAGACAATTCACCCACTTGACAAATGGCTACATTCAGGAAAGGTATTACAAAGAGACTCTTTATGGTGGAATTTAAACAAATAAATGCCATACATTCTCATTTGCCAGCTTAAAATTCCAAATACTTGAGAATTACAAGTACTTGTGAAAATAATGAGGTTTTGTGTTGAGAGGAAGCTGTACAATGATTCTGCTGTACATACTTACGAAGTACTGCTGTTTTGCACCAGCACACAGAAGCTCCAAGGAAAAAATCACAGCCTGTGCAGAGTACTACCTACAAAAAACTAGCGTAGAGATGGCTCTGATTTAGGGCACAAGCAACCTACTTCAGATAACATACAGGAAGTAGAAAAAAAATAGTGAGGAATTCACAGTCATCCTCTGTCCCATGAAAGATCATTTCTGATTCTGACTTTAATGAAAGCTAGTTACTCGCTGACTGTCATAATATTAGCCTATTTTCTCACATGAAGAACACTTCATATTGCAGAAATGTGAGACTGATTACAATGTGAAGGAAAAATTTGGTAGCAAGCACCATCTCAGTCACCATTCTGGGGAGAAAAACAGTTTTGACTTATATACCTAAATATATTCACTCTTCTGACCCTAAGTTCAAAGCAATGAAAACCTGCCACCTGATGATTCAAGATACTCAGTAAAATAAATGATGCTTTGAGAGGCATCCTTCTCATAAAGACTTTCCATGCCTTTTATATTTTTTGTTTAGATAAGTATCTTGGCAGGCATGTTACTTTGTCCAATACAGTCCTAGTTATCACATGTCAGAGTTAAAAAAGTCATGGTAAAAATTTGTGTCTTCTAACATGGAAAAAGAACTTTATTAGATTAAAGAAAATTGCAGCCAGCCAACTTTCTTTTTTTTTCCTTCTCTGAAGAGCTGCAGTCTAAAGCATCTTCCCTCCACACTTGCTGCCAGGTTTTGTAGTAATAGCAAAGTAATATATAGTTCAGATATCTTCATATCTCTTGTTTTCTTTTTCAAGCCTCAGCATCCCTTCATCATTCTCCAGATTTTTACATTCTCCAGATTTTTATCTTACCTGTTCTTAATGTCATTGAATTTCCACTCATCTCTGTCATTTCTGTGTCCTGCTTTCTCCTGCATCACACTCAAGCCTCCAATGACAGTTTCAGAAGCATTTTTCATGGGAACTGTAAGCCAGCCAGGCGGGGCTTTCACATCCAAGGAGAAGGGAACACCATTTATTTGTACTAAGGCACCTCACACAGCATAGCTCCAGGCTTTGTCATCAGAAGACTGGTGTAAGTGATCCAGACAGAGCCCTCACCTCAGACACTTCTTTATCTGGCTCCTGGATGACAGTCTCAACAGGAAGAAGAATCTGGGCAAGGAACTAACACTTTGGAGGAAAGCCAAGTTTAGCAGCAGAGGGTATTTTGAAGCGGAGAAAGAAAAGAAGTGGAGCTGGAAGGAAGGATAAGGAGAAAAAGGAAGAAGGTGAAACGAATGGGAAGAAGGGGAAGACTTCTCCCCTTCCTGTAAGGCCACAAGGAAATTAATGATTGCTTAAGTAACCTCACATTTTGCTTCATCACCTCTAGTAAATTCTCTGCTAATTCTTAATCAGAGTTGATCTCTGATTGTCACACCTTTCAGACCTGGGACCTCTATTATGGAAGATAATCCCATAAGGAGATGTTGGATTAGATGGAACAGGGTGTGACAGCAACTCTGCACCGCAGAGCAGCTATGTGTAAAAGCAGTGTATTCACCTTAGCTAGATTCTCATCACGAGAATCTTTTCTGAAAACCCATTTCTTATTCACCCTGACCTCCCCGAAAAAGAACTGCCCTAAGAAATGGATGATTTATCAAACACTGAAAAATAAGGAAGTGTCAGAGTTAAAGATGCCTGCGAATCTTTAATCCCTTATTAAATTATGAAGCTAGCTTTAGTTATACAATCACACATATTTTTCTCCTTGACCTCTGCTTCATTAGGTGCAAAGAATGTCCTGGTTAGTATGTTCTTTTAGCTTCATTCAGCATGTGGTCTATGTACTTTCCACTATTCAGTCCCAGCTGTGAGGACAGCCCCATATTTTCTTCTGGCCTGTTCTGTGGCTCTCATAAATGTGGCACATACACATTTCACAAACATTCCTCCCCACAACACTTCCCAGAAAGAACAGAGTTTTATCATCTCCACCCTACCGCTGGGAAACTCGGGCTGTACAAGACGAGCCTCTGAGAATTCACGCTCGTCCATCTGAGTAGTTCACAATGGGTAACATTTCATATTTTCAAAGGGCAGTTCCCAGTAGCTTCAGATACAGTTGTTAATGTTTAAACATTTCTGCAAATCAGCCTGTCAGATCTAAAGCTGGACAACAAAAACAGAGAACAAAATAATCACCTGGGAAAAATGTGATCAGAGGAACTTGCCACACAGCAACTCTGCCTCCAGTTCTCCAAAGCGGCTACTGTCTAGCGATGAGATCTCCTCCCTAAGGCACCAGGGCTTTATGATAACAAGTGTCACGCAACCTTGCTAACTAGCAGTGCTACTGGCACATCACAGATACTAAAATGTGCTCTTTGCTCATGTAAAATCCCCTGTTGTATCTGAAAAGGAAGTGTGGGCTATAATAAACAGGACTCTGAAGATCGCTGTGCCTTTTCTCGTTTCTGGAGAAGTTACGAATGCTGAACACCTTGTTGTGGGATTTAACTAGAAGCAATCGCCTAGCAAAAACTCTGTGATTCCCATTATAACGTCAGGCACCATGTGTTGAAGAAAAGCCACCAGAAAACAATAGAGCAGATTTTGCAAACCGTCTTTTAGTGCAGGCAAAATGTTTCTGTTGAACTGAAATCCATACTTAAGGAGAGGGGAAGAAGACAATGAAAAACAGGCACTGGGAAGTGCCCTAGGATAAACAGCCAAGAAATTCATTCTATGGCAGGGATAAAACAACCCAACTCTGTATTTTTCAGGTCCTCTACCTGGACTCACCTTGGGAGTCACGTTAAAAAACACTGCTCTTTTAAATCCATAAAGTATTATTCTTCCCAAGCTCTACGACACATGGCTCACTGACCACATGACATTTTCTTGCTTGCCTCTGAGAGATTCACAGTTATACTGTCTGCTTAAATACTTTCAGCAATTAGCTCTGGTAGCAGCCTTTCATCTCTCACTGGCTGTGCATATTTTCTGGAATAGATGGGATTTCCAGACTGTCCTAACAGGGAGTTCACTCCTAATGAGCTGACAAACGCTCCTGCTAAGGATTCTCATCTCCTGGCTTGTGTAGCACATCTCAAGTCTGTTGACCTAGAAATCACACAGCCAAATTCATCTGTTTCTGATTATTGGATGCATCATTTCTGTTATTCCCAACATACAAATTTTGATATCAAGGACGTATTTTTCCAGCTGAATTTGGTTCTCACAACATTTGTTTGACATGCAGATATTTATGCATTTTTATACTTAAAAAAAAAAAAAGACTGAAAAATGTGAGTTGTTCTTTTTCATTTAGTATTAAAAGTAAATTTGAATCCTCTCATTTTTCATTTTTTCAGCTGCTATACAGTATATTATTCTTATTTCACTCCCTTCTTTTTCTCTTTCCAGATGCCCTGACTCGGAAGAATCCATGGTCACCTGTACTTATATCCATATTCATCTTCACGGAGAAACACTGAAATACACTGTGACGGATGGATTGCTAGCTCAAAATGCACTTTGTACGAACTATATGTTGTGTGTTTTGTTAAGAAGGTTTTGCTGGCTGTGAAGAGGGAGGCTGTTTGCCTTGTTGCTGCTGCTGTGGTCCTCTAGTTAAGGAAGAAAGAGGAGAATGCTCACCAGCCAAAGGGTGTCCCAGAGGAGCTTCTAGAGGGACACTCATGGCCAGGACAGGAGACAGAGGGGAAAGAGGTGGAAACATAGGCTTAGAGAGTAACACAGGTTGGAAGAGACAAGCTATGAGGTCAGACCACGTTGCTCAGGGATTTATTCATCTTGGGCTCTGCAGTGAAGCCTGTGAAATGGTGGAGAGAGAGAAAACTGTCCTAGAATCCCTCCCGTCAAAATCTGCTGAGGTGTTATGTTGGAATAAGGGTTCGCCGGAGTCAAGAAGACGCTCAATATGAGTTATGCATCTTGCTCAACTTTATTAGTTTCTAACACTACTTATATAGAACCGATACACATGCATATTCGTAAAGCAGAAGTATAATGGGTTAGTAGTCTCTAAACACGCGTGGTTCTCACACCCCTAATTATCATGACTAAAATAAGCATTCTATCCATGTAGCTAATTGTGTTGCTGTGCTTCAGCCTTGTAGTTTGTTACTCCCTATTTTCCCATACCGGTCCCTATCTTTCTTGGCCCTGCACCTGCTTTCCCAGCAGCTGTATCTTGTTACAGCCACGGCCTGTTGGCACAACATAATTACTTGGTCTCAGGATTCAAGAATAGCTCAAGGCTACCTTTCTTGTTACCTTCAGCACAGCAACTTCAGTACAATTCTGATTACAGGCCTATTCTAATACCAGGCCTGGATTGTGCAGATCTTCAGAGATTCTAAGGCCATGCTTCTGCAGCCATTCTTCTACAGTGTTATTTCAATTAAGGGAGCCATGGAAAGCTGCTGAACTAGGAAGCAAGGGAAGCTTTTCTGCAAGAGTCCATTAAAAACCAGAAGGTTTTCAAGACTATGATTTTAATCTCTACTCTTTCGTAGTTTATTTATTTCAAGTGCTACCTTATTCCAGACTGTTTTTTCATGTTCGAGTAAAACCAAGCTTTAGAAACCAGAAGAAGTTGGTGTCTGGGTGACTTTTGATGTCTTTATTTCAAAAGAAAGAAGGGCACTTCTACCTCATGACCATGAACAATTCTGGGTCCTGATATAAGCACAAATTTACTAGAGAGGTTGTTCCTGAGTGAACTAGTACACCTTCAGTTTTTACAGATATACTTGTGTATCTGAGAATTTTGTTGTTAAACAAACCTCCATCCTGCCTTTGACATTAATATTGTCATTAGGAAGGGGAGATTCATTGGGCAGACAGTCATAACCAGTGCTGAGGACCAGGCAAGAACCAGGCTTAAAAGAAGCAAGGCAAACCAGACCCCAGAGAAGTTAAAAAGGGTATGAAGCAAAGAGCAGGAAAAGGGAAACATGGACAAAAGGGCTCTAGAGTAAACAGCTCAAGGAGCAAAGGGAAAGAAACTAAGTCAGAGCCTAGCCTGAAGAGCAGACAGACATGGAATGAAGCTGAGAAAGAGCTAAGCTAATCAAACAGGACCAAAGTACAGAATACTATTACAGTGAAGTAACACGCTGAGAAAACAAGACTAAGTGGTGAGATGCCTACCTGAGACACTGATCAGCTAACAGCTAGCTTCAGAAATCCATCCTCAGAGGTCAGCGTTGGCACAGTTAATCACACAAATTACTCATTGAAGACAGATGCCATTTATAGAACTTGCCTACACAGGCAATACCTGGCAGGGGCTTGCAATTAAAAAGCTATGTATGAAAAAGGAATGGCGTAAGTAGCCTCAAAACTATGCAAACACCACAAAAACAAAAGGGATCACAGAATCTCCACATCTAACGGACAGTGTGGCTGGAACAAATGTATTAAAATTAACTCGTTATGAATTGCCCTGGTGCTATCAAAGACATTTCTAGCTTAAACAAAATTTTGTAAGTAAATTTCTACATGAGCAGTTAGCTTATTAGTGTAGACCAAGGTGAGTAGATACCATACAGAATTAAAATGAGTATGTACAAAAGCACATCTGCACATATGTTCCTCTGTTCAGTACTCACCTGAGTAGTTTTAAATGTAATGGCAGCATATAAAGGGAAATTACTTCAACTCATTGGTTTTTCTATGATAAAGTTTCCTGCACCTTGTATCAAGCAATAACCACCTATAAATTTACACACATGCCTAATGGTATTCCACTTGATTAGGCTACTCATGTTGTTTAAATTAAGGACACTTGCAGCTATATGCTGGATGGGTGTTTTTAATATCCACTCCTCTTTTAGTCAGGTTTCCTGATGAAGAAGGACTTATGAGGTCATACTGTAGTATTCATGCAGACATGTTTGTCAGTCCACACTCTTCTAATAGCTTTTGAACCTGTTGACCATTTTCAAGCACACATGACAAAAAGGAGCTAGCTTACAGATATTAAATTTCTATACATCAAATTAAAATAGTTAAGCAGAGGAAAGAGATTATCAGAGCTATTTGTGTTTCCATTTTCTATTGATGGAAATGCTGTATCATATTTAAGTCTACAGAATTCATATTGGAAAACTATTGTGGATGCCCCGTCACAGAAAAAGGCTTCATGATTTGTAGTTTATTAGACATCAGAGAACCCAAGCAGACAGTATCAATCCACAAGGCTTCAATAGCTTCCATGCTCATAAGTCTCTGTGCTGCACATTAAAGAAGCATTACTTGCTAACAGCAAACTCTTAGATCAAAAAAGTATAAATATGAAGAGCTTCACCTTCAGTTTGTAAAAAATATTCCCGTCTTGCTCTAAATAAAATCTGAAGTATTTAATTTAATGGAAAACAAACAAACAAAAAAAAGTGTACTGAAGCAGCATAGTAGTTTCCCTGATTTTTTTGGGGGGTGATCAGCTAATACTTCCAGTTTAGTTACTGTTTTGAATGCATGGGAACTTTCTGTGCATTTCTTTCCCAGTGATGACATCATGGAAATTTCACAGTTTGACAGTCTGGTAGAAAGCAGTATTCCAAAGGGACCTTTCTCTGGGCCCTATGGTATCTGGCAGACATTCATAAATAGGACCTGCTTTCTTTAGGTTTTGAGCAAAATCTCTTTGGGACAACTAATGATTTTAGCTAACAGCAAAATGATAGCAAAATTCTTTAACCAGCTAGGGGAACCTTTTTATGTTTGTGGTGGAGTTATTGTATCAGAATTTCAAGAAATTAGTCGGAGAGCATCTTATGACCAAAGACCTCCAAGAATGAAAATTCAGAGACATAAAATCTTGAAGTGACATTTTTAGTAAGCTTTTTAACAAGAGAACCATTTTCTTTTTCTTTGCATCAGATTCCTGATGCACTGGGAATAGTTGAGCTCTAAGCCAAAAAATATTTGAAACAAGTAAAAGAATTTCCCATTTTCTGTTTTAGGTATGTTTCAAGAAAAATCACCAGATGTAAGATAACTGAATATTTTTGTTGTGCATTTTTTATAAAACCTTGCTCAGGTAATTTGTTTTCTCCCAAGGTACAATCATGAACACAAACATGCCAATTATAATTAATTTGGTTTATAACAGACTGTATTGTCCTCAGACAAGGCTGGAGCTCAGTTGCAAACTGACACTGTTTTTGTAAACTGGCATGTGTTCACCGAAAATGCCGTACCTGTGCAAGATCTGTCTTGCTGACTGTGTTCAAGCAAAGTCTTCAGTAATAAGAGGAATGAATGGTATGTAAACAGCACAATGAATGTACAATGCCACCTTTTAACAGTATCTGTCTTAGCACCGTTTGCTTTACTTAGGTTTGGAATTAGCAATAGTCACTGCAGATTAGAAATGTGGCATACTACACTTCCCGGAGGGGCTCTTGATTTCAGAAAAGAGGATCAAAATAGCAGTTAAAGCTTAGAAAATTTCAAGGAAGAAAAATCTTTGCACACCACATTTCTGCAACATTCTTGAGTACTTTCAACTTTACTACCCTTTTCACTTCTATAAATTTGGCATAAAACCCCTGTTGCATGGGATTTTATGTCCATCCATGTCCATTTTACTTGCTTTTTAAGGGGGGATAAATACACCTGAAGAATCTGTCTGCCTCAATTGATTACTAATGCCAAGAAAATGTGGAAATTAAAGCCAAAGTGAGATTCCACCAGCAGCCTCAGTGAAAAGTATTTGAATATCTGGAGTTTGTGTGTTTTTTCAAGTCATTGTTTCTAGTGCTTCAAGAAACAGATTTTTCTTTGGCCTCGCAAGAGCTAGCTTTCATCCGTTACATCCTTTTTTCCTCTTTCCCAGCTTTCTCTAGCAGTTGTTAAACCAGTCTTCATATAAAGTGTAGTGAAGATCATTTTCCTCTTCTAGGTAAGAAACATTTTTTCAGTGTATTTTCTTCAAATTTTGGGGCCAGTGGCACAGCAACACCTTTGTAGGTATTCATGGGAAATTCTTTGCTAATCCACATGTAACTCCCTGTTTTAAACTGTAATTCTTCCTTTTGAAATATTGAGAGATATATACATTGAAACAATGCTTTAGCAGATTTCAGAGATGGGATTACCTTTTCAGCTTAGTTGCGGTGCCTGTAAGGACTACGCACAGCATGGGGCAAATCAATGGCCGTTTTGCCTAAGTAAGTGCGGATTTTGCCAGTTTCTGGAATAATTTATCACCAATACAGTTGCACTTCTGTATTTGCTGCTGAGGGTGGGGAGCGGGGGACAGGCCCTCAACGACCAGGGCCGGGTTTGGTGTCGGCAGGTGTGATTTCTGACACAACAACGCCGAAAACTCGGGAAAGGCCTGTGAAACCTTGCGAGCAGCCCCAGGTTGTGTGGGGTGTTTGCCACTCTGGGCCAAAGCGCCGCAGTTCGGGTGGGGCGTTTCACGTACTTCAGTTTGTCCGAGCCCACGGCCTAACGTCTCCCCTGAAGGAATGATGCAGCCCAGGCCGGGTGCGGGGCTGTTGCCCCTTTGGGCTTTGCCCCACAGGCCAACAGCCACCGCCGCCCAGGCGGGCGCAGCTCCCCCCGCGGACACCCGCCGTCTCTCCCAGTGCAGTCGGCACACGCCCCGCGCTGCCATCGCCACTCCGCCCCGCAGGTACGCCCCCGCAGCCGGCAGGCCGCAGAGGGGCCGCCGCTTGCCCGCTCCCCGCCGCCTGCCGGGCCCGCCCGCCTCACCCCGCGGGGCGCTGCCAGGGCGGGAAGCGCGGCGGCGGCGCTAGGACCCGGCGGGCGCGGGCGCGGGCGGCGGCGCATGCGCGGCGGTGTGGGTGCCGCTGGCCGCCGCCGGGCTCGGCGGAGCGCTGCGGGCGGGGCGGAGGGGCCGGGGGCAGCCGCCGGGTTCTTCGCCTCAGTGCCCCGCTGGAGGCTGCGCCCAGCCGCCGGGCATGGGCGCCGCGGCTCCGTGCTGCGCTGCCTCGCCGCGTCCCGATGAGTCCTCGCCGGAGGAAGTGAGTGAGGGGGGCGCCCGGGCGGTGAGTGGCCGCTGTCCCCCGGCCGCCTTCCTCGAAGCGGCGCGTCCCCGCTGCGGGGCGGGAGGAGACCGGCGCCCCCGGGCCGTGCCCCCGCTGCCCTCAGTCCCGCTCCGCCCCTGGGGCAGCCCGCGGCTTCTCCCTTTTCCACGGTTTCATTTTTATTAAGAAGCCCTCGCCCATCGCTGTGTCCGGGAGCGGCGGGCGCGGCGGGAGGCGAAGGGAGGCTGCGGGGGGTGGGCGGCCGGTGGGCGCTGCGGGGGTCCCCGCGGAGCTCGGCCGCTCCCGGCGCAGGGTTGCCCCTCGGCTCGCCTCGGCTCGGCACCTCCACCTGCGCGCCGGTTCCTCGGCGGGGGCGACCCGCCCGACCCCTCTCCGCTGCTTCCCCGCAGGGCTCTGGCGGCTCGGCCTCGGGAGGGAGGATGTGGTGAGAGGATGGGGCTGTCTCCCGCGGGGGCTCGCCATGGCCAGGGAGGACTCGGTGAAGTGCCTGCGCTGCCTGCTCTACGCCCTCAACCTCCTCTTCTGGGTGAGTGGAGCGACGCGGAGCGGCCCGGGCCGGGGGCCGCCGCCGCCCGGGCAGGTGGCGAGCTGGCGGCGTGGGGCCGGGGACACGGCGGCCTCTGGGCGCGGGGCTGGCGCAGGGGCAGCGGCGCTGCCCTTGGCGGGTCCCCCGTGCCAGGCAGCTCCCGTAAGGGCGTACTGATCGCTGGGGGAAAAAAAAAAAAAAAAGAAAAAAGTGTTTGGAAAGCAGTTGCAAGTAAAATTAGATTTGGTATTAACCTAGTGTTATAAATACATGTGTGAATTCGTGTACCTATAATATGGAGAGAGGGAAATACTCACGGGTGCTGTGGCTTCCTGACTGGATGAGTTTCGGAGCATCCTGTGACCCAAGCTGAACTCTGAGCTCTTGCAGGTATCTGATGCTCCGCGAAGGCCTTGCCCAGAGTCTCTTTTGTGCTTTCAGCTGCCAGATCCTAACTGGCAGGCAAGGCCTGGGGTGATTTCTTTCTTTTGTTTTCATCACTTCAGTCAAAGCTGTATTTGTAGCAGCAGGGCTCCTTTCTCTCCAGCAAAAGTGGGTGTGATCGGCACTTGCTCCTGAAGTTTCACAGCTCTGGACAAACAGCATGATGGAGATTGCTCAGACTCCTTACTCACTTGCACCAAATGAAATCTGCGTCGCCTGAATATTTCACATTTATGCTGGATAAGTGTAAGGGGATGAATTGGCAAAAGGCATGGCATCACACAGCTGTTCATGGTGGCAGACCCCTGAGGTGCAGTAGACTTGAATGACACTGGGATATTACATGGGCTGGGACCAAGCTTATTTTATAATGGAATTGAGATGAAGTCCCATGATCACTGAAAATTAGGTGGAAATCAGAATATGAATGAGAGAGAAAACCGTTAAGCAGCATTTGGTACAGAATGGTAGTTTTTATATAAAGCAAGTGATCTGAAAATCTGTTGTATGTAGCTTTGTATATTGGGTTTAATAAAGGTGGAAAATAAGTTATTTCTGTAGTGAGTGTAGGAATAAAGCCCTTTGATAGGAGATGAGGAAATCTTTATTTTAAAAAATGATGGGTATTTTTTTCTCACACCATACATGGTTTTCATTGGATACGGTACAAAATGTGAAATCCTGTATTTTCTTTTAAGGTGAAGGTTGCCTGGGTTTAACTGACCAAAGTTCAACTTTGGATTTTTACACGTGTGCTGTTAGAGTTGAGCGAATGGACATCCACATGGTTGAAAACACCCTGTCCTGCCATTTGCCTGTCTGCTGCTTTCCTCTGCTTCCTATGATTCCTGCCTTGAGCTGCCCTATCAGTTCCTATTCACACCTTAACTCACGGCTGTCTTTGTCCCCTTAAAGTTACTTTGCTCTTTTTCCCTTGCCCTCCATGCTTGTTGCCTGTGTCCCATCAGATTTATTATTCAGTGACGGCTTTTTGCAGTTGAAGTAGCCATTTAGGTGGTACCCAGGTTACGTGTGAGGTTATACCCTCACACTGTCTGTTGCATGGTGATGGAGGCCTTAATACTGGAGGAGAGTGCTTAATTTCTCATCCAAGATGCTTTCTCTGTGTAGGAAAGCCTGCCCTTATTTTTTGGGGGGAACTAGTGCATTGTGTTGCAGTTCTCTAGGGAGATCAAGGTTTCACCTGGGAGGTGTGAAAGTGTCTACTCTCTTTGCTCAGATTTTAAGTTCCTTGCCATGTCATATTGCTCCTTCTTCTTACTGTTTTGTTCATGTGTTTTTCTGTTGTGGCCCTCAGATACGGATCTACACAGCACCTTTGAGCTTGGTAATGCAATAGCCCTAACCACGTGGTGCTGCTGTTAACTTTGCCTGTTCTTAATTCATGTCTAGATTTGGTTTAAAGCATTCATGGCTGTAAGTAACTTCTCATTCTTTAGATTTTGTTCCCTTTAAATAATGATGTCTCAGATCACCCTCAACTAGAAAGTGTAAATTCCACCCCCTGTCGTATAGGAAAAAGAATCTTTTGAGTCTGCTGTGGTATGACAGATCCTAGGAAGGAAAGCAGTAACTTACCAGGCTTGTCTCCAAAATATGAGAAATGCCTGTAATTAATAATCTTCCTAGCTGAGTCTAGGACACTGGAAATTACACTCAAGCAGCTAAGTGAAATCTGTGTAGTGCTGAAGCATGTGAATACGTAATTAAATAATGCCAGCATTGCAGATGACTTGCTTCACAGATGTTGCAAAGAGTTGAAGTTTTCTTCCATAATGTATATAAAATTAAAGGTGTTGGAATTCAAGTGAAAAATCGGCTAGTCCATTTGGAGTTCTATGCATTTTATAGAGCAGATGAGTGCAGTGGTTTGGTTCAAACTAAAATAAGCAAATAAGCAAAAAAACCCAAGTGTGCTAGAATCGTGTGGTAAGAAATAGGTGGGTGGGTAGAGTGTATTGCAGTTGCATCAGACTTTGAAGGAATGTGTGTGTAAAAAACCTTCTTTCTGCTTCTTATCTGGTCCTGTTATTTAACAACTAAATACAGATCTGCTACTAGCTGCTTGTTGTGAAATCTGCTGTATCTCTCCTCTGGCAGAGCTTGAATTTTTTTCCTGTTTGGCTTAGTGGGAATTTTGCCACTGACTTTTTTGAGTATTGGAGCATGACCTGTGAGGCAAAGTTTTCTTGTGAAAAGTTCCCTTGGCAGCAGGTGCTTATGCACTGGTGTGGACATGGGGACCATGATTTCCCCTTGCTGCCACTCTTCCTTCCCTTTGGAAAGCTTTAGCTTGCTTCTTACTTGGATAAATAAAAGCTCAGGTTATGGGCTGGATGTCAGGAGGTTTGATCAGCCACTTGAAAATGTGCAGCAGTGTTCCTCCTGAGAATGGTGGGTTCTGTCCCAGCAGGTGAAGACAAGAGCGATGCTGTGGTTCCAGGCTCTGTACAGATCTCCTTATTTGGGACACCAGTCTTGGAGGGTTTTTCACTTGCTCTTCCTTCCTTCCTTCCCAAGGGCCATTGCCTCCAAATGACTTCAGGCCTGTTGATAATGTGCCCGGTGTCTGTGTCATTTACCAGTATTTCGCTGGAAGCAATGAAGATGCGCAAACTGTGTGTTGACTTCTTAAAATCATGGTTTGGTTGAGAGTCCTGGCTTGAACAGGGTGACACTCTCTCGTTGTTTCACTGTAGTAGTGTCTGACAGTAGGTCTAACCAAACGTTGTATAAAAAGGATTGCTTTCATCTCCAGGCTGGGGGCTGAAAGCTTTTGAAGTCTGGACAAAAACTGTGCAAGAGCCAGTAGTCACTGTCTGGTAGGGTCTGATGGTCAGTCTCCTAGCAGGGAACATCTGAAATGGGCTTCAGGCGTGTCCTGTTGCAGCTGTCCCAGTGTGTGTATGACGAGACTCCCACATTTGTCATTGCCAGCCTGGTGAGTGCCTCTGAAGCTCCTTAAGAAGATGTTACACATTAGAGAACTGGCCAGTCTGACCATTAATATTGCTGAAAAACTTAAGATGGGGATGGTTGCCACAGCACACTGGTGTCTTCGCAATTTGGTTGCTGGCAGAGCCTACAGCAGCAGAGAAGTGAGAGAACCTTATCAGTCACTCTGCTGCCATCCTTGTAGCTTCTCCAGAGTGTTACTCTTAAGTGTACAGCTGTATGCTATCTATTTGGAAAGAAAGAATTTATTTTTTTTTTACTGGGCTCAGCTGATGAGCTGTGATGTGGAATGGTAGACAGGGTGATAGACCTGTGTGTGCATGAGAGGGCGGAAGGCAATTTTGTTTGTCATGCGTTTTGTCATTTTTGGGCTGAAGCCTGCTTAGATGTGAATAATTCATAAGCAATCAACTGGAAACCTAAGGCTCATAATAGTTCATCCCGTTTTGATAATGGACCAATAGATGTACTGCCTTTACTGCTCCAGAAAAGCACTGGATTTATGTGAATGGATTGGTACTTCTGGAGCTGCAACTTGCAGCAGATCTTGAAAGGAGTTTTCTTCTGAGGTGGGAATAATTTGTTGTCAGTGCTCTAATTGTTGATTAAGTGGCTGACTGTGGTAATAGACCTGATGATACCATTCTGGAAGCTGTTTCCAGGGTCAATTGAATCATGCATCTGACTTCAAGATGTCTCAAAGCAACGGGAGTTGCAGTTTCAGCACCTCCTCAGCCTTCTAATTTCATAAGGGTTTTTTTGACAGTGCCGTGGACAAGGAATATCCTTCAGACTAAATTCCGCAGTTAACATTTGGTTTCATTCTGTTATACTCAAATATAAATAACCATAATTTCTTAAGGTAATTTATGAAACTAAAATAACACAACTTGATGCCTGCAGGTATCTCACCTCATGCTTTGTAACACTGCTATTTGCAGCATATTACATTCTGGACAGCCTAATAAAAAGGGGGGGACCTCCAAAAATGGGTGATTTGGTGTTTTGTAGTGAAGTCTTAGTGCTTAACTAAGCAGATTAACTTAGGGGTGCTTTAGAGAAGACATGCCTACTACTGCTTCCTAATTTTCTGTTCTTAGTGGCAGTACTGGTCTTTATTATCTCTAGATAGCATGTGTGTCAGGACTTAGAGAAATTTAGTTTTGGTAGTTCTACAAATGTATTTTAGGCAGTGTATGAGACTACAGGGCCTTTCCTTCTGGTAGGGGTTTTCTGTATCAGCAAGCTACTGACTCTGTTCCAGCTCAGTAGCGGTCTTGGATGTAAAATGACTATCTTCGTTCATTTTGAGCACTGTGTAACTTGTCCTCACAGAAATCCTCCCTGCCACATTTTGCAATGTTGCCATTGTTGCTCAGTGCTTTGTGGTCTCTTTCCCGATTAAACCACCTTCACAAGCAAGCATGCTAGGGAGACCTTCAGTGGCAGAACATGGCCAGCTCAAAATAATGGCACAAGCATAACGGGAGATTATCCAAGCACAGTGACCCCTAGGGCAGAACAGGAACTGGAAAATGGGGCTGAATACAGGAAAAAAATCAGTCTACTGGCTGCTTACAATAGTAGCGGATTAAGCAAAGCAATAGCTGTGAGAGGCATAGGCCTGTTTTACTTGGCAGCTCAGCCATGCGTATTCTTTAAAAAAAAAATTGTAAATAGTCAAAATATGTGGACTAGGTAGTGATCGTAGATGCAAGTAAAAGCAGCACATTTTTTTTGTGTCAATTTTTTCATTTTTTTTTATAAAAAGCAAAGTATAGCTAACGTGCAGGAAAACGTATAGACTTTCTACCTTGAGAAGACTGTGAGCTTTTTTATTTTATTTTTTTTTTTCCTGGTGAGCATGTGAGGCAGAAAAGAGGAACAGCTACCTTTGTGTCAGTTGTAACTGAGTATGATGGTACTGCAGTGGCTTGGACGTATCAAGATTGTAAGTTGCAGATGACTGTGTCCTAGGTGGTGAGGATCTCTTAACCCATGATTGATAGTGCCAGTGGATGTGTGAGCCAAGCTAGCAACGTTGCCACATCCTTCACTCTGTGAGGTTTTTCCACCTGGTGATAGCTATTTCTGCTGAGCGGTGCCTAAGTTTTCCTTCATGTGCGTAGCAGTACCATCTAACTTTGGCTGTGTGGTTGCAGCCAATAAACTCTTCTTGCAGGTAATGGAAATTGTTTTGCAACTATCTTGAATTTGTGCTTGTGACAAAAAAAAAAAAATAAATCACATACAATGAAGGAGGGACAAGCTTCCAGTTTAGTTTTCCGTTTGTTTTGAATAGTTCGTACACTTAAATCTTCCTAGTTTTAGCTATGTGTACCACCGGAGAACCCAGAGCAAGGGAATGTTAGCGTCGTGCAATGAAGCACTAAGGGTGGCTGGAAGCAGTAGTACTGTATTTCCTTCTTTTTCCAACCTCAAATGTGTGTGTTAAAACTAGTATTTTTTTGCTTCATTTTTCAAATGTACTTGACACGAGAAAGAAATAGTCTATTCTCCCTTCTGTGGAATGAGATTCTGCATAGAAGTTGTGTTTCTGCTGCTTTCCAATTTCCACTCACTGATGGCATTTGTAGGTACTCGGAATGGACGGTGTTTGGGTCAAGTTTTCAAGGAGTTTAAGTGACTAATAATATTCATTGAAATGAACGCTGCCTGGCTGGGTACCTGGAGCAGTGTAAACATGGGATTAATTCTAGGCTAATACAGTCTGATTTTAGAGACTGCAGTGTAGACCTGTGTAATCAGAATTTTATTTTCTTATCATTCTTGTATAAAGAAAATATCTAAAAGCCATGCAAGAGTAACTCTGGCTTCTGTGGGAAAATGGTATCTTTTAAAGGAATGCATTCAGCAGAGCAAGCTATACGAGGAGATTTAAAGGATGAGAAAAACTTTTAATTCTGGTCTTTGAGAAATCTTTCATGTTCTGGTGTCTTTAGGCTGTGTTATTTGTATCACATCATTGCATTACCAGACCATGTCCTAACAAAGCAAAGCAGAGTTCTGCCGTAAGTCAACTTCATATCTACCACTGTATAACCTTTTATCCCACATATCTTTGTGGATGATACGGCTCACCCCACATGGCATGTCAACAGTGAATTGGTAGATGAGTCTCTGCAAAACTGTTCTGAAAAAAGAGTGGCTTGCTGTGATAATGGAAAGGACAAAATAAACCCAGAGCCCATCCTAATGTTAGAAATGACGTTAATATGCTTCTTAATTGGCTTTCAGAATTCAGTGAAAGCACAGACGTTTCTTGGATAATCCTCACAACTAACTATGTGCAACTCATTGCATCAACCTTGAGGATAAAGGGACAAACCTGTGCTGGCTACATTTGAGCTCATAGCTCAAGAGGATGGAAAAACTTCAAACTATATGCTTATACTGGTAAGCCATGATCTCCAGCAGAACTGGGAAGCTCCATCTGGCCTTAAGGTAGTTGCATATTTTTTTTCTTTAAATTTGCATCTCTTTCTGTAGAAGATAGCTACCCAATTATTCATGAATCCCCAGGCACTGCTTCTGTATTGTGAAGATTTTCCATCATCATTTTAAGAGTCTGTGGTAGACACTAGACAAGGCTCATATGAATAAGACCAATTTTTTAATCTCTTGTAGCTATTTCCCAAGGTACAGGGGACAGTTTAATTTTGTGCAGTTTTGTGGGAATGTGTGATTTACTTAAAAATGATCGTTCATTTTAGTCATCTTTGTGTGCTTATGGGTATTCACATGTAAAACAGGAAAGTTAAGTGATGTGCTGACAGCCAGCTGATACATACATCCTGTGGATGTATGTAATACATAATTCTTTTTTTATACCTGTCTTCCAGTTACATATCCTGGGTTTAAAAATAATTTGCCTGCCATCTGCGAGGTAGGCTGCTGTCTGGGAACAAAAACAAGCTCCTACAGAAAATGTAATTAAGAGTATATCGTGTATATGTAAAGGTGTATTGTATTGGCATTGGTGTGTGGCTTGTGATATGGATCTGGACATGAGCTCTGAGCATTGCTGCAAATTGCCCACAATCAGCAGCACATGCTTCTGCCTCCCCAAAGGCAAAAGGTCTCTTGACAGTGTGATGCTTACTTTTGAGGGAAGAGTGGCGCAAATCATGTCCTAACAAGAAGTGCAGTGCCTAGGTAGTCACAGAGAGGATGGATGGAGAAATGTTTGCACTTTCTTGTCCCTCTGCTTTTAATGTACCCTTGTGCTACACAGCCCAGAAGTTGATATGTAGGTCTGACACTCAGTAGAACTGAGTGGTAGATCAACTGTACCTCAACCTGTTTGCTTAGGTGGGTTCTCACTTGTTCCTTATGCTGGGCTGCTGTAGGAGCCTTGCACAGCTAACTGCTGGGAAACTTGCTTGCTTCCCCTGGGAGGGTGACCCGTTAGCAGTCTGTCAGGGCTCTGGCAGTTGCCTTATTGCAAAGCGTGCAAGTTCTAGCCTGTGCCAAACGCAGAGCAGGTTGTTAACTCAGTGTTGCAGCTGTGCAAGCAAAGGCAGATTCAAAGTGCAAATACGTACATGCTTCAGCTGTTTGCATGTGGGAGGGCACCAAGGCATAACCCTGTGTAGGAAGCTTAGCTAAAACAAAAAGTTGGCATGTCTGTAGAATAAAAAGTGCATTAGTGGGGAATAGGGGAATTTCCTTTTTTTTATAGGCCACCCTTTCTCTAAAAATTTCAATGATTTTGCCAAGTAATACAGAAAAACAAGACCTCCAGTCCTGCTCTCCCCTGCCCTTATGCCTCTCCCTCACAAAAAAAATGTAGTTGTCTGTTTATCCAGGGATCTGAGTCATCTATGTTTGTTCAATGATCTGAGTGTTGACCCTAATTGTGAAAATTCTGTGAAACCTTTGCAACATGTTCTGTTCACGACCTGGTAGTGATTTATCCCCATGCCCCCTTTGGAAAGTCACAGCTTGGGTTACCCAAATCAGTTTTAACTGAAAAAAATTCTCAAGGTTTATTTCTTTACTAAAATTAAAGGACATGTTCTGATGAATGTTGTCGTATCTGGGAAGTAATTTCCTTGGAGCTGGAAACCTTTTTCTGCAAAGCAAGTTGCTCTGAAGTGCTGCTAGTCAGCATTTTGTACAGGTACCAGAGCGTAGCCTGAAGTTGTTTGCCACATCTGTTATCATAAAAAGAATGCTGTGTGATTTTTAATATGGAAGATACTTTTAATCTTTGAATGCCAGAAATAATGAAAGAATGAAAAACAAGTGTGCACATAGTGACAGCAATTAGTCTTACTCCATCAAAGACAGAAATCCATGTTCATCTATTAATTGAAAACACACATTTATTTTGCAGTTTAGGTATAATCTCAAAGACATTATGAGTAGGACTGTCACAATAAGGGCTTAAAATAGCTACTTAATGAATAAAATACGATTTGACATTTTTTTCATTTTTATGCATAATTTATATAAAAGAGTTCTAAAGATAATTTAAAATATGCTTGGAAGTAACCACCCCTAATAGTTTGAGCCATTGTTAGATATTATAATTCAGTTGCCTAAGAAAGCTCTAGTAGCTTTAAGAACTTTATAGATTAGTTTGGAAATTCAATACTTTATTCTGTGATCTGCATATTGGTTGTATATAAAAATATGATTTATTACTGTTGTTTAATCAGTGTGAAAATACATTTAAAATAGGGTATGACAGCAGGCAGTTTTGTAAACTCTTCAGTGTCTTGTTGATGGCTATATAACATACTGTGACAATTCAGGATGAAACCCATAGTGACTTGTGCAGCCAGCTGCAACAAATAAACATGTTTTACTGCCTATCATATTATGTTTACAGCACAGCAGACTGGCTGTCATCAGAGAAGCTTGGATGAAAACTTTCTGGTGAAATGATGTAACTGCTAATGTGGTGAGAATTATCTTCGTAGTTTTATTTCTCAAAACTTATGGGCTTTCGTCTGATTGCTTGATACAGATTTCTAACTGTGTTTTACATCTAAATTAGTTACAAAACAATGGCTGAAGTCGTGGCTGTCAGTTTAAGCCTGCCTTTTTGCCTTCCTCCAAATAAACCAACAAAACCTGTAATCAGGACCTTGCCCCTGTCCATGACTCCATGAAAATCACATGGCCGTGAACTGCAGTGATGGGACTGCTGTTCTTTGCTAGTAGGTTTGGATGCACAGCAGGTTTTTTCGGGAGGTTGTTAAAATTCATGCCTGCTAAGTGCATGGGCTGAGTTGTGCTGCTGGTGTTCATGTAATTCCTGTGCTGCTGGCTGAAGATCTGCCTCTGCCAGAAGTGGTGTGAAGTGGTGGGTGCCTGGAGCCTCCTTGATGTCAGCTGGCCCTTGAGGATGCTTAGTGCTTTTACAGGGCAGCACATGTGCATGTTGAGCCGTAAACAGGAGGCCGTGGAGGTCAGTGTTGTGTTCTCATGATTCCCTTGTGTCTATGAAGCAGGTGAGCAAGTTGATTGATGGGTATGAGTTAGTGCTTGATAATCTTTTGTTATTAAGGTAAATATCAGTCATCATTATGCAGGGCAGTCTGGTGTTGTGAATACATCTTTCATCCTGCAGGGTGTTCCTGCCCGAAGGCTCACTTCTGCTGATCTAAGGGGAATAGGACTTTTTTCCCAGCACTTCCCTCTGCTAGCGAAGAGCTGCTAAGCTTTTGCTGGGTTATGTGCCAGAAAACATACCTTTTGTAATCAATCTATTGCTGAATTGGTGGGGGTTTTTTGAGTTACCACAGCGTGCTTTTCCATGGGCCTCTTTTGTGTTTTTTTGGGTTTGTTTTTTGTTCAAGAGAAGCTTCTTGAGTATTTGCCTGTTCTTTTTCTGAGTCATGTCTTTGTGCCGCCTCAGTTTGAGTGTTGCTGACTTTCATAGATGTAAATTCAGTGTGTCACAGCCCTCTGGCTTTTTGGATTATTTGGAGTAATAATTCACTTTGGACTTCTCTCCCAAGGAATTTGTCTGATTGGCAGAAGGGTGTTGCACAGGTAATCTGTGTTGTAGTGTCTGTGTAGCAATGAGGTGTAAGGCATTGTGTGTGTATGTTTTTAGAGTAGTGCTGAGCTAGCTTGTGTGTTGATAACCATACGTGCGTTCTAAGACAGAAGTCAGTAACATCTGAAGAAGTTAGTGGCGGTGAGATCATTCAGGGCACAGGGTAGGTGGGTGGGTGAGCTGTAGTGTGGCTCTCACAGGGTTTACAGAGAGAGCATGTAATTTATGTCTGGCAAGAAACAGTAGGAATTGATTGTTAGCAATTTACACTGAAGGAGAACAGCCAGGGGGACCTAAATGGCTAAAAGCTTTTTGAATGAAGTGAGAGACCTTTCATAGAGAGCTTGTTCTTAAGAGCTGAAGTATTCATATAGTTACATTATTGGTGAAGGTTATGTTTCCTAGGTGAAAGGAAGCAGTCCTTTTCTTCCAGTTGCCATTCATAAATGAAATCTGTCGTGTTTCATGATACGGTCATTAAGTGTTTGTGTAGAAGTCATGTGGCTGGCTGTTGGCCACAGCTTGGAGATGCGTCTGCCTACACTTTCCTCTCACTGATTTTATGTGAGCAAAAATACGTATCTAGGTAGAGAAAACTCAACCTAGGCAGGCAGAGCAGAAACAAAAGTTCTCCTTCCTCATTTGCCTTTGAAGGCAAGTCCTTTCTTCTAGCAAACTGAATGGTTCTCTCAGTGGCTTAATTCTGCTCATTGCTTTTGATCTCTGGGAAGTC
Source organism: Falco punctatus (assembly GCF_963210335.1). Classification (NCBI taxonomy): domain Eukaryota; kingdom Metazoa; phylum Chordata; class Aves; order Falconiformes; family Falconidae; genus Falco; species Falco punctatus. Next base: position 81,854,801 of record NC_137585.1, on the reverse strand, counting down.
CTTTCTGTCCCCTCTGCCTTTTACCTGGTTGCTCCGTCATCTTCCATCTGTTGCCAAATAACCTGCAGGCTCCAGTACCCTTGTGGTGACTCTTTTGCCTGCCAAATCGTGCCTCCGCTGAGGAAGCGATCTCTTGCCTTTTTCCAAGGAATCCACCTCTCATTGCTGTACAGGAATGTATTGCTGCATACTGAAGGCTGAAGGAAAATGAATGCAGCCTGTGAGTTCCTAATGAAGAGTGGGGACTAGGCAGTCCACCAGTCTGGTATGGGAGGAATAGTATTATTTACCAAGTAAACATTTTTCTGGTAACAGTTTTTGTAGCAGGACCATCTGGCTCTTACTAAAAGTTGCTGAGGAGTGTGGTTTTGATGGTCTTCTCACTCCTGAGCACCACTGCTGTAAAGCAGCGTAACCAAATTTATCTCAAGTATTTTACTATAAATAGAGTGGAAGTGTGAGCTAACAATTTATCTGTGTGTATCAGGAGGACTTGCAGGGAGATGTGGAGGGTTAAAAATGTTGCCAGTTGCTTTTTTACCGTGAGAAGATTAGGCTGGCTGGTTGTAGTCTTCTTTACCTCTCTTAGTGTTAGAAACGTGTTTTTATTGCTAGTGTGATATATTTCCTGATGCTTTCTTCCAAGGAGGTAGCCATTGTTGAGGAGTCCATCTAGAAGGACATTCTAGTCATCTTCTTTTCCTTGCTCCTGCAGCTCCCTGCAAGTAACACAACAGAAAATGCTCTTTACTCTGCTGTTCTACCAACCAAAATAGATCCCACAGAGCATAAAGGACATGTGTGTACATAGACTTGTAGCGTGCACTAGCTTTCAGGACTATGCTTGCAGCATGACAAGCTCCCAGGGCTCTTGCTGGCACCACACAGAACCAAGGCAGTGCCTGTACTTTGTGCATCCCTTTTGAAAAGCAGGAGGAAGATGTGGAGCAGCCACTGGGACTTCCCTTGAAATTTTAAAGGCAAATTTTGAAGGTGTTAAGTTTGAACCTTTTAACTTACCTATCCTTCATAACGACTTTAGGTGTGTGGGAAGCTAGCTGTTGAAGGCAACAGGGGAGATTCACTGGTTTAAGATGCAGGTGGTATAATGCTGAGGTTTCCTGGCATACACCTATGCAGCGCATGAAAACAGTAGCATTCAGGAGAGCCAGCATGCTTAGGTCTCCCTCCCTCAGCTAGGCAGTGGTGCTTCTGAAGTCCTGAATCTGCCAGGTTCGGACCCTGAGCTGTAGTTCAGGCTTAGGTGCCCATGTGAGACCACTATTCCTAAATTCTTTGTGTGTAGTAAACCAACTGAGTTCCCTGAAATGGTCCGGGAAATACACAGTGGCATTAGTAACCTTGCCTTTTCTCCATTTTGTAGAAAAGCTTAGTGGTTCCCTCCTCTCCTTGAAGGAGTTTATAGCTGTGTGTCTCCCCTTCTGTTTGGGGAGCAGTGACTCTTGTCTGCCCTGCATGCAGGAGGACACGTGGTGCTCTGGGGGCCAGAGAGCATGCACAGAGGTGGGGATGACTGCCACTGTTCTGTGAGCCCTCCTCCGGGATGAAGAGCACACTGGCTTACCTAGCCCAGTGCAAAGTGCATGGACCAGTGCCGTGGTGAGCGTCTTGTCCTCTAGCGGTACCTACCAACAGAAGAGCTGGTGCTGTCTCAATGTAGCAGATGTGTTCTGACCATGTAATTCAGGTTTGTCTTCTCAAAAAAATCAGAGGCCAGAGCTTCTACTGGTAGATCCCTGGTGTGCTGGAGTGCATGATGGCATCAGGTGATAGAAATCTGGGTCTGCTAAGGTGTGGAGGCAATTCTAAGTGGTTTTAGTCTCGGGGATTTACTTGCTGTAGGAGCAGTCCTGGTCAAAGTATAGTGGCTTTATGCCTCTCAAGTGCTTGGCAGGTTAGGTACCCAAACACTTTGATGATCTGGGATTTATAACTGAAAGTGCATTGAGTTTTACTGTCATTTTACAGTTCAGGAAGCTGAGGTGTAGTGTTAATGGTTTGACTTTATTTGAATAAGTGAGAGTATCAGAATCTTCTAAATGTAACCCCAAGATAAATCTCATCTCCTATTATGTATCAGTACCGTTGTATTTTGTGTGGGGTTTCAGGTTATTTTTCACTGGCTGTGTACCTGAGCATGGTTTCATACAGACTGGTGGATACCTGAAGAAAGTCACTGATTTTAGCCGCATAAAATCTCACTGTTGTTTCTGCGGTATGATGTGCAGCAGGAGGACTTGAGCCAGCAGTAGCATCACTGGGTGGACGAGAAGGTATTCCAGGCATTAATTATGCATACTGGAAGAGAAGATTATTGTCACTGGCTCCCTAAACACTTGGGCAACAAACCAACTCTTGAGTGTATGGAAGTACAGTTTTGGTGACAGTATGCTGTTTGGATAAGTAAATGCATGAAATACGTTCCTGATAATTGATCCTCTACTTAAGTTATGAATGCTCTTGCAATTTTCTAAAAAATGCATGATAAATAACTTAATCTTTTCTTTTTAGCTGATGTCCATCAGTGTATTAGGTGTTTCTGCTTGGATGAGAGACTACCTGAATAATGTTCTCACTTTAACTGCAGAAACAAGGTAAAACTTTCGTTAAACCTATTAATCTGTGTGGGTGATTGATTGCAGTATGTATCATTCATTCTGTACTGCAAGTTTCCTACTTAAGATTTCTAGAATTAAGTAGTCTTCTGTTGAGCTAATTACTGTTTTGTTGAAAAGTGTATTTTTGCCACCATTTCTGGCTTCAGTTAAAAAGGTGTGAATTCAGTGTTGTTTTATTCCTATACTTTCTCTTCCAACAGGGATCAATTTTTGGCCCATATTATATTACTGTTTAGTTTTGAATACATTTTTTTAGTCCAGCGATTTAGGAATGCTGTTAATTTTGTTACAGCAGTGCTTGTGAGCCCTAGTGATGGAACAGGGCCTCATTGTGCTACATACCGTGCAACTGCAGGACAGGAAGATCACCTTCACTCCAAAGAGATTTTGGGTGATGCATTACTTTCTGGTACCTGAATGCAGTATTTGACTTTAAAACCACATAGAAGAGATTTTTGTGAAACGTGTAGGGCACTGGAAAGAACGCATCTACTAATTCACCATTTTTGTTTTAATGGCTATAGTATGTTCTTCTTTTGTACCATTTTTGTGTGGTCATGCTTTTTTTGATTATGGATCTGATTGGTTTTAGGGTGGAGGAGGCTGTCATTTTGACTTACTTTCCTGTGATCCACCCGGTCATGATTGCAGTCTGCTGTTTCCTCATCATAGTTGGAATGCTGGGCTACTGTGGAACAGTGAAAAGAAATCTGTTGCTCCTTGTCTGGGTATGTTTCACAACCTTTAAAACCAGCTAACTTCTGCTTTATTTTGATGGTGTAAGAAAAGTTTTAATCCAAAGGCACTAGATAAATACTGATTATTTTTTTATTACTGTGTCGAGTTATGATATCAGTGAGGAATTGTAATTGCAAAGCAAACAGTAGGAAAGAATTTATTGCCTAGACTGCATTATGCTGCGTCTGAAAGACAGGCAGTGTCTCATTTGCAAAAATCCACTTCATTTAGTAGAGGAGTTACTGAAGGGAAAAATAACTCAAACTCTGAAGTACTAATAGTTATAGGAATGTGTCTCAGTGCTCTGAAAAAAAACCCTTATGCTACCCTTTTGACTCTTCACTGTGCAACAGCTAAATAACCTAGACTTTGCTTTATCTCCACAGTTGCTTGTTTGTGTAAAGTTACAGCATTTTTAGCTGATGAAAGTTCATTCTGAGCATATTCAGAAGCTTTGCCTTCTCTTATGTGGATGTGGAATTTGACAGTTGCATTGGGTTGTGAGCGAGTTTAAAACTGAATTCCAAGTACCCAGCCTTTTCCTTGGATTGGAAGCTGTGTAACTGACACAACAGCAGCTGAAAAGCAAGTCTTTCCTGCACAAGGCTCTATGTACAATGTCACTGTGATGAGGCTTTGACTGTCGAGGGAGCAAAATGCCTTTTTCTTTATCTGGAAGTCAGTGAGTTTGAGGACAGTAACACTGTCCCTGCCTTACCCACCCCCCAAAAAAAACCCCAAAACCAAAAACCACAAACCAAAGAAACACACACCCCCCACCACCAAGCAAACCCCAAAACAAAAAATCCCCACCCAAACCAAAAAGCCCATCAAACTTGCATTCATTTTAAAGATTGGGAGTTTAAAAATATTTAGACCGCTGGCAGCACTGAGATCAAGGAGTGTCATGTGCCTGTGTGCTTCTTAGAGGTCTGGCTGATAGCCCTGCGCTGAGTTTGACTTTGTGTTTCAACGTGAGGGTAAGCGGGATTCTGAGCAGTCTGTAAGCCCCAGAGAGTGGGAGCAGTGGATGTTGAAGAGGTGTATGAGACTTGATTATTGTAAATGCAGTAGGAGAAAGTGGACAGGTAAAATCCTTCAGCTCTTGAGAGTATCCAGGAGTCTTACACAAGCAGAGTTGGGCTCCTGCTGTTTTTTTCACTACAGTGTGTGTTGAGCTCCTTCAGAGTGTGTACAGTTGCATTGTTCTTGTGGATCTGTGCAGGCTGAAGTACATGACGTGGACCTCACAAATTTTGCACAAAATGACTACAAAACCAAGTGAGAAGTTGGCTGAGGTTTATGCAGCCTTCGCTTTTAACTAACAGGAAATATTCGAACTGCAGCTAAACCTATCATGAAACTACTGGGGTTTTGTATTAAAATGGCTTTTTTTACTTAAGAGGGTTGGAGTAAGCTTTATTTGAGATTTCCAGCTGAAGGTCTGCAGCAGAAGTGTTCTTCCTGTTGCAAGAGGGCAAATGCTGCTTCTCCTTTTGGGTATTTGTTAAGCCCACACACACATATATATATATATATATGAAGATTGTTGTTTCAAAGTTATACAGTTAGGAAAAACTGCCATTTAATTCTGAATACTTTATAGTAATACAATAGTCATGCATTTTTTATTTCTAGATCTTAACCTTGCAATGTTAAAGTCAATGGAAACAAGTTTTAAGACAGATATTACTTTAGCTAAGAGCACTTGCATGAAAATAATGGATGAATGTAATTTTATGCCATGCAATTATTTATCTAGTCATCTTTCTCACACACATACCTTAAGAGAGCTTTGTACATATTTTTGTTTTATACCGATAGTGAAAGTATTAAAAGATGGTAAACTTATTAACCCTTAGGGTTTTTGCTAAGATTATTTTTGTGAAGTGTTCTTTTATTTTATAGTGGTGATACTTTTTTTTAATGTGAATTAAAACTAATTAAAAGGCAAAAGTAACTATATGATGTTGATCAATGCTACATAGTATCTAGAAAAAAGTTACCATTTTTTGTATAAGCCTTGGAAAAAAATCCTACCTAATTAAAAAGAAAATTAATTTATAACTGGGTTTGGCCTTCAGTTTATTTAAACTGTCAGTGAAAAGAAGAAATCATTTACCACTTCTAATGCCATCTAGAGATAGATTATTTAAAGTGTCTTTAGGCAATCAAATTATACTAAATCAAAACAAGAAATTTCTATCAGTTTATGTTGCAATATTTCATTTTCAGGAGCCTGAAAATTTGCGCTTGCAAAGCAAACTGATAAACAAAACTAAATGATATCTTCCTAAGTATCTCATTGTCTTTGATTAATTGTTAAATGAATGCAATCATGTTATACCATAGAAGTACGCAGACGTAAGTCAATGCTTCATTCATCAGGCTAATCAGAAAAGTGATGGATCAACAAAATGAGCTTTTGTACAACCAGATGAACTAAAAGAAAAGAACCTTCATGTAAAACATTAACAACCTCTTCAATCATGTTTTTAATCTTCTTTTTGAAGTACATGAACAGCCATAATTATGGCATGCAGCAATATTTGGATACAAATCTTGATGTTGCTGGCAGCGTGTTAATTGCTAGTGCTAATGTTTTTAATTGACTTGGATTTTTGGAAAATCTAATAAAGCATAAGGACCATAAAATATATATATCTTATGGTGTAAGATATTTATAATACATCTGAATACATAATTATTTTCATTTGTTTTTGAAATTTTATCTTGCAATTGATTAAATGCTTGACTAAACTTCCTAGTTTCACATGGGGCATAAATATAAATTGAATTAATGTTTACTCAGCTTAATTGTAAGAACATATAACACCTCAGTCTTCTGGGGTGTGTGCTTTTTATTATTTGTAGAACCAGCATTTGAAAGCTATGATTATTTAATTTTAATTGCATCAGGAATATGTAGTCCTGAAGGCTATTTGGTATAAAAAGCCCATGTGTACCCTAAGTGCCTGTAATATAATTTAATTATTGTGCATGACATTTAAGTATTGTGTATGACTGATGTCCTCATGTAGGAGTGAGTGGCTGTGATGCCGGCCTAAACTGGAAGATCTGGACTCTTGTAAGTTGCTAGTCCCTGACTGGAATGTATAAAAAGTCCAAGGATAAGAAATTAGAGTACAAGTTTAATAGTGCCTATTACAGTTTATTTGGCAAGATTCTTAAATTATTTTTTTCAAATCCGGAACCGTCCTTTACCTCTTCTAAGGCTCTGTATATTTGGGTTGTATTGAGTCTGTTGTGCATATAGTCTTAACTAAAAAAACACCCTAAACCCAAAACACCCCAAAAACCCAACACCCCCCCTCGCCCCCCTTATTCTCTAAGAATGGTAACTTCATGGGTGTGTGATTTTATTTTTTTTTTAAGTTCTTGTTTTATTAAAACAACAAGGGTAAACTCTGTTGTTTGACAAGAAGAGCTTCATGAATAATCCCACTGGAAAATGTTTTCCTGGCTGGAGTTTCATTGCAAAATCTGGCATTTATAACTACGAGTTTTCTGTAATTACAGCATTCAAACAGCACAGGATTCAAATTTGTCTGCATATGTTTTCGCAAAGGGAAAAACTGTTAGAAATATTTGATGGTCAATAGGGCAAATCCTTTTACTGAGTTTTATCATAAAGTTGGCAGAGAAATAAGTATTTCTCAGAGCTATACGTTGTTAGACCCTGTTGGTGTGTGGTCAAAGAGCTTATTAATTCACTTATGGCATAACCTGGTTATAAATTGAAACTTGGCAGACTGAATTGTCTGTTGAGTTGAAACACAACCAGACAAGCAATCATTAAACTAAACTGGTCTTTTCTTTAAAAACAGGCTGGTATTTCACAGAAGAAAAAAATGAAATGGTACTATGTTTTGGTTGAAAAGGTAAATTGGAGGCACGTGACGAACGTTGTGTACATGTAGCTGTTTCATGTCAGTAGTTCTTAGCCAGTTAAATGCAGCGTTGGTGAAAGTGGTTTCTGTGAAGTCCGTCTGAAGAATGACGGGAAACAACTGACCGTATCAGCGCTCGGGGCAGATTCTTCTGTACCTGTACACCCATTTCAGTCTGTAGTGCAGAGGTGACGGGGTGATTGAATTCGGATGTCTGCTGTGTTGCAAGGTATCAGTAACTCCTAATGTCTTCCTAGAAAGAACTCCTATTCTGGGAAATGTTAGCCTACTCTACAGTACCACAGCACAGCTATTCTACAGTACTTACGGCTACAATGGGCATGAATTAGCATAAGAATTTAGCACCACTTATTTCTTCAATAATGTAGGTTATTGGTTCTATAGTAATAAAGGATATTTGTTCTGACCCACGTGGACTGGACTCTTACCACAGTCACAGCTGCTCCAATACCTTGTATTAACATTTGGCGCTGGAATTGTTACTTACCAACCAGAAGTATTTATTCATTATTTAACTACCAAGCATTGAAAGGGAAAGAATAACTGACAAACATACTTGGGGTAAACCCATGCAGTTTAGAATTAGACAGGAAAAAGACTGGGTTAGCTTTCATATTTTGTGCCTTTTATCATCAGTTCATTTATATGTGTGTGATGTGAATGTGGTGTGAGCCTTTTATCATCAGTTCATTTATGTGTGTGTGTGTGAATATGGTGTGAGCAGGAGGAAAACTTCTTCACAAGACAGGTTGGCCTGCCTTCTTGAAAGACTGGTTTAAGTAGGTTTATAACACTGTAGTACCAGTTTGATGCTCAGAGGCCAGTACTGTGCTAGAACTCGCATTCACATAGTCAGTGTAAGGGGCTGGACATTTAGTTTGTATTTTGAAGTGCTGCTTGTTTGACGTTCCACTTGTAAGAGAAAATATACTTAAAATTCACCAATTTTTATTATACCCCAGTAATTTCACATATAAGCAACTTTCTCAAGAAGATAAACACAGAGCTTTTTTTTTTTTTTTTTCCTTTATGGATTTCTAACTTTCAATTCAAAGGTGAACTGCTTGAGGAGATGCCTGTACTAACGATTATTAGACATCTTTTTGCCTTGAAATGGGATAGAAGATAAAGTTCCCTGTCCCAAACAGGATTTGTAAGGTTCATACAAATTGTTAGATACTGAGATCAGTTTTGGTGATGCCACAGTGTCACTACAGAGCAAAGACGGGCTTTGCAGGGGTGGGTGTGCTCTGCAGGGCTCCCAGCACGGTGGGGTGGACTATGTTGGTCCTGGGGTTCAGTGCCGGCCTCTCTGTCTGCATAAGGATGAGGTGCACTTTGTTGACCTCGTCTTCCCCTATGTAAGTGTACAGGACAGGATTGTGTATATACTTCAAAGACTTGCAGAGAGGCAAGTGCTTTGAAACAGTGCCAAATTTTCTTGATTAGGAGAGGGAGTTTACAGAGCAGAGACACAAGGTGCCTAGCGTAATGGGGAGGTATTTTGAGATGAAGGGTGCTGCCTGCTGACCAAACCTCAGGCAAGAGCAGCTGCTTGTGTGAGGAGTGTGGAGGGAAGAGTGTTGGGGTGGAGGAGCCTGATAGGAATGGAGCTGGTGGGAGTGTCCAGGTCTTCTTTCAAACGCTTGGCTTAAATCCAAATGTTTGCTGTGCTCATGGTGATGATCCGCTTCTTTCACCCTAGCACTTCGCAGCGGCCTTGAATGCACAGCCATGTTATACCAGAGCAGAGGCAGCATAGTACTATTTGGTGCGGTTATCCAGTGGCTCAAAGTAACAAGAACTGTTCAGCCCTTTGAAATTTTGAAATTCAGGGAAATGCCTCTGACTCACGACAGCAAGATTGGACAGTGTGGTTATAATGCTGTCCATTTAAATGTTTTGGGTGGGTTTTTTTTGGTGTACTTCTACATTAGTGAAGACCACTTACTCATCCTTTTGGAAAAAAAAATCACAGTGTGAAATTAAAAGATAAATATCTGTTGACAGTAGTAATTTTATGGTTCCAGAATGTTTTCAGCATGAAACATGCTGCCTGGATTTCTGTCACATGCTTTTTACTGTGTGCTGTGCTTTTAGGCTCACCTGTGATGGGGTGACTACCTTGCCTGTTCTTGGGGATGTGTGGTCCTGAGTATTGGTTTTCCTAGGTGTCGCTATGTGTGGCCTCATGATCCAAAACTTTCGGAGCAAGCCTTGTTCCTTTTATCTTCTTTGTTCCTGTTTTCTCCTATTCCCACTTGTTACACTGTTAGTACTGCTTCCACCCTCCAAGTTCTTGAAAGTCACCGATACCCAGGGCAGTAGAAGAGACTGAAATGGCACCAGAGCTGAAGAGGGCTCTGGAGTGGTACTCCCTGGTAAGAGAGGAGGGAAGATAGTAATAGAAAGATTGGTCAAGTGCAGTGACGGAAGTGGGTACCAGGAAGCTATTGAAAAGACGGGTTGATATGACAGTACGTTCAAGGGGCTGGGGTTGTTGAGGCTAGGGAGCTGGGAGTGACACCAGGATGGAAATGAGGGATGCTGCATCTTGACTGAGAAAAGAAGGTGGGGAGCTGCTGGGATGATATGTGGTCTTGCTGCTGTAGTGCTTTTTTTCCCCTCTGTCCTTTCCAGCTCCTCTTTTCTCATTGCTTGTTTGCCCAGTTTTTTCTCGGGTGAAAGGAATAGGGAATGGGAGAGTCCCTGAAGGCAAGGAAGGAGTAAATGAGTAAACAGATCCACAAAGCTCTGCAAAAATGCCCCTGTCTTGTCTGAAATACAACCCAGCCTCGCCTCTGGGGCATGCCTTGGCACTGCAGTTCAGCTGCATTCTGGCTGCCACAAATTGAATATGGAGTGGATGTCCTGTCAGGTAAATTTATCTCTTTTTTTCTTACCTAATCTTGCCCTCTTGACTAATTAACCACAGAGGCACTTTGCTGTGTGCACAGAGGCTGCGGTGTGGGTTTTATATCTAAGAGCACTTTTCCACTCAAGGTGGTGAATGTTTGAAGCATTTCAGGGCATGCTGAGGCAGAGTTACTGCATGTATCAACACTGATTTGGCCTGTTTTACAAGGAAAAAGGATTTTCTTGACTAAAGAACCATTTTTATGGTGTTTAATTTCCTTAGTAGAAAATAGAGGGGGTAGAGAGATGAAGGAAGATGTGTTTCAAAAATCTGTGCAGAACAGGAAACTTTAGTTTTTAATATAAATCCTATGAAGTAAGTGAAGAAGAAAGGGGAAGGGGAATATGGTAGGCTGTGAGGATATCTTTACCTATGTCCTGTTCAGTACTTTACCATGACCTTGCAACAACCCTTATTCCTTGGAGTTCATTGACTTGAGGTAATTGAGCCTTGAGCAAATAAATCCTAATAGTTGTCTGATGTGTGCATTTGCTTATTTCCAAAGTAATACCTGTTCCCTTGTATAAGCAGAGATTAACCATTAAAGTAAAAATTTAAACCAGGTCACTAATATGTCACAGAAGAGTTGAGGCTGTGAACAATGTTCCAACTATTCATAAATAATTTTGTTTAGTTTTTAAAAAAGCAAAAGGGTCAATCAAAAGAACACCTTAGACAAATAAAATGTTCATTGAAAAAAAATATCAGAAAATCAGTTATAAACGTTTTATATAAGTAGTTACCACTTTTTCTAAAACTCGGACTTTGCAAAGGTCACAGGCTTTAAGACTGATAAAATTTTGTGATCTAGGAGACTGAATCTATAAGTAATAGAGATATTTGGCCATTTTGCTGTGGAATGTATTTCTTTTGAAGAACTGGATGGTATTCAGTAGCTCATGTAAGTTGGTGGTTTCAGGCCATTTCCTTGTTGACTTGTGACTGCATCTCTCACAAATTTCTATGTTGTCAAGCAAGTAAACCAAATTTTAAATTGGAATGACAAATGAACTGTTAATCCCTTCAGGGCAGGGCTGAGGGAGCTGAGGAGGGAGGAGGGGAGGGCAGGGGAAAGTTTGAGGTGCCGGAGTGGATAAACAGAGGATTTCAGTTTTCCATGCGGCTTGTCTGACTCCATTTAATGAGCGTTTGCTCCAGTTTTAAAAAAGTATAGCTGGATTAATCATTACAATAACCACATTAGTTTGTAAACTGTAATAAAAATAAAGGGAACCATAGCCTGTAACTTACTGAGGGAAGAAGGACTTCTTACTAGGTTTTGCACAGAAAGAGTCTGGTTCCCATGGGTGATGTAGCAGTGGTGGTCATCTGACGTTTCTCAGGGTGCAGGCAGATGTCTGGATGACCTGTGCCTCAGAAAAACAAGGCTGATGCTCTCAGGCTGTTAGCCATTGGGAAATGCAATGCACAACCCTCTTAAAATTTTCTGGCATTTCTTTTACATACCATATACTCCGGTCTTTTAGAATTCTGGTAAGGCTTAATTCTGCAGCAGCCTTACCCTTGGAATATCCGTCAGCCCTTGCCCTTGCCCCTCTTGCCATGTGGACCACGTTGCTCAGGAACGTGATGTGAGCAGCAGACAGCAAGTCTGAAGAGGCTGGACTTGCTGATCAGCTGCTCTTCATTTGGTCTGACAAAGGGGTTGCTGTTTACTTTGAGTCTGAGGGGAAATAAAATAAGTTTTATGTCTTCTGGGAGAAAAGAAAAGCGCTTGGTAGGGTAGTGGTAATACTTGAAAAAGGATGTTTATTAAATGGAATACAGAGCACATGAATTCATTAATTAGTACACTGATTCTTCAGAAAAAGGCACATTTGCTCAAAAATGGAAGGATTTCTACAGTCTTCTAGAGCAGATTCTCCAAAAGCTTCAACACCCTCCATGCTGGCCCTTTTCTTCACCATGTTGCAACTTCTGACTCCAGTCATTAGCCCCGGCCTGCCATTGCCATTTGCTTTCACATGCAGAATGCTGTCTTGCTTTCTCGCTGTCTGGAAGTGGGCTTAAGAAGTCAGTATTTTGAGTGTGTTGTGTGATGGGTTCTATTTGTTCTGTAGAAATGAATTTTGTAGGCGGTGAAGTCTTTCCAGGTTTTCTAGGATGACAGTAACAGAAGTGTCATGCAACATGCAAACCCAAAGGTTTGAAGGAGGAAAAAGATCAGTACATATTTTCAAGACTCTTACTTCCAATTCACAGTTCCAAGCTGCAAACAAAATGGTCAGACCCCATTTGGTACGAGCAGGATCAAGAGAGCATGACTGTGTATGTCTTTGGGTCTTTGTTTCTCCTTGTCTGTGGGATAACAGTCCACTGGTTTTACAGGTTACAGTAGCTGAATGCTTATGAGGCATTCCACAGGTCATTGGGGAAAAAAATTACCGAACCCAGCTGTGGCAGACTGAAAAACCCCCATGTGGTATCACTTCAGGAATGTACTTGGGTATGTATGCACGGCTTTCCAGTGTGACTGCCCTTACCTGCCTGGGCTGCTCTAGCACCAGCGGGCCATAGTGACTCCTTGGTCACTAAATACCCTAAGCCATCAGATTTCTTACGAGGGCTCCTGCTCTTAACTTAATTTCTAGCATAATACTTACACTAGAGCTTGGAAGGGCAACCTCAGTCATGTGGTTTTCGTAGCTGTGCCAGTGCGATTGTCACGGCGGTCGATAATAGGACACTGGGTGTTCACATTGCCCTGGCTATCGCACTGAAGACGGCTACCGCAAAACACTAGAGTTTTAACTAGTTTTCCTTTGCTAAATGCAATTAGAATGTAATACTTCCACTGTCAAAAAATCTCTGAAAAATTCCATGTTCTTGGAAGTATTTTGAAGAAGGGCATTTAAACTGGGGATTGGGGTGGGGGGAGGAACAAAATGTTTGTGAACTCCCTCCATGTACTGTGTTTTCTGAAGTCCCAGTTTTTCCATTGTTCTGTTGCCATGTTAGTAACAAAAATAGAACATTATTTTTCACCAGTTCTTTTCACCTGTTGCCTGAAAAGCATAGACAAGTTATATTAAGTGATTAATTGCAGGAATTGTGGCACATTCAAGACAAACAAAAAATCTCTAGACCTACGCTAAGAGTTTTGTATTGCATCTTTGCAGAAAACAAAAAACATTGTGCTTCACGCTTTATATTCGTCCCTGCAGTTGCCCACAATTGCAACAAAAAAATCCTGTACTCTGCAGGATAGAAAGCATGAGCGAGAGATTGTGTGTTGAGGTACTTTGTGTGCTGTTCAACATTATTCTCTGAACAGAATGGGAGTTGTTGGAACAAACACCTTTTAAACAAGTGCAAAATACCTGAGATTCAGTAATTGTGGCTTTTGTGTTTGGATTTACTATTTTTATTTGTGTTTGTGTCTAAACGGTTGAGGTGATGAAGAAGGAAGTGTGTTCCTGTTATGTATTTGGTGGTGGTGGTCATTTGCTTAGTTTGGTAGAACAAATAGGATAGCCAAAAACCTGTTACAATTTAATTTGGAGAAATTAATTTTGCTGTTCAGTTTTTAGCCTTAGGTGGACAGATTCAAAGACATTTTGGGCATATGCCAGAGCATATATGGTCTCTGTATGAAGCACTGGTGTGTGTGTGTGTGTGTGTGTATACATATATATATATATATATGGAACTTGTGCCCTCTTATGGGATGCCGCTGTGGTGTGCAGGAATTTTACTCAGACTGAAACTTTCAATCCTATTTAGGCAATCCAAACAGATTTTTCTGAAAATAGTTTTGAATTATTTTGATTTTTTTAATATGTATGTGAAAATACTATGTATCTTTTGAGTGCTTTATCAGGTTTTAATAGCCTTTATGCAGAAAGCTATCTGAATAGCCATCTGAATTGGCACAAAACCTATTACTTCAGTGCTAGTCCCTGGTTTTGTTTGTTTTGTGGTTTGGTTTTTTTTTTTTTTCCCCTGCATTTTATTGTTTACTCGATGGTTACCTCCCTTCTATTGTGGAATTTCATCATTATTGGATTTCCATACAATATGTTCCACTATCCCATTGTCCTTCCTGTCTTACGTATGAATTCTCTGTAGAAGTGGACTTGCAGTTGTCTGATTTGCACAGGAGCATGACCTCTCTGGAGGCTGTTACAAACTGTAGTAGCTGAATATGATCTGGTAGTATTCATTGTGGTGGGTTTCTGTGCTGTTGATGTGTGTGGTTTCTGCACTGGAAGTTTCAGGGCAGGATGAGGATGTCAGCTGTGGTTGCTTTTACACCTGTACCATATGAAGAGTATTTCAGCAGAACAGGGTCTTGTGATTACATAGAGAATATCTTTAATATCTTCCCTTGGACCTTCATCCGTCTGTCTTTACATCTCTGAAAGTGGTTTTCACAGTAATGACTTTGTTCCCACTTGTTTCCTGTTTACTCTTGCACAAGAAAGGGAGGGGAACAGGATTCTCCTGAACAGGGTCCCCAGTTCCTTCACCTCTGTTTCAGGACTGGTGTGTTGGAAAAGTACAGTGGTTTAAGCCTCTGCATGCTGTCAGCGCTGCAGCTCTGTGCTCTGAGGATGGAGACATGCACACATACCCATTCATTGCTGCAGGAAAAAAAAAAAAGCCAGGAGCTTGTGCAAAGTTCCTGGTATTAGACAAGATGCTCCTGTTGGAAGCTACTGCTTTGCTGAGCTGCTGCCTGCCTGCCTGCCTTCCTCCCCTGTGGCCAGCGGTGGTGAGCAAGCTTAATGAGGAGGATGCTGGAGAAGTAGCTCCTGCTAGTTGACAGCATCCATTTGACACTGCAGGGATACTGGAGTTCAGGAGGATCTTGGCCACATGTGTGTTTGTGACTTACTGAGGAGTGTTATATTTATATATTTTTATTTTAGTTGACAAATATTTTTACATGGATTTGTTACTTTCAAAATAGTGTTTTCTACCAGCATTTCAGTCACTCAGCTTCTCTCAAGGAAGAAACTAGCTTTTTCACAACCTTGCTGGAGGAAATCCTTCGGTGAAACTGACTCTGCCAGGTTTGTAACAGGATGAAGCCGCTTCAGTTTTCTGATGGCTTTGCATAGTCTCACTAGGGAAAGAATGATAGTGATTAGCAATTGCCTACCAAAGAGAAATGTTAGAAGCCTGCAGGACTTGACATATGAAAGGTCTAGTTCTTGAAGTGATCATGACTTTGCATTAGTTGCTTGTAGACTTTTTTTATTTTATAATAACCTTTAGATATGTAGATATCTGTGTGAAACCATTCACTCCCTTCTGTGCCTTCCCCAATTCTAACCTCTCCCTGCCAAAAAAAAAGAATAATTTAGAAAATATTTCAGTGATGGCCAAGACTGATGTTAGGGAGATTTTGTATAGAAGATAGTATCGGTGACCTGCTGGCACAGCGTTGAGTGTAATACAGAATAGTGCTCCTCAGTGTGTTAGTCTCCTTTACAAAATGTAGCCACTCAGCTGACAGGAAGAAATACAAGCCTTACTTCAAAACAAAGTCCCTGTTTCTGGCAAAAAAGCAGAAGTGTGTAAACGCAGAACGATGCATTTATCATTCAGACTCCAGTGGGAATTTAATTGGGGACAAGGAATAAGCATTGAAGCCAGTAATAATTTCTGTATTTGAAAGATGGTAATTAGGGGTAATAAATTCAAGTAATGGTTAGAGGGTTTTTTTTCCACACAACTTCTAAAAAAATCATTTGTTTTTCAAACCATTACATTTGGAGAGAGGTATAATATTCCCCTTTAGTAGCAGGGTGAAACTGAAGCTCCTGTGTGCAAGTTTGGTGTGCCTGCAGTTGCTCAGTTCTTAGCGTGTGCTTTCATGTGTGTAAACTCTTTGTGTCTTTTTTTTTTGTCTTTTGCCTTATCAGTAGATGATGTGCTTTCTCAGGACAGAAGGCTTGATTCTGCAGTGCCGAGATGTGTTCAGATGTGCTAGCTGGGAGTGCTCAATTCCTGGCAGACCCAGAAGTCTTTTATGAGTGAATCTGGCTAAATAATTTTCTGTCCTGGGCTGTATTCAGTAACTGGAGAAAATCTTGGGTTTGGTTCTTCTGTCTCAACTGCTACCACAAACTTTCTTAACTATATGCTGACAAAAATGAGGAAGTTTCAAATGTTAAGGCTGGTGAATGAATGAAATGTTACAAGGAACTGCAAATAAAGAGTTTTCCAGAGAATGCCAGATGTATACCCCCAGATGTATCGCTTTCACCATGATCAGTGAGTTTTGTATAAGGTCTGGGGACAGCAGGTAGTCCCAGGCTTGTTACTCAATTAGAGTATAAAACCACTGATTTTTTTTTTTTTTTTCACAGCTGAGAACTCAAATTTGCCTTTCATCAAAACATTTAGTTGTTCTCACTCTCAGAAATCTCAGTATTAGCTGTGATTTCCTTAAACATTTTTTGGGATGAATTCAAAGAGTTGAAGCATGTGGCATTCTTTCCTTCTTTCAAAGCGAATACTTTGTAAAGAACCCTTTTCATAACTTGCAGGCACTGCAGCGGTAGTGGATACATTGTCTAGAAGCTCATAAATTTATTTTTTAGAGAAAGCATAATCGCTCTTACAAGGTATGACTCAATTTTTTTCCTCTTTTCGGAGGATGAATGTATTGGTTATTGAAGGCCTCTACTGGTGCTCTGTGTGAACTCATAATGTTGATTTGTAAGGATATGTGATGTCTTGGTCAGCTACAACGAGGATACAATGTAACATGGTGGAGACTAGGACAGCTGGACCTCTTCTTCCAACACCATCTTTATCGAACAGACCTTTGCAGGGAGAGGGTATGAGTATAGGTTTCTCTTGAAAGTTCGGATGAATATTTTTACATACACATTTTTAATTTGGCTGTTTGTGTCTACAAACCTAAATCAGGGAGTTAGATTTGACCAGCAAATAGAAGACACTGTTCAGTAGTTGCCAAGGTATCTGTGAATTACACTGTTCTAGACAGAGTAAATGAAAAAGGTGCTGTGTAGATGACTGTTAAATCCTAATATTGTAGATTTTTATTCTCTGTTTTAAATTATACAACTTATTGACCCCTTAACAGAAAATAAAAAAAATCACTTATCCTTAGTACCTGTTTTGTGTCTTTTATACCTGTGCTAAATAGATTCAGGAATGAAATTACTAAATTGGAAGCCTTTTGGCATGTATCCTACTAATGGAATTATATACTTAGTCTATTCTATTTCATATTGTGATGGTGTTTCTTTTGATTTCTAAATAAAATGAAAATCCATGAAGACTGTGACTTTAATTCTTGTGTACTGAGAACAAGGGGGAGCTCAGTCCATTGACATGGAAGAAAGTTTTGAGTCAAGAATGAGTGGAACTATACTACTGCTTTCAATAAAAGTTAATTGGGTTACTTTTAATAGAGAACACTAGTTAAAGCAGTCTTAATTTCCATGCAGCTTTATCCTGCAGTTCAGAAAGGGTTTGTTGATGCTACATGGAGGGATAGTCCTTTTCTTCTTAATCATAGCAATCACTTTTTCTTAACTGTCATTACCAAGACCTGTACAGGTTCTTCATTTATACACCTATTTTTCTATTTTGAAATAGTTCAAGTGTTAGATCTTGTAATAGACAAAGATATTTCAGTCCATCTCAATAAATACTTGTATGTTTACGCCTGATCTCAAATATCTAAATCACTTTGATTTGAACATAACTTTCAAGAACCTTATTTGCTTCAGTCTTTTCAATTTTCTCTTCTTTTATTCTTCTTTTTCTTTTTTCTTCCCCTTTTTGGCTATTAGCATGATTTGGATATGTTGCTTAAATGGACAGAACTGAAAAAAAGAGATTTCTGTTTTTTTCCACATACATGAAGGAAAAAATATCATCCTCTGCAACTGTTTTCATGGTAGCCTTGCACTCTTGGGCAACAAGGAAATGAATTTATTTTCCCATTGCAATGTTCATATGCTTTATGTTCAGTTAGTAAGAAATGTTACATGACAAACCTTTAGAAAGTTTGCTGCATGAATTTTTAATGTGTTGGTTACAAAAACGTATTTCAGATCTCATGTCTTCAATCATGTGAGATGTTACTAATGTTTTGAGATGTCCTTTAGTATTACTGAGTCCTTTTTTTCGAAGTTAACCTGAATATCAAAAATAACTAAGACCGTTCTGTTTTCTGCAGTATTTTGGAAGCTTGCTTGTAATATTCTGCGTTGAACTGGCCTGTGGTGTTTGGACCTACGAGCAGGAAATAACGGTGAGTCAGAAAAGGAGGCTGTGTTTTTTCAAGAGAAGAAAACAGAAATTTCCATTAGCTAGCTGTTTTCTAATTGCAGTAGTGTTTATCTTTGCTCATTATTCCGACAGTCTAATTTCAAGCGGCTGCCTTTTTTTTTTTTTTTTTTTTTTTTTTAAACAGAGAATTCTTCTGGGAAAGCTTTTCTGTCTGGAAGGTCCTATCTGGGTTTCTCTCCACCCTCTCTTTATTTGAGAGCCAGATCCTGCAGTCCTGATTTAAGGACTTTATTTATTGTTAGTTCTTGCTTAGGCAGGTTCTCATTGAATTCGTTGGAAGTTTTGAGGATCAGGTACAAACTCCAGCCTTAAGATAAGTATTTTGAGAGAGGAGATGTAAGAATTTGAAGGGGTTTTACCTCAGAAGCTCTTCATCTTTTGAAGAGCTATAGCGGAGTGTACCTTGTAAAAAGACAGTGTGTTCTTTCAGTAGAGGACTTGCTGTCTGCTGAAATCTTCACACTGCCTCCACAAGCTATAAATGCCAGTTTTAAGCAAAACATGTCTTGGCTATAAAACACTCTCATCTGTAAACTTGTTAAGAGGTTTTATCTCTGTCTAGTGTTTATAGCTGTACCAGCCTTTAATTTTCAGACTGAAGACCTGTAGCCATCATGCAAGAAAATGGGTAAGTGTTGAGCAGAAATTAAACTGAAATGTTCTACTGGCTGCCATATCCTTACGTCTTGTACTTGTTGTGGTACATTTTTATGAATAGACAGGCAAATAGTTTCTCTGAGCTGCCAAGATATGCCCAATATACTGGCCTTTCCAACAGTGAGTAGTACATACATTGTAGTAAGATGGGAAGGAGCCTTCTTGATACTTACAGGGTACTGGGACAAAGGAATTTCTGGCAGATTTGAAGTCTGAAGTTATGTGGCAGCACTTTGCATCAGCATTCATTCCCTTGTAGTACAAATTCCAGAGGGGTGTTCTAATATAACTGTTACGGCTGTCCCTTTACTTTAAATGTCAGCTTACATTGATGAATTTTAAAGTTGGAAATGCAGACAAGAGGCATGCTTCATCCTATGGGCACAGCTACCCTCTGCAGGGGTTTTGTCAAGGATGACAGTTACAACTAACATCTGTCTTTCCACAGAAATCTTGCCAGCAATAACATAGCCTTCAGTGCAGTGGTACATGCCTCCTCCAGCCCTCACTAGTCGAGAACCTGAAGTTACAGTGTGCTTTAATGTGATCCCCCAAGCTTTCAGTTACCTGCTATGCTACTGAAACCCAAACCTGGGACAGTTTGATAAAAGCTGTCATAGCCCTACCATGTGTTAAGGCACTGGTTATGCTGCTTCTGTCCAGAAAAAAACATGGGTCTCCTTGCACCCCTTTGCAATAAGAAGCAGTGCTGAGCTATGTGTCTGCACCTTCTGCAGTGGGTCACAGTGAACCCAGATACTCCATGCTCCTCTGGTTCTTCCTCTTTCTCCCAGGAGTCCAAGTGTATGAACATGAGCATGCAAACACAACAGGTAAAAATCTGGCCAGCAACTGCTTTTGGGTTTTTTTGTCCCTATTCTTCTCTCCCTTTATATATATTTTTTTGGATTCCTTATCCTCTGGAAATACTGGGATTGTTTTGTTTTCTCTTTCCATTTGATTTTGTCTTCTTAGTGTCTTTGTTCTACCACTACTGCTCTTTGTGTGATGAAGTGGGCCAGTCTCAGGTTTCTCGCTGCTGAAACTTGTAGGGAATGTGGCAGCCTGGAAGAGCACAGCATTTTTTGCAGTCATTCTTTCATATCTGTGCAAGTCACTTCCCTAGAGCTTGCTTTCTCCTATTCTGCTTGATTAAGATAAGACTCCCTTTTATACCCATGGGCGTGATTTGATGTCATGTTGGTTTCAGTGTAGCATGAAATCACATGAGCCCCTGGTGGGTTTCAGAGAATTGGTTGGCATTAGTATAGGTGGTGGGTGATGTTGTCAAAAATGTCACTGAGGCATAACCACCTCTGCTGATCCAATATGAGCTCTCCTTGGCACGTGGACAAGATGCTCTAAGAGTCCTTGTATAAACAATTTTCCTTCCAGCTCATGATGGCTCTCAGCATGAAGTGTGCCTCATGACTTATTTATTCCACCCACAAGACTGAAAAGCCAGTGTGGGTGTACAGCTTACTTGGGCATTGGTCAAGCCTTGATACTCATTAGAAAAATTATAATGAATAAGTAGATCCCAATGGCAAACAGAGCTTTGCAGAATTTATGCTAACACCAAGCCAGCATCTCTAGTTTTTGTTTGTCTCCACACTACGGAAAAGTGTTGGTGTATAGTCAACGAAATGCATCTCAACATCATGTATAATTGTGCGGTATTGCATGCATGAGCTGAAAGAAAGTTTATTTTATAGATAGATCAATGTCCTTGGTTTGGTATGTTGGCATTCTTGGAACCAATCAAACACAGATTCCAGTATTCCTCCTTAGCTCCAGAATTCAAATTGCCTTCCTGCAGTGGGGTTTCGTTTGTTTTGACTTGCTTTTAATTTTCCTTCTCTCACTTCTTGATTCTGACCCACACCCCCCACCTCCTGGCTTTGCATTGTTTTCATAAAGAAGTTGAATGCCTTGTGCTGTGTGTGTAACCTTGGACCGCATTCAACTCAAATAAGATAATAAAGAAATAGTCTAGCAAATAGAAGCTTAATTGCAGCAATATCAAATACTATCCAAAGAAGGTGGAGTGCTAACTTCCAGTGCAGTGCAAAGAGAAATGCATTGAATACAAACCCAAATTATTTTATTGTAGTGACCAGTGTAAATGCTTGTGGTAGAAATACTCTGTGATACTCTTTTTAAGTGTTTTTAGTACACTACTGCTACCACATTTTTCACATGGACAATTGTGAGTTCAGTGCTTTATAGCTTAAGAAATAATTCTGCTAAGTGAAAGGTGTGTTAAATTTCTGGGATATTATTAATACATTTATTATATATGGAGCTTTATCAGGGCATCAAAAATGTAACTAGCAGCAGTAATGAAACATTATCAAATGTTCTTATTTGGGTTATGGGGTCAGTCAGGCAGTGATTGTCCCTCTTATTTTTGTAGAGCATCTAGTGCAACAAAGATGAGGCTCCTTGGGAAGTATTGTGATAATTTTTTTTCCCCCTAGATAACATTTATTACTATCTGTAAAATGCTTTTACTGTTCACTCAGAATTGAACAGGATAGTTAAGTCGCAGCTGCTAGAGGAGCTGGGCTCCCCTGCTCTCCAAGTGAAAGCTGATATTGCAATTGTGATTTCTTTCACCATGAGTATTAAGGCTAATGGGAACGAGTCAAAACTCTGGATGAATGGTATGTGTGTCTAGAAGGGGAACTGCAAAGTCTTCAACTCCTTGTTTTAATTCTGCACACTGAAATTTTTGCTGCTGAACAGAAGTTACTTACCTTGAGTCTTAACTGCATTGTATGCCAGGTGCCATAGGACTTGCTTCTGTTGTTCCTGACAAATTAAAAACTGAGGGTCCTAGTCTGACAATGGAGAGCACTAGCAACTTGCTTCTGAGTAGTCAAATTTGAGAGAAAAATACTTCAAGAATCCTTCTTTCAGAAGAAAAGGTTTACACGTCTGAATGTGTGCAAAGAAAAAAAGTTCACAGATCTCACTGTCTGCACTTCATTGTTACTGTTCTTGAGCAGGATACTGAAATCGAGTACTTTCAGGATACCTGCATGCAGGGCTCCAGGCAAAACCAGAAAGCCACTGAGAAGACTCTCAGGGTAGAATTCATCTCAGTTTTATATATTTTAGAAGTCAGATATTTAAACCTAAGTTTGTCACCTTAGGCAGTGAAATGAGTTTGAGAATTCAAGACAATGATACACGCTCTGTTTAAAATATGTATCTTGAGATGAATTGCCCCATGTGGCTGCCTGTTTCTAATGACTAAGGCAACAACAGGGAAATGCTTAAACTGGGGCAGACAAGTTGCATCCCTGATGACTTGGATGGGCTTGGTTAAAGTTTTTTACCAGGTTAAAAAAAATCTGGTAACGCTGTAATCAAATCGTATCCCATTATCTCTGAATCTCTAAAAAATGCCGCTCCTTTTTCAATGTATGTTAAGTAAAGGATATAAATAAATTTTTCCTGATACTTTAATAAAGCTCCTAAAGTTTCAATGTCAGAAAAATCAAAGCTCTTGTTTTCCTGTTTATTTACATACAAGGTTATTTTGGCCGTTGCACTGGAAAGATTTTGGAATAGATGGAAGTTCTGGGTTTGGATCTTCAAGCCAACTGATCTGTTGTGTGCGTTGCTTTTCTTTCCTCACTCCAGGTTCCAGTGCAGTGGTCCGATATGATCACGCTGAAAGCCAGGATGACCAATTATGGCCTACCTAGGTACCAGTGGCTGACACATGCTTGGAATTTTTTCCAGAGGGAGGTAAGACAACAGTTAATTCATGAGATGAAGTAATACGTGCTTGGCAAAAGTTACTTATCTGCTAAAGGAGAAGGTTTCGGTTTAAGTGAATAGGTAAATAAATGCAAGTTCGTTTCATGTGAAACCCTGTGTAGTGATGGTGTCTTTTAACATCACGTGATATCCAAGTCTTGAACTTTGTAGGCCCTAAATACACTAAAACACAAGCACACAAAGAAGTTGTTACTTTCAGTTAAATTGCTAACGCTGTCATCTTTGCCAGTAAGGTTAGGATATCAATGCCTTTTAGGATTATTATAACATTTAAGAATATGATGTATATAAAATTAAAAATCTGCAGGTGAAGTAAAATGAACGTTTCTATGTGCTGTTTTAATATTAATCTGTGTTTCCCTTCCTGTAGGCTCTGTTAAGTTTCCTTCCGTGGAGCTGTCATGGTTAAGATACGTGTTTAGGTAGAAATGAGTGGGAAAGGAAGTTTCCAAAAAGATGCCCACACTGTCTCTTGGGCTGTGGTTTGAGAAAGTGATCAGGGTTTTTATTTCCTTTGACTGGGAGGTGTGGGAAACAAATCAAAAAGCTTCCTTGTGTATTCACAGCTTTGCCCTCTAGCCTACTAAAATTCAGAACTAACTTCAGAAAGAATGAAGTATTATGTTGCAAAAACATGAAATTGCCCAAGGTAAAACCCATTAACTCCAAATATCACTCACGTGCAGGAAGAGAACTTTTTAAATGCCTGTCATTGTGCTGCCCTTGTTGAAATGTTTAAATCTATCATTGTTGCACAGATTTCCTGTTAGTTTAAGCGTTTCCTGGCAGCACTTGAGTAGTCTGTATTTATACTAAAACCTGAAATAGAGAGTGAGGGCTAAAGGAGGTTAAACACCCCCCCACCCTCCCCATTCCCCTGCACTGGCTATGCAAGTGTCTGTGAAACAGTAATTCTCCATACACAAGTAGAGTGTTTGTGTCTGTTCTGTACCTGAGATAACGTAATCAAATGGTCTCTGTTTCCTTTAGTAGAGCTGATACTGTATTTTGATTTAAATATCTAAGTTGATTAAATTAAAAGCTGCCTCTTGTCCCCCTGGTTGTTGTAGTGTCATCACAATGGCCATTTTTAATATGAATATTAGTAATGAAACTTCAGCTATGCCTTAAGTCTTCCAGGGGAGGAAAATGTTCCTTTTAGAAGTTAGGTTTCCTGTGTTCCGTCTCTGACCAGAGGAACGATTTGGGGAGGGTCTGAAGTGAACTGACGTGGCTCTTTTGCAGCTCCTGCTTAATTGGTGGGCTCTCCTTTTAGTTCAGTCTACTCATAAGTCGGCCGGTGGATGTCAGAGCCTGGTACGTGCTTTGTGTCTGAATGAGCACAATGCTTGGGGCCCTCCTTCAGTCAGAAGTACAGGTTTTTTCCTAAAGAAAATATTTGTAGTTGCAACTTTGTTCCCAAAGATTCAGCCCTGATCAGGTTTGTGCTCCTGCTTCTGTATCTTCTAACATCTGAGAGAGACGGGAAATGTATTTTCTGCCTAACCCCTTGGCTAGTCTAGTTATCAGTGTTGTGGCTGTGCTAAGGAAGGTGGGAAGGATCAAATGAAGTCAGGAAGGAAGACCTGGGCAGGGAGAAAAAAAAGATTTGAGTAAGAAAAGGATATTTAATAAGGTGGTCTTTGCAGTTACGATCAGGAGCCAAAGCTTGAGCTTTCCTTAGAAAGTGCTATGCTGGGAGAATTTTGACTAATGAACTGATAAAGAGAGACATGAAAGCTGTGGTGAAAAAGGAAGAAATGAGATTTGTAAGAGGACTGGTGAAGTCAAGGCACTTGACAAGTAAGGGGCACAAATATGCTCAAGCTCATGGGTCGAAGGAACCAGGTGATGACTTACACTCAGGCTGGTACTGGAGAACATCCAGACAGAAGAAAGCAGCATCTTGTTCCTGCAGCAGTGCTGCTTTTCCCTCATACTGAGTCCTCATCCAGTGCTGAAGAAAATCTAATGTAGCTGCTTCAGCCCTTTTTTATGTAAAAGCCGCTTGGAATGTGGTAAGCTGGTCATTTGGCTCTAAATCTCTTGTTGTGCTTTGCAGAGAAGACAGGTTGTTAGTCCTGGTGGTTTTTATAGCCAATTATGGCTCATCTGCTTTGCAGCCATACTTCTTCATTTTATGGTTGATTCTGTTGCAGTGTTTTAGTGTTACACCCGTTCTTTCCATTTTCCTTTTTCCTTTCAGCATTTGTGATTTTTATACCTTTTTGCTCACTTTTAAAATCTTTTTTTCTTTTTTTTTTCTGTATTCAGGTAAATCGGTGTTTTTTTCTCATCTGGTTTTCAACTGCTGTGACCATAGTTATAGCCTTGCAGGAACAGGCCTCACTAGTCAGACCTTAATCATCTTTTCTTCCTGCTTCCTTCAGGCAGAAGTATGCTTGTTCATTAGTTACCCTTTTGACATGAAATCATCACGTGGTAGTTCCTTGTAGTAAGGATAGCAGAATTGCAGGGTAGGACAATTTCTGTGAAGCATCCTTTGAGGGAGCAGTTGTGATTTAAAGGACAGAGCAGTATTGTGGGCAATTTCTGAGGGGTTCATAAGTCACTGCACTACATTTTTCACATTGCTTTTATGTCAAAGTACAGCAAAAGAAAATAGGTGGAAGCACCAGCAGATGTTTTTAGTCCTATGTAAATATGTTTAAAGTTGTTAATAGGAATTTATTTAGGTTTTTTGATGACCTACTTTTTATGAAGAAGCAGCATCATTATTGCTGATCTTGGCTAATCCTTCCCTTGCAGTTTAAATGTTGTGGGGTGGTGTACTTCACAGACTGGCTGGAAATGACAGAGATGGACTGGCCGCCTGATTCCTGTTGTGTCAGAGAGTTCCCAGGATGCTCTAAGCAGGCACATCATGAGGATCTCAGTGACCTTTATCAGGAGGTAAGAAGAAAAATGTGGATGTTTTGGAAGGCTTTCTACATTTTTTCTGATCCAGTCATTTTCCAAACTCATTTGCAGCGCAGCAGAAAGGTTTGTAGAGTAATTGTGTTTATGGAAAGTGTTTATTTATGTTTATTACTAATGCTGAAGTGGGGGAGGGAGGGAGGAAGGAAGAACTTACCCACTCTCATCTGGAAGAGAGACAAGTTAGTAGCAATGCAGTTAATGTCTGAGGTGTGCTTAAACGTTGAGGTTTTATTTTGTGTTGGTTAGGTTGGAGTTGAAATTTGCTCCTTTCAAAAAATAAAATACTAGTTTTGGTGTGACGTCCAGTCTCCAGCTTGCCAAACTATGAGAAATTCTACTGACGCTATGATAATGAGGGCTCTAGTAGTATGTGCAGTGAAAGGATGCTTTTGAGAAGTCCTTTGGAAGGTGGGAGCTGTCCTGTTGACAGGGTTCATACAAGGAGGCAGGTAAATCAGTTGCTCCCCTGTGAGCTAGATAAAAACTTGGTGTAAAAATGTTCTTTATCTCTAACTCTACTACATTACAGTATGGTTATGATTTTTTAAAAAAATTAAAAAAAACCAAAACCTTAAAACCAGGAGAGGACCTATTTGAACTCCAAGTGGAAGAGGGAGGTGATCACAGTATCAAGTCATTTCTGTTCTTAGGGTGAATATCATAAAAAAAAAAGTAAATATGTTCTCTACCAAAACTCTTTTGATTAACTGCTCTTACAAAAACGTTGTCTAAAGCCAGCTTTGTCTGGAGACTGCTTTGCTACCTATCATTTTTTTTAATGCTAACAGCCCTCTGAAGAACTTCAGTTGTCCATTCAGTAATAGCAGAATGACCAACAGTCCAGGTAGTCCAGCAGCAACAAAAATCGTGTTGTAGTCAAGTAGTTATGAGGATCTGAGAAGAGCTGCATTCTGTATTTGGTTGCTTTAAGAGTAATATAGGGGGCAAAGGAAGGAGGACGGGCCTGAGAAGTGTGCTGTCAGATGCTGCAGCATGAAGATTTCTCCAGCGGACACTGCAACTCTGTGTTACGGAAGAGCACCCAAAGAACCATTTTATCATGTCCCAGTCGTACAGCTGTCGAAGACTTGTTTCTAACAAGAATCTGTTATGTGGCTGTTGCTCAGGAGCTATAGAGATGGATCTCGGAAGCAGGGGAGATTGACTGTATAAACAAGCCAAGATGAATATTAGCTATTGCCAGAAAACAAGTTCTGGGGAAATTGCGTCACGTGGAGTGATTTGCTACATCTGTATGGCAATGAATCTCAGAAGAAAGTATATAATTTATTCTGGACTTTCAGACATCCATCCTAGGCATCATATGCTTCCACTAGGAAGAGAGAAAGTAGAGCTGCCAAAAGGCAGGTGCCTCAGAAGGCTGGTCTGTGCTACCAACCTTAAAGACAGCGGCAGAGGCTATTTTCTCTCCACCAGCTACTTGTAGAGCCTCTCCTGCCCTAGGGCAAGGCTTGCAGGACAGGTAGCACTGGTTACACTTTAGAAGTGTCACTCTGAATGGGAAGGCCATTCAGGCTTTTTCTGGGGCCTGGCAACCTCTTGCATGTTCTTGAAGAAGAAAGAACTGTGGCTCACTGCAATAATGGTTGCTTTTTGTAATACTGTTGCCAGTACTGATACCATACAGACAGACTCTGCCATAGAGAGCATCAAGGAGTGTAAATACATGGAAGCTGCAGAATGCTCATTTGCCCTGAACATCCTTCCTGCTTATATGAAAAGGCAAGAGTATGTAAGCAGTGTGAGCTCAGGAAGCTCAAAAAAAATTGTGAGAAAGGTGTACTAGTCACTGGAGTGTCTTGTTGAAACTGCAGGGTTTTCTCATGTCATCTTTTCTGCTAACTTTTCATTCCCAAAACTGTATTCTACAGCAGTGGTTCTTTGTGCACTTCGTATGTTCAGGTTCTTTTGGTTCTACTTGGAGAACATTAATAGCCAAAGATGATGATGCAGCATATAAGGGCTGTGTTGAGACCCACTTGATAAAAAAGGAAGGCTCTCTGGCTTTTTTCCTAAAAGAAACCTGAAGGGTACATTTGTGGTTCTTCCCCTACCATACGCCAGAACGTGTGGATGGGTTCAGCTCTTAGCAAAAATTTAGTTTTGGTTCTCTACTGCAGAATCCGTTCCAAAAAGGGACAGGCTATGTTCTGTTTTACCAGCCACAAAAATACTCGGTTGCTCTTTGAGACATGTACAGTATTTGGTTGGCAAAACATATTTTTTTTTTTCCATGGTGCTTGCCTGTGGTTTGTCTCACAGGCGCTTGTACAGTATACTTGCTAATATGTTTATCAGTATCATGCAAAACCAACTTACGCTTGCAAGGCTAATCTGTCTGACTTCTGCTTTGGAGAACTGAAAGAGAAAAGCTTTTTTTAGAAAGTGATTCAAAACAATCTTGCATAGTCTGGTGGTTTGAGAGGGAGTCTGATGAGATTAGCCTCGCTAGCCTAGAATTGGCTTATGTAAATGCTTTTGCAAGTCCAAAGTCCATTGTGGTACTTCAGTTTTCTGAAGTGCTACAAAGAATTTTTCTGAAGTTTGGTTTGGCTGGGTTTGATAAAATTTTGTTATAGCTGTGCTGTAATTTTCTGCTGGGATCTCCGAGCTTTCTGTAGTCTAAGCTGGCATCCTTCAAAATACAGTTCTTGTAAGCAAGCCACCTTTCTACAGTTCTGCTTGAGAGTATTTTTGGCAGGAATTGTGCTTCCCCTGCTGGAATTTGAATACTGTTTTTTAAATGTGTTAGTCATCTTGGATTGCTTTTGTTCTGACAAATTTCACCTTTGGTGCAGTTCACGGAACAGACTAACCTTAGAAAGAGCATGGTTGTGAGAGAAGTGATGACAGTATGGCCTCAGAGGTTTGTTGTGGTCTGAGGACAAAGGGAGCTCTGCTCAGCTTGTGATCAGGAAGGAACTGTAGCCTAGATAAAATGATTGGTGCGAATTGAGACCTTCAGAAAAATCAGAATTGCATATGCAATATTTTTTCTTTTGTTTTCTAGCGTAACTTTAAGTATACTCAAAACTTGGGTATACAACAGATCTGTTGAATATACTGATAGTTTATCCACTCTGGGAAGCGCCTTATTTAAGATTTGGTCCTTATTCTGTGATGTTGCAGTAAATAAAAAATACATGCTTTGTTTCCATTTTGAGACTGAGAATATAAAATAGTATTTGTAATAAATATGAATCAAGCCTCTAATCCATAGCTCTGTAGGAGTTTGAAGTTCATTCTTCTGAATGATCACTGCAAAAGTTTTATATTATTTTTGAGTTGTCAGCAAGAGCTCCCTGTTTAGTGACAAACTTTTACTTTTGCCGAGGAAAGTGTATTTATGTACTCTTTAATTGCAGGCTGCCAACTATGAATGTGTCACATAAGCAGAAATAAAATGCATGAATGTGAGGATAACTGGGTGGCTGGATATTTCTCAATTTTGAAACTGATATTGAACGTGTATTAGAGCAGAACTGTAAGAACATCATTAAATGGAGGGAGGCAGTCTATCTAGATGGGGCATAATTTGTCTCAGTTATGTGTCTGTACTGCAGAAGATGTAGGCATTACTGTTATTGCTCTCTGTTAATGGATGTTTCCTCTAGGCAACGAATGAACTGAATTTGAATACTGCTGTGGTTGAGCGTTTTTAAATTGTGACCAGTATTTACCTTCATCCCTTAAAGTTGTTAAAAGTATTAAA
Source organism: Falco punctatus (assembly GCF_963210335.1). Lineage (NCBI taxonomy): Eukaryota > Metazoa > Chordata > Aves > Falconiformes > Falconidae > Falco > Falco punctatus. The sequence continues at coordinate 81,825,155 of NC_137585.1, read as the reverse complement.
ATGCAGCCGGTTTCTCTGTAATTAAAAACAAATTTGGAAAGTAGTATAATTACAACACTGTTTTCTAGTTGAAGAGAAGACACCAATGTGACAATTTTTGTTCCTCATCAAGTTCAATTACATTGCTTTTGCTACAGTGGATATTATTTTTTTTTTTTTTCAGATTTCAAAGAATCCACATTTACTCCTTGTTCTGTCTTATGTCTGGACTATGTTAATGTTTAGAAATTACACAGTGAAATGATGAATGGAGCATTGAGATCTTTAACTTACTCTGGTACA